>NC_139004.1:14390097-15590097 GCF_964374135.1 Grampus griseus
CATTTTCAGATGGGAAACTGAGTCTCAAGGGCCACATAGAAGTAAGTTGTATTCAAATCCAGGTATTCTGCTTCTATGTTGTTCTTTCCCAAATAAGTCTGGAATCAGTCAAGGCAAGACTGAAAATAGCTTCCCGTTAACAGTTGTTGAATATGGAGTGACAGGAACTAGGCAAGTTTCTTTCAGTACTTCACTAACGTATATCACGTAGTCTGTGCTATTGTTGTAATTTGACCAGTTGTTTGATGAGAAGAAGTGGCAAGGGTAAAATGGAATTCTTGAACCAAACTAAGTAAACACAGAACTGCTGCCAGAATCTAGATTGTCTGGAAATTTGTGTTCCAAATAATTGGCTCAAAAATTTGCATCAGAGGTTTACAATGGAATTAGTTCTTTAAGAAGAAGCCAGTCATAATCAACATGTTCATCCTGTGACCTTACAAAGTAATTATTAAATTTGAGCTAAGGCTTCTTTGTTACTTTCCATGATAGAGAAAATTATATCTCTTTTGGATCATGAGCAATAATGTGGCATGTGTAATTCTACTTCACTTGTTTTACAATTGTGATCAACTTCAGATTAAAATATCTTCTGTATCCAGAACTTAGGAGTGAACAATTTCTAGGTACATTGCTTATAGTGTGACCTAGATAATGTGATGCCAGCCTTTGGAAGAACATCAAAACCACTCCATATATGTGCCCTTTATAAGCAGCCATCTCAATATGGCAGCTTGAGTTACGCACACAGCTTTTTCTGTATTAATATGTGCCCACACATCCCCCAAACTCACTTTAAAACATGGACCAATCTGAGATGTTTTATGGTTGATTTTACAATTTGACCAACTGGGAAAGATGGGCCAGGAAGGTATTCTTGGATCAAAACTCAAAATGAAGGAGGCACAAGGCAATAGGACTTACATGGTAAAGGTTACTCAAGCCACCATGTGTAGTAGATTTGAGGATAGCACTCAAGTTATAGTTATAAATACCAGCCACACCACTCAGCTCTATGTGTAACATAGAATGGATGTCAGCTTTTGATTATCAAACATTTCAAAGGCAAAGCCATAAAGGGAGCTGTGGAACTCCTTTACCCTAGAGATTCCAGCTATTACCACATGTGTTGGTTCTGAAAATTGACATGTTAAAGAAGGATAACTTCAATGGAGTTTAATGGCAGCATAGAATATTTGTATCCAAATTTCTTTATCTGGGCTCTTATTGTTTGGACATTTAATATGCTTTCGTATCTTATTTTCTCCCTGTTGAAAGCAATCTTGTACTGGAAATTGTAAATAAGTCTTTATATACCTACACCATGATTTTCTTAGTGGAAATTTCTAGAATTAGAATGGCTGGGTGAAAGTATTAGGCATTTTAAATGAATGGTTATATAGAATATCTATTTTTGAAGTGTCTGATGTTTAGGAGAGTCATTATCTGCCATACTGGTTAAATTTACCTTAAAGTGAAAATAATCCAGATTAACCTAAATATTAAAAATAAAAAAAGTGAATGGTAGGGGTACCCGTTTGGCAATGTGTGTAAAGAAATGTAAAAGCATACTTGTAATAAAGCTGTGTCTAGTAACACTGCTTATTTGAAAAAAAAAAAAAAAGAGTATGCTATCGCCAGACACTAATATATAAAAGACAGCCAGCCTCCTAGAGTTGACCCTAGAAATGAAAACAAGATCTCTGTGATGACATTTCTTGTATTTTAGGGAGATCAGGGTTAAGTTTCATACAGCACTTCCTGATAGACACAAACCTGAGTCATAGTTGGAATAAGGCTGTGATAATATTAAGGCACCAATAAATATTTAATTTTAATGTTCGTATCAGTGCCAAATATTGCACCTGGAGATAATAGCTGATTGGATCTGAACCAAGGGATGAATGAATGAACGCTGGCTGTGAACACTGATTTATAAATGTTTTACTTTATTTAAACTATTCTTTCAGACTACTCCTCCAAATCTATCCTGTGCTGTGGTTTGTGACTTTGGTTTTTCAACTGTTTTCTGTTTTTACCTCTACCTTTAGAATCGTTCATGTTTTCCATTCCACCTACTGGGGATAAATGTTTATTGTCTTGCTTTCTGATACGTCTTTCCTTTCCTTTGCATGCTATGACAAATGCTTTGTTTTGCTTGGACACAAATGATACCTGAAACATGTTGATGACATACTAAAGTTTCCTTCTATTTTGTCTCTCCTTAAATATCAAAAGGGATGTTGACCCAAAATACAATTCAGTTACTAAAACCACTAAAAATAAAATGAAATATTCTTTCATATTTGGAGTATTATCAAATGCTTCCTGCTTTTTGTTTTTCCTCTGTCTTCTCTGAAGAGGGAGAGGATTAAAGAAACTGAACTTAATAGAAGGATTGTTCAGAGAAAACATGTTTTTAGGTAACTTTATATATGTGATAAGTTGAATCAGTTGCCACATTACTCTTAAACAATTCCTCTAATTGTACTGGATGAGTCATATCTAAAAAATAGTTTTATTACTTTAAATCTGAAACATGCTGGTTATTTTAAAAACTCAAACTATTAGAAAAGTATAAAGATTAATATGAAAATAACCACATGGATTACTTCACCAAGGGATAACCACTGATAATCTATTGATGAAAACTCTTTTTGATATCTCTTATGAATGCCTACATACACACATATGTGCCTGTACACCATTTTAAATAATTGGGATCACACTATATATACTGTACTTTATATATATATTTACCTATAGTGTATATTTGTACTGATTTTGAGCATTTTTTCATGACAAGAAAGATTCTATATTACTTTTAATGGTTGCAGGATATTGCCTTATTTATCCTGTAATTAATTAAAGTTTAAGAGAGAAAGAACACATTCTCTTTCCTTTCTCTTTCTTTTTTCCCTCACTCCCTTCTTCCTTTTTTTCCTTTCTTCCTGCTTAGGTGCCAGCCAAAATGGTCTCTAGAAAGGGTATATTAATTGAAAGTTTCATCAACAAATCTTAAGTGCCTGATATTCTATTCCCTTTTCAGTTCAGATTTTGATATTTTTTTACCTTTGCCAATCTACTAGTATGGTATATAGTTGCTTTAATTTGCATCTCTTTTGGTTATAAAAAAGAACATCTTTTCATGATTGCTGACCATTTTTTAACTTTTTCCTTTGAGTAATTGCCTATTCTTGTCATATTACATTATTTATTCTAAAGAATTTCTTTGAGCTTTTTGCATATTAAAGATAATTTTTTTGTCATATGCTTTATGAATACTACTTCCCAGTTTGTATTTTTATTTAAAAAATATGTTCAGTACGCTTCATTTTCCTCTTATAATGAAGTTCTTGGTTTTATGTGGTAAATTTGTCAGTGTTTTTGTTCTATGCTTCTGAGTTTTTATGATATGCTAAAAGATTTTCCCCACTATGTGATTATTTAAAACAAACAAAAAACCCTCCTAAATTTCAGCTAGCAATTTTATGGCTTAATTTTACTCTTTAAATAAATGAGGTAATGTTCCAGCATTATTGTTTTCTCCTCCAAATGAATATTTTTTTGTCCTGAACAATTGGCAATATTTTTCTACCATATGACCAGTTTATTGGCCCAATGACTTTATTGAAGAATAATTGGGAATGTTTTTGAACTCTATTTTGCCAAGTTTTCAAGTTATTTAATTGGGATTTTGAATGGGCATTTGAATAAATTTCTATAATGTTTTAATTGAATTTAGTGTATGACAAGAGAAGTTTATGTTTTTATAATGCAGTTCTATTCCAGAGAACATTTATTCATTTATTTATTCACATCTTTTTTCTCTTATGTCCTTTAGTAGGGTGTTGCAAGCTTGCTAATCATTATGCCAGTTTACTAATATGTTATCTAGTTGCTTTTTTATTTCTTTGATAATAACTGAGAAAGAACATCTTTTTATATTACTGTTGATCACTTTCTTCTTTGGGGACTTGCCAGTTTATATCCTCTTGAGTTTAAAAAACATAATTTGTAAGAATTCTTTGCATACTGAGTCTAGTAACCCATTGTCATATGTTTTGTAAATATTTCCCAGGTTGACTTTGTTTTCCAAATATGTTTGTAGTGCTTTTATTTTTCCGTTGTAAGGAAGTGTTTTATTTTATGTAGTCAATTTATCAGTCTTTTCGTTTAATGTTTCCTGGCTTTTATGATGAAAAAATGTATTAAGTTTATTCTGGTGTGGTGAGACCTTTAAATTTCAATCATTCTAATGGGTGTATAGGGGTATCTCATTGTGGCTTTAATTTGTCTCTGATGAGTAATGATGTTAAACATCTTTTTATGTATTTATTTGCCATCTGTATATCTCCTTTGGTGAAGAGTTTTTTCAAATATTTTGCCTAGTTTTTATTGGATTGTTTTATCTTATTATTGAGTTGTACAACATCAGAATATATTCTAGGTACAAGTTTTTTTGGGGGTATATATTTTGCAAATATTTTCTCCTGATCTGTGTCCTGCCTTTTCATTTTCATTATATGGTTCCTTGAAGAGCAAAAGACTTTAATTTTAAGTCCAGTTTATCAATTTTTTCCTTTTATGGATTATGATTTTTGGTGTCCTACTTTAAATATCTTTGCGAAGCACAAGGTCTCTAACATTGTGTTTTATTCTACAAGTTTTATAGTATTAGCTCTTATATTTAGTTCTATGTTCTTATCTGAGTTAATTTTATATATGTTGTGAGTTGTCAAATTTCATTTCTTTTTTGTACATAGCTATCTAATTAATTGTTTCAGTATCATTTGTTGAAAAGATAATCTTTTTTCCATTAAATGGCTTTGCAACTTTGTCAAAGATCAATTGACTGTATATGTGTCAGTTTTTGTTGTTGTTTTTGAACTCTATTATCTTCCATTAATCTATACGTCTATCTTTATGGCAACCACACTATCTTGATTACTGTAGCTTTATAATAAGTCTTGAAATCAGGTAATGTAAGTCCTCTTTGTTCTTCTTTTTAAAAATTATTCCAAAACCTTTACCTTTCCTTATAAATTTTAGAATCAGCATGTCAGTTTCCACACAAAAGCCTGCTAGAATTATATCAATTCACATGTTGTGTAAGAATCTTCTAACCATATATTGTTACTCACTTCCCCAGGCACTTTGTGCTATTTTTTGTCATACATTTTACTTCTGCCTATGGAATGAACTCAGTACATTTTATTATTTTTGCTTTAAGCAATTATCCTTTAAGCTGATTTAAAAAATAAGAAAAGTACCTTTTATATCCACCTATATATTTACCATTTCTAGTGTTCTCCATTCCTCTGCTTAAATCCAAATTTCCTTTGGATATCATTTTCCTCTTGCTTGAAGGACTTCCTTTATCATTTTGTATGACAGCCATACATTCTTTCTGTTTTTGTATATATGCAAGTGTTTCTATTTTGCCTTTGATTTTGAAGGACATTTCCTCTGGGTCTATGGTTCCAGGTTGACAGCTGTGTACCTTACAATTGTTGCCCCACTGTGTTCTGGCTTGCATTGTTTGTGATAAGTATGCTGTCATTCTTACTTTTTTCCTCCATAATTAATGCACCATTTTTTCTCTGGATGCTTTTAAGATTTTCTCTTCTTCACTGTTTTGAAATAATTTTATTATAATGTGTCTTTTTCTTTTTTATTAGGTGTCATTTTCTTTATCTTCCTTGTCCTTGGGTCTGTTGAAACTAAATTTATAGTTTTAATCAAATTTGGAGAATATTTGGCCATTATTTTTAAAAAATATATATTTTTTCTCCCTCTTTCCTATCTTTCTGGAACTCCATTTAAATGTATATTTGAATGATTGAGGTTGTCTCACAGTTCCTCGATATTGTCAACACTTTTTTCTCCCATCTTTTTCAGCTGAATCTTTTGCTTCTTTCAGGCATAAAAATATATCATTTTTTAAAACAATGGTAATTTTACCTTCCTCCTTTCCCATAATTATATTCTCAAAAAGTGTTTAATTGTATATATATATTAAAATGTTAAATAATGGAGTTAGTAACAGAAATTACTATTTATTATTGTCCTTGACTTTCACAGGAATGATTCTGGAGATTCACTATTAACCTTGAAGCTGACATGTACTTTGAGTTTAAATTTTTATCATGTTATGGGAGTATCTTTCTATCAAATGCCTTCTTAGCATCTGGTGAGATAATATTATATTTCTCCGTTGGTCTTTTAATATGGTGAATTTTCATGATACATTTTCTAATAATGAACCATTGTTGTATTCCTGACATGATCACCACTTAGTAATGATTCATTAGTTATTCTTTCAGTGTACTGTTAGATTCAACTTGCTAATATTTTATTTAGATTTTCTTTTATTTTTTTTTTTGCTTTATGAATAGGATTGGTCTTTGTCCAATGCTTGATACATACCTACATGTAATTTGAGTACACAATACTTTGTTGTTAGATATCAATAATGTTAGCACTCTTCCTTCCAATTTTTTTCTAAAAGCACTTTGTGTCAGGCACTGTGTTGAGCAAGAGTAATTTAAAGACAAATATGCTTTGGTTTCTGTCTTGGGGGAACACACCATCTAGTAGGGGAGTGAAACAAGGAAATAGACATTTACAAAATGATGTGAAAGTGCAATAGTAGAGGCATATTCCTGGTAATCTGGGAGTACAGAGTGAATATTTATGGCATTTATGTGGCCAGAACATATGGTTGGTCAGTAAACACTGGTTGAATTGAACTCACCTTGTTTAGAAGAGAATTTTTAGGAGAAGCTTCACAGGAAAGTTGACTTTTGATATTATTGATAAATAAAGTTCCTTTCCCCTGAGAAGAACAAACTACAAAAACCACTAGAAGGTAGAGAGACCCGATTTTACTGTATCTTTCTTTTTTATAATCAGCACCTGCAATTTCAAATGGAAATTTTTTTTTGCCTTTGTGAATTTGTTATGAGTCATAGTTTCTGAAGTGGTTCCAAATCCTTTGTCAAAATCAACTAAACATGGCTACGCCCTGAGTTCAGAAAATAGTTTAATCTGTAAGTGGTTTGAATTCCAGAGGAATTTAGTTGTGATTCTTACCCTTTAATTATTGGAAATTATTTAGATTTAAAGGAAACAATTCACATGTTCTTCATATCCTATGTTTATTTTTCTTATATGTCAGCCTTCATATCTATTTTACCTATTTCCTTTATTCTTTTTCTACTGGTCACATTATATAGGATAGGAAGGGGGAGAAAGGAACAAACATGTATTGGTCATCTATACTGTGATCTATGCTGCCTGACAGTTCACAGCAATCCTTGAAAGAATATTCTTGTTTTCTTCATTTTCTCAATTGCGATTTACTCACGGGCACATGACTTAGTTATGGTGAGCTAGAATTCTTTTTTTTTTTTTAAACATCTTTATTGGAGTATAATTGCTTTACAATGGTGTGTTAGTTTCTGCTTTATAACAAAGTGAATCAGCTATACATATACATATATCCCCATATCTCCTCCCTCTTGCATCTCCCTCCCACCCTCCCTATCCCACCCCTCTAGGTGGTCACAAAGCACCAAGCTGATCTCCCTGTGCTATGCGTCTGTGAAGCTAGAATTCTAATGCAGATGTGTTGGAGTCCAAAGACTACAGCCTTTCTACCATACCATGGAAAGAATTTGGTTTCAGAATGAAATAGATGTTTTTATATATTTATGATATACTTATGCCTTTACCTATGCAGGTCTAACAACTATTAACAAGCTGAACATGTAAGAATCCCTTGGTAATTTGATAAAAATGCATAACAGGGGTTTACCCGAGACTCTTGATTTAATTAATCACTTGAGGTGCCTTGGAATCTGCATCTCTAAGAAGTTCCTCAGGTGATTCTGATGTCCCGCCAGCTTTGGAAAGGAAAAATTTATGCCACTGTCCCAGTGGTAAAAATTATGTATGGATGTGAACTCATTAATACCTCTTACTGTGATCTTGGGTATTATCTATGGAGTCTTTGTCATAAGAGTTGAAATAGAAAGGGTGAATGTCCCCTGTGAAAGAAAGTGCTGACTCCCCACAGCATCTGGGGTCTTCATGGGTGAACCCAATGTAAAGATGTTATTTCTTAATGGAGACTCCTGTTCATCATCTTTTTCTAGGACAGTTCTTCTCAGTCCTGGCTGCACATTAGAATGGCAATGCCTCAGCCCCCAATAAAATTGGAATCTTTGGGGTGAGGCCCAAACAGCAATATTTCTTAAAATATTCCAAATGATCCTAATGCATAGTCAGGGTTGAGGACACTTTTCTCAAGTCGGGTAAAGTGATTTTGGGAAATGGGCTTCTTTTTTCTTTTGGAAATTGGGAAAAATCCTAATTAAAAATGTTGAAGGGCTTCCCTGGTGGTGCAGTGGTTGAGAGTACGCCTGCCGATGCAGGGGACATGGGTTCGTGCCCCGGTCCGGGAGGATCCCACATGCCGCGGAGTGGCTGGGCCTGTGAGCCGTGGCCGCTGAGCCTGCGCGTCCGGAGCCTGTGCTCTGCAATGGGAGAGGCCACGGCAGTGAGAGGCCCGCGTACCGCAAAAAAAAAATAAATAAATAAAAAAAGTTGAATATTTTCCTTTTTAATTTTCTTTTTCAAAATCGTATACATTTAAGGTGTACAACTTGCTGATTTGATACACATATATAGGGAATGATTATAGCAGTCAAGTTAACATATTTTCTCACATAGTTACTATCTTTTTTTTTGATGACAACACTTGGAATCTATTGTCTTAGCAAATTTCCAGTGTTCAGTACACTATTATTAAGTTAGTCATCATGCTGTACATTAGATTGTATACTTATTCATCCTATATAACTGCAACTTTCTACCCTTTGACCAACATCTCCCTGTCTCCCCCTCCTCCTCGCCCATACTCTTCTACTCTCTGCTTCTGTGTATTTGACTTTTTTGTTAGATTGCACATATAAATGAGATCATGCAGTTTTTTTACTGTCTGTGTCTGGTTTATTTCACTTAGTATAATGTCCTCTGGGTTCATCCATGTTGTTTCATATGGCTGAATCTCCTTCCTTTTTAAGGCTAAATTATATTACATATATACATATATGTATACATATATATATATAAAAATATTTTCTTATACATATATATAATATTTTCTTCATTTATTCATCCATAAATGGACATTTAGGTTGTTTTCATATCTTGGCTATTGTAAAGCTATTGTAAATAATGCTGCAACCAACATGGAAGCACAGATACCTGAATTTTTTTTTGTTTGCATTATTGACATTTTAAATATGAAAAGAAGTCAGGGATAAAAAGGTAACTAATGAAATAATATGTCTAACTGGAGCTTGTATTCTTCCCATCAGCTTTACTCGTCTGAAACTACTACAAAAACACCCCATACTTTTATGCATTCTAAGATGTGTCTTGGGATTTTAGGTAATCTGGAGGTAATTGTAGGTGAATCTATAAGAAACATGAGGTTTATCACTGCTGTTTCAGGCTTAAATTGATCAACTCAGTTTTCTCCCACGTGTGTATTCTACAAATTGTTCATGTCAGCTGTGGGTCAGACACTCTATGGGATACGTAGGGTACAACTGAAAACAACACAGTTGTCGGCCTTGTTGCTTTCTAATGGGGCAGAGAGAGAGACAAATGAGATAAATATTACAAGATAACTAGGGAATGCTATGAGAACACTTAGGACGAGAACCTCACATAAAAACATTTCAGAAATCCCCCAAAGTTCATTATCTTGCATTACCTGTACAGAGGCAAGAGGAAGAAGACATGGGATAAAATGAGTATTTCTCTGTGACAAAGGATCAACACATAAACACACACAAATACAACTCTCATTGTATGTGTGTGTGTATGTAAATTTTTGAATGATGTCCTAGAAATCTTTGTAATGGTTTTTATGTTCTATTTTTCATTTACCAATAACACGGTTTCACATTATACTATTATTATTCACTGTATAGAGATAAGGCAAATAAGATGGTAAAATCTGCACTGCCATCCCCACCTCTTGCTCTTCCATAATCATTCTGAGAGGTTCGAAGGCTGGGACTACAATTCTTATTCCGTGAGTTTCAGATTTGGGACAAAGCTTGCTGCACTACATTGACTCTTAGAATGAAGTGTTTGGGTTCCCCTTTTTATGTGAATA
Source organism: Grampus griseus (assembly GCF_964374135.1). NCBI lineage: Eukaryota > Metazoa > Chordata > Mammalia > Artiodactyla > Delphinidae > Grampus > Grampus griseus. Next base: position 14,400,293 of record NC_139004.1, read on the forward strand.
AACTTTATTGTTAATTTTTATGATATGTTTTCTTTTATTTTACACCTGCTGATTATCTACACATCAAAGGGAAGTTGGATGGCTTATATTTTCAATGATATTTGAAGATGGCTATGCTAACTGTGGTATTTCCCAAGCATTGCAGACATCTTTCTTTTCATTTCTAAGTATTGCAAATGCCCTTTTGTAACACAAAACTCATTTATAACCATTGAAATGTCATTTTCTTCCTAACCTTTTTTTCTTGAAAGTTTGAGTTCAGCTATTGACAAAGTTTTTTTTTTAATGCCCTGAGGATTTCCATTCAGGATAAAAAAAAAAAGAAAGAAAGAAAGACCACTTAACAAGAATGGTATTGTCTCCATGAATAGATATGGCAAAAGAATAAAGTCAATGTTAGGATTATCATTCTTGCCAATAGCCTTTCAGGTATATTTTGTAGACTAAATTGAGGGTGAAGGACAAGGAAAGGCTGGAAGGCATAAGCACAGGCATTCTTTTTTGGCTCAAGATACTTCAAACTCAGCTAGGGCAGGATTTTCACTTAAAAAGAAGTCTTTCTTCTAATGATCTCTTTAGGCGAAGATAACCCACCAACTGATACCAAAAAGCTTTTTATATTAGATGAGGGTGGAGTTATAACTGAAGAAGGATAAAAGCAAGTCTCTTCTCCAAAATAGTCTTGGTATTTTTATCCTTTGGAAGCCTACTTGAGTGCCCAGATAAATCTGTGTTAGCCTTCTTTATCTTTATATTGATCACAATATCATTAAAAATTTAAACAAAACAATAGAGGATGTTTTTGTTGAGTTATGAAAGGTAGAAACTTTCCTGTTCTTCTGACAGGTTCTAGGTAGATGCTTCTAAGATAAAGCATTTTGAATACAAAATGTGTACTTGGTTCTGTGTTAGTGTTGACTTTTAGCACAAACGGATGCTATTCCTCAGTCCTGTTCAAAGGGGAAACAACAATTTGAAGACTTTGCTTCTCTATCCATTGAAAATGAATTTCAAAAATTATTCACCCTCCAATCATGCTTATTTGTTAAAATTTATCAAATCAACTCTCTGCTGGTTTAAATTTCTATGTATCTTTTACTTCCACAGTATGACTTTTTTTTTTTTTTTTTTTTTTTTTGCGGTACGCGGGCCACTCACTGCTGTGGCCTCTCCCGCTGCGGAGCGCAGGCTCCGGATGCGCAGGCTCAGCGGCCATGGCTCACGGGCCCAGCCGCTCCGCGGCATGTGGGATCTTCCCAGACCGGGGCACGAACCCGTGTCCCCTGCATCGGCAGGCGGACTCTCAACCACTGCGCCACCAGGGAAGCCCCACAGTATGACTTTTAAAAATACTGAGGCGTTTTTCTGTGATGCTGCACCTATGAAATGTTCTATAGTCCGGAATTATCGATTGTGGCGAGTCATACAGGAAATGCCAGGTTATGACTCTTTGCCAGTCTTCCCTGAGACTTCCTTTTATCCATCCTCATGTAACGGCATGATACTTTCTCAGCACGGACACTGCAGACAGAGGTGGCTACGTTTCTCCTCCCAGTTCACATCCTGAAGAGGAAAAGAAATGCTCTACAAGCAGGTTGAACTTCAGAGTTTGCTCCAAGAGAGCAACAGTTTACATTTGTCAGAGTAAAAGGAAGACGCACGGTAGAGGGTGAACGCTGGGTGCTTGGAGTTAAGTGCCACTGCCCCCAGTCTAATGGGTAATAGCGTCATTAATTCTGCTGATTAACTTGGCCTTGGGGTTCATGGAAATGACATCCACCTCCTTTTTTTTAAGCTCAAACTGCGGAACGAGGGAACATAAAAAAACAAGCTAATTAGAGAGAAATCAGGAGAAAAGAAGCAGAGAGAAAAGAAAGACGGTTTGAGCATTAATGAGACTTGTTTGGGGAGAGAGTGTGACAGGCTCTTCAAAAGCATTATTGTCAGATGTGTCACTATTTCATAGCTGGCGAGAGCTACCTTTGAGCTTCATGCTGATAGTTAATGATTTGAAACTATAAAAAGATTGAAAAGGTAAAAGGGAATATGTCAGACTCAACTGGATTTTAATGAGCTTATTTTTTTTCCTAAGGAAAATAGCCTGGAAAGTATAGAAAGTTCACGTTCTTTCTATCCCTCACTCTCTGGATTTTCATTTCTTTCTTAGAGATACAGTTGGCAAAGGAACAATGGGCGAAGGATATCAAAGATCTAAACTCAAAGATCTGGGACGTTTTACTTTTCTGAGAAGATGGGTGGTACTGAGGGCAGCACAGGGGTTTGAATGACACAGTAAGGAGAGATTGATGGAGAAGACAGCAATAGCACTTGTTTGTTTTTTGGGGGACGTGCTGAGCAGAAGCCATCTTCACGCTGTGAGATGTAACAAAGAAATCCAAAGTGATTACCCAGGTTCATTTGTCAGTGTCACTGCTTCAGCTATTGCTGTGTGCAACGATGAGATGACAAGGCACTTATTGCTGGTGGTTGGTTATTAGTCGCATTATAGGAAACATTAGAGCAGAGTAGGATACATAGACCAGGGAGACAATAGCTTTCTGGGCTCAGAACTCAGCAGGGTAGCCATGTCATTGAATTTGGTAGTGCCAATTTAATTAAAAAAAAATAAACTGGAAAGAAACTTTGAAAATGAATTCTGTGACCCCATTTTTACCTTAATAGTAGCTGTCAGGATTTTACTCCCTGGGCTCTCAGTTACGTGTTAGTAGGCTGAGCACACAGAGGGGGCTCACGTATGTTCAAAAGAATTGAATACTAGTGGGAAAATCAGAACCAAATTTCAATTTTTTTTCTAGATGATCTTCTTGTGGTCCTTGAAACATTAAATTCTGATTATGGTACAGTACCTAGGAACAAATTACTAATCAGGCACCAGGGTCAAATCAACTGCCTTACTAATGAGTTTCTGATGAATTCCTTTCTTAAATAAGATACCTACATTGCTGATTTGAAAGCGGTAGCCCAGTTCATTGCAAAGCAGCAGGGCTGCATATAGAATAGGGACCTGAATTCTTTTTTGTTTCTTCACAATTCCTCTTCCAGCATCCACTGACGCCAATAAATCTGAATTCACTGTGTGCATGTAGTTGAGCTTGCTATGTCCAAATGTGTATTTTTTGGTCTACTTACCTGTAGAAGGATTGTAAACAGAACAGAATTGGAAATAACCACCTGAAGAAGATTTTGAGGGCAGGAGGGATTATTAAAAAAAAGAATTCTACTTAAAAACTTTCTATTCTAGAGTTTCAGAACACATTAAAACACTAATTCATTCTTAGATCAACCCCATATTATTGTACTAAGATAATTCTGCTCTGGGATAAATGGAGTCATGGAGGTTTAAATAAACTTCACTAAGGTTTTAGTCATTCTCCAATTAAGACTAGAAGCTTAGATACGTATTTCGGAACTTCTCTGACCTGCTCAAGGCACTATGTGTACACTCTTATTAATTTTAAATGACTTTTCTCCCAGATACTGTGGATTATTAAAATAAACTTTTTTGCAATGGCAAGCAAGATGGAGGCCCCTTAAGCCTCTTCTTTGGTGCTGGGTGTGGACAAAGTTCTACATGAAGCGTGGAAGATAGTTTTACAAAGCTTATTGGAGAAAATAAGAGTTGCTTCCAACTGGAAAGGGTATTGTTTCTTGAGGATTGTTATTTCCCTGATGGCTTAAATTAGGAATTCCCTCTTGAAGAAGCCTTTCCTGATCCCTAAGAGCTCTGTTAAGTATCTCTCCTTTGTGCTTTTCTGTCATTGCACTTAGTGCATTTTATTAAAATTGTTCATTTACATGGCTGCTCTTTTCTATTTGAGGATACAATACTGAGAAAAACATAAGTACAGGTTTAAAATAGTTGATCTCATTTGTCAGCAGAACTTTAAAGGAAGAAACAATAGATACATGTAAGTCAATCTCAGTCTTTCTATCATTTTCCCCTGTTCTTTGTCTTTATAAACTCCTTGACCTCTCCCCAGTTTCCCTCCGGTCTTATTCACAGAAAGTCTTGGAGACGCTATTCATGTTCCCTGTATTCTCTCTCCTGCCCATCACTGACTTTTAAGTGACATCTAAATTGCCAAACAATGTATGTTTGTAAGCACGAAATTTAATCCTCCATTAGTATCTTGTCTTTCATAGGCATGCTGTAGAATATTTTGAGAATGTTTTTTTGGGAAGAGAAAGTACTTGATTTCAGAAGTGACCAAGATAGTTTCCAATAAGGAAAGGAAAATGGAGGCCCACACATTGCCTCTTTTCTGAGTTGCTTCCATGGGATTTAAAATAAGTTCTTGTTTTAGTTGAGTGACTCGGCAGGCATACATGAGGTGCTGGGTAGTTTACAAATCCCTTCATGAATATTTCCATTAAAATTCCACAGCAATCCTATGAGCCAGGCTAGACAGGATCTTTAATTCCTATTGTGCAGATGGGCAAACTGAGGAACAGAGAGTGTCTGGTCCAGGGGCGGGTAGGCGGGCAGCTGCTGAGCGACGGGGCTGATACTCGACACCTAGTCTTCCTGCTCCGGTGCATGTTCTATTATACAAATCTAGACACCAAAGTGAGCTCTTCAATTTGCCACAAGTTTACTGTTAAGATATTATTATTATCGGTACATTTTGTACCAGGAGCGCCTCAGAAAAGGGTACTACATAAATGAATCTCAAACATTCACTTTTTTTTGTTTGTTTTTTTGTGGTGTGTGGGCCTCTCACTGTCGTGGCCTCTCCCGTTGCGGAGCACAGGCTCCGGATGCGCAGGCCCAGCGGCCATGGCTCACGGGCCCAGCCGCTCCGCGGCATGTGGGATCCTCCCGGACCGGGGCACGAACCCGCGTCCCCTGCATCGGCAGGTGGACTCTCAACCACTGCGCCACCAGGGAAGCTCTCAAACATTCACTTTTTAATGGCTATTCCTAAAGGTAGACAGTCTTTCTTCTAGAGGTGTACAGATGTTAAATGGCAAAAGTAAAGGCACGTGCATGAGTTAAACGGCACTTGATTTAGGAGGAGCTCAGTGTGGCTGGATATAAACCTGTGTATAATTTCAATTTAGAGAGTAAAAGAAAAAAATAGTTTCTAAAAGTAGTTATAAAAGAAAAAGATCATCTTGACCATCCTGAACAGGATAAGTGTCTTAATGATACAAGGGCTAAGCAAATTGCCAGTGTGTGTGTGAGAGTGTGAGCATGTTTGTGTGCGTGTTTGTGGATCGATAAGATTTGCTAGATGTTTGCCAGTGGTGCCAACTAGGAGAGTTATTGCGTAATCACGGTGAGGGTTCCAGGGATCCACAGCTGGAAGCTGTGTAGGTGCAGCTTTCTGGTCGCTGGCCAGCAATATTTTGCGATGCGCTGGCAATGACCACTTTTAAATAGAAACATGATTGCACTTTATTTTAATATTTCTCCCTTCTATTTTTTCCCGCTACTGTAAATCAACCCTGCTCTGAGCATGAAGTCCTTCCCAAGGTTTCCGGTGACAGGTTTAGCTCACTGGGATGAGTCTTTTCAGTGCTTGGAAATATACTAAGTTTACTGCAATTGGTTTAGTTCACATGCCTGAGTGAGAAACTGTTAACCACGCAAAGCAAACTTTTGTGACATTTGGAGATGAACTGTTTCCCTACTCCCAAGACCATGGCAAGTAGTAGATCACTATGTGACCAAATTAAGACTATCCCCTTCTTCTGATTTGCTGTCTTGCCCTGTTGGTTCTGGGAGGATTCTATGATAAATGAAGTCATTGGGAATAGAACAGATCCCTCTTCAGAACAGTAATTAAAGTAGCTTATACTTAGGTAACACTCTGTGTCAGACATTATTCTAAAGGCTTTCCATATATTGATTCATTTAATCTTCATACCAACTCTGTGAGGGAGGTACTATTATTATGTGATTGTACAAATGGGGAAACTGAGAGACATGTGAGTTAAGTAATTTGCTCAAGGTCACATAGTAAATAGAGAAGCCAGGATTTGGACACAGAGAATCTAAGATTAGAGTCTGTCTTCTTAACTACTTGGCTATACAGCATTCCATCTTAGAAGTTTGAGACTATCTCTTTTTATACTAGGGCAAGACCAGCTTCCCCACTCTCTCCACTTGCTATTTGTGTACATATTTGTTTCCTCAACTGGACTTTGAGTGTTTTAAGGGTAAGAGATAGGTTTTTAATCTCTGTATCTGTCCTTGCCATCCAGAACTGGGTTTTTGTATAAGTATTCCACAAGATATACAAAGCAGACACTTCAAGGATTTGAAAAAACTATGCACCAAAATGTTTGACAGTGGTGTGGAAGATCAAAATAATTAAGAGATTTCTTTAAAGACTTAAAGAGCAATAAATTCAGCATAAAGAGAATTATCCAATGTGTTAATTTGTAACACATTTTCCCACAGGACCAGGGCTCAAGTTTCTTACCTGGTCTTAAACAGACCTTATCAAATCTATTCTTTGTATCACAAATACAAGAACATTATTTCTATGCAGAGGCAGCATCCTTAGCAGTTTTCCTTGGTACTGGACAACACAATTCTTGTTTTTGAAATAACCCCTGTCTTTAGCGAGTTCCCTTGGGGCTTGGCTTTGCCCAATAAATTCATCTTCATTTTGTTCCTCGGAACACTTATTACAAGCCCAAATGACCCATAACTGATAATATATTTTATAAAGCACCTGGCTCTTGCTCCTGGTTCTGTTACCTTAGGAATAAATTGACACGACTTTCATACTGATTTTAGCTGGCTGCTCATATAAAGAGGTCATCAGGACTGCCCTTTGCTTGTAAGCCATTTGAGATGCCAAACCTCTATTAGAACCCGTTTCTCTTATTTTTGTGTGTCAAGTTTGTAAAATACTCATCAAAAATAAAGTTTAAACATGGAAAGTTTTACTTAACACTGTAGAAGTCAAAGCAATGAATTAGGAGTTAAGAGTTAGTGATTTTCATCTCACATTTTCCAGTGATTAGCTATATGACTAGCTGGGTGACCCTGAGGAAATCATAATGGGATAATTTTCCTTATTAATGAAACCAGACAGTGAAATTAGATAATATCTTTTTAGTCTTTAGTTTTCAATAAACCCCCTTTCCCTGCACTCTTAACATTACCGCTTTCCACCAGAGATTTGAAAGGGATAAAACTATAGTGGGAAATGCAAACTTTGATATGTTCCTTTGTTAAGAATGAAAACCTTCTAACTTTCAAGTTTGTTGAACCTTTCGGGAAGGAGTCGATTGGTTTCACATGTGCAAGTTTACATTTTGGATTTTACATTTCAGAGCACCAGAAGTTGACCTGAGAATTAAAACTTATTAGAAGATTCCTTTCTCTACTGGTGACTTTTTGAATGATCTCAAGGATGCTTGCATGCTATGGTCACTAAGGATCCTTCTAACTCTATGTTTCTTTGTAACTATTAATGTCACTCCTACTCAACCTGCAAACTGACACTCTTTACCTTCCCATGTTCTCCAAATCCTTGCTACTCAAAGTATGACTGTGGATCAGCAGCGTCACCTGGGAGCATGTTAGGACTATAGACTTACTGAATCAGAAACGGAAGTTTAACGAGGTCCTCAGGCGATTTGTATGCACATTAATGTTTGAGATGTACAGCTCTAAATCACAGAGATTGTTGAAAGTTCCTGTCTTAAAATCTCAGTGTTCTGTTTAATGTGGTGCTACCTGAATCAAAATTTATTGGTATACTAGAAACTCAGATCCTTGAGCTTAATTCCTCCATTAAAACAGAGTATGTGTGGTAGGCGAGAGGGGCTGTAGCCTTATTTTCAGCACATCCTAGGATGCTAGTTTCTCAAGATGGCACAGGCCCACAGCAAAATTTGGGCTTTGATGCGTTAGGAATTAATTGACTCAAGTTGCATATAAAGAGGCATATCCAAGAAAGTGCAGTTGTGTAGGTAAGCTGTGTGCGAGAGGGGCAATAACATGATCCAATGCTCTGCAGCTAAGACTAGAGCTGAAGAACCATTCAAAATTTATGTGGCACTTAAAAGCCATTATCACTCCTCCCCTCATGTCATAAAACGTTGGATTGTTTATCAACTAACCTTGTAGGACGTTATTATGTTCCCTCTCTTGTGATCCACAAGGTGTACTCTGACTCCTCTGCTTAATGAGGAAAGAACAATGGGAAAACTGCTCTTTAGCAAAGGGGTCCTTTCTTGGTGTTCTCCTGCATCCAATTCCAGATTAGTCTTTCTCTTCCTTTTTATCATCACTTTGTCTGATACTCAGTCTCTCCTTGGTGCTCCTGAACCCTGAACCAAGCTGCGGGGCGTCCGGTGCTTGTTTTTTCTCTCCTACTTCTCATCTTCCTTCACTCCTAAAACCTGTTCTTCATTATCTCTCAAATTGTGTCATGTTAAATGACTCAAGGGTCTCTTTTCTCTGGAATATCTGAATTTTAGCAACAAAATCCTGTCTTTCTCCAAGTAATTGTCTCTGGTAGAGTCCTTCAAACATCAGTACAGGTGAGTGAAGGAGACAACATTGAAAGAGGATGGCAGCAGCAGTCTGTTCCAAATGCCTCTAAAACTCTTTGCCTGGACGTTACCCCTTTGTACTCTGTCCGTGGGTCTGATCTAGTCACAGAGAGGATGGGAAGCTTACTTCATGAAAGCTACACTAGAAGTGTAAGGAATGCTGTGTTTAGATTGAAGATGGTCACTGTAGGACAGTGGACTTGTGTCCTTGGACCACACAGTATCAGAACACTAAGGATATTAAGCAGAATTGGAGGTGGACCTTGATGGGGAAGTTGACCTCCCAGGAAGCTGGTGGATGAGGCTGAGAAGCAGTTCAGAGGCCCGTGGAATGGACTCTGCTCTCCCTCTGACCGCTGCTGAGGGTAGCTTGAGGTGAGTGTTCATTCTTTCCATTAATGACCTAGAAATGGTTGGTGTGTGCTTCTTTATGTTTTCTTTCTTCGTCCACACCAGGACAAGGGCTCCTGTATCTGGCGAAACCCTTTCTTGTGTGGGCAGTGCATTAACCTGTGCCGCTCCTTGGTAGAGACTCTGGGGTTCATGGAAACAGGTTGTATCTGCCTCTGCTCCTTGTGGCCGTGTTGCCTCCAATAAGTTTGTAACCTTGGGTAGATTAATTGGGATCTTAATCTAATCTTACAGTGAAGCTGTGTTGTGACTTCTGCCTGCCTTCCTGTGGCCCATCTGAAGTGCTCAAGTCTTTAGTCTTGAAAGAGAACTCTTTAGCCGTGTGTGTGGTAAATTTCCAAAATGTCCACATAGTTAAAAGATAATTGATGTTTATGGAGCATTTATACTATGTTGAATAATATCTGAATTATTCGACACACATACCATATGAAGCAAGTTCTACCTTTCCTATGTTACAAGGGAAGAAACCAAGAGAGATTTGAAACCTTGCTTAGAATCACTGAGCATGGTGAGATTGTTTTACTTAGCCACATTGTTTCACTCCAGAGTTCTGGCCCTGAACCTCATATGCTTTGTCTGTTGGTGTACTAGTTACATTAACACATGACAACAGAAGTTCTTAGTCCACATTATTTCAGCTCTCTCCAGTGTCCGTCCTCATTCAGTTCTTCACCTGCTCTTCTCTGGACATTTCTGTAGGTATGAAAAATTATCAAGAAGGTGGTTTATGCCATTAGGAACCCTCTCCTTTCTTGTTCTTGTTTTTATTTTTGTAAGCAGTTACACCCTTATCCAAAGCTAATAAAGTTAATGTAGTTTATTTTAACTGGTTCATTTGGCTTGGGGACTACTTGAATATTTTTATTGGATGCATTTTTTTTTTTTTTTTTTTTTTTTGCGGTATGCGGGCCTCCCACCGCTGCGGCCTCTACCGCCGTGGAGCACAGGCTCCGGACATGCAGGCTCAGCAGCCATGGCTCACGGGCCCAGCCGCTCTGCGGCATGTGGGATCCTCCCGGACCGGGGCACGAACCCATGTCCCCTGCATCGGCAGGTGGACTCCCAACCACTGCGCCACCAGGGAAGCCCTGGATGCATTTCTTAATAAACAGATAAGAAGGAAAAAGGATCTACATGATCTACATTCTCCATGCAAAAAATATTTGCGTTTCTACTTTTTTTTGGTAAGGCCTGGTTTTGGGAGGTATGGGGCATGCGTTGTTCAGTCCAAAGTTCTGTGACCAGGCGTGATGGTTAATTTTATGTGTCACCTTGACTGGACCAAAGGATATGTGGCCCCTGTGTCTGAGAGGGTGTTTTTGCATGACATTAACATTTGAATCAGTAAACTGAATAAAGCAATAGCGCTCCCTAACGTGGGTGGGCCTCTCCCAGTCAACTGAAGACCTGCTGCCTGGCTGCTTTGAGCTGGGACCTCAGTCTTTTCCTGCCTTTGGATTCAACCTGAAAACTGAAACATTGGCTCTTCTTGGGTCTCCAGCAGATCTTGGGACTTCTCAGCCTCCATAATCACACGAGCCAGTTTCTTATAATGAATTTCTTTGTGTGTGTGTGTGTGTGTGTGTGTGTGTGTGTGTATTTATACAGGTATACCTCAGAGATATTGCAGGCTCAGTTACAGACTACTGCAATAAAGCAAATATTGCAATAACGTGAGTCACATGAATTTTTTGGTTTCTCAGTGCATATAAAAGTTATGTTTACACTATACTATAGTCTGTTAAGTGTGCAAAAGTATTGTGTCTAAAACACCAGTACCTACCTTAATTCAAAAATACTTTTTTGCTAAAAAATGCTAGCCATCGTCTCAGCCTTCAGTGAGTCATAATCTTTTTGCTGGTGGAGAGTTTGAAATATTGCAAGAATTACCAAAATGTACCACAGAGACACAAAGTGAGCAAATGCTGTTAGAAAAATGACACTGGTAGACCTGCTCGGTAAAGGGTGCCACAGACCTTTCATTAGTTAAAGACACAATATTTGCAAAACGTAGTAAAGCAAAGTGCAATACAGTGAGGTATGCCTATATATATATATATGTATGTGTATATATATATATATGTGTATGTATGTATTCTGTTGATTCTCTGGAGAACACTTGTTAACACACCATGTGATACGAAACATACCTTTCAAACACATCTTTCTTTTGTGTCCCCCAGTTCTACTGAGAAGTAATTGACATACATCACTGTACTATAAGTTTGTACAGCATGATTGTTTGATTTACATATATTGTGAAATGATTACCACAAAAGGTTCAGCTAGCATCTGTCGTCCCATAGAGATACAATAAAAAGAAAAGAAAAAATGTTTATCCTTGTGATGAAAACTCGTAGGATGTACTCTCTTAACTTTCCTATATACCACACAGCAGTGTTAACTATAGTCATCATGTGTACATTACATCCCAAGTGCTTATTTATCTTATAACTGGAAGGTTGTACCTTTTGACTGCTTTCCTTCAATCCACACACCCCCCACTGTAACTGCAAATCTGATATTTTTTCTATGAATTTAGTGTTTTTGTCTTTTTTGTTTTTCCTTTTATGGGAAGTGTCTGCACTTGGAAGATAGATTGGATGAATTCCAATAGGTTTTGTTTAATGAATCCTATAGATATAAGTCATTGAATAAATCAGTCTGAGGAAAAGTACAATATCAATAACAATTGGCCAGACTTCAGTCAGTACATTGGACAAAAACCTCTTCATGGGGATTTTCTGTGAGAGTTGTGACAAGTCTGAAAATGGAAGACAGTATTTCCATTGTCTTCCGAGCTTCAAAAGGAAGGAAGACGTTAAATGCCAACTGCCAGGCCCCAGAGGAACCGTCCCTGTTGACTAACTGCATGGCCAAATCTTCTCTGGGTTGGGAAAGATGATTTCATAGCCTCTGACTGTGACTGTGGCAGACTTTCTCTATGAGAAATACAGAAAAGGAAATGCTGTATCTCTTATGGGTCGGGAGTTGATTTTTCTAATCAATTAGGCCCTTCTCTCTCAGAGTCTTCAATCCCATTCTAATATTTTTTTAATTGAATGGAATTCATGTAAGATAATATTAACCATTTTAAAGTAAACAAGGCAGTAGCATTTAGTGCTTTCACAATGTTGTGCAACCATCAGCTCTGTCTAGTTCTGAGCATTTTCATCACCCCAAAAGGAAATCCCCTACCCCTTAAATAATTGCTCCTTGTTCCTTCCTCCCTCCCAAATCCTATAAACTTTGTGGATTTACCTATTCTAATATGATTTTCAAATAATACTCTTTTTACAAGGAAAAACAGACAATTCAAGTAACATAATTAAAAGAGTTAATTCAACTTACGGATGGGTTCATTATTTGTTGTGCATGCTTGTAGAATTCTTGGATAAAGGACTAACACCATATGTGAATTCAGCACTCTTCACATTATGGCAAGATGTGAGCTTGCGAGAATATTTCAACAACCCCTGGTGAGACAGGCAGGCTTCAGTTGGAGCAACTCCGTCAAGTTCTCCCAGGATGAAAACACAAGGAGCAGTAATGACCTTTTGGCACCCTCTTTGGCCGCACTTTGGCCACCAGACAAGTCGGCACTCTGCACACAATCTTTAGCACGGATCCGGCTGCTTTCCTGCCCTTTGGCTTTTGATTAGTACAGAACCGAGAAAGCTGATAGCGACTTCCGTGTGATGGCTGATTTCTGTATCTGATAGATACTTCCCACAGTCTTTTTTTCTCCTTAGCCATCAGATTTCATAGCTGAGTTTTGGTTTACTGTCTGTGTGTCTCTCTTTTCTCAATTTTAAGTATTCTATTCAAAACAAGCAGACATTTGACTGTATAAAGTCACAGGTCTTTGAATGTATATGGATGCTTGAATATGATGAAGTCATTGCTGTATTTTCCAAGTTGAGGTCACTGGGAATAGATGAAGGATATCCTTTTATTTGCCTTCTTTCACTCCCTAAGTGTTAGGTGCAGTTTTCATAGAACGAGAGGAAGAGGTTGTTGGAGGTGGGAAGTGCCCACTCTAGAAAACTGTTTCTTGAAGGTCAGGGAGGAAGACAGTGTTCTTCACAGGCCTGTGGGATGGCCGTTTAAGATGGACTTTGTAACTCTCGATCCTCTCTACAGATTTATGTACATGAAAATCATCCATCTCACAGTGGGGAAGAGGGGTTCCTGCCTTGTAGGGCTGTGTGTGTTGTACAGTCTACATCTCAAGAGTGTGCTTTTCACATAGAGAACAGATGTCAGTGGATTTAAAAACCACTAAAAGTATTTATAGTCAATTCCTTAAGCAATTGAAATCTCCCTCCTTGTCATTTCTATCTGGTTGTTTTGCTTCTGCTCTCTGCAAAGAGTACGGCAAATGGTTCTTCTCCATTGCCAGTCTTTCAGACAAAGGAAGATGGAAATCATGTCCTCTAAGGTTTTCTACCAGTGTGGTCTGACCAGTGAGGATGAAAAAAGGATCACTTCCCTCACCGCTATTCTATTAGGGCCACTCATGGTGGCATAGCTTTATATTAGTTACATCAGGTGTTGACTCCCTGTAACTTAAAAAATCATTTTTTTAGTGTGTATTGATGATAATATTCCTGGCTTTTCCATGGTGTTTTACAGTTTACAAAGTATTTTCATACATTTCATTTGCTATCAACAATAATTCTGAGTCAAGAAGTGTGGATGTTATTGTATGCATCTTATCAAACAGGAGACTAAGAGAACTCAGATGGCTTGGCCAGTATCAGCAGCACATCCAGTGCTAAAAGAACATAGGCTTTCTGAGCCTCTGACATTGTTTTGAATCATCAAGTTATCTTGGGAAATGATTGTCCAAGTTAGGTCCCCTCAACTTCTACTTGTACATTTGATTTTCTGAAACTAAATAAATCTTATTAGGTTTTAATAATAATTTTGTAAGGGGATAACACCAAGGAAACAGTCTATATTTTCCAGAATCTGCCTTAAAATATACTTGAGGGGAAAAAAATATTTGTCTATCTCTAGTCTTCTTTATACTATTTCCTGAGATTGCAAGGTTGTAACAAAGATAGTACACTACGTCTATGAGTCCTTTTCTTTTCTTTTCTCTTCTTTTCTTTTTTCTGGGCACTGGAACTTATTCAAATAACCGATGTACTCATTTTCATTTCCTTCTTTTGTGGTTTCATTTCTTCCCATCGAGGTTTGTTCCACCTTTCTGAGTTCAAAAGTATAATCTGCATTAAAAGGCACTAGCTGTGATTCACCTCTCACCAAATGCCTTGTATACCTTGTGAAATGCCTTGTGAATTTTGCCTTGAAGAATTTCACTTTTGTTTCTCGCCTTTTTCCCTACCTTCCATTCCCTCTCACGATACTTCCACCATCACATTCATGGGTTTTCATGTAGCATGTATTTTCTTCCCATACAGTATATAATTATAACCCTTAACTACATTCAGATGTGACAATGTACAAAGTACATTATGACAAAAACCTTATGTACATAGGAAAAAGTCACAGCTTTAAGGATTTTAAGGTGGTTTTAGGATTATTATAGGACTGCACATTTCTGATATTAGATGAAACACTAGAGAAATTGGGAGTGTTCTAAGTCTCATTTTAAAAATAATTCACTTGATGTAATTTGGGAAAAAATTGAATACAAAATGTTATCTAAGAAGATAAAAGATCATTTGTGCAAAAATATCTATTTGCTATATTTGGAGACTGAAGATAGATCTTGGAGAACAAAAGGATATAATTTCAGGCATTTGGATTTAAACTCTGGGTTCTAAATTGGGGGCAAAACTAAAGTTTATTTTGGCTCCAGAAATGTTCAGTTTTGCAAAGTCTGTGCTTTTATTGTTATCTACCGCTAACTTCCACACCCATTACAATAAGAGGAGAGGAGCATTTTGTTATATTCTTACCTTGGCTGACAAATAATTTAGGGGAAAATGTAAAGTCCTCAGAAAATGGTGACTGCTTTTGAGTTAAGGGAAGATATTTTGCAAATGTCCCAACCAAAAATTGAGGACACTAAATTTTACATAACTAAATGACTGCATGTCAGCGATCCGCATCCAACAGTGGTTCCATAAAACACCTTGGCTGAGTTCTCATGTAGAATATCGCATTCCTTTCAGATGAGCCTGAGTAGTTTTTTGCTTAATGTTTTGTTTAATGTGGCTGATAATTGGTGGAAAGATCGTAAAATCGAAGTATATACCATTTGAAAATTGTCTTTTATTGTAAATATACTTTATTACATGTATATTTACAAGGTATGTGCAGTTTGATTAATCAACTTAAATACTTCACTTATACCCTAGAGAAATCAGAGCACATGTGGAAACAGGGCTTCAATCTGTGCCCTTTTTCATAGTTAAGGCAAATGTGTTCTAACACTGTAATGGATTTAATTCTCTTGAAGTATTTGTGTCACGCCTCTCTACTCAGAGCTTATAACAGACTTGACATCTCTATTAAGAAAGGAAGTCAAAATGTACCAAATTGAAAACAAATGATAATAGTGAAGAAAAATAGGCCATCTTTGAGTTCTTATTTTAAAAATATCCTTATCAGACAAATTTGGAGAATACTGTGGTACAATTCTTGAAGGTTTGTTGGCCGTCTTTGCTGCTGTCGCCCCAGGGAAAGAACAGAGCCTCTTAATAAGACAGGCAGGAAAGGAGGATGGCGTGCAGGCAGCCCTGTAAGCAGCAAACAGCCTTGATGATAGTGTGTACAGCATTCCTCTGAATTTTGCTTGATGAACACATGTAATGTGTATTCTTCCTCCCAGAATTTTGTATTATTTTTAGGAGAAAAGTCAAAATGCCACAGTGATGTGAAGAGACAAGAAAAACACAATCTAAATAAACCCCCCTAATTCTGGGGAAGCCGTTGTCCATTCATCTCCACTTAGACATCTTGACCAGCTCACAAATCTCTGCTTCTTCACAGTTCTATTAACGGCTCAAGTTTCCTCCTGCCCTTCCCTCTCCCTCACCCCCTGCTTCAGACGGCTATTGATTCCTTTCTCCATAATGCAGCCAAGCGCTATCCCAATAGGACTTACTAATTCGACGTGGAATCTGAGCAGGCATGCTTCAGGAACTTTCCTATCCATGTCCCTTGCTCTCTGTGGTCCCCCTCTCCCACCTTTGCTCCAAATTTGTATTTCCAGGAGCTCATAGGCCATTCTGCAGTCTATTTCTGCTCCCTCACCCCTTTATCGCTGCAACTCCTGCCACACTGTTCGTTTCAAATGACACTTGGAAGCCAGTTTGCTGGAGTGTGCAATACGTTGAATTGCCACTGCTTCCTGCTGTTCATGTGATAGATGGTACCATAAAATGGATGTGATGTGGTTATTAGGCTGTGATTCAGTTCATACTGAGCTGTATTGATTGGTGTTGGTTCAGTGCTTGCTACACATATTATCAATTGACCTTCGAGATTGTATCCTGCCTTTGCTGCTTTTACCTCTAATTCTACTTTATCTCCAGTTTTGTGGCTCCTAATTTTCCTTTGGTTGATTTCTCCAGTTTTCTATTACCTAGAAAAGCTTTTCTAATGAAACCATATTTTCCCCTCAGTATGCTTATTTACTTATTTATTTATTTAGCTGGGTTGGCCTTCATTATTCTGGCATATCATTTCTGTCTTTTGAGTTTCCAAGTTCTAAAATCTTTCTGACTGCACAAAGAAGAACTTTTCCAGAACTTGCCAGTCCCTCAAACTGGCTGTCAGAGCTCAGCAGAGGATGATTTGCTTGCATCAATCTGTAGCTGATAACAGGGCTCCCAGTTAAGGAAAGAAGGGAGGGAGGGAGGGAGGACTAAAAGTTCTAGTTGCCATTATTCTCCATAACAGGCAGTTGGTGCTCTCTAAGCAATGCTTCCTTTCCATTTTCGAAGCCCTTCCTTCCTTCCTTCCTTCCTTTATTTCTTTTGAACATTCTGGAAAGTTCCTTTTCTTCAAATGTGTATATAAAAATAGACAAACAAAGGTAGACGTGGAAAGTAGGAACTTTGGCTGCAGAGTGGGGAAGGGAGGACATGAAAAAACGGGGATAGAGGGTGGAAAATGGAAAAGGAGAAAACACAGGGAAAATAACAAGAGAAGAGGAAGGGACAAAGTTATTTGAGAAGGTAGAGAACAGAGACAGATGTGCTTCCTGTGTAGGAGGCTTGATGGATGTGTTTTATGAATGGATATATATATATAAAAAGAATGTAATGGGGTGAGAGTGAAGGTGAAGAGGGGAGGGGCTGGCAAAGTAAATATTGGAAAAGTTAGATTAACATATTTTATAGATTGTAAACCCATCAGGGAAAGTAAACGTTTAATACATTGCTGAGTACCTTGTCAAATACCCTATAATTAATAATAATTACAGACATTATTGTAAAAAATCACAGGAAAATCTGTGTACCTTGAGCAGCAGTGTTGTGACACTGAATTACCTTTGATCAGGAATTTTCCAAGACTTTGATTCTTAGGTTTATTGCCTTTTATTTCCCATAGCAGCAGGAGTTAAATAAAATTTATGACCATTTGTTTCCTTGGACATGAAGCAGACATTGTTTGACCATTTTGTTTGAAAGAACTTGAAATTTTTAATGGTGGTTTTTGTTTACCAAGAGCTGTGTTGGTTGTGCAAAGTAATTGCCCCAAGTGGAACTGATGCATCTTTTTGAAGTTCCACATCTGCTTCTCAGAAATTAATTTCCGAGTCAAAATTACTGAGTACCAGCCTCAACAGAATGGGCAAGGAGTGCGTGTCATGAAACTGAAGGTTGTTCTTTTTGTAAGGAAGCACTTCTAATTAAGACTGAAAGTAGTCCAGGAAAAAGACAGTGTGTCTTGTGTCTCTATCACAACACCACGCATGCACAGAGCTTTTATTTTTCAATGACCAGCCCTACTTCATGTGTAAAAACATATATAAGTTTATATTCCTTCATAATGTCCCTGTGAAGTGGTTAAGAGAGAGTCCCTATTTTATTAGTTGAGAGATCTTTAACCTCCTGTCTCACTGAGTGTTCCATATCAAGAGATCCACATGGGGAGTTGGGACATCGTTGGATGTCACAGTATTTTCTAATGTGTTTTGGGGCTTGGGGGAATCCTTGGGCTCTGCCGGCTGAGAACACCTTCTCAGTACACTCATGCTTGGGACAGCTGTGGTTAGGGCTACTACAAGGAACTTCCTTGACCTGGGCCCTTGACCAGCTACCCATTTGGTACTCTTCTTCATACCATGGGCATGAAGGAGAGGATTCATTCTATATCGTTCTTCCAATTAACACCTCATGGAAAGAATGGGGTGGCACCAACTTCCTTCCTGTTCCCTCGAGTTTTGTTACAACTACACTCACTTATTGTATACTTCTGTCAATTTGAAGAACTTTTTTCATGCCTTTTAAGGCATTCTTTTTCAGTACTGGCCATAATGACCATAATGACCTCTTTTGCCCTTGAAACTGCAGACAAACAACCTTTCTTAATGTTTGGGAACATGGATCTCACACTTTTTTCCCCCCAGCTTTATTGAGATATAATTGACATATAACATTATATTAGTCTGACGTGTACAGCATAATGATTTGATATATACTGCAAATGCCACATTGTTGAACTTGACAATTTGTCATCGTATCTCATTTGTGGAGAGCTGAGGCTTAGCAAAAAATAGTTTAGGGCATCTAGGCTGTGCCTTCTTATGCAAAAGCCCCCTGGAAAGGACCTGATCATTGAACAGCTACACTTTGGGAAGGTACCCACAGATTTACCACAGCACTCAACGAGGAATTTCAAACTTACAAGAGTGACTTGTTTTCACTCAATCTGGGGAGTGGGCATTTGGGGGTGTGGGCTACTGGGGAGGGGTTAGAGGATACTCATGAATAAGGCCCACCAGGTTTTTCCTTCCTTAAACTGCCACTACATGTCCAATAACTAGAGTCTGCCCTGCTAAGTAACACATGGGATAGCAGCTCAACACTTACCTCCACTGTCTTCATTCAAACTTTGTGAGGACTTACAGGTGAACCAAAAGACCTTCTGAAGGTCACTCTTTATTTTAATCACAAGAAAGTTAATCTTGATGGAACTAGACCACCACATGGGTTGTTTCTTGCCTTTATAACCAAAGTCCTCAGGTTCATATGCGAGCAAAGGATTAAGGAATGTCATACAGACCAGAGAGTGCTACGTTCTCAAATTGTAGCTTTTTATATCACTTACATTTTCTCATTGGTCACTGCCGTGGTTAAAATGGAATTTGGTCGGAGTTATTTTGCGCTAGTGAGGGAATACTGGTGAAGGCCTGATTGTTGCTTGATTTGTAGTCGGTTCCACATCCCAAGACATTAGAATCCATGGAAGAAAAATAGTCAAAACATAAATAAAAGAGATTTGTATTTTTCTTTAGTAGTATTGCTATTGCTTTCACTTCAAAATTATCTGTTGATTTTAAAATAAGTGATAAGATGATTACTAGTTAATGCATTTTTATTTCTGAGATAAATTAGTCCTTATAATGTGATGGGAGTTCTCCTAGGAGTTACACTCACTCCAAATATGATGTCACAACACTGAAATTATGGGTTGGGATCTTACTAAGGAAGCCCCTGGATACAATTCCACAAAGAAAAGATGAGGTGATAGGCCTCTGAATTCTCTGAGACTCAGGCCAGAACCATCTTTAGTAAATATGAGGTGGATTCAGTATCTTTTGTTGAAGTCACTGTATTTTGAAATTGTATAACACGTCCCGTTGGTAATTGAAAATGCTGTTTGAGACTTAATTTCACCCTATGCCACAGCTCAAACACACTGGTAAAGAACATCTCAGTTGTTTAAAAACTATGATGCTTTCCTAGGAGTTGTGGTGGAGTTCCTCAGACTTTCCCGTAAGAAAAATATAACAATCCTTCTCATACTGTTTCTGATTTAAAAAAATTTAAAGTAATTATCTCTATAACATAAAGTATCATGAAGATTAATTTTATGTGTAACTTGGCTGGGCCATTGTGCCCAGATATTTGGTCAAACATTATTTTGGCTGTTTCTGTGATGGTGTTTTTTTGGATGGGATTGACATTTATATTGTTGGACTTTTTGAGTGAGGCAGATTACCCTCCGTAATGTGTATGGGCCTCATGCAATCAGTTGAAGGCCTTGATAGAACTGAGACTGACCTTTCCAACTGAGAAGGAATTCTGCCAGCAGGTTGCCTTTGGATTCAGACTGCAGCCTTTTCCTGGGTCTCAACTGGGCCAACCTACTCTGCAGATTTTGGACTGGCATCTCCAAGATCATCTGAGCCAATGTCTTAAAATCAGTCTTCTCTCTCTCTCCCTCCCCCAACCACACCTCATTGGTTCTCTTTCTCTGGAGAACTCTAATATGAGTATTCTTAGAGCTGAAAAGGAACTTGAAGTTATCTAATTTAATGCTCTTTTTAATCATGAGGAAAAGTGACATCCAGAGAAACAAATTGACTTTCCTAAATTACCCAGCTAAGTAATTGCACTTCCCACACATCATATTTATTGCATATGTAAATAAAGCAACACCCGAAGAAGCAGTTTGTAACAGAATATATGCTTATAGGTGACTGTCTAAACTTTTTAATATAAAGACTTCAGTTTTCAGTAGGTAGATTTGAGGAGCAATTAAATAGAGCTTACCACTCAGTAAAATTTGCTTGTCCATCAGTAAATTTAGCCTAGTAATCAGTGGCTGTCCTTGAAGAAGAGTAAAATACTAGAAAATGTTAACCCACACAAAACTCTGACCTAGTTCAGAAATGCCTTCAATAAAGTTTAAAAAACAATTTCTCGGGCTTCCCTGGTGGCGCAGTGGTTGAGAGTCCACCTGCCAATGCAGGGGACACGGGTTTGTGCCCCGGTCCAGGAAGATCCCACATGCCGCGGAGCGGCTAGGCGCGTGAGCCATGGCCGCTGAGCCTGTGCGTCTGGAGCCTGTGCTCTGCAATGGGAGAGGCCACAACAGTGAGAGGCCCGTGTACTGCAAAAAAAACACACACAAAAAAACCAAAAAAACCCCCCAATTTCTCCAAGTATGTATCTGGGGGAACTGGCTCCATTTCAATTTATTCAGGATGCTTGAAGCACCTAAAAAAAAGTATGCTTTAAAATCCCATTTCAATTATCTTTAATAAGATCAACTTGTCTGATATAGATGCAACATGAGACGCAGAGCAAAAGATACTTCCCTTTCCAAATAATTCTTTCTAAAACAGTTATAGTGCATTTTCTTTAAACCACTCCAGGTGGTGAGTCTTATTTGTCATTTTAACTTCCTTCTGTCTTAGGAAGAACAAAGATATAATGTCTCTTGGCTCCTAAATGATTTCTATAATGAATATCTGATGGTAGAACCTTGCTAATAACACTATGACAAAAAATATTTTCGTCCTCAGTGCTTTGTGAACACCTAGAGGAGTGGGATAGCGGGGTGGGATAGGGAGGGTGGGAGGGAAATGAAGAGGGAGGAGTTTTGGGGATATATGTAAATGTATAGCTGATTCACTATGTTATAAAGCAGAAACTAACACTATTGTAAAGCAATTATACTTCAATAAAGATGTTAAAAAAAAAGTATTTTCGTCCTAATCTCAAGGATATATTTTTGGCAGTAATTTAAGAGTCTTTTTGTACATGTTTAGATTTTTTTTAAAACTTTTTTTTTTGCGGCACGCGGGCCTCTCACTGTTGTGGCCTCTCCCATTGCGGACCACAGGCTCCGGACGCGCAGGCTCAGCGGCCATGGCTCACGGGCCCAGCTGCTCCGCGGCATGTGGGATCTTCCCGGACCGGGGCACGAACCCGTGTCCCCTGCATCGGCAGGCAGACTCTCAACCACTGCGCCACCAGGGAAGCCCACTTTTTATTTTTAAATAACTTTAGATGTACAAAAACATTGCAAAAATATACAAAGAATTCCCTTAAACTCTTCATCTAGATTCTCCCAAATGTTACCACATTTGCTTTATTTCTCTCTATATTGATTTCTCTTTTTATTTTTGTATATATATGTATATATATATTTTTGAATTGATTGAGAATAAGTTGCTGACATAAAGCTCCTTTACCCCTAAATATTTCCTAAAGCAAGGGCATTCTCTTACACAATAATGGTATAATTTTCAAAATCAGGAAATTAACCTTGATGTAGTACTTAACTCTACAGAATTTATTCATATTTCACCAACTGTACCACAGATGTCCTTTATCGTAAAATAAAAATTATCTGATTCAGAATCCAAATGATTGAGTTTTTAACTTTAATGTTTATAACAAGTCAAAGGTTAAAGGTTTGCGTGGAAATTAATAATCTACCTTCTTCTCCACTCCAATTCTGCTCCTCACAAATGCATCAGATTGAATGTGAGTGTATTTTTCAATATTGTCTGTACCCTTTCGCTTATATGCATGTATACTTACTTGTTTTTGTGAAAACTTACCACATACATTAAGGTGCATCATGGTTTTTCATTTAATTGTGGATTAGGAACATCCTTTGAGAAAAACAGATTTATGTAATTCTGTTTTGTTTGTTTTTGAAGCTCTTTTTAATTAAGGTAATATATGGATATTGTTAAAGACAAATGAAAAGGCTTATAATAAAGAACACTAGTACTTTCCTCCATCTATCTCACTTCTCATAGAAAACTACTTTCTGTTATTTTATCTATTTTATGGATTATTCCATTCCACATTATAAATAATATTCCTATACTACCATTCCTTTATCATTTTTAGTAGTATTTTATTAAATTCCTTTCGTGGTATATGAGGATTTATACCATCTCTTACACCTCTGTTCCTCACTGTATTTCCTATACCTTCTTTCTAATACAATTATATTCCAAATTTTTGATTAAAAATATTTTGAGTGTACATTTTGCAATTATGAAATAGCATAATATTTCATGAAATATTGTTCGCTGCCGAGTCATATAGTATTTTATGGTCAAGGTATTTTCCTTCTAAAACTTCTTTCCTTGCAGTTAAAAATAGTCTCAGATTCTTTCTTTGCTTAATTTGTATGAAACTAATTCTAATTCTTCTCATATTTTTCTATTCATCCAATAGCTTTTTCTCATATCTCTAGCAGCTGCTCAATACAATTATCAGGTGAACTGTTAGATCCTACTTTTTCTCTTTTGGAGCCCTTAATCCACCTGCTCCAGACTAGAGAGTAACTTTTCTAGACCTACTATATACAGTGATTGTACTGGCACTTCTTTTTCCTTCATTCTAGAGATTATTTTATGCCTTTTCCCATATTGAATTTCTTTTTACCTGGGTCCTCTTCTCTCTTTTGATTTATTCCCTCATTTAGTTGCTGCGTGACTTTCAATAGCTTTATGTACAGAGGTATTTTGTATACAACTTTTTTAGACCTTACATATCAGTTTATTCTGCTCTCACAGTCAATTGATTGACTAGCTATTTGAACTCTGGTTGAAAATTAGTTTCCCAGTGAAATTTGAAGTCATTATTCCCTTGTATTTTGGCTTCAGATGTTACTTTTGAAAATTCCAGTGCTGTTATTATTCCATTTTGTTTGCAGATAATCTATATCTACTCTCCCAGGAAACCATTAGGTTTTTCTTTTTATCTCTGATGTCCTGAAAGTTCATGATTATATACCTTACTGTGTTTTTTTTTTTTTTAATCATTTTTCTTAGCTCTCAGGGGCCTCTTTCTAATGTAGAAGCATGTTTTTCAGTCTGAGAAAGTTTAGTTATTATTATTTTTAATTAATCCCTCCTTTTTATCTTTTCCTGGAACTCCTATTAGTCAGATACTAAAATTTCTGGACTGATTGTCTTTTTTTTTTTTTTTTACTTTCTATCTCATATTACACACTTCTCTCCCTTTTGTTTTACAGTTTGAAAGTTTTCCTCAATTATATTTTCAGTCCTTTTAAGTGATCTGTTTCACCAGTCATTTTTATTTTCCAAGAACCGTTTTTGTTTGTCTTCTTCCCTTTCTGCCTCTCTGTCTCCCTCCTTCTCCTTTTTCCTTTTCTTCCTCCTTCTCTCCCTGCCCCCTTCTTCCTCTTGATCCTTCTTTTCTTCTTCTTCTAGAATTTTCTTCGTATTTCATGGATGCGGTATCTTTTTGTAATCTTTCAGAAGATAGTAATTTTAGTTTGTTTGTAGCTTAACTTTTTGCCTGCCTTCTGAATTATTTCTATTTCCTTAAAGTTTCTTTCTCTTGTATATTTGCTTTAGCCTGCTTTCCATATCAGAGACTTCGCTCAGCTTCTGGTGATCCTTGGCTGCCTGTTCATATGAGAGAGCTGTGTGGTAGATTTTTATCAGTGTTCAGAGTTTATTGGCTCATGGGCTTCATTGTAAGGTGGTCAGGGTTTTATTTTATTTTGTTTTGTTTTTTATTCTTGAGAGTCCATCAAATGTCCATTTCTGTAGATCTCTCTTGGTCACTCAGTTTTTTGATAAGAGGGTTGTTCTAAATGCCTGCATTACTTAACTATTGCTGCATAAAAGAGGACCCCCGAACATACTGGTTTGAAGCAACATTTATTATCCCACAGTTTCTGTATGTCAGGAATCTGAGCATGGCTTCCTGGCTCCTCTGTTTCAGGATCTCTCACAGGCTGCAAACAAGGTGTCAGCTAGGGCTCTAGCCATCTCAGCTCAACTGGGGAAGGATCTGCTTCCAGGCTCAATTACAAGGTTTTTGTTAAGATTCAGTCCCTCATAGGTTGTTAGACTGAACACCTGAGTTCTTTGCTGTCTGTTGGCCTCCCTGTTTCTTGCCACTTGAGTCTCCCCACATGATGAGTTACTTCATTAAAGTAAGCAGGCCAATCAGACAAGAAAGAACGGCCCAGCGAGATGAGAATCACAGTCTTTTATAAACTAATCCTCCCTTAGTTTTGCCATATTTTATTTATTAGAAGTGAGTCACTAGGTCCAACCCACATATGAGGGAAAGCTATTACATAGAGTATAAGTGTCAGGAGACACGGATTATTTGGAACATTTTGGAAGGTTATCAACTTCAATGCCCGAGGGGTTATTATCCAGTCTGCAGGCATTTTGGCAACTGGATAGAGGAGGGGATTGTAAGGCTTGTGTCACATTCTCAGTAAACAGATTTACTCTCTTTTTTTTCTGTCTAGGACCTTATCCTTGCTTTTAGTTGTGCCTGACATTTTCAAGGTGGAGCATTTCTGGTTCAATTTCTTTGGGAAAGAGACCTTACTCCCCTATAAGAATAGGAAACAGGTAGCTTCCTTAAAGTGTGAGGCAGAAGAGGGAACCTGAGAGTTTAACTGCTTCTTAGGCATATTTAAAAAGTCACTTTCCCTTTTCTTACCTCCAAGCTTAAACTTCCTGTTGTGTAATGCCTTATTTTCCAATACTGAACCTTTCAAAGGTCCTTTGACGATGAATCAGTTTGCTTCTCATTGATACTACCCTCTTGGGGCTCATAGGCTTGTGCTTCCTTTGCCCAGATTTAAGTCAATGTCATTCCTGTATCCTTTTTCTATCTTTTGAAAAGTAGTTGATGTTTCTAGTTTGCTGTCGTCTCCTTCCCATTCCCTTTGTCCATGAGGATTTTTAACTTAAAAAAATCCTACTTTTGTCATTTGGTGGGGTTTGGGAGAGGTGGTAATGAATGCATGCACAATTCTCTCTAAAATTCAGTGTTAAGGAAGGGTTTCACTTTTTTTTTTTAATGTCATAAAATGGCACATATATCTCAAGGGAAGTCTTAGGCAGTAATTGGCAACCAAGGGTGCTGCTCCTGTGCCAATAGTGGTCGCTATCTAAATATTGGGAGCATTGACCCTAGGCAAAATTATTTATTTCTGTAACTCTTACCTATCTTGGTACCACCATTATGATTCCCTCCATCCCTCCCTCCCTCCCTTCCTTCCTTCCTTCCTTCTCTCTCCAGGAGAAAGTAGCGTGGACAGGGCATATCTTAGTTAATGAGCATCCATTGGAGTCTACCAAATCAAAAAAAAGTACCATGTAAGCAAAGTATTTTGTAATAGGCATGTGGACTAGACGGAGAAATGTGAGATGGAGAGTAGTAAAGTGAGGTGATTTCAAAGATAACTCAGAAACTGAATACATTGTTAGGTCATAGAGATTGATGTCTACGTGGAGGGAGGTCTCTAGCTGAATGCCACTGGGCTTCTATGTATGTCCTATTCACCACATTTCTAAAATCAGGCAACTAAATCAATACTTAAAAAACATGTTTTCTTAACCTGTGGGATGCCTACTTGTATTGTAGGGGAAATCCATAATGCTCGTTTAAAGAAATGTTTTTTTGGTAGCTACCTTGGGTAATCAGGCCTGATTTACTTGAAAAAATGCAAGTACTATTTTCCTAACTACCCTCATCTCCACTCCCATTTTGCACCCTTGGATTTTGGGTTTAAGACTCAAAATTATCTCAGTGGTTAGGAAAAGGAACTGACATTGACAAGGTAAACTATAAATGGATAAATATCAAATTTGATATTTAAGAAATTAGTTGTATAAGTATTTTTAGGTGTGTACGTATCTATATAAAAATAATGTAGATATATTTACATATGCAGATACTTACACACAGAATAATGCCTATCAGAATTACCTGGGCGTTCCAAATGTAATCAAAACCAAACATGAGATTCAAGATTTAAAAACAATCCTGATTAAATGTTAGACTGCACACATAAAAGCATAAATAAGGTTCAGATTATGTGAGAATATTTTGTTATACCTGGAGTGTTATAAGTGCTCTAGGAATTTTATTTAATTGCAAATAGAGATTAAATAAAAAAGTAAGACTGGGAGAGTTGAGCTTGTGAACAGAAAATGTTTAGGAGACATGGAAATACTGGAAGCCGTAGGTACAATTTTTATATACAAGACAAATGATTTTTTTCTGTTACTCTAGATGAGAAGTGCTTCTCAGATTTTCCACTGAAGTATCCTTAACGATACTTGTGAAATTTCCTTGAGAAACCATATTTTACTTAAAAATATTATCCAGATGTTACAATCTACTTCATAATTTGTGTTGGTATAATGTAAAATGATAGGTTTTTTTCCTTCCCTTCATATCTTCAGGAAAGAGCATTTGTGTTTATTCTGTACTATCCTGTGTTCTCTGGAGTTCACAAGTATGCCTGGTTATCCATACTGCAGGTTGAAATGAGACCAATGGGCCGAAGTTCCCAGGAGTATATTTTTCACTTATTTTAAACCAAAACACCAAATATATATAACTTTCTTGGCATCTTCCCTGGTGGTCCAGTGGTAAAGAATCCGCCTTACAATGC
Source organism: Grampus griseus (assembly GCF_964374135.1). Classification (NCBI taxonomy): domain Eukaryota; kingdom Metazoa; phylum Chordata; class Mammalia; order Artiodactyla; family Delphinidae; genus Grampus; species Grampus griseus. The sequence goes on from NC_139004.1 coordinate 14,427,602, forward strand.
AGGGGCTGTGGGTTTGATCCCTGGCCAGGGAACTAAGATCCCACATGCCACGGGGCAACTAAGCCAGTGTGCCACAACTACTAAGCTCGTGCGCCTCAACTAGAGCCCACATGCTGCAAACTACAGAGCCCACGCGCTCTGGAACCTGTGCACCATAACTACAGAGCCCAGGCACCCTGGAGCCCGCGCCACAGCTAGAGAAGAGAAAACCCGCATGCCACAACTAGAGAGGAGTCCGCGTGCAGCAACGAAGAGCCCATGTGCTGCAACGAAAGATCCTGCATGCCACAACTAAGACCCAACGCAGCCAAAAAAAATTAAAATAAATAAATAAATAAAAAATAAACCTTAAAAAAGACCACAAAATATATGTAACTTTCTAAATATTGGCTGTGTTGTCTTGAAAATAAGAAACCAAAGCCTGAATAGCCATTTTCAGGTTTGTTTGTTTGATTTTGGATCAGTTGTAAAAGGGATTCCTGCTGTAGGTTTAGGCTGAACTGGATAATTCATGAGTCTTTTGAGTCCAGTTTTAACGTTGGAGATTACATCTGGTATCCAGGGAATGGAAAAAGCGATAGGAGAAACAAACTTGTAAGATACATCCATTAAATGTTAAATATTAAAATTTTGGATCAAAGGGATGAAACTTTTAGGTTAAAAATAATGGTGGAGACTTCCAGGTAGCTTGGGAAAGTGGCTGTTACTAAATTTGAATCTCTCGACACATTCTCCAAAAGACTATACAGGTTGACAAAAACAAATACAATCCATAAAACTCACAATGTCAGCCCAACCAGAAGAAAAATAACACTACCAACTTTAAATTACTTTTAAATAGAAAAATATACACCAAGTGTCAGCACAACAATCAACTTAAGCTCCTGCCACGAGCCTCTTTGGAGAGTGAGCAGTAACCTGACCTCTCCCTCTAGCCAAGTACATGAAAGAGAAGAGACAGAAGGACAAAATTTTTTTTTTAAGATTTTTTTTTTTGATGTGGACCATTTTTTTTTAACATCTTTATTGGAGTATAATTGCCTTACAATGTTGTATTAGTTTCTCCTGTATAACAAAGTGAACCAGCTATATGTATACATATATCTCCATATCCCCTCCCTCTTGCGTCTCTCTCCCACCCTCCCTATCCCACCCCTCTAGGTGGTCACAAAGCACTGAGCTGATCCTCCTGCGCTGTGCAGCTGCTTCCATGTGGACCATTTTTAAAGTCTTTATTGAATATGTTACAATATTGCTTCTGTTTTATGTTTTGGTTTTTTGGCCACTAGGCATGTGGGATCTTAGCTCCCTGACCAGGGATTGAACCCTCACCCCTGCATTGGAAGGCGAAGTCTTAACCACTGGACTGCCAGGGAAATCCCCAGAAAGACCAGAATTAAACCTGAAAATTATAAGGCCTTCTTTTAAACTCCTGGGTGAAATGAAAAATAAAAACGGAAATGAGAGAATATCTAAGAAGTAATGAGTATTAGAATATATTAGAACTTACGGTCTACATTTAAACAGTTAGAGGAAACTTCATAGAACTAAAACACTTTTATCTGCAAAGTGAAATAGTGAAAATAGAGGAACTAAATTTTCAGCTGGTAATGTTAGGAAAAAACAACAAAGTAAATAAAAAGTCAAAGAACTAACAAAGACAAAAGCAAAAATCAGTGAGGTATAGAAAAACAGTAGATCTAAGTTCTAATAAACTTATCAAAATTTAGTTTTTGGAAAAATTAATAAATTAAAAAAATCACCATTTAACTTAAGAGGAAAAGGGAGAAAGAATATATATATATACACACACAAATGAAGATACGGTAAAAGGGGGAAGTAAACATTGAAATGGAAGAATTTTTTAAAATATTGAGACTATGTTCATACTTCTAGGCCTATAAATTTGAAAACCTAGATGGATAATTTTCAAGGATAAGACAGTTTACCAAAATTGGTCTCAAAGAAGACAGAAAGCTTAGACCAATTTTTTACAATAAATAAAGTTATCAAGGTAGTACCCCACATAAAATTATGAGACCCAGATAGTTTCACAGTAGATTCTACCAAACTCATATAGTCTCAATGCTATACAATTTGTTTCAGTTCATAGAAATTGATGGAAAGATTCCAAAGCACGAGTATCTAAATCTAGCCAAGACAGTATAGACACACACATAAATTTATAAACCGATACCACTTATGAATATTAATGCAAAATAATAAATATTAGCAAACAATCTAAATACATTAGGAAAATAATGGTATACCTGTATCATTTAGGTATGCCATTATTTAACATCATGTACCATATTAATAGATCATTAATAGAAAAAAATTCCCCTCTTACCCAATTTTATAACTATCTGAAATTTGCTATTTATTAATTCCTTACTCCAAAATAGATTTACTGTATTCATATGTGTATATTGCTTAGTTTTCTTTAAAAAAAACAAACTATTGAGTGGTATCATAATCCACATGTTTTTTTGCAGCCTGATTTCTTCATTCAGTGCTATATTTATGATAATCATCTACGTTCCTTTGTATAAGTCTCATTCATTCATTTTCATTGCTGTATAATCATATGTTGTATTTATATTTCACAATTATGCATTTTCTGTTGATTGGCATTTAAATTATTTCAATTTTCTTGCTATTAATATCTTTCTACTTCTTATGTACATGTGAAAGAGTTTTTACAAGGTGTATTCAAGGAGTGAATTGTTGCATTTTAGGTTAAATGAATCTTAATCTTTACTAGTTATTGTCCAAATCCTCTCCAAAGTGGGAATAACAATTTTTTCTTCCACTGCAAGTGTTTGAAGGTGCAAGTTGCTAATATTCTTTCCAGAACTTGATTTTGTCAGACTTTTAATATTTCCAATGTGATCCACGTGAAATGGAATCCCATAGTGCTTTAAATTTGCATTTTCTTACTTACTGTTAAAGTTTACTATGGTTTCAAATGTTTACTGTCATTCCTCTTTCTTTCTTTCGTTTTCTTTCTTTCTTGTTAATTGCTTCTTTATTTTGGCAGTATTTTTAAGTTGTCTTTTTCTTTTTATTTATTTTATTTATTTATTTATTTATTTTTTGCGATACGTGGCCCTCTCACTGTTGTGGCCTCTCCTATTGCGGAGTACAGGCTCTGGACGCGCAGGCTCAGTGGCCATGGCTCACGGGCCCAGCCGCTCTGCGGCATGTGGGATCTTCTGCACCGGGGCACGAACCCGTGTCTCCTGCATCGGCAGGCGGACTCTCAACCACTGTGCTACCAGGGAAGCCCATCTTTTTCTTTTTGATTTGAAAAACAATCTTTGTATATTCTAGACACTAACCCTTTGTCAGTTGTATGCAGATATCTTTCTCAGCCTATGGCATGTCCCTTTATTCTAGTTAAGATATTTTTATGAGGGGTAAATGGCTAATTTTGTTATAGTTTAATTTTCAATATTTTCCTTTGTGGTCATTATTTTGAATCATGTTGTAAAAGTTATTCCCTACCTTGAGGTCAAAAATATTCTCTATTTCCTTCTAAATGTTTTTAGTTTTGACTTTCATATTTGTGTCTTTAATGTAATTAAATGATTGAAGCATATGTATGAGATGAAGATTTAATTTTATTTATTTTTTGGCATAGATAATCAATTTTCCCAGTGAGAACTGTTTATTGAATAGGCTATCCTTCCCTCATTAATTTAGGATTACTCTTATGTCACTAATAGACTTTCTACATATGTGTGTTCTTCTAGGTTCTGTTCCATTGGTGTATGTGTCTATTTCTAGTCAAAGCCCCAGTACCTTATTTGCTATACCTTAATAAAAACTCTTGATATTAAAAAGGCAAGTCCCTCCACTTTATTATTCTTCAAAATTTTCTTAGCTATTCTTGGTCTTTTGCATGCACTGACTCTTGGTTTGTTGCAGCTACATGTGAATTTTCTTTAACCTTCCCTCTACTTTGTGTTACTCTTTCAGGGTTCAAAGTCCTAAACTAGAACTCTTAATTGACTAAACTCAGGTCACACACCTGCACTCTAATCACCAAGTATGTGAAGAAGTATTTTCTGCCTTCAGTTTTCCGTGGTAGGAAGTGGAGCCCTGTCTTTCAGCTATCTTGGGACTTTCTTCAAATAGGAAGATGAGTATTTCAATTATCTACTGTTGCATGATAAGTTATCCCAAACCTTAGTGGCTTAAAATGATAATCATTTTATTGTCAGATGGTGATTTTTGGGGCAGAGTTTAGGTAGGTGATGTTTATGTTTCATGTGTTATCAGCTAAAGTCAATCGGTGGGGTACCTGGTCAGGTTTGGAGAATCACATGGCTGGTGTCCTGGTGGGAACAGCTGGAAAGCTGGGCTCAGCTGGGACTGTTCATTAGTCTGCACAGGGCCTCTCCAGGCTGGTGGTCTCAGGGTTTTCATACTTAGATGGGTCTTAGGGAGAGAGTGTTCCAAAAGACAGGAAGTGGAAGGCTTTGGCCTGGAAACAAACCAAGGATCACTTCTGCTGTTTCTATTAGTCAAAGCAATCACAGAGACAGTCCAGATTCAAAGATAATGGACATGGGCCCCACCTTTCGATGGGAGGAAAATTAAAGAATTTTCTGCCATTTTTCTGCCGTAATGAGTTTAGTTGCTGGGCAGCCAAAATGTCAAATGTCCACTAAAATAAGGTCAATATTCTCATTTCTGTCAGAAATAAAAAGACCGTGTTGTATTTTCTTTCAGTGGTCTATCTTAATACCTTGTAAATCTTATCTTGTAGGGCCAACATATCAGTACTTAAATTCATCAATAATGGATTTGATTCAGGAATGAATTGAGTGAATGGCTCCAAGTAGGTTTGGAGTAAGAGGAATTTATCCATATTATTTGGAATAATTAGAAATTAAGTAAATGTTTTGAGTCTTATCAGACTTAATTAAATGACTAATTTCTGTCCTGGCTTTGCCACTGCTTGACAGTGGAAGTCTTATGTAAGTTGTCTGGATCATAGGCTTCTCATCTGAAAATGTGTTTCTTATGTATCCGACCTACCAGATAACACTTTAATGCTGTTGTGAAAATAAAATGTGATAAAAGATGTAAAATCTTTTGAAAATTAAAAGAATACTGATTCAAATCATTATATCCTATCAGTAATATTTATATTGTATATAGAAAGTTTAACTTTGTATTGTTTTTTAGATTCCACATATAATTGAAATCATGCGGTATTTGTCTTTTTTTTTTTTCTTTCTTTGCGGTACACGGGCCTCTCACTGCTGTGGCCTCTCCCGTTGTAGAGCACAGGCTCCGGGTGCGCAGGCTCAGTGGCCATGGCTCATGGGCCCAGCCACTCCGCGGCCTGTGGGATCCTCCTGGACTGGGGTGCGAACCCGTGTGCCCTGCATTGGCAGGTGGACTCTCAACCACTGCGCCACCAGGGAAGCCCGGTATTTGTCTTTTTGTGTCTGACTTATTTCACTAAGCATGATGCCTTCGAGGTCCATATGTTGTGTCACAAATGGTAAAATTTAATTAAAAAAAAAAGAACAAATAAAACAAAACTCATATATATACAGAAAAGAGATTGGTGGTTGTCAGAGGAGGGGGCACTGGGAGGTGGGTGAAATGGCTAAAGGGGATCAAGAGGTAAAAACTTGCAGTTATAAAATAAATAAGTCAGGGGATGTAATGTACAGCATGGTGACTATAGTCAATAATACTATATCGTAAATTTGAAAGTTGCTCTCATCACAAGAAAAAAAATCTGTAACTTTGTGTGGTGACAGACATTGTGGTGATATTTTGAAATGTATACGAATAATTGTGTTGTACACCAGAAGCTAATAGAATGTAGTATGTCAGTTATACTACAGTGAAAAAAAGAGAGTTTAACTCTGTAAAAGTGAACTACAGTTCCTTAAATTTTTTGACAAACCATACTGCCAGTTTTGCTACGAGACTTGTTATCGCCTCAAAGGCAGACATTTGGAAGTTGAACGAGGTAAATTATTTTATACATATACACACACCACATCTTTTATATCCATTCATCTGTTGATGGGCATTTGGGTTGCTTCCATATCTTGGCTATTGTAGATAGTGCTGCTATGAACATTGGGGTGCATGTAGCTTTTCGAATTAGTGTTTTCGTTTTTTCCAGATACATACCCAGGAGTGGAATTGCTGGATCATATGGTAGTTCTATTTTCAGTTTTTTGAGGAACCTCCATACTGTTTCCCCTAATGGCTTCACCAGTTTACATTCCCACCAATAGTGTACAAGAGTTTCTTTTTCTCCACATCCTTGCCAACATTTGTGATTTGTAGACTTTGTGATGATGGCCATTCTGACAGGTGTGAGGTGATATCTCATTGTGGTTTTGGTTTGCATTTCTCTAATAATTAGCGATGTTGAGCATCTTTTCATGTACCTGTTAGCCATCTGTATTCTTCTTTGGAAAAACGTCTATTCAGGTCTCTGCCCATTTTTTGATTGGGTTGTTTTTTTGATATTGAGTTGTATGAGCTGTTTGTATATGTTGACCCCCTTGTTGGTCATATCGTTTGCAAATAATTTCTCCCATTCTGTAGGTTGTCATTTCATTTTGTTTATGGTTCCCTTTGCTGTGCAAAATCTTTTAAGTTTAATTAGGTCCCATTTGTTTATTCTTGTGTTTATTTCTTTTGCCTTAGGACAATGGTCCCCAACCTTTTTGGCACCAGGGACCAGTTTCATGGAAAACAATTTTTGCATGGATGGGGGCGGGGTTGTGGCAGATGGTTCAGGTGGTAATGCGAGTGATGGGGAGCGGCAGATGAAGCTTTGCTTGCTCGCCCACTGCCCACTGCTCACCTCCTGCTGTGCAGCCCAGTTCCTAACAGGCAGTGTACTGGTACAGGTCTGTGGCCCAGGGGTTGGGGACCCCTGCCTTAGGAGACAGATCCAAAGAAATATTGCTATGATTTATGTCAAAGAGTACAATCCTCTAACTGCCCTCTAGGCCTTGCCTCAGGGGCAAGCCAGTGCGTGTATGCTTCTCAGGAGCAAAGTTCAGGCTTCCCACAGCCCTCCTGTTAGTCCCAGTGGTCCTCCAACCAGCCAAGGGGGTTTGCCTCTCCTGTGTAGGAGCTCAGGACTGGGGTGCCCAATCTGTGGCTGTCACTGTTCCCCCCACCCTCACCCCAGGGTGGCTCTCCGCCTAAGTAGTCTCCATTTTCCTCTGAGTCCCCTCCCAGGGGCACAGGTCGTGACCTGAAACTTTTCTTCCCTTCCTGCTTAATTGTTTGTAGATCTTTCTTACAGCCTTCATTGTACAGGAGTCTTTCTGTACATGATTAGTTCCGTGTTCTCCTAGTCTGCCATCTTGATCAATCCCCCTCTGATTTAGTATTTTTATACTATTAAATCTAATTAATTAATCAAAAAAGGGGAAACAAAAAGCTTAATGAGCATCTCAATAGATTTTAAGAAGGTACTAAAAGTCAATTAACATTCCTCATTAAAAAAAAATCATAGCAAACTGGGTACCTTGACATTAAAGAGGTGTATATTTTATAGTAGAAGTCAATGGAATACACAGTAATGATAGAGTCCCAGAGAGTCCAGTAACTGTGGTGAAGATGCCTGCTATAATGATCATTATTTTACATTATTCTGGAAGTTCTCATTAAAGCACTGAGGTAGAAAGCCATAATAATCAAAATGCCTATGCAAAGGGAGAATACAGAATTCTCACAATTATAGATGGGTAGAACTAGGAATTTCAAGAAAACAAAACTGGTAATCACATTGAAAAATAGCTCAGCTATGTGGCCAGATTAAAAAACAGTCAGAAATTAGTAACCGCACTATAAACTGAAATTAACATTGAGAATATCTAATGAAAAATTTTATTCCAAAGAATAACAGATACAGAAAACATAGGCAGGAAGGAATTAACAAAAAAATGTAGCTGAAAGTTTACTGAATGACAGAAAAATTTAATAAATGGAGTGAAATACTGTGGTAAGGATTTTTAGAGAAGCAGTTTCCCTAAATTCATTTATCATGTGAATACTATTCCAATAAAAATCTAAGCATAATTTTTTTAAACAAACTGCTTCCAAAGTTTATATTGAATAATAAATTGGCAAGAATATTTAAGAAACTTATGGGAAAAGGGATAATAAGGATGGTCTTGCCCTATCAGGTATTGACATTTTTATGTATATTGAAAACATGAGCTTCTGTGACATTATAATAAAATAAGCATCTAATTTACTGAAAATTAAAAGAATTTTGGGTTCTTTTCCTTGACTTCAGAAGGAAATAGATGCTTTTTCAGTAGTTATTGGAACTCTAAATATCAAGCATTGAAAGTCACCTTCAGGGATGATTCTGTCCATAGTAAAAGCAATGGCAAAAGCAGGGTGCTGGTCATTAGGAATGTCTCCCACATTTTGCATATAAAAACATCATGAGTGAAATGAAAAGTCAAATGACAAAAAGGAAATGTATTTGTAACATATGACAAATGATTAATATCAATTAATTGTATATATCATTATAAATATCATTAACATACAAAGGTCACACAAAAATCAATAAAATAGCTTCTTTTTAAAAAGAAAACGTTTGTTTTAGCCCACAAGAATAGCAAGTGGTCAAAGAGTTCATATTTTTTAAAGACTTCATTTTTATAAGTAATAAAGTCAAATTAAATCAAATGTAAATATTTTATTTTATAGTTTGAAAATGTGAATGTCCAGTGTTGGCAAAGTTATGGAGAAATATACACTTTTCTTTGTACATTGCTGATAGTAGCACATATAACAATGTATAATGTGTATATATATATATATATATAATATATATATATAAAATCTCCTTAATATATATAGGTGTGTTCATTTTTTAACTTAGTAAATCCTGTCTAGGAATATATTGAAAGGAAAGAATAAGAAATGTACACAAAATATTTTTTCTTTAAAAATCTCTTTATTGGATATTTTAAAATTATAATACATACTTGTTGTAATACATAAAATGATACAGTACAAAATGTATGGAAGCAAAGTGAATTGTCTTCCCTTGCCTGCCTTCTGCCTATGCTTGTCATTCCTCTGTGGCAATCAATTTTAGTGGTCTGGTATCCTTCCACACCGTTTTCCTTTACAAATGAGTATATAGTATATTATATTAAAGGATTTTAGTTGGTTGATTGTCAGTGCAGAAATGGCTTATTTTAATACATGCTTTATTTTGTAGTGTCCTTTCACTTGTCAATATATTGTGGACATTTTTAGAAGTCAATGAGTACAGATCTAACTTGCTTTTCCTATTTCCTTATGTAGGCAAAAGCACACAAATATTGTATATATATTATAATGATAATGATAACATAATGATATAATCATATATTATATATGACTACATTGTATACGTATTATATATTACATAATATATATGATATACATTTATATATATAACATTTTAAATAAGTCAATTCGTGTCTTTTCTTTCTTGCCTTTTTCTTCTCTGTCTAGTCATTGTGGAATTATTTAAAATACCAAACAACTATTAAAAGAATCTAATAGTAGCAGAATTACTGTGTAAATTATGGGATATTTCTGTGATGGATTACTAGGCAGTCATGAAGCAACCATGCCTTTTGCTCTGTGTTTTCTTAAATTCTGTATTTCTCTATTTCATATCCACCTATCACAGGGCCAACTATATTAGCAACATTTTCTTATTTTCTGTATTCTTGATGCTCTGGCATTTGTAGCCTTGCTAAAGGGAGAGACTATCCATCTCAGGGTAATCTAAGAGCCAGTTCTTAGAGATAACAAAGGACTTGGCCAGGAGCACTTCTTCCATACACAAACCACGAATTTCAAGCTCATATCCCCCAGAAACTTCCTTATCTGTCTCTCACACACCAAGCCAATATTTCTCCTGCCCTAAATCAGCCCAGGGCCAGGTACCAGGAAACTAAAGGCCACCTCTGTGCCCCCAAACCACCAGAAGTATTCAAACTAGCCAATCCTAAACTGTTTATCCTGCCCTGCCTTGCTTTTCCTATAGAAATTCCAGTAAAGTCTCTGGCCTAGGCCTTCCCCTCACTCCTGTCTGCTGCCTTCTGACTACCCTGATGCTTCCCCTGTGGCTCTGCATGACACATAGTGACCACCTCTCTGAGACCTGTGAGTGAGTATACAGGCACACCTCAGAGATATTGAGGGTTTCAGACCACCACAACAAAGCAAATATCACAATAAAGGGAGTCACACGAATTTTTCTGGTTTCTCAGTGCATATAAATTTATGTTTACACTATACTGTAATCTATTAAGTATGCAACAGCATTATGTCTAAAAGAACAATGCAGATAACTTAATTAAAAAATACTTTGTTACTAAAAAATGCTAACCATCATCTGAGCCTTTATAAAGTGAGCTGTAATCTTTTTTGCCTTGATGTTAGTAGCTGCTGACTGATCAGGGTGGTGGTTACTGAAGGCTGGGGTGGCCGTGGCCATTTCTTAAAATAAAACAACAGTGACGTTTGCTGCATGGACTGACACATCCTTTCACAGTTTCTCTATAGTGTGAGAAGCTGTTTGATAGCCTTTTACCCACAGAAGAACTTCTTTCAAAATTGCAGTCAGTCCTCTCAAACCCTGCCATTGCTTTATCAACTAAGTTTACGTAATATTCTAGATCCTTTGTTGTCATCTCAACAATCTTCACAGCCTCTTCATTAGGAATAGATTCCATCTCAAGAAACCACTTACTTTGCTCATCCATAAGAAGCAACTCCTCACCTGCTAAAGTTTTATATTTATAACAAATATATAATAATAACGAGAAAGTTTGAAATATTGCAAGAATTACCAGAATGTATCACAGAAACATGAAGTAAGCAAATGCTGTTGGAAAGATGAAGGTGATAGACTTGCTGGATGTAGGGTTGCCACAAACCTTCAATTTGTATAAAAAACGCAGTATCTGTAAAGCACAGTAAAATGAGGTATACCTGTAATAAACTTCTGGTGGCTGCCCTGACTTTACTATACTTTACGTGTGTAACACATACATTCTTAGAACACATTTATGTCCCAGGAAAATGGTACAAAACTGTATAAAAATGGACACTCCTGTTTCTAATACATATATATGTGTTTGTATACTAGAAAAATATTAGAAGGAATTGCACCAAAATGTTAATAGGGATTATTGTTGGTGTGATACTGGATGATTTCAATGTTTTTCTTTACATTTTTCTATATTTTCAAAAGTTTCAATATGTTCAACATGATACATTCAACATGGATATAAATAAGGCTGTTTATATCTCTATCTATCTCTACCTACCTATTATTTTACATTCACAAAACTGAATTAATACTGGCTTTCTAAGTTCCAGAACCTAATTCATATAATAAATTTTCAAAGCTAGGACTTTTAGAATGGCTTGTATACCATGTCATTCTCTTAACCCTCTTAAATCTGATTTCTGATGGTTTTTTTTTGTATCATGACTCTGTCTTCTCAAATAAATAAAAGGGCAAAGAATGACACATATCTCCTGGCCTCCATGATGTAGAAAAGATACCATTGTGAGTATGACTGATGTCTGATAGAGTCATTTAGTTTCCAAGAGAAAAACTGAGTAACAGGATATGATAGAAAGCTCTAATCTAAGAGATTATGACTCAGTCCTTGCTCTCTCTGCAAAATGAACTCTTTGTAAACTATGACCCATCAATATTCTTGTATGCAGGAAATATTTTCATTTGACTTCTGATTTAATTTTGAATCAAGCTTAATGATTTTCAGTTTGTGATGAGGCCAAGTCCAGTGGTGAGTGGATGCCTGCTGTGGAAAAGGGTTTTATCATTTTAACTTGGACCAAGTGAAATAGAAACTTTAATTGACTCTCAAACTGGTTGATGGGCAAAACTGAACATGAAGATTTGATGCCATATCAATAAGTGAAATTAACATTTAAAAAAAGTGATGAGCTAACAAATTGTGCCAGACTAAAGAATCGGGGGCGGAGTATACGGAGGATGTCCTGTGGCTTCCCTGGTTCTAGAAACTGAAACCCTTAAAAACACAGGCCAGGACATTTCTTGTACCATTGAAAAAATTAATCTAATGCCAGACAATGAGAATTAAATGTATGCCAGATATATTAAATACATGTCAACATCAGTCTGGATGTGAGATTTTAGTGAATTTCCGAAAAACATACATGCTTCTTAATAAATTTTCTTTTCTATACAAGAATCTAATCCTTTTCTAAACAAAATCAGACCATTTAAATCTAAATTACTCAAGGTGTCTTTCAAACTAGATAATTTTAAAATGTTTTTTAAAATTTAACTATAATTGATTTACAGTATTGTATTAGTTTCAGGTATACAGCTTCAGATTCCGTTATAGGTTATTACAAGATATTGAATGTAGTTCCATGTGCTATACAGTAAATCCTTATTGTTTATCTATTTTTTTACATATTGTAAACATGTTTGTATTTCTTTATAATCCTTTTAATTAATATAGTTCTAACCACTCATATGAACTATAGCTTTCAACCAAAAATAACTAATTTCAATTCTCCTTCCTTCCCCAAAACCCCTCCCACACTACATATACTTTTTTTTTTTTCTAACATCTTTATTGGAGTATAATTGCTTTACAATGGTGTGTTAGTTTCTGCTGTATAACAAAGTAAATCAGCTATACATATACATACATCCCCATATCTCTTTCCTCTTGCGTCTCCTTCCCTCCCACCCTCCATATCCCACCCCTCTAGGTGGTCGCAAAGGACCGAGGTGATCTCCCTCTGCTATGCGGCTGCTTCGCACTAGCTAGCTATTTTACATTTGGTAGTGTATATATGTCCATGCCACTCTCTCAGTTCGTCCCAGCTTACCCATCCCCCTCCCCGTGTCCTCAAGTCCATTCTCTATGTCTGCGTCTTTATTCCTGTCCTGTCCCTAGGTTCTTCAGAACTTTTTTTTTTTTTAGATTCCATATATATGTGTTAGCATACGGTATTTGTTTTTCTCTTTCTGACTTACTTCACTCTGTATGACAGATTCTAGGTCCATCCACCTCACTGCAAATAGTTCAATTTCGTTTCTTTTTATGGCTGAATAATATTCAATTGTGTGTATGTGCCACATCTTCTTTATCCATTCCTTTGTCGATGGACACTTAGGTTGCTTCCATGTCCTGGCTATTGTAAATAGAGCTGTAATGAACATTTTGGGACATGACTCTTTTTGAATTATGGTTTTCTCAGGGTATATGCCCAGTGGTGGGATTGCTGGGTCGTATGGTAGTTCTATTTTTAGTTTTTAAGAAACCTCCGTACTATTCTCCATAGTGGCTGTATCAATTTACATTCCCACCAACAGTGCAAGAGGGTTCCCTTTTCTCCACACTCTCTCCAGCATTTACTGTTTGTAGATTTTTTGATGATGGCCATTCTGACCTGTGTGAGGTGATACCTCATTGTAGTTTTGATTTGCATTTCTCGAATGATTAGTGATGTTGAGCATCCTTTCATGTGTTTGTTGGCAATCTGTGTATCTTCTTTGGAGAAATGCCTATTTAGGTCTTCTGCCCATTTTTGGATTGGGTTGTTTGTTTTTTTGGTATTGAGCTGCATGAGCTGCTTGTAAATTTTGGAGATTAATCCTTTGTCAGTTGCTTCATTTGCAAATATTTTCTGCCATTCTGAGGGTTCTCTTCTCGTCTTGTTTATGGTTACCATTGCTGTGCAAAAACTTCTAAGTTTCATTAGGTCCCATTTGTTTATTTTTGTTTTTATTTCCATTTCTCGAGGAGGTGGGTCAAAAAGGATCTTGCTGTGATTTATGTCATAGAGTGTTCTGCCTATGTTTTCCTCTAAGAGTTTGATAGTGTCTGGCCTTACATTTAGGTCTTTAATCCATTTTGAGTTTATTTTTGTGTATGGTGTTAGGGAGTGTTCTAATTTCATTCTTTTACATGTAGCTGTCCAGTTTTCCCAGCACCACTTATTGAAGAGGCTGTCTTTTCTCCATTGTATATTCTTGCCTCCTTTATCAAAAATAAGGTGACCATATGTGTGTGGGTTTATTTCTGGGCTTTCTATTCTGTTCCATTGATCTATATTTCTGTTTTTGTGCTAGTACCATATTGTCTTGATTCCTGTAGCTTTGTAGTATAGTCTGAAGTCTGGGAGCCTGATTCCTCCAGCTTCATTTTTCTTTCTCAAGATTGCTTTGGCTATTCGGGGTGTTTTGTGTTTCCATACAAATTGTGAAATTTTTTTCTTCTTCTGTGAAAAATGCCATTTGTAGTTTGATAGGGGTTTCATTGAATCTGTAGATTGCTTTGGGTAATATAGTCGTTTTCACAATGTTGATTCTTCCAATCCAAAAACATGGTATATCTCTCCATCTGTTTGTGTCATCTTTAATTTCTTTCATCAGTGTCTTATAGTTTTCTGTATACAGGTCTTTTGTCTCCTTGGGTAGGTTTATTCCTAGATATTTTATTCTTTTTATGCAGTGGTAAATGGGAGTGTTTCCTTAATTTCTCTTTCAGATTTTTCATCATTACTTTATAGGAATGCAAGAGATTTCTGGGCATTAATTTTGTATCCTGCTACTTTACCAAATTCATTGATTAGCTCTAGTAGTTATCTGGTAGGATTCTCTATGTATAGTATCATGTCATCTGCCAACAGTGACAGCTTTACTTCTTCTTTTCCCATTTGGATTCCTTTTGGATTGCTGTGGATAAAACTTCCAAAACTATGTTGAATAATATTGGTGAGAGTGGACAACCTTGTCTTGTTCCTGATCTTAGAGGAAATGGTTTCAGTTTTTCACCATTGAGAACAATATTGGCTGTGGGTTTGTCAAATATGGGCCTTATTATTTTCAGGTAAGTTCCCTCTATGCATACTTTTGGAGGGTTTTTTATCTTAAATGGGTATTGAATTTTTTCAAAAGCTTTTTCTGCATCTATTGAAATGATCATATGGTTTTTCTCCTTCAATTTGTTAATATGGTTTATCACATTGATTGATTTGTGTATATTGAAAAATCCTTGCATTCCTGGGCTAAACCCCACTTGATCATGGTGTGTGATCTTTTTAATGTGCTGCTGGATTCTGTTTGTTAGTATTTTGTTGAGGATTTTTACATCTGTGTTCATCAGTGATATTGGCCTGTAGTTTTCTTTCTTTGTGACATCTCTGTCTGGTTTTGGTATCGGGTGATGGTGGCCTTGTAGAGTAAGTTTGGGAGTGTTCCTCTCTCTGCTATATTTTGGAAGAGTTTGAGAAGAATAGGTGTTAGCTTTTCTCTAAATGTTTGATAGAATTCACCTGTGAAGCCATCTGGTCCTGGACTTTTGTTTGTTGGAAGATTTTTGGGTTTTTTTTTGGTTGTTGTTGTTGTTGTTTTTTTGCTGTACGTGGGCCTCTCACTGTTGTGGCCTCTCCCGTTGTGGAGCACAGGCTCTGGACGTACAGGCTCAGCGGCCATGGCTCATGGGCCCAGCCGCTCCGCGGCATGTGGGATCTTCCCAGACCGGGGCACGAACCTGTGTCCCCTCTATTGGCAGGCGGACTGTCAACCACTGCGCCACCAGGGAAGCCCCTGTTGGAAGATTTTTAATCACAGCCTCAATTTCAGTGCTTGTGATTGCTCCATTTATATTTTCTGTTTCTTCCTGGTTCAGTCTCAGATGGTTGTGCCTTTCTAAGCATTTGTCTATTTCTTCCAGGTTGTCAATTTTATTGGCATATAGTTGCTTGTAGTAATCTCTCATGATCCTTTGTATTTCTTCAGTGTCAGTTGTTATTTCTCCTTTTTCATTTCTAATTGTATTGATTTGAGTCTTCTCCCTTTTTTTCTTGATGAGTCTGGCTAATGGTTTATTGATTTTGTTTATCTTCTCAAAGAACCAGCTTTTAGTTTTATTGATCTTTGCTATTGTTTCCTTCATTTCTTTTTCATTTATTTCTGATCTGAACTTTATGATTTCTTTCCTTCTGCTAACTTTGGGAGTTTTTGTTTTTCTTTCTCTAATTGCTTTAGGTGTAAGGTTAGTTTGTTTATTTGAGATGTTTCTTGTTTCTTGAGATAGGATTGTATTGCTATAAACTTCCCGCTTAGAACTGCTTTTGCTGCATCCCATAGGTTTTGGATTGTCGTGTTTCCATTGTCATTTGTCTGTAGGTATTTTTTGATTTCCTCTTTGATTTCTTCAATGATCTCTTGGTTATTTAGTAGTGTAATTTTTAGCTTCCATGTGTTTGTATTTTTTACAGATTTTTTCCTGTAATTGATATCTAGTCTCATAGTATTACAGTCGGAAAAGATACTTGATACAATTTCAATTTTCTTAAATTTACAAGGCTTGATTTGTGACCCAAGCTATGATCTATCCTGGAGCATGTTCCATGAGCAGTTGAGAAGAAAGTGTATTCTATTGTTTTTGGATGGAATGTCCTATGAATATCAATTAAGTCCATCTTGTTTAATGTATCATTTAAAGCTTGTGTTTCCGTATTTATTTTCATTTTGGATGATCTGTCCATTGGTGAAAGTGGGGTGTTAAAGTCCCCTACTATGATTGTGTTACTGTCGATTTCCCCTTTTATGGCTGTTAGCATTTGCCTTATGTATTGAGGTGCTCCTATGTTGGGTGCATAACTACTTACAATTGTTATATCTTCTTCTTGGACTGATCTCTTGGTCATTATGTAATGTTCTTCTTTGTCTCTTGTAATAGTCTTTATTTTAAAGTCTGTTTTGTCTGATATGAGAATTGCTACTCCAGTTTTCTTTTGATTTCCATTTGCATGGAATATGTTTTTACGTTCCCTCACTTTCAGTCTGTATGTGTCCCTAGGTCTGAAGTAAGTCTCTTATACACAGCATATATACAGATCTTGTTTTTGTATTCATTCAGACAGTCTATGTATTTTGGTTGGAACATTTAATCCACTGACCTTTAAGGTAGTTATTGATATGTATGTTCCTATTACCATTTTCTTAATTGTTTTGTTTTTGTAGGTCTTTTCCTCCTCTTGTGTTTCTTGCCTAGTGGAGTTCCTTTAGCTTTTGTTGTAAAGCTGGTTTGGTGGTGCTGAATTCTCTTAGCTTTTGCTTGTCTGTAAATGTTTTAATTTCCCTGTTGAATCTGAATGAGATCCTTGCTGGGTAGAGTAATCTTGGTTGTAGGTTTTTCCCTTTCATCACTTGTAATATGTCCTGCCACTCCCTTCTGGCTTGCAGGGTTTCTGATGAAAGATCAGCTGTTAACCTCATAGGGATTCCCTTATATGTTATTTGTTGTTTTTCCCTTGGTGCTTTTAATATTTTTTGTTTGTATTTAATTTTTGATAGTCTGGTTAATATGTGTCTTGGTATGTTTCTCCTTGGATTTATCCTGTATGGGGCTCTCTGTGCTTCCTGGACCTGATTTACTATGTCTTTTCCCATATTAGTGAAGTTTTCAATTATAATCTCTTCAAATATTTTCTCAGTCCCTTTCTTTTTCTCTTCTTCTCCTGGGATCCCTATAATTCAAATGTTGGTGCATTTAATGTTATCCCAGAGGTCTCTGAGACTGTCCTCAATTCTTTTCACTGTTTTTTCGTTATTCTGCTCTGTGGTAGTTATTTCCACTATTTTATCTTACAGTTCACTTATGCGGTCTTCTTCCTCAGTTATTCTGCTATTGATTCCTTCTAGAGAATTTTTAATTTCATGTATTGTGTTTTTCATCACTGTTTGTTTGCTCTTTAGTTCTTCTAGGTCCTTGTTAAACCTTTCTTGTATTTTCGGCATTCTATTTCCAAGATTTTGGATCATCTTTACTATCATTACTCTGAATTCTTTTTCAGGTAGACTGCCTATTTCGTCTTCATTTGTTTGGTCTGGTGGGTTTTTACCTTGCTCCTTCATTTGCTGTGTGCTTCTCTGTCTTCTCATTTTGCTTCACTTACTGTGTTTGGGGTCTCCTTTTCACAGGCTGCAGGTTCATAGTTCCGGTGTTTTTGGTGTCTTCCCCCAGTGGCTAAGGTTGGTTCAGTGGGTTGTGTAGGCTTCCTGGTGGAGGGGCCTAGTGCCTGTGTTCTGGTGGATGAGGCTTATCTTTTCTTTCTGGTGGGCAGGACCACATCCGGTGGTCTGTTTTGAGGTGTTTATGACCTTATTATGATTTTAGGCAGCCTTTTTGCTAATGGGTGGGGTTGTGTTCCTTTCTTGCTAGTTGTTTGGGATAGGGTGTCTAGCACTGTAGCTTGCTGGTTGTTGAGTGGAGCTGGGTCTTAGCATTGAGATGGAGATCTCTGAGAGAGCTTTTCCCGTTTGATATTACGTGGAGCCAAGAGGTCTCTGGTGGACCAATATCCTGAACTTGGCTCTCCCACATCAGGGGCATAGGCCTGACACTCGGCCGGAGCACCAAGACCCTGTCAACCATACAGCTTTTGGGAAGTCTGTGGTCTTCTGCCAACATTCAGTGGGTGTTCTGTAGGAGTTGTTCCATATGTGGATTATTTCTGATGTATTTTTGGGGAGGACGGTGATCTCCACGTCTTACTCCTCTGCCATCTTGAAGGTTTCTCGAAATCAGGATCTTTATTGAAGGAGCCCAGTTCTAACATCAGTTGACTTTCTTAGTTTCAGTGTGATTATAGTAGTCTCCAGTTTGAGGGTGCTGCAAACTCTGGAACTCCCCACTCAGGAGGCCCCCCTTTGAACATGCTGCCTCTCCCCTTCTACCTATCTAATTTATATATAGTGGTGTGTATCTATTCACCCCATACTCCTAATTTATCCCTCCCCCTCCCCTTTCCCCTTTGGTAACCATATGTTTGTTTTCTATGTCTGTGAGTGTGTTTCTGTTTTGTAAAGAAGTTGATTTTTATTATTTTTTTAGATTCCACGTTTAAGAGATATCATATAATATTTGTCTTTCTCTGCCTGACTTACTTCACTTAGTATGGTAATCTCTGGGTCTATCCATGTTGCTGCAAATGACATTATTTCATTCTTTTTTTATGGCTGACTGGTATTCCATAGTGTGTGTGTGTGCACGCACACGTGCATGTGTGTGTGTGTGTGTATGCCACATTTTCTTATCCATTCATTTGTTGATGGACATTTAAGTTGTTTCCATGTCTTGGCTATTGTGAATAGTGCCACTATGAACATTGGTGTGTAGGTATCTCTTCGAATTAGAGTTTTCATCTTTTCTGGATATATGCACAGGAGTGGGATTGATGGATCATACGGTAACTCTTTTTTAGCTTTTTAATCAATCTAGGTAATTTTAAGTGCATCCTGCCAGAATGCTTATCACATAAGGGGGAAAATATGTATGTATATTCTTTTTTTTTTTTTTTTTTTTTGCGATACGCGGGCCTCTGACTGTTGTGGCCTCTTCCGTTGCGGAGCACAGGCTCTGGACGCGCAGGCTCAGCGGCCATGGCTCACGGGCCCAGCCGCTCCGCGGCATGTGGGATCTTCCCGGACCGGGGCACGAACCCGTGTCCCCTGCATCGGCAGGCAGACTCTCAACCAGTGTGCCACCAGGGAAGCCCCTGTATGTATCATTCTTTACAAATAAATGCAGTAACTTTTTTTTCTGAAAGCAAATTTTTTCATTGTCTGTTCCTTATATCTGTTACAGGATTCAATGGGTTCATCACTTGGGTGCTTAGCCAATGAACACACTAAGTACTTTCAATGAAAGCAGAAGCATGTATTACTTGGGATAAGTAAGGAGACAGGGAGACCGCTCTCAACTGTCTCCCCAAATGGCTGGTTGGGGAAATTTTAAGCCTGGGGGGTCATGCATATTCATGAAAGGGTAGGCATGATCATTATAATGAAGCAAAGGTTACTCTAGGCTGCCCAAAACTGCAAGCAAGTAGGTGTTTGGCTGTTTGTTTGCACTGTGGTATCTTGTTGACTGGAATGCACTGTGACCTTTTTGGAACATCTTGTGTTTGGAACTTTCTACAATTTAACAGTGAGTTTTTGCAAAAACAAGGCACACTTTGATTCAACCCCATCCTTTCCTTACTGCTTCCTAGCTAAGGTATCCTCTCTTCCAAAACATTGAATATTGTCCAGAACCATGAAACGTCTAAGATTTTACTCTACTTGTACAATAAGTTAGTTTGCCACAATTTCATGGATGCTGGTAGAAGACATGAGAATCTTGGGTCAGAGATGAAGAACAGTTTATTATTCACAGAAATAACAGTATCCAGACTGGTCAGTTTTCCTTTGTCTCCATATTCCATGGGGGTGAAAGCAGATGGATCCAGATGGATGGATCACACACAGTGCGCTGTGTTCCACTAGAGAAATCTTGACTTGTGGGATCTGAATCTTTTATAGTGGGCAGTATGCATGCCTGTCCTTTGCTTTGGACGGAGATATCTTTATCACACAGGTTAGTGAGCAAACATGTCCTTTGCTCTGGAGAGAGACACAATCTCCACCTTTCAAGGCTGTTTGATCTACAAATATCTTTTAAAAAATAGACTAGAACAAAGGGCAGTATGTATCTCTGCTTACAAGATGTTCAGAAATGCAAGGCACATGGAAAATTGTCTTACAACAAATATGTGAAGATTATCCTTAGGAATGGGTTTCCAAATGGAAGAAACAAGTTGTTTGTTCTAGGAATCCTAGGCTAGTTGGCAATAAGGATTTTATGTACAATGTTTGTCATCAAACATTAGGCCGCACTCAGGATTGTTTGTTATATATCATAGATGCTCCTTTGCTCTACCTCTATGAATCACTGTTTGTACTTTAAAACATTGCTGTGCTCAGCATGTAAGAACAGTGATGGAGTGTGGTAGCTGGAATTCTAAGGTGGTTACCAGTGACCCTCATCTATATATAATCCTCTTCCATGGTGTATAGGTGGGACCTCTGAATATGATGAGATATCACTCCAGTGATTATGTTACATTATATCAGTATTACAGAAGGGGGATTATCTGGAGTGGGCATGAGCTAATCAAGTGATCCTTTCAAAAGCATAGAGTTTTCTCTGGTTAATCACAGAGGAAGGAGTCAGAGAAAAGAGTATCACTGATCTGGAAGAAAGCAAACATCCCTGTCATAAACTGCCTTAGGGGACCATGTGGCAAGGAACTCTGGAAAGCCTCTCGGAGCCAAGAGCAGCTCCTGCCTGACAGCCAGCAAGTAACAGGGACCTCCATCTCATAGTTGGAAGGAAATGAATTCTCCAGTAACTGTGGAAGACTAGGGAGGACCCCAAGCTCCACGTGAGAACACAGATTGGGCAACACCTTGATTTTACTCTGATGAGGGAGCAGAGAACCCAGGTGCACCCTGCCTGGACTTCTCTGAGCTAACGCATGGGAATTGTTTAAGCCACCAAGTTTGTGGTGATTTGTTGTGCAGTAGTAAAAACATAAATAGAAGGGAGGACCAAGGTAGAGAGCTCTTGTTTATGGCGTATACATTTTAATTTCCTGCAGCTTCCCTGAAGATTCCATTGTATAACCTAAGGTAACCACTCTAATCAACTGTTTTCCTACAATCCTTTTCCTGAACTCTGCTCTTAACTTTTCCTGAGTGACAAATTCTTGACCAATTCAAAATGAAACCACCATTTACTAAGTTTTTACTCTGTCATAAGCACTTACATTATGCTTTTTATATATGATTACATTTAAACTTCACAACAATCTTGGAAGGATAATGTTCCTATATTTAATAAAAAGCAACTGCAATTTTGAGGGTAAAGTATCTAATTAGAATAGACTAACAAGTTGTTGAATTAGGATTCCAGCCTCACTATGTCTGACTTCAAATCATATTTTTATATGCTGCGTGCTATTATCTCTCAATACTGAAAAAATCACTGTAGTATGCATTACTTATAATTACCAATATCCAGTACTGCTCAACTTCTAAGTATAAGGGGGAATGGACTTCTTACTCTTTTGAAGTTAGGTGTGATCGTGTAACTAGTATTGGACAATGAAATGTTAGTAAATATGATGTACATCACCTCTGGGCCAAGGCATTTAATAGCTGGGGCTTGACTGCAATTTTCTCTTTTCCTACCAGAACTATCCTGGGAGCCGAGAGTTAAGAGGGAGCCCACGTTAACCTTGGTTTCTGAGTGGTTCTGATAAGCAGAACCTCCCATATTGGACTTCTCATATGAGCAAGAAATAAACGTTTGTTGTTTTAAGCCACTGAGATTTCAGAGCTGTATTGTTACTGTGGCGCAAACTAGTCTTTCCTGCCTAGTACAATTACTTGAATTAGCGTTATAACCAGCAGGGTCTGCAATTCTTATTGATATATTTCGTTTGATTTTGGGCGCTAGCACCCATCTTATACTCTGTGCTTTAACTCTACTGATCTGCTTCCAGGTCTTTGAATGCTTAGTGTTTTCCCAGACCTCAGGACCCTTGAAGCCTTCTTCCCTCTGCTTGAAACAGGAAAGAGTTCATCATAGTTTCTGGTTAAGAATGGGCTACGGATTCAGGCTAGTCTAGATTTGTATCCAGAAACATCCACTTCCACTCTGTACTGCTGTGGGCAAGTAACTTAATCCCTATTGCCCTCACTTTCTTATCTGAAAAATGGGATAATAATATTGCATCTATCATAGGACTGCTGTGAATGTTAAGCAAAAAAAGAAACATTTAGAATAAATGTTATTATTACTATTATTATTAAAAACGTCACTCATATGTCATCTCTTTCAGAAGGTCTTCCTGATTCTTCTAGGTTTGATTAGGTAGTCCTTTATTGTGCTGCTGCAATGGATTGTTAAGACATTTATAAAACTATTTCAAATACTTGTCTGTTTCTTCTTCTCTAATGTCAGCATTTGAAAAATATCAATTAGAAGCAAAATAACGTATTGCTAGCACCCAGTAGTGAATAAATGTTTTCTGAATGAATAAGAAACTTTTGAGTCAATCGCTGTGGGTCTAAGCTAGTAATTAGTACTAAGGAAATAATTATGAGCCTCAAGTAAAATTAATCTTATAAATGATAATTGCATGAATTAATCTAGTTACAGAAGTGTTCTTTTAACTACCTTGATTGATTGAAGCTTCATTTTTTAGAGTTATATTAAATGCGATGTAATTTTAAAAAATTGAGATCGTTTTTAATTTTCTGAAATTGCTAAAAGCACAAAGTTTATATTCTAAATCATTTGAAATACAGCTGATCGTTTTGGCATTAGCAACCTGGATTATGTTTAGAGAGGTACTCTGCCCATCACACTTAGTAATAAATGTCAACAATTAACATTACTGTTTATGAACACCCAAAATTGCTGCAAGGTAGATAATAAGGTTTAAATGTATTGTCTTTGTATTCTAAAATAATATTTTTGCTAATGTCCCATTTATAATCATATGTTGATTTAGACATTTGATAAAACTGAACTTTTAGCTTAGTGAAAGGAAAAACCCCACATTTTTGGTTTTGATAAGTTTGTAATTTCTCAAAAAAAAAATCTGAAATTTTTTTGTTGGTGTCTGGTTTTTAAGTTGGTGACTTACCTCCCAATGTAAACAATTTTGTAGTCAACAATGCCTGCCAAACAAAAGTAATTCTCAAAGTTAAATTTTTTTAAATATGGGAAATGAATTTCACCTTGGATATTAAATCTTTATCATGCTAAAGTTTGGAGACTTTTTTCTTTAATGATATTTAGAATTTTTGCTCCACCACTGTGGAGCTGTCTTTCCTACTGTCTGATTCCTGTGTGTAATATAGCCTGCTTGCCAAGGGGGAGAGATCCCTTTTTTGATCAGGGGCTGCTGCTAGCAGAGTGGGAAGTTCATTTTCTCATGCTTGTGCAAAATGAAGGTTCTTGAAGATAATTAGGTTCTACTTTTCAGTATGGAAAGACATGATAATAGTGAATAAATAGAGAGAGAAGGAGAGGAAGAATAAAAAGAGATTCATATTATATTATGTAACTTGTGCAGACCAAGAGGTGACAAGGACATGGTTCCCTAGAAATTTAAATACTTAAGAAACAAAATGCATTTTAATTACCAGCACCTTTAGGTTAGCACCTAATGAGACTATTTCAACTAGGTAGGGTGTTCAGTGTTTCAAAGAAACACAAGGTCCGAGCGTTAAAGCCAAAGGTCAGTCCCTTGTTCTACGTGACTGTGTGTCCACTTGAACCTAACTGCCTTTGAATTTCCCTTCAGTCTCGTGAACCAGTGCTCAACCAAGAATGACCCCAGGAGATGCCACTGTGCCAGGTTCAGCTGTGAGGAGGAGACACGTGTGGTCACATCCTCACCTTACCTGTAGGCAGGGAGGGATGCTCCTATGGCCTTTGCGGCTGCCCTTTCTGGGATAGAAGGAAGAGATCTGTCTGTGAAAAAAGAACTCCTGTGTTTGCTTTTCTTTTCCTTCTGTCACACCTGGGCCTATGATTTCTGTCACAGCTGTCTGTGTATGCGTTTCCTTTCTCCACTGTTTAGCTTCAGTTTGGTTGCACGCCCCAGAATGTCCTTCAATGAACCTAATTAATTTTGCCCATTTTCAGAATAGCCCTTTGGGTAAATATTAAGGGGGCTTACAGTCTTGCAAGAGGAAGGTGACTGTTTGCAAATTCCATAAGGTGAGAGATCACTGTGTTTGTTTCAGTGGTGAAGAGTGAGTGATAATCAGTTCTGGGAAGGGACTGAGCTCTTCACTGCTACAAGCTGATGAGAAGAGGTTAGGGGCTGGGCTTGGGAACTGCTCTTCTGGGCCGTCGAATCCCTTGCACATGGGTGGGCAGTGACAGTTTCATGTCTACTCCCCGTCAGAGATACGAAGGCTCCAGTTGGTGTTATTTTTGGTCAGTGAAGGGTTGGGGGCATGAGTATGGTGCTTTGAGCATCCTCTGATTTTTTCTTTGCTCTTAGCTGACCTTAATGATACACATTCCAAAATTTGGCAGTGGAATGTATGCAGGACATTGGCAACTGTCAATAAGACTTCAGCTTATTGTAGTCTATGTAATAAACCAGATTTTAAAAGGCCTATTCATTCTAAATTTTATAATATTTTAACCTGTGTTATTTTCCCTTTCAAGGCATCTAAACAGCTAGAATATCTATGAGCAAATCATTCAGTTTGTCAAAAACTAACAAACAAAATCACACTTTTTTCCCTGTTTTTGTGGCAAATATGTAGTGAACCCAGCACTATATGCCTGTGACTTGTACTGTTCTGTTGGGAGTTATGTGCAACTTATAAAAGTGCAAGGAGGGCTTCCCTGGTGGCGCAGTGGTTGAGAGTCCGCCTGCCGATGCAGGGGACACGGGTTTGTGCCCCGGTCCCGGAGGATCCCACGTGCTGCGGAGCAGCTAGGCCCGTGAGCCATGGCCGCTGAGCCTGCGCGTCCAGAGCCTGTGCTCCGCAACGAGAGAGGCCACAACAGTGAGAGGCCCGCGTACTGCAAAAAAAAAAAAAAAAAAAAAGTGCAAGGAAAAGCAATTTTCCATTCCTAAACTTTTTTCACAGTTATCTTCCACAAAATGTTTCCTTAATTCTTATGTCTAATAGCTGCTATTAAAGCATAGTTTAACTGCACAAAACAGATATATTGAAAAAGAAAAAAGTTAATATGCCATATGTATTTAGCATTTGTAATTTTTTGTTTATCCATAAAAAATTCTGGGATTGATCAAATGGTAAGGTGAAACTAGTCATTTTTTTGTTTTGTTTTTGCTCATACTCCTTACTCTTCCTTCTTTACTTAACATAAATATCATATAAATACCATTTTTGATTCCCCTGAGTTTCTTTCTCCAGTATTTTCTATTTCATTTTCTTCTTTTTACTTTGTTTTTTCTATATTCTTTCCCTTTTTTCATTTTCTAATTTCCCTTTTCCCTGGTCTTTCTTGCTGCCTTTCTTTCTCCTTCTTTCTCCTTTGTTGTGTTTTAAAGAGGGCAGTCTGATCCTACACACACACACACACACACACACACACTCACGCGCGCACACGCATACAAACTCACCTCCTTTTTTTCCTCTCTTTTCCCTTTCTTTTACAATTCTCTTCCAGGAGGAATGTGAATAAGAGTAGGTGGTAAACAAAATAAAACAAAAAACCCTTTCGTGTATAAACTTCTTTTATTATTGCTTACGTGTGGGCACGTAGTCTCAATGATTTGGTTTGTTAAAGACTCAGTCTTCTCTAGGTTTGTATAAGGAGTATATAGACCCTTACTCTGACAGCCTGAAGGAAACAATAAAATGACTTGGATTTGTTTGTCTCAGAAGCTACCAAAATACATGGTGAAAATGAAAACTTGGACTGTGAGGTTTCAAATGTATAAGGCAAGAAAGTCAGTAGCCTCATTTTATGGGATCCCTGTAAAATGTGTGTGACTCCAGCATTCAAGAATTTTACACTCTCATTTTAAAAATTTATAAGCCAAGTCTTTATTTTTCTCTATTTCTGCAATCATCTGGGCCTCAGTTTACTCCTCTGTAAATACAAATACTTTTGACTATGATCCTTGCAGACTTTACATATGTTCCCTGTGTAAGTGGGATGTCAATGTCAAAAAAGAAAGGGCTACCTGAACCACAACTACTGAGCCCACATGCCACAACTCCTGAAGCCCACGTGCCTAGAGCCCATGCTCTGCAACAAGAGAAGCCACAGCAATGAGAAGCTCGCACACCACAATGAAGAGTAGCCCCTGCTCACCACAACTAGAGAAAGCCCATGCGCAGCAACGAAGACCCAATGCAGTCAAAAATAAAAATAAATAATTTTTTTTAAAAAAAGGGCTTGAGCTTTTCCTCTTCCTCACCTTCCTGACCTGTACATGTCTTGTCACCTGAAAGTCCCACTCTGCCCCCATAAGAGGTATGGGTGAATGAAAGGAATTTTCTACATAAAAGCTTGGTGATTTTTGACTTGAGGTGTGCTGAGGTGTGAGAGAAAGTCTATTTTATCTTTATTTTCTAAAACAATGAGAAGAAAAATGAGGGGCTACATGAACACTCTGAAAAAACAGGGGTGCCTGAGCAATCCATTCAAAGGCTGAAATCCTGAGGGCTGAAGGGAGAAGAAAGTTTCATGGCTAGACTTTCAGTTTCTGAAGCCTTGAGCTGTTCCTTATTTGTACAAGGACACAGACTCTGTACTAGTCTTTTTTTTTTTTTTTGCGGTATGCAGGCCTTTCACTGTTGTGGCCTCTCCCGTTGCGGAGCACAGGCTCCGGACGCACAGGCTCAGCGGCCATGGCTCATGGGTCCAGCCGCTCCGCGGCATGTGGGATCTTTCCGGACCGGGGCACGAACCCACGTCCCCTGCATTGGCAGGCGGACTCTCAACCACTGCGCCACCAGGGAAGCCCTGTACTAGTCTATCTTACATAATCAGCATGAACTTTGAAATTGATTGGAAGCTCTCAATAAATTTGATGTTGTAGAGGGGATTTAGAATTCACTAATTTCAGAATACTAGGCTATTAAATTAGTAACATTGAACATTCTAATGTTATGTTGAAATAAAGTAGAGAGAGAAAATATCTGTGAATTTCAAGTGATTTTCAGTTGAATTCGAATGTAATGATCTGCTAGTACTCTTTCCAAGGATTTCAGTGGACAATTTCTGCCATAGGAATAATTTCTCAAAAGATTTGATCTTTCTGTGGTACAGAACGTTACTGTATGCATTACTTATCCTAGCGGTATCTGGGTTGGTAGATATTTTGGAATGTGAAGTGTGGTTTTGAGCTTCTGCCTGTACGAACACTGGGGAGATGCAACTGAAGAGGTATTTTCAATGTGGTGCTGATCCAAATTAAAGACTTGCTAAAGAGATTGAGCTCAGAATTTAAAAAGTTCCTTTTTAATCTGAACGTCCCACCAGGCACTAAACATGTTGACTCAAGTAGAAAAGAGGGATCCCTGTCATGAAATCCTAAAGTTAGAAAGAACCAAGATTTCTAAGTGGGTTTCCACATCTTGCATATATGTAACTTAAGTTTGCATATATTTAAAGAAGTTGTTCCATAGTCATAATGGTTATGTGTAATGTTTGGTTCTGAATACTTTTTAGATAAATCTAGAGCTAGAATACCCAGCTAATCTTTGACATAACCATACACATGTATTCAACTACTCCAAATACTTACCAGATCATCGTTCCTATAGCTTGGTCTATGGCTAGTTATGATTTATCCTCTATGAATAAAGACAGTTTCTCAGGGTAAGAGGATGGCATTAAGGAGGCAAGTATTACCGACGAGAGGCCCTTTTTACTTTACCAGGAACCCCTTATGAACATTGTTGCACTAAAGAATTTCATACACAAAAATCCCAAAAATTTCAGTTAATGTGATTAAATAAAATAATGATGTTAATGCATATGAAGTTTCATGCTAGTGTTTCAGTGACTTAGGCGATCATGTGTAACAGTTTCTTTGTTTTAAAAGGCAGGGACTCATTATTTATTTTAGGCAATTTGGTTAGCTGTCTCTAGGAAAGTGATTCTCAAAGTATGGTCTTCTGCTTCCCATGAGCAGCATCAACAGCACCTGGGAACTTGTTAGAAATGCAGATCCTCTAGCCCACCCCAGACCTACTGAATCAGAAACTTGAAGAAGGTGGGGTGTGAGCCCAGCAATCTTTGTTTTCACAGCCCTCCGGGTGGTCGTGATGTTCACTCGAGTTTGAGAACCACTGTTCTGGGAGAACCAGGCTGTTGGTATATGAGAACAAACTCTGCTAACTTTAATATTTTAACTTTATTTCCTGTTAAATATATCTGGGTAGAATGATTTTGCCAAGGTTAAATCGTTTCTTTTTATAAGAGAGAAGTATGAAAAAGATGAAGACTTTTTCCTTTTCAGGTTTTTTAATTCCTTTTATTTCTTTATTTGTGGATTCAAAGATTGCTTGTTTATAGCCTTTTTCTTTGTAAGAGTACAGACAGACTCCTCCATGGACAGGCCTGTCTGTGTAGCCACCATCACGTTTATTTTGTCTCTTTCCTAGCTGCTTCCCTGCAGCTTCCCTACTGGAAGCCGCCCATCTCTCCGTGTGGTTCTCTCACTGGTCCTGCTACACACGGTCTGAGCAAGTCAAGATTGTATTGTTCTAAGAAGCTCCACAAAGCCTTCGCCCAGAGTCCAGTGTCATCACACTCCATTACTAGAATGTTCAACATTTCTTCCAGTTAATGATATGAAATATAAAAACCTTACCTGAGTTTCTTGAAGATGGCAATAACGAAGCACTGAAGAAATAGTCGAGGGACTGGGGCTAATTAAAATGCAGCAGGGTACAGAAGTAGAGGTAACTGCGGCTCTCTATGCCACGTCTCTGGTAATCAGCAGTCCCTAGTTTCC
Source organism: Grampus griseus (assembly GCF_964374135.1). Taxonomy (NCBI): domain Eukaryota; kingdom Metazoa; phylum Chordata; class Mammalia; order Artiodactyla; family Delphinidae; genus Grampus; species Grampus griseus. The sequence goes on from NC_139004.1 coordinate 14,457,008, forward strand.
CCACGCTAATTGACAGGAGACGCGGTGCTCCTGTGCGCGCACAGCGCACATTAATGGAATAGGCACACACTGCTCTTCCTGCCTGACTTATCTCATTATCGACCTTGAACCAGCAAAGGTCAGTGCTGCTTTCATCAACGTGACAGGTGTCTGAAGAACTTCTCTGTAGTCTAGTAATTTGGCAGTTGTCTTATCCTGTACATGAATTAGTGATCTGATGCTTGAGGTATGATGGATAAAAAGAATGTCAGCTCTGGGTAGGGGATGTAGCTCTGAGCATCTGTGTTAGCCCCCTCACTAATGCAATCTGGGAGGTGTGCATTGTAGGAGTGCCTTTTTTCTCCCCTAGAGAAAGAGTAAGTCTATATGCAGTCATTACATCAAAAGAGCATTTTCCTAGAAAACTGTTATCTATGAAAAAATATTTCACCAAAATATTAACATTCAAGAGTCGATTTCTTTCTATCAAGTAGACATTGACATCTGACACTTGTCCAATGGGGGCATAATGATAATGATAATGAATGTTCTTTGAGAAAACTTAAAATCAATTAGTAATATCTCCTAAGCATCCCTCACGTGCTGAAAATGATTTCAGACACAACGTAGAGATGTAAAAGAGACAGAAGGTGTCACACCGCAGCATCTACATGATACACACCAAGATATGCCAAGTATAAACATATTACAAAAATAAAGAACATATTCAAAGACACATATGTGTTGTAAGCATCTATTTATGTAACAGCAGCAGTGAAACTGGCGACCTCACTTGGCAAAGATCTGTGAACATTTATAAGCAAGGTGCAATGCAATGGGATGGATACCTTCTTATGGGTGAGCTGCGGAGCAGAGAAGTGAATTGGAAGGATGAATGAATGAGAAAAAAGGCATCTTAATTAGAGGAAGAATTGTGCACTGCTGAGTTTTAATCCAGTTTTTCTAAGAGAGGAAGGATACAAACAGGGAGAAGGAAAAGGAGGATAATTTCTACCAGAGGCAAAACTGATACTGAGGGACAAAGGAAGTATTTCAAATGTTTCCCATTATCATTGAGTGTTCTTTCCTCCCTTGTCACTTGTAATCTCACATTGCACTGCAGAAGTAACCGCTTTGTTCAAGTGTCTCTGAGCCTACCCCAAGGAGCAAAGTTGATCACTCGTTGTCTGTCATTTCTCTGCATTGTGAGTACTTTTAGTATTACCTGTATTGCAGTGGGTTATACTTATTTATTCCTATGCCTATCTGTATTGTGTGATACAGCTTGGTATAATTTAATACATCATAGTAAGGTTAGAGACAGAGCATGGATTTCGGAATCAGAAATTAGATATCCATTTTTCACTAATAGTTATCTTTCGGTGATTTATTTAGTTCTCTAAGCCTCAGTTTCCTCATCTGAAAAAATGGGGATAATGACATCTAGCTTATATGGAGTTTGTGAGGATTACATTAGATAATGTATTCAGGCTTCCAGCAAATGCCAGTTCTGCTCTTACCCTCTGTCTTCTTCCAACTAGAATATTTAAAATCCTAGCGGGTAGGAATCATGTTATATTAATCTCTATAGCCTCATTACTTAATACTATATCTGGCATAAACAGCTGTTCAATGAAAGTTTGCTGAATTAAACCAAGTTGCCTAAAACATTCATGTAGACTGATTGCACTATTCAAATCAACACCAATATGTTTTATGGACTTGGAAGAGTTTATTATTGGCATTATCTGTTGTTTCTTTTACATATTTTTTTATTATATGCATGGCTGAGGGAATTTTATGGACATTTCACACATGTGTTAAGCCAAAATTATTCTGAAAATATGTTTCCTAAAAATATGAATAAATCGAATTTATATTAATTTATCCAAGACCGAAATAGAATATCACCCCCTCTAAGATTCCTATACTTGTATTTAAATATAGCTAACTATTATGGTTACCATAAATATATGGGTATTTCTATGAAATAGTATAGAAATATGAGTATTGCTTTTTCAATGTAGATATCACATAGGAATTATACACTTGTTCCATCAATGTTTGCTTGCTTGGGGTATTTCTAAAACATCTCTTTTGAAATAATATTCAGAGATTGTACAATATTCCTAAAATATTTTTATTGTGGTAAAATACGTGTGTTATAGGCTGAATATTTGTGTTCCCCCATTAATATGTTAAAACCTAACCCCAATATGATGGTATCAGAAGGTGGGGCTTTGGGAGATGATTAGGTCATGAAGACAGAGCCCTGATGTATGGGATGACTGTCTTTAAAAAAGAGATCCCAGAGAGCTCCTTTGCCCCTTCTGCCATGAGAAGACAGAGAGAAGAGGGCCATCAGTGAACCAGGAAGTAGATCCTCACCAGACACCGAATCCGCTGTTGCCTTGATTTTGACTTCCCAGCCTCCAGAACTATGAATATAGCATTACATTGTTTATAAGGCACCTGGTTAATGGTATTTTCTTATAGTAGCCAGAGCTAAGAAAAAACATAACATAAAATTTATCATCTTGACCCATCTATACATTTTAGGTGTATAGTTTTATGGCATTAAAAATATATTCTCGGGCTTCCCTGGTGGCGCAGTGGTTGAGAGTCCGCCTGCCGATGCAGGGGACACGGGTTCGTGCCCCGGTCCGGGAAGATCCCACGTGCTGCGGAGCGGCTGGGCCCGTGAGCCGTGGCCGCTGAGCCTGCGCGTCCGGAGCCTGTGCTCCGCAACGGGAGAGGCCACAACAGTGAGAGGCCCACGTACTGCAAAAAAATATATATATATATTCTCATTGTTTTACAACCATCACCATCATCCATCTCCAGAACTCTCTGTACCTTCAGAACTGAAACTTTGTAACCATTAAACAATAATTCCCTGTTCCCTCTCCCCACAGTGCCTAATAATCTTTAATATACTTTCTGTCTCTGTGAATGTGACTACTCTAGGTATTTCATACAAGTAGAATCATATGGTATTTGTGCTTTTGTGACTGGCTTATTTCAATTAGCATAATATCCTCAAGGCTCATCCATGTTATAACATATGTCAGAATTTTCTTCCTTTTTAAAGCTGAATAATATTCCATCGTATGTGTATACTGTACTTTTTAATCCATTTATCCATTGGTGGACACTTAGGTGTGTCTACCTTTTGCCTATTTTGAATAATGCTGCTATGAACATGGGTTTATAAATATTTCTTTGAGTCTCTGTTTTCACTCCTTTTGGGTATGTATCTAGAAGTGGAATCGCTGGATCATATGGTAATTCTATTTATTTGTTGAGGAAACTCCTTATTGTTTTCTGTAGTGGTTAGCGATCTTACATTTCTACCAGTAGTGCACAGGGTTCCAATTTCTTCACATCCTTGCCAATGCTTGTTTTTTTCTTTTTTTGTTGTTTGTTTTTGATATTATCCATCATAATGGGTGTGACAGAGCTTGTATAATGTTCTTCTGATTCTTTTCAGTGATTTTTATCCTTTGAAGGTAAATTTCATGATTGCAACAAGATGTAGCCAATTTACTGAATACTATCATGGCCAAATGTGACTACAAAGTAATGAGACCTTTAAAAGAATTCAAGTCATATATTATTTGGCAAGAATCAAAAACTATTTCAAATCATGCTTCTTTCCTACCTCAATCCAGGCTTCCTTCCTGATTAATTCCTTAGGAAAGCTATTGAGTAGGGCTGAGCAAGGTAGGCATCCACATCTGGGGGCATTTGGAGGGGCACCCTGGCATAGGGTCAGACCCTGAATATGATGAGGAGTGCACCATGCAAAGAGAGTGACAGAGGTAGAGACCCAGTGCAGGACAATGCAACCCAAGCAGCATGGAGAAGGCATCTGCATGGCAGCAGCCCAGAGTGGATAATCGGAGGCCAACCAAGTAGGGAGGATGATTGCGTGAGTTGCCAGTGGCAGCCATGATGGGAGAATGACCACATTTAAAGGGGATTGATCCAATAAATTAATATGTTTTGTTTTTATTTTTTGAATTTATTTATTTATTTTTTGGGTTAAATTTAACATCTTTATTTGAGTATAATTGCTTTACAATGGTGTGTTAGTTTCTGCTGTATAACAAAGTGAATCAGCTATATGCATACATATATCCCCATATCCCCTCCCTCTTGTGTCTCCCTCCCACCCTCCTGATCCTACCCATCTAGGTGGTCACAATGCACCGAGCTGATCTCCCTGTGCTATGCAGCTGCTTCCCACTAGCTATCTATTTTATATTTGGTAGTGTATATTTGTCACTGCTACTCTCTCACTTCGTCTCAGCTTACCCATCTCTCTCCCTGTGTCCTCAAGTCCCTTCTTTACGTCTGCCTCTTTCTTCTTGTCCTGCCCCTAGGTTCTTCAGAACCATTATTTTGTTTTAGATTCCATATATATATATGTTAGCACACGGTATTTGTTTTACTTTTTCTGACTTACTTCACTCTGTATGACAGACTCTAGGTCCATCCACCTGACTACAAAAAACTCAATTTCGTTTCTTTTTTATGGCTGAGTAATATTCCACTGTATATATGTGCCATAGCTTCTTTATCCATTCATCTGTCGGTGGACACTTAGGTTGCTACCATGTCCTGGCTATTGTAAATAGTGCTGCAATGAACATTGTGGTACATAACTCTTTTTGAATTATGGTTTTCTTAGGGTATATGCCCAGTAGTGGGATGGCTGGGTCATATGGTAGTTCTATTTTTAGTTTTTTAAGGAATCTCCATACTGTTCTCCATAGTGGCTGTATAAGTTTACATTCTCACCAACAGTGCAAGAGGGTTCGCTTTTCTCCACACCCTCTCCAGCATTTATTCTTTGTAGACTTTTTGTTGATGGCCATTCTGACTGGTGTGAGGTGATACCTCAATGTAGTTTTGATTTGCATTTCTTTAGTGATGTTGAGCATCCTTTCATGTGTTTGTTCGCAGTCTGTATATCTTCTTTGGAGAAATGTCTGTTTAGGTCTTCTGCCCATTTTTGGATTGGGTTGTTTGTTTCTTTGATATTGAGCTGCATGAGCTGCTTGTAAATTTTGGAGATTAATCCTTTGTCAGTTGCTTCATTTGCAAATATTTTCTTCCATTCTGAGGGTTGTCTTTTCACCTTGTTTATGGTTTCCTTTGTTGTGCAAAAGCTTTTAAGTTTCATTAGGTCCCATTTGTTTATTTTTAATTTTATTTCCATTTCCCGAGGAGGTGGGTCAAAAAGGATCTTGCTGTGATTTATGTCAAAGTGTGTTCCTGCTATGTTTTCCTCTAAGAGTTTGACAGTGCCTGGCCTTACATTTAGGTCTTTAATCCATTTTTTAAAAAATTTATTTATTTATTTTGCGGTATGAGGGCCCCTCACCACCGCAGCCTCTCCCGCCGCAGAGCACAGGCTCCGGATACGCAGGCTTAGCAGCCATGGCTCACAGGCCCAGCTGCTCCGCGGCATGTGGGATCCTCCCAGACTGGGGCATGAACCTGCATCCCCCGCATTGGCAGGCGGACTCTCAACCACTGCGCCACCAGGGAAGCCCTTTAATCCATTTTGAGTTTCTTTTTGTGTATGTTATTAGGGAGTGTTCTAATTTCATTTTTTTTATATGTAGCTGTCCAGTTTTCCCAGCACCACTTATTGAAGAGACTGTCTTTTCTCCATTATACACTCTTGCCTCCTTTATCAAAGATAAGGTGACTATATGTGTGTGGGTTTATCTCTGGGCTTTCTATCCTGTTCCATTGATCTATATTTCTGTTTTTGTGCCAGTACCATACTGTCTTGATTACTGTAGCTTTGTAGTATAGTCTGAAGTCTGGGAGCCTGATTCCTCCAGCTTCATTTTTCTTTCTCAAGATTGCTTTGGCTATTTGGGGTCTTTTGTTTTTCCATACAAATTGTGAAATTGTTTGTTCTAGACCTGTCAAAAATGCCATTGGTATTTGATAGGGATTCCACTGAGTCTGTAGATGGCTTTGGGTAGTATAGTCATTTTCAAAATGTTGATTCTTCCAATCCAAGAACATGGTATATCTCTCCATCTGTTTGTATCATCTTTAATTTCTTACATCAGTGTCTTATAGTTTTCTGCATACAGATCTTTTGTAACCCTAGGTATTTTATGCTTTTTGTTGCAATGGTAAGTGGGAGTGTTTCCTTATTTTCTCTTTCAGATTTTTCATCATTAGTGTATAGGAATGCAAGAGATTTCTGTGCATTAATTTTGTATCCTGCTACTTTATCAAATTCATTGATTAGCTCTAGTAATTTTCTGGTAGCATCTTTAGGATTCTCTATGTAGAGTATCATGTCATCTGCAAACAGTGACAGCTTTACTTCTCTTCTGATTTTGATTCCTTTTATTTCTTTTTCTTCTCTGATTGCCATGGCTAGGACTTCCAAAACCGTGTTGAATAATCGTGGCGAAAGTGGACATCTTTGTCTTGTTCCTGATCTTAGAGGAAATGCTTTCAGTTTTTCACCATGGAGAATGATGTTGGCTGTGGGTTTATCATATACAGCCTTTATTATGTTGAGGTAGGTTCCCTCTATGCCCACACTCTGGACAGTTTTTATCCTAAATGGCTGTTGAATTTTGTTGAAAGGTTTTTCTGCATCAACTGAGATGATCGTATGGTTTTTCTCCTTCAATTTGTTAATATGGTGTATCACATTGAATGATTTGCGTATATTGAAGAATCCTTGCATTCCTGGGATAAACCCCACTTGATCATGGTGTATGATCCTTTTAATGTGCTGTTGGATTCTGTTTGCTAGTATTTTGTTGAGGATTTTTGCATCTATGTTCATCAGTGGTATTGGCCTGTAGTTTTCTTTCTTTGTGACAGCTTTGTCTGCTTTTGGTATCAGGGTGATGGTGGCCTCGTAGAATGAGCTTGGGAGTGTTCCTCCCTCTGCTATATTTTGGAAGAGTTTGAGAAAGATAGGTGTTAACTCTTCTCTAAATATTTGGTAGAATTCGCCTGTGAAGCCATCTGGTCCTGGGCTTTTGTTTGTTGGAAGATTTTTAATCACAGTTTCAATTTCAGTCCTTGTGATTGGTCTGTTTATATTTTCTGTTTCTTCCTGGTTCAGTCTCAGAAGGTTGTGCTTTTCTAAGAATTTGTCCATTCCTTCCAGGTTGTCCATTTAATTGGCATATAGTTGCTTGTAGTAATCTCTCATGATCCTTGGTAATTCTGCAGTGTCAGTTGTTTTTTCTCCTTTTTCATTTCTAATTCTATTGATTTGAGTCTTCTTCCTTTTTTCCTTGATGAGTCTGGCTAATGGCTTATTAATTTTGTTTATCTTCTCAAAGAACCCACTTTTCGTTTTATTGATCTTTGCTATTATTTTCTTCATTTCTTTTTCACTTACTTCTAATCTGATCTTTATGATTTCTTTCCTTCTGCTAACTTTGGGATTTTTTTGTTCTTCTTTCTCTAATTTCTTTAGTTGCAAAGTTAGGTTGTTTATTTGGTATGTTTCTTGTTTCCTTAGGTAGGATTATATTGCTATAAACTTCTTTCTTAGAACTGCTTTTGCTGCATCCCATAGGTTTTGGACCATCGTGTTTTCATTGTCATTTGTTTTTTGGTATTTTTTGATTTCCTCAGTAATCCTTAGGTTATTTAGGAGTGTATTTTTTAGCCTCCATGTGTTTATATTTTTTACAGTGTTTTTCCTGTAATTGATATTGAGTCTCATAGTGTTGTGGTCGGAAAGGATACTTGATATAATTTCAATTTTCTTAAATTTACCAAGGCTTGATTTGTGACCCAGGATATGATCTCTCCTGGAGAATGTTCCATGAGCACTTGAGAAGAAAGTGTATTTTGTTGGTTTGTATGGATGTCCTATAAATATCAATTAAGTCCATCTTATGTAATGTGTCATTTAAAGCTTGTGTTTCCTTATTTATTTTCCGTTTAGATGATCTGTCCATTGGTGAAAGTGGGGTGTTAAAGTCCCCTACTATGATTGTGTTACTGTTGATTTCCCCTTTTATGGCTGTTAGCATTTGCCTTATGTATTGAGGTACTCCTATGTTGGGTGTGTAAATATTTATAGTTGTTATACCTTCTTCTTGGATTGATCTCTTAATCATTATGTAGTGTCCTTCTTTGCCTCTTGTAATAGTCTTTATTTTAAAGCCTGTTTTGGCAGATATAAGAATTGGTACTCCAGCTTTCTTTCTTTTGATTTCCATTTGCATGGAGTATCTTTTTCCATCCCCTCACTTTCAGTCTGTATGTGTCCCTAGGTCTGAAGTAGGTCTTTTGTAGGCAGCATATATACGGGTCTTGTTTTTGCATCCATTCAGCCAGTCTATGTCTTTTTGTTGGAGCATTTAATCCATTTACACTTAAGGTAATTATCTATATGTATGTTCCTATTAACATTTTCTTAATTGTTTTGGGTTTGTTTTTGTAGGTCTTTTCCTTCTGTTGTGTTTCCTGCCTAGAGAAGTTCCTTTAGCATTTGTTGTAAAGCTGGTTTTGTGGTGCTGAATTCTTTTAACTTTTACTTGTCTTTAAAGGTTTTAATTTCTCCATCGAATCTGAATGAGATCCTTGCTTGGTAGAGTAATCTTGGTTATAGCTTTTCCCCTTTCATCAGTTTAAATATGTCCTACCACTCCCTTCTGGCCTGCAGAGTTTCTGCTGAATGGTCAGCTGTTAATTTTTTGGGGATTCCTTTGTATGTTATTTGTTGCTTTTTCCATGGTACTTTTAATATTTTTTCTTTCTATTTAATTTTTGACAGTTTGATTAGTATGTGTCTTGGCATTTTTCTCCTTGGATTTATCCTGTATGGGACCCTCTGCAGTTCCTGGAGTTGATTGACAGTTTCCTTTCCCATGTTAGGGAAGTTTTCAACTATAATCTCTTTAAATATTTTCTCAGACACTTTCTTTCTCTCTTCTCCTTCTGGGACCCCTATAATTCGAATGTTGCTGCATTTAATATTGTCCCAGAGGTCTCTGAGACTGTCCTCAATTCTTTCCATTCTTTTTTCTTTATTCTGCTCTGCAGTAGTTATTTCCACTATTTTATCTTCCAGTTCACTTATGCATTCTTCTGACTCTGTTATTCTGCTAATTGATTCCTTTTAGAGAATTTTAAATTTCATTTATTGAGTTCATTATTTTTTGTTTGCTGTTTAGTTCTTCTATGTCGTTGTTAAACGTTTCTTGTATTTTCTGCATCCTGTTTCCAAGATTTTGGATCATCTTTACTATCATTACTCTGAATTCTTTTTCAGGTGGACTGCCTATTTCCTCTTCATTTGTTTGGTCTGGTGTGTTTTTACGTGGCTCCTTCATCTGCTGCATATTTCTCTATCTTCTCATTTTGCTAAGCTTACTGTGTTTGGGGTCTTCTCTTCACTGGCTGCAGCTTTGTAGTTCCCATTGTTTTTGGCGTCTGCCTCCAGTCAGTGGGTTGTATAGGCTTCCTGGTGGAGGGGACTATTGCCTGTGTTTTGGTGGTTCAGGCTGGATCTTGTCTTTCTGGTGGGCAGGACCACATCTGGTGGTTTGTTTTGGCGTGTCTGTGACCTTATGATTTTAGGCATCCTCGCTGCTAATGGGTGCGGCTCTGTTCCTGTCTTGGTACTTGTTTGGCATGGGGGGTCCAGCACTGGAGCTTGCTGGCCATTGGGTAGAGCTGGGTCTTAGCATTTTGAAGGTGATCTCTGAGAGAGCTCTTGCCAATTGATATTACGTGGGGCTGGGAGATCGCTGGTTGTCCCATGTCCTGAACTCGGCCTTCCCACATCAGAGGCTCAGGTCTGACACCAGGCCAGAGCACCAAGATCCTGTCAGCCTCATGGTTAATGTTGTGGGTCACACTTGTGATGCAGCATACAGGAAGGACCACCTGGAAAATTGTTGCCATGGGTCTCAGCAGCTAGGATCCCATCGGCAACATCTATGAATATATTTTAAGTACAATGGAAGTCAGTTGCTCTCTGTCAGAGAGAGGAGTTAGAAATTTGGAAAGGGAGAAAATGGAAATGAACCCCATAAGATTGGATTGTAATTGGTGGTATCTATGTGAACTCACACTTTTCAATGTATATAACTAATGATAGAAATAAATACAGATGTGAATGTGTATGTGAGGCTCTGTCCACTGAGAAGCCCTGGTTACAGTGACACCCTAATAATAATGAGCACACCCGTTTCCCAGATCATAGCTTGTAAATTCCTTTCTCCACTACAAGAAACCAGAACTCTCTAGAGAAGTGACTGATTTCAGGGTGTGGGCAGGGAAAGTATAAGGCGATCTTGGAATATTTTGTTGTACCAGAAAGCAAAGAAGTGTTTAAAGAATGATAGCAGCACATCAAAAGATAATGAAAACCACCCTGATAGGGCTCCACTGGCCAAGGCTGGGACAATTTGAGCCACAAAATAAAACAAATGATAGTGATAGATTATAACCAATTGAATAAAATAAATGTTTTTGAGGCCATACTGATAAATAAATAAGAGAATAATAAATGAGGGGAAGAAAAAGCTTTTTTTTTTGCAGTAGAATGCCAATTAATAAGTGTAGAAAAAATGATGGTGTTAGAAAATCATCGCTTGGCAACTAGCATAGTGATAATTTGATCAAGAAATGTCAATGGAGGCTAAAACTAATGGGTAAAAGTTTGATGAGGAACTAGATATTCACAGACCCGAAGGACCTCTCCACACATACTTTTTACTCACAGGGGAGAAACAGCAACTTTACAATGGAGAAACCTGGCAGACAAAACCTGAGTCAAAAGATCAAAGTTAACGTGACCAGTAATACAACACAGCAACATCACATGCCACATGTTAAGATGCAATGAGAAGAATCCAGCATCACATCTGTACTGTTCTTGCCCTGAATCTAATCATGAGGAAACTTCTGATAAACTTGAACTAAGGGACATTCCACAAATCAACTGGCCTATAATTTTCAAGTGTCAGGAACTTAAAAGTCAAGGAAACACTGAAGGACTACCTCAAATTGAAGATGACTAGAGAAATGGGGCACCTAAATGTGCTTTGTTTATCTCCATGGATCTTTTTTTCTAGAAAGGACATGATTAGGACAATAGGCTACTGTATTGGAGTCTGTGGATTAGATGGTAGTAAATGTAGCAATGTTAATTTATGTTTGATGGTTGTATTGTGGTTAAGTAGGAGAATATCCTTATTTGTGTTCAGGGGTAATGGAGCATTAGGTAATCAAGTTACCCTTGAATAGTTCAGTAAAAAGGTTATTTGTACTATTCTTGCAAAAATTATTTTAAAAATAAAAAATAAACATATAAAAGTGGAAAAATAAAATGGTGCTACCTTCATTGGAAAATGAAGTCTCTTATGGTGTCATATTCGAAGGCAATAAAATTCAGAATGTAACTTTTCATATGTCCTTAAAATCATTATCTGTATTCAAATGTCACTCTTCACTCTTCTATAATTTTTGAGATATCAGTAGCTGTGAAGAAAGACCATGGGTAAATTAAACCAAGGACACATTAAATGAAAATACAAGATCATCAGTAATAAATCATGATGAAATCAGGCACCTTTGATATGATGCAATGAGACTAACACTTCCCCTCTCTAGTATTTTTCCTCCAAACCCATGACCTGTCTTACCATGAGAAAACATTAGAAAACACAAATTGAGGGACATTCTACAGAATGCCTGACCTGAATGCCCTTTGGAAATGTCAAGGTCATGAAAGACAAGGAAAGAATGAGAAACTGTCACAGATTGGAGACATGATCCCTAAATGTGTTGTGATGTCCTAGATAAGATCCTAGAACAAATAAAAGGACACTAGTAGAAGAACTGGTGAAATCCAAGTAAAAACTGTAGTTCAGTTAGTAGTATTGTACTGATGTTAAATAAATTTACCATGGTTATGTGAAATGTGAACATTGGGTAAGCTGAGTGCAGTGTATATGGGAATTCTCTGTACTCCCTTTGCAACATTTCTGTAGATCTAAAATTATTTCAAGATAAAAGGTAAAAAATATGTATGTTCCAACCAGAAACAAAGTTATAGAAAATATTTCATTTTTGTTGTCTTAAAAATGCAAACAAAATACCGATGGAATATGTTTGTATTATTTAATTAGGCAAAAATACATGTGACCCTATTATTTTGACCCACAGTGACAAGAAAGGTGCACAGACAGACCCAATCTGTAACCAGAAATAACACAAACTTAGGCTTGTCTTGTTTCTTAAAATCTATAACAGATCATAAATATTTCTTTAACGCTGACCTCAGCTGTCCTTTCCTTCAGGGTTGAATGTGCAGAATTCTACCTCCCCTTCCATTGTTTTCTCTTCTTCTTCCTTTGGATCCCTTCTTCATCCGGCTGCTGCCTTTTGCATTCAAAATGGGCAGACCCGATTAACTCTGGGTTTTCATATTGTTTAGACTCATAAAACAGATAAACCAGCAAATATATCTCTTCCTAATTAATTTTTTGTTTTTCATAGCATAACTATGAGGTATATTACCATTCTAGAAGATATTTTCCTTTTAGGAGTGAGAATAAGAAAGAAAAGGGTTAAAGGTGACTGAAAATTCCATCCTGCTTTAATCTGCATTTCCTTGCTGGGTAGGGGTTGGCCCCATATTGAGGAGAAATTCTGTTAGTAGTGAGAGGAATTAGAATTGGGACTTTATTTTCTAATATAAAAACAACAGCAACAGCAAAACCAATGTATACCCTAAATCAAGGAAAGCAAGGAGAACCAAAGAAACCAAATAAAAAAAGGCAAACAGAATAACAGAAGACAACTCTGGAAAGCTAAAGCCCAAGAGGCCTGGAAGGACATCGGGAAGGATATGGAAATGCAAGGTGGGGGTAGGGTATTCTCAGTGAAGCTGGCTCACACACATGGCTGGGGGCAGGTAAAATCACTCTGTTTTTTTGCAGAGCAACTCAGAAATGTGTAACAAAACTGTTACCATGTTTGAACCTTTTGCCTCAATCATTCATATCTGTGAGAGTAGTCTAATTAAATACTAATTCAAAATATGGAAAAATAAATTCATTGCTGTATCATTTTTAATTGTGAAAAAAGATGGAGATAAAAGTTCATTAAGAAGAGAAGGACACTATAAATCCAATGGCTTGTTAGGAAAACATGAAAGATGATAACTGTGAAGAAAACAACTAGAAACATGGAAAAGTGCCCTGTCCAGTATGGTTGCTGCTAGCCTTTAAGCATTCGGCATGGGGCTCATCCAAACTGAGATACGATACAGGAGTGAAATAGACATCCGATTTTGAAGACTTGGTTTGGAAAAAGAGTAACATACTTTAATAACAGTTATAATAATTACTAATAATTATAAACATTATTAACAATTTTATATCATTTATATGTTGAAATGATAATATTTGAGATATGCTGGGTTAAAATATGTCAGTAAAACCAATTTACCCATTTCTTGGAAAATTTGAGCTTATATATGTTGCTTACATTATGTTGCTATTGAAAAATGCTGATTTAGAGCCCCTGGAAGACAGGCTGTAATTCTTGGTTACATAAGCCACATGTCCAGAAGAGTACATGGCTCATAGTTTGTGCTCATCAAATTTTTGTTAACCACCTAATAAATGATGATTGTAATATTTATTTTCAAAAAGATACACAATTGCATGTACACTAAACTTACTACTATAAATTATTTATATGAAAAAAGACAGAAAAGTGATACACAAAATTGAAGAAGTTGGTTGTCTTGGAATGGTGTGATTATAGGCAACTTGTTCTATTTTTGAAACTTTCTGTAGAATAATTTTCTTCCCATAATTTAAAGAATTTTCTTCCTTTTTAAGAATGAAGGCAGAAATTGTTTTTTGTTTTCTTATTTGTTTTTTGTTTGTTGTGGGAAGAGAAAGACCTACACATGAACAAAGCCTTTAAACACACCACTGGGTGATTCCAATGGCCTTTCTAATGTGAGGAAGGGTGTATATCTTGTGGTGCATCGTGGGCAGGCGTGATGATTCTTGAGAGTTGCAGCTTGTTGTTGGCGCTGGGTAGTAATCTCTTCGGCCCAGAGCAAGTAAGGAAGATTTTATTATCTCCAGCTTCTGAAAGGAGCTGCAGTTATTTCTGAAGGTCAGGTCAGGGAGCATCGTGAAGATGAGTAATAACAGTCCTCTGAGGGCTTTCGATCCTGGCAATGGTTTATAACCATGCAAAGCTGATAATAAAATAATTCCAAAATAAATAAACAGTGGGTACATAAATGCCATCAGAGATCAGTAAATCTGAGCTCATGAGCTGCCAGTGCAAGAAGCAGATTAAACTTTTTACTTGTAATGTCCTGATGCAGTAAGGAGGATGGTAGCACCATTTCATGGTTTTAGGGGAAAAAAAGAAAAAAAAGAAAAGTGGCTCTGACACGAAGGCTGAGTGAAGTTCCCAACCATTTAAAAAATTCTAGACTGTGACAGATTTCATTGATTCAACAGATATTTGTTGAGCCCCTACTATGGGCTATGAATGTTTTTCAAGGCTGAAGATACAGCAGTAAACAATGCTTACAAAATTCCATACCTTTATATTCTTGTGGGATAAATGAAGGCAATAAACATATATAATTTAATATGTATTATGTTAGATGGCTGTAAGTTCTAAGGAGAAAAACAAAGTGAGAAATTAGGGCAAGAGACAGTTGGAGAGGAGGCTGCAATTTTAGATTAGTGGCCAGGAAAGGCCTCCAAGGAGGTGGTATTTGAGTAAAGAAAGGCCTGAAGGAGGTTCAGAAATAAAACACATAGATTTTTTGGTAGAAAAACATCTCAAGAAAGGAAAGAGCAATTGCAAGGACCCTGAAGTAACACGAAGCTTACCTGGCATATTTGAAGAACTTCAAAAAAAGTCAGTGAGTCTAAAACAAAGAGAAACCTAGGGAAAGTACTAGAAGGTGAAGTCAGAACTGTGCTGGGGGGTCAGACTGTGCAGTCTTCCAGGTCACGGTAAGGACTTTGGCTGTTACTCTGAGTGACTTGGGAAGACATTGTAGGATTCTGCGTGCACAAATGAGATTTTGACTTATACCAACCAGAATCTGGCTTCAGAATAGTTAAGCAGGGAAATCAGCTTAGAGGCTTTTGCAGTAAGACAAAAATTATGGTGGCTTTATCAAGTGGTCATTCTGGCGAATATAAGTGGTCATCTTCTGCAAGTATCTTGAAGGCAGATCTGATGGGTTTTGTTGACTTACTGGATATAGCATACAAAAGAAGTAGAGGAATTGGAGAACACCAGAATCACAACTAGATGCTGGATAATCATCGACGGGAAGACACTGGAACTCACCTAAAAAGATACCCCACATCCAAAGACAAAGGAGAAGACACAATGAGAAGGTAGGAGGGGCGCAATCACAGTAAAATCAAATCCCATAACTGCTGGGTGGGTGACTCACAGACTGGAAAACACTTATACCAAAGAAGTCCACCCACTGGACTGAAGGTTGCGAGCCCTACGTCAGGCTTACCAACCTGAGGGTCTGGCAATGGGAGGAGGAATTCCTAGAGAATCAGACTTTGAAGGCTAGTGGGATTTGATTGCAGGACTTCGACAGGACTGGGGGAAACAGAAACTCCACTCTTGGAGGGCACATACAAAGTAGTGTGTGCATCGGGACCCAGTGGAAGGAGCAGTGACCTGAGGGGAGACTGAACCAGACCTACCTGCTAGTGTTGGAGGGTCTCCTGCAGAGGCAGGGGCTGTCTGTGGCTCACTGTGGGGACAAGGACATTGGCAGCAGAAGTTCTGGGAAGTACTCCTTGGTGTGACCCTCCCAGAGTCCACCATTAGCCCCACCAAAGGCCCAGGTAAGCTCCAGTGTTGGGTTGCCTCAGGCCAAACAACCAACAGGGAGGGAACCCAGTCCTACCCATCAGCAGTCAAGCGGATTAAAGTTTTACTGACCTCTGCCCACCAGAGCAACAGTCAGCTCTACCCATCACCAGTCCCTCCCATCAGGAAACTTGCATAAGCCTCTTAGATAGCCTCATCCACCAGAGGGCAGACAGCAGAAGCAAGAAGAACTACAGTCCTGCAGCCTGTGGAACAAAAACCACATTCACAGAAAGATAGACAAGATGAAAAGGCGGAGGGCTATGTACCAGATGAAGGAAAAAGATAAAACCCCAGAAAAACAACTAAATGAAGTGGAGATAGGCAACTTTCCAGAAAAATAATTCAGAATAATGATAGTGAAGATGATCCAGGACCTCAGAAAAAGAATGGAGACAAAGATCAAGAAGATGCAAGAAAGGTTTAACAAAGACCTAGAAGAATTAAAGAACAAACAAACAGAGATGAGCAGTACAATAACTGAAATGAAAATTTCATTAGGAATCAATAGCAGAATAACTGAGGCAGAAGAACGGATAAGTGACCTGGAAGACAGAATGGTGGAATTCACTGCTGTGGAACAGAATAAAGAAGAAAAAAAAAAGAGAAGAAATGAAGACAGCCTAAGGGACCTCTGGGACAACATTAAACGCAACAACATTCGCATTATAGGGGTCCCAGAAGGAGAAGAGGGAGAGAAAGGACCCAAGAAAATATTTGAAGAGACTATAGTCAAAAACTTCCCTAACATGGGAAAGGAAATAGCCACCCAACTCCAAGAAGCACAGAGAGTCCCATACAGGATAAACCCAAGGAGAAACACACCAAGACACATAGTAATCAAATAGGCAAAAATTAAAGACAAAGAAAAATTATTGAAAGCAGCAAGGGAAAAATGACAAATAACCTACAAGGGAACTCCCATTAGGTTAACAGCTGATTTATCAGCAGAAACTCTACAAGCCAGAAGGGACTGGCATGATATACTTAAAATGATGAAAGGGAAGAAACAACAACCAAGATTACTCTACCCAGCAAGGATCCCATTCAGATTCGATGGAGAAATCAAAAGCTTTACAGACAAGCAAAAGCTAAGAGAATTCAGCACTACCAAACCAGCTCTACAACAAATGCTAAAGGAACTTCTCTAAGTGGGAAACACAAGAGAAGAAAAGGACCTACAAAAACAAACCCAAAACAATTAAGAAAATGGTAATAGGAACATACATATCGATAACTACCTTAAACGTGAATGGATTAAATGCTCCAACCAAAAGGCACAGGCTTGCTGAATGGATACAGAAACAAGACCCATATATATGCTGTCTACAAGAGACCCACCTCAGACCTAGGGACACATACAGACTGAAAGTGAGGAGATGGAAAAAGATATTCCATGCAAATGGAAATCAAAAGAAAGCTGGAAAAGCAATACTCATATCAGATAAAATAGGCTTTAAAATAAAGAACATTACAAGAGACAAGGAAGGACACTGCATAATGATCAAAGGATCAATCCAAGAAGAAGATATAACAATTATAAATATATATGCACCCAACATAGGAGCACCTCAATACATAAGGCAACTGCTAACAGCTATAAATGTGGAAATCGACAGTAACACAGTAATAGTGGAGGACTTTAACACCTCAGTTACACCAATGGACAGATCATCAAAAATGAAAATAAATAAGGGAACGGAAGCTTTAAATGACACAATAGTCCAGATAGATTTAACTGATAGTTATAGGACATTCCATCCAAAACAGCAGATTACATTTTCTTCTCAAGTGCTATGGAACATTCTCCAGGAGAGATCACATCTTGGGTCACAAATCAAGCCTCAGTAAATTTAAGAAAATTGAAATCATATCAAGCATCTTTTCTGACCACAGCGCTCTGAGATTAGAAATGAATTACACAGGAAAAAACGTAAAAAACACAAACATATCGAGGCTAAACAATATGTTACTAAATAACCAAGAGATCACTGAAGAAATCAAAGAGGAAATCAAAAAATACCTAGAGACAAATGACAATGAAAACACGACGATCCAAAACCTATGGGATGCAGCAAAAGCAGTTCTAAGAGGGAAGTTTATAGCTATACAAGCCTACCTCAAGAAACAAGAAAAATCTCAAATAAACAATCTAACCTTACACCTAAAGGAACTCGAGAAAGAAGAAGAAACAAAACCCAAAGGTAGCAGAAGGAAAGAAATCATAAAGATCAGAGCAGAAATAAATGAAATAGAAACAAGGAAAACAATTGCAAAGATCAATAAAACTAAAAGCTGGTTCTTTGAGAAGATCAACGAAATTGATAAATCATTAGTTAGACTCATCAAAAAAAGAGGGAGAGTACTCAAATGAATACAATTAGTAGTGAAAAAGGAGAAGTTGCAACAGACGCCGCAGAAATACAAAGCATCCTAAGAGACTACTACAAGCAACTCTATGCCAGTAAAATGGACAACTTGGAAGGAATGGACAAATTCTTAGAAAGGTATAACCTTCCAAGACTGAACCAGGAAGAAATAGAAAATATGAACAGACCAGTCACGAATAATGAAATTGAAACTGTGATTAAAAATCTTCCAACAAACAAAAGTCTAGGACCAGATGGTTTCACAGGTGAATTCTATCAAACATTTAGAGAAGAGCTAACACCCTTCCTTCTCTAACTCTTCCAAAAAATTGCAGAGGAAAGAACACTCCCAAACTCATTCTATGAGGCCACCATCACCCTGCTACCAAAACCAGACAAGGATTCTATGAAGAAAATTATAGACCAATATCACTGATGAATATAAATGCTAATATCCTCAAAAAAGATACAAGCAAACAGAATCCAAAAAACACATTAAAAGGATCATTCACCATGATTAGTGGGGTTTATACCAGGGATGCAAGGATTCTTCAATATATGCAAATCAATCAATGTGATACCCCATATTAACAAATTGAAGAAGAAAAACAACATAATCATCTAAATAGATGCAGGAAAAGCTTTTGACAAAATTCAACACCCATTTATGATAAAAACTCTCCAGAAAGCAGGCATAGAGGGAACCTACCTCAACATAAGAAAGGGCATATACGACAAACCCACAGCAAACATCATTCTCAATGGAGAAAAACTGAAAGAATATCCTCTAAGATCAGGAGCAAGACAAGGATGTCCACTCTCACCACTATTATTCAACGTAGTTTTGGAAGTCCTAGCTACGGCAATCAGAGAAGGAAAAGAAATAAAAGGAATACAAATTGGAAAAGAAGAAGTAAAACTGTCACTGTTTGCAGATGACATGGTACTATACATGGAGAATCCTAAAAATGCCACTAGAAAACTACTATATCTAATCAATGAATTTGGTAAAGTCTCAGGATACAAAATTAATGCACAGCAATCTCTTGCATTCCTATACACTAATGATGAAAAATCTGAAAGAGAAATTAAGGAAACACTCCCATTTACCATTGCAACAAAAAGAATAAAATACCTAGGAATAAACCTACCTAGGGAGACAAAAGACCTGTATGCAGAAAACTATAAAATACTGATGAAAAAAATTAAAAATGATACCAACAGATGGAGAGATATACCATGTTCTTGGATTGGAAGAATCAATATTGTGAAAATGAGTATACTACCCAAAGCAATCTAAAGATTCAGTGCAATCCCTATCAAATTACCAATGGCATGTTTTACGGAACTAGGAAAAAATATTAAAATTTGTATGGAAACACAAAAGACCCCGAATAGCCAAAGCAGTCTTGAGGGAAGAAAACAGAGCTGTAGGAATCAGACTTCCTGACTTCAGAGTATACTACAAAGCTACAGTAATCAAGACAATATGGTACTGGCAGAAAAACAGAAACATAGATCAGTGGAACAAGATAGAAAGCCCAGAGATAAACTCAGGCACCTATGGTCAACTAATCTATGACAAAGGAGGCAAGGATATACAGTGGAGAAAAGACAGTCTCTTCAATAAGTGGTGCTGGGAAAACTGGACAGCTACATATAAAAGAATGAAATTAGAACACTCCCTAACACCATAAACAAAAATAAATCAAAATGGATTAGAGACCTAAATGTAAGAACCAGGTACTATAAAACTCTTAGAGGAAAACATAGGAAGAAGACTCTTTGACATAAATCCCAGCAAGATCTTTTTTGATCCACCTCCTAGAGTAATGGAAATAAAAGCAAAAATCAACAAATGGGACCTAATGAAACTTCAAAGCTTTAGCACAGCAAAGGAAACCATAAACAATACGAAAAGACAACCCTCAGAAGGGGAGGAAATATTTGCAGACGAATTAAGGGACAAAGGATTAATCTCCAAAATATATAAACAGCTCATGCAGCTCAATATTAAAAAAAACAAACAACCCAATCCAAAAATGGGCAGAAGACCTAAATAGACATTTCTCCAAAGAAGAGATAGAGATGGCCAAGAAGCCCATGAAAAGCTGCTCAACATCACTAATTATTAGAGAAATGCAAATCAAAACTACAATGAGGTATCACCTCACACCAGTTAGAATGGGCATCGTCAGAAAATCAAAAACAACAAATGCTGGAGAGGGTGTGGAGAAAAGGGAGCCCTCTTGCACTGTTGGTGGAATGTAAATTGATACAGCCACTATGGAGAACAGAATGGAGGTTCCTTTAAAAACTAAAAATAGAATTATCATATGATCCAGCAATCCCACTACTGGGCATATACCCAGAGAAAATCATAATTCAAAAAGACACGTGCACCCCAATGTTCACTGCAGCACTATTTACAATAGCCAGGTCATGGAAGCCACCTAAATGCCCATCGACAGATGAATGGATAAGGAAGTTGTGGTATATATATACAATGGAATATTACTCAGCCATAAAGGAACAAGATTGGGTCATTTGTTGAGATGTGGATGGATCTAGAGACTGTCATACAGAGTGAAGTAAGTCAGAAAGAGAAAAACAAATATGTATATTAATGCATATATGTGGAACCTAGAAAAATGGTACAGATGAACCGGTTTGCAGGGCAGAAATTGAGACACAGATGTAGAGAGCAAACATATGGACACCATGGTCGGAAAGCGGCAGGGTGGTGGGGGTGGTGGTGTGATGAATTGGGCGATTGGGATTTACATGTATACACTGATGTGTATAAAATTGATGACTAATAAGAACCTGCTGTTTAAAAAAATAAAATTAAATTAAAAAATAAAAAAAGAAGTAGAGGAATTGATGATGATGTGAGAATTTTTATTGTAAGCAAACAGCAGTGTGCATTTTGCCATTTGTTTGTTTATTTTTAACATCTTTATTGGAGTATAATTGCTTTACAATGGTGTGTTAGTTTCTGCTGTATAACAAAGTGAATCAGCTATACATATACATAACATCCCCTTATCCCCTCCCTCTTGCGTCTCCCTCCCACCCTCCCTATCCCACCCCTCTATGTGGTCACAAAGCACCGAGTTGATCTCCCTGTGCTATGCAGCTGCTTCCCACTAGCTGTCTGTTTTACATTTGGTAGTGTATATATGTCCATGCCACTCTCTCACTTTGTGCCAGCTTACCCTTCCCTCTCCCTGTGTCCTCAAATCCATTCTCTACCTCTGCATCTTTATTCCTGTCCTGCCCCTAGGTTCATCAGAACAATTTTTGTTTTAAATTCCATATATATGTGTTAGCATACAGTATTTATTTTTCTCCTTCTTACTTACTTCACTCTGTATGACAGACTCTAGGTCCATCCACCTCACTAGAAATAACTGAGTTTTGTTTCTTTTTATGGCTGGGTAATATTCCATTGTATATATGTGCCACATCTTCTTTATCCATTCATCTGTGGGTAGACACTTAGGTTGCTTCCATGTCCTGGTATTGTAAATAGAGCTGCAATGAACATTGTGGTACATGACTCTTTGAATTATGGTTTTGTCAAGGTATATGCCCAGTAGTGGGATTGCTGGGTCGTGTGGTGGTTCTATTTTTAGTTTCTTAAGGATCCTCCGTACTGTTCTCCATAGTGGCTGTATCAATTTACATTCCCACCAACAGTGCAAGAGGCTTCCTTTTCTCCACACCCTCTCTGGCATTTATTGTTTGTAGGTTTTTTGGTGATGGATTTTGCCATTTACTGAGTTGGGGAGGATTATAGGAGGAACAGTATTACCAGGGTGATCAGGTGCTCAGATTTGGATATATTCCTTTTGAAATGCCTTCTAGAAATCCTAAGTGATGGAGACATCAAGTACGAAGTTGTACATGTAAATCTGGAGGTCAGAGGAGAATTCCAGATATATAAATCTGTAGATATTAATCTGGGGTCATCAATTTATAGATGATATGTAAAGCCTTGAGACTAGATGAGATTGAAGGTGTGAATGTAGATAGAGGAAAGAAGTCCCAGGAGTGATTCCTGGGATACTGTATCATTTAGAGATTGAAAGGTAAGGAATCTTCTCAGGGGAGAAACCAAGAAGTGGTAGCCATGAAGGGAGGAGATGAATCCAGAGAGTGTGACATCCTGGAGGCAAATAAAATATCTCAGGGGACAGGAGAGTCTAGCTGTTTTAAGAACTATTGACATGCTAATTAGGATAAGGACTAAATATTAACTCAGGGATTTGTAACTTGTAGGTCACTGATAATCTTATAGTTTATAAACTTTCATATGTGGTAGGGGTAAAATATAAAAATGGGATGAGATAAATTGAAGAAAATGAGTATAGACAATTTCTTTTTTAGGTTTTACTGCTAAAAGGAGAGAAATTCGGTGATAACTAAAAGTGAAGTGGGAATTTCTGGCTCCCACTTGGGATGCAGAATACTGGAAAGAGACCATTCTTACTCTCACCACAACAAAAAGGCAGTTAATTGTTGAATTCACAACTTTTCTTGAACTATCAGAGAGCTTACGTCTCAGAACAAACAAACAATTTAAAATATAAGGTAAGACTGGTGTTTCTAAATAGAAATGGAATGCAACAAGCACTTGCTTACCTGTAGCAGATACTGGATTTCATTCAACTGTGCAAGAAAGTTTTAGCTAAAAAGTTTAATAAATTCTAAAGGGTGAATGTTGGCTAGCATGAGAGTATGGAAACTGTGAGAACCATAGACATAAGGGTTGTTCAGAAACACTTGCATCCTCTTCTCCATGGGTACTCATGAGAAAGACTGAGGGGCAAGGCTTTCTTGCAGTGCAGGCCCTCTGGAGAGGAACAGCAGCATTGCAGGAAGATGTAATGCCCTTCTTTCCTATTTTTCCTACTGATCAAAAACCTCCAGCTTCTGTGAGAGGGGTACCAAACTCTGTTGCCTTCAGGCCACAGTTAAAAACCCATTGCAGCTGGAAAAAGGGAACAACAACAACAACAAAATATTCTATCCCTTAGTGGGGCAAGAAAATGCCCTGGGCCCAGATCATTAGAAATCTCCTGCTACTGGTTGGAGGGGTGGGGATAGTAAGAAGTCTCCACCTCTGAGACCCAGTGACACAGCATCTGTCAAAGACCGAAGCTAAACCAGAACAACAGAAAACATCCCCCTGTTTCCACCACCTGGCTACCAAGCACTGAGTAACAAGTATTAGTGGTCTACAGCTGGGAGAGGGGTATAAGCATGTGAAGAGACCCTCTCTGAAGTGCAAGTGCAAATAAAAGACCTGGAGCTGTGGGTAGAACAAACACTGAGGAAAACCCTCTGATGAATCAACTCCTACCCTAAGCGTAAGATAACACTAAAGGAATTTGAAGCCTGTCATGCACTAGGAATAACCACAGCACAATAAATCCCCAAAGCAACTCAATTCTTGACTAGGTTGACTCACAGCATTCTAGAGATCTAGCAAAGGAAACAGTGTGGCCATTTGCAGGAATACATACTATTTATCCAACCCTGTACACAAGAGATGTTTGGCTTAGTCTACAAAAGATGTTTGGCTTTCAAACAAAACAACACACCAAAAGCAAAAACCAAAATAACAGACAATCAGGAGGTGAAGTTAACAAAACCAGACTCAAGTTATGCCCAATTGTTGAAACTATCAGTTAGGGAATTTAAAATATTTATGATTAATACTATAAAGGCAAGAGTGGGAAAGGTGAACAGCATGAATGAACAGATGGAGAATTACAACCCAGAGACAGAAATCATAAGAAAATCAAATGGAAGTGC
Organism: Grampus griseus; assembly: GCF_964374135.1. NCBI lineage: Eukaryota > Metazoa > Chordata > Mammalia > Artiodactyla > Delphinidae > Grampus > Grampus griseus. Next base: position 14,481,091 of record NC_139004.1, read on the forward strand.
TAGAAAATTTTCAAAAAACATGGTAACAGGAAAGAAGAATGTCTTTGATGGGCTCATCCATAGATTTGATAAAACTAAGGAAATAAACAGCAAACTTGAAGATAGTTCAATAGAAATTACCCAAACTAAAACACAAAAAGAAAAAAGAGTAAAACAAAGAAACAAGAGGCTTCAAGAGCTGTGGGACAGTATCAAAAGGTCTGATATGCATATAATTAGAATCCATAAAGAAAAAGAGAAAGTGTACAGGACAGAAGAAACATTAAAGATAAAATGACCAAGACTTTTCCAAAATTAATGAAAGACACAAAAATTATAGATCCAGGGGGCTCAGAAAACACCCAGCTAAATAGTACTCTTCCCTGAAAACATTCCTAGGCAATTTTCATTCAAACTGCTGAAAATCAAAGAGAAAGAGAAAGTACTCAGAGAAAAAAGAAACATTTATACAGAAGAGCAAAGAAAAGAATTACTGTAGAATTATCTTTTAAAAACTATGGAATCTAGATGACGATTGACATCTTTAACATGCTAAATTAAAAACAAACTTTCAACCAGCAATTTGAAACCTAGGGAAAATATATTTCAAAAATTAAGGAAAAATAAACACTTTTTTTTCAGATGAGCAAAATATGAGAAAATTCATTGTAGCAGACTACAAGAAATGTTCAAGAAAGGACTTCAGGCAGAGGAATGTAATATCATACAGAAACCTGGATTTACACGAAGAAATGAAGAGTATAAGAAATGGCATATTTGAGGTAAATGTAAATTTTTCTTCGTTTTAATTGTTCTCTACACAAAAAGAGGACTATCAATGTGTTGTGTATTTATATCACAAAACTAAAATGTGTGACAATTTAGGATTTTGGAGTATAATGTTCTAAGGTCTTTACACAATACGTGAAACAGTGTACCATTCAAAGATAGACTCTTTTACATTAAAGATATATATTGTAAACCCTAGGGCAGCAGTCCCCAACCTTTTTGGCACCAGGGATCGGTTTCATGGAAGACAGTTTTTCCACGGATGGAGCAGGGGGATGGTTCAGGTGGTAATGTGAGTGATGGGGAGCGGCAGATGAAGCTTCGCTTGCTTGTCCGCTGCTCACCTCCTGCTGTGCGGCCCAGTTCTTAGGCCATGGACTGCTACCGCTACCAGTCCATGGCCTGGGGGTTGGGTACTCCTGCCCTAGCACAACCAGCAAAAAACTACAAACAATAAGCTGATAGTGGAGACAAAATAGAAAATAAAAATGCCTAACCTAAAAGGTAGCAGAAAAAAATAGTTTTCCTGTTATTCCTTCATGCCTTTTTGTAATCTATTCCAACAGAAAAGAGTATTGTTTTTAATTTACCATTTTAATAGTTCTTAAGTGTACAGTTCACTAAAGCAACACTCCAGAATGTTTTTTGTTTGTTTGTTTGTTTTTTTTTTGCGGTACGCGGGCCTCTCACTGTTGTGGCCTCTCCCGTTGCGGAGCACAGGCTCCGGACGCGCAGGCTCAGCGGCCATGGCTCACGGGCCCAGCCGCTCCGCGGCATGTGGGATCTTCCCGGACCGGGGCACGAACCCGTGTCCTCTGCATCGGCAGGCGGGCTCTCAACCACTGCGCCACCAGGGAAGCCCCCAGAACGTTTTTTATCTTGAAAAACTGAAATTCTATACCCATTAAACAACCACTCCTCATTCCCTTCTCCTCCAGACCCTGGCACCCACCATGCCATTGTCTGTCTCTATGAATTTGACTTCTCTGGGTACCTCATGTAAGTGAAATCGTACAATGTTTGTCTTTTTATGACTGGCTTATTTCACTTAGCATGAGGTCCTCAAGGTTCTTCCGTGTTGTAACATGGGGAATGAAGGATTTCCTTCCTTTTAAAGGCTGAATAATATTCCATTGTTTGTATATACCACGTTTTGTTTATTTACTCATTTGTTGATGGGCACTTGGGTTCCTTCCACCAACATGGGTGCATAAATATCTCTTTGAGATGCTGATTTGGATTCTGTAGGGTATATACCCAGAAGTGCTGGATTATATGATAATTCATATAATTTTTTTTGAGGAACCTCCATACTGTTTCCCACAGCAGCTGTACCATCTTATATTCTCAACAGCAGTGCACAAGGGTTCTAATTTCTTCACGTCCTCGCCAGTGCTTATGTTTTTTTTTTTTTTAATAGCCAAATAACAGGTGTGATGTGGTAGCTCATTGTGGTTTCGATTTACTTTTCCTTAATGATTAGTGATGCTGTGTGTCCTTTCATGTGCTTACTGACCATTTGTTTATCTTTTTTGGAGAAATGTCTATTCAAGTCCTTTGCCCATTTTTAATAGACTTGTTTGTTTTTTGTTGTTGAATTGTAAGAATTCTTTACATATTCTGGATATTAACTCCTTATCAGATATATGATTTGCAAATATATTCTTCCATTCTCTGGGTTGCCTTTCACTCTGTTGATTGTATCCTTTGATGTAACCGTGACTTTTTGAATTCAAAATAGCTTATTTTTATCCCAACTAAACTTCATGGCTTTGCATGTTTTCATCCCTGCCTAGAATGCCCCCCTACCTTCCTCTGTTTGGATAACTCCAGTGCACCGTCAAAGAGAGTATATTTTAATAAGCATGTAAGCCTTGTCCATTCTATACTTTTAAACTGCATTCTGCGTTCCAGGTTCTCCGTTTGTGACTGTTCAGCAACATCTTAAACTGTTGTATTCGCCCTGACTACACTTTATTGTGTTGACCTCTTTTGTTTCCTCTTAGTACCAAACTCCTCCCTGAATCAGAGCCTTCACATTTGACGTTCTTTCTATCAGGAGTGCTCTTTCTCAACCTCTTTATCTGCCAAATTCTCATCACCCTTCAAGTTTAAATTTACATGTTAATTTCCTCAGGGAAGTTTTCCTTCACCCTAGAGACTTAAATCAAGTTAAAGTGTTAAATAGTTTCTCACGACTCTATAATTGTCCTTCAAAACATTTATTAAAATTGTAATTATTTATTATTTTAGGGTCTCTTGACAATGACATCTGCCTAATTCTGACCACTCTAATTATTTATTTTTTTCTTAATCTTAATTTTTTTGAGTTCTTTTTGATGTGGACCATTTTTAAAGTCTTTATTGAATATGTTACAATATTGCTTCTGTCTTTTGTTTTGGTTTTTTGGCCCTGAGGCATGTGGGATCTTAGCTCCCCAACCAGGGATCGAACCCTCATCCCCTGCATTGGAAAGTGAAGTCTTAACCACTGAATTGCTAGGAAAGTCCCCCTTAATCTTAATTTTTAATCTTAATAAAAGTAAGGATCTTGTCTCTCTTGTTTATCACTTATATCCCAGTGCCTTGCACAGTGCCTGACATAGAGTAGGAGATCAGTTTATAGAATAAATGAATGAAGTACAAAGACGTAAAGAAAAGAAGCATTTTGCTTAAGATGTGGGGGAAACAGCAGTTGAAAAGCATTGATATAATTATGAAATAAAAGCAGCATATAGGAATTTAGAAAGCAGTCTATTATTTACAAGGAGGAAACTGAGCCAATTAAGTCATTGCTTGTGACTTAATTCTGTTGTCACACATCTAATAAGTAACAGAATGAAGCAGGCTGAGATTCCATCATTATAAGTACAGTGCTTTTTACAATACACGGTTCAGCTTTTATAGCTCCCCAAAATGCTAAATGGTAATGAAGTAAATGGACTTGTATTAAGTCGATCATTTGCACAGGCGTATGGACAAGGTCATCCTGAAATGGACCCCAAGTCAATTTAGCTAGGTGTTCTAGAAGTTCTAGTAGCTTCTGATGTCAATTTTAAAGGTGAGTTCTGTGTGAGTCCTCTTCCTCTAATGGCTTTCTAACTCATAACTTTATCCATAAATTTTGCATCACTTTATATTTGCTGCCAGGCTGCTCTCTGCATCAACGGGTTTTTAATATGTATAATCTACTTAGTAAATATGTGCTTCCTTTAATTGTTTCTAATTTGCACTGCTCAGGGAAGAAAGGTTTAGAGAAGCAATCTGGGAGTGTGGAATGAGCATAGGTCTTGCATCTTGGGTTTGAATTCTGACTCTGCCCTCCAAACCTTAGTTCTCTTATCTCTGAAATACAGGGGTAATAATACCTACATCCTAACATAGGTGAAATGAATTAATGTATGTAAAGGCATGACAAATAGAAAAGTAATCATTTAATATTAGTTTCATTCTCAGCCTAGTCTTTATAGATTTGGTGAACTAATCATTTCACTAATGTATCTGTTATGATTCTAGATTTTGATAATGAATCTTTCAACTCAACCTTTTCAAATGGCAGAGTCTGAAATTCTTGAGTTCCTGTCTTCACAATGGCACCTGCCTTTATATTTCTGACCACCATAATTGTTATTTTTTGGTCTTCTCTACTTCTGATGTACCCTTATAATATCTTAATCAATATTCCAGGTGTGGGCCACCAAAGTTTAATAGAAGGTAGGTTAAAGTTTCTCAGTGTATGCCTGTTGATTGTTATAAATATTAAGAAAGAACTTTTCATAAAATTGATAAACTAGGAATTCATCCATTTTTTTCTTAGGTATTTACTGATCATCTCTTTTGTACATAAATTATAGTCGCCCAATTTAGCAAATATAAATACAGGATGCCCAGTTAACTAGCTGTCTTATATTTTATTTGGCAACTCTACCATAGATATGAGATAATCTCGGTATAAGAATAAAAGATTAAGATCTGGTTTCTCTCTAAGGAATTTTTTTTTTTTAAGTTAAGGATATAGGCATGGACTTAGATAGGTAACCAGGTGATACATGGAAAGAAAGGGTTGCAAGTGGGTGGTATATAAGTTCCTAGGGCTGCCATAACAAGGGACTCCAAAATTGATGGCTTGATATTACAGAAATTTATTTTCTTACAGTTCTGGAGGCTAGAAGTCTGAATTCAAAGTGTTAGCATGTTTGTTCTTTCTGAGGGACTCTGAGGGAGAGTCAGTTCCGTGCCTCTCTCTTCTAGCTTCTGGCGATAGCCAGCAATCCTTGACACTCCTTGGTTTGCAGATGCATCACTCTATTTTCTGCCTCAGTCTATACATGGATTCTCCCTGTATATCTCTTCTCCTCTCCTTATAAGGACACCGATACTATTGGATGAGGGACCACTTAATTACCTCATTTTAACTTGATTACATCTGCAAAGACCCTATTTCAAAATAAGGTCATGTTAAAAAGCACCAGAAGTTAGGATTTCAACATATCTTTTTGGAGGACACAATTCAACCCAAACAGACGGTGTGGATATTGAATGCCATAGAGTTCAGAAAAAGAATTATCTGTTTTGGATGGAATGATGAAAAAGGCCCACAGTAGTGTCAAGAATTAATTGAGCTTGACTTTGAAGGGTGGGGAGACCTTGTTGGAGAGGAGGAAAAGGGCTGGAAGTGGATGATGAATAAGAGAATAGTGAAGGGACTCATCTTCAAGGAAAGGAAGATATTTGCTGTAATTTACTAAGGATAATCACAATCATGCTGCAAGCTCTGAGAAAAGCAACAATTAATTAAACTTCCTCAGCTCAGAGAAGCAACAGTGTCTTTACAAGACAGATTTTATTGGTGTCCAAGTTTCCTTTCATGTCTAAAATTCAAATTGCTCAGTGTTAATTAGGTTTTGGCACCAACCCCAGAGATACTAGAGGGACAAGCCTGGGAAACTACTATAGGCAACCTTTGTATCCCTGAAGAAGGCACTAAGCCAGTTATACTGGAACCAACTTGGAGATTATATTTTAAATAAAATATTTATGTAAAATAAAGTGTAAACTGTAAGCAATCAATACATTCTCACTGTAGTTAGAATGCTGTTTACTCAATAAATGGTCAATCTTTCTGACTTTTTAGGAGTTATCTGTATAGCAAAGTTGGTCTGGATGAAACAAAGACCAGAACAAAGGCTTTATGAGCTTTATTGATTGTATGAGAAGCCAGTGTAGAAGCATGCTAAGCCGGTTCTGTGTTTTTGTGAATGTGTACCATATTATGGCACACCATAGAATGTACCATATTTCTATATAGACTGAAGGTTTTAGACCTGGATTTCCAAATTCTTGAAGGAAACAGGTGAAAATCAAGTTAAATAGCAATTCACAGAAGAAATAGATTAAAGGGACAAGCCAGAAGAAATGAAGGCAGTGGGCTATTTACTCTTTTTCTGTTCCCTTGATGGGGACTTTTCTGGATATGTGTATAATTTCTCACATTTTCCCTGCTATAATTAGTCAATTAAGTTTATGTGAAGCTCTTTTTTTTTTTTTTAAATGTCAGTTACCTTAGAACTTAGTAAATTACTGAAATACTACAGGGCTAGGGTTTTCTTTTGGTTTTGTTTCAAAAATTCATTTGAAAAGAAAGGGGAAATCTAATAATTGGGATGAGCTCTTGCTTATTCGTTTTTAAGTTACCTTTTCCCCTTGTTGCTGCCCTTTTTAGTCACTAAAGAAGGAAGTGCAAATACAGGGATGGACAGTGAAAGGAACCTCTTGAATCACTGTGTTACTTACAGTTCTGTGATATTTGCTGCCAACAGAGATTTGGGTTTGTAAGGCTAATAACCACAGATCTACGTATGTTACGTTGTCAGTTGTTCAGATAAACTACCACAAGGCTGGGGTCTTGGAGACTGAAACGGTCAGATGTACTCAGTGAGAAAATCAGGATGTGCCTGCTTTCCATTCAATATATCATTGTTTACAAAATTAATTTTTAATAAAAGAGTGAACATAAATATTTTATTCAATTTATATTGTTGAATCTATGTAGAGCTTAGTGCAAGAGTTAATCGATCAATCAATCAATTATGATTAACAAGAAACCTAGATCCAGTTGCATACCTCGTCCATAATCTGCAATTTATATCAGAAAAGCTTCTGCTGTCTTGGTTCTTTCCAGGCATTGGTAAATCTGACTCAGCAGAACTCCAGGAACTGTGATCCCCTGCACTTTGGCTGCTGACAAAGCCCCTGGAGCCTTTCTTCTGCCAGACACCTTTATTTAAATAATCCTCATTCTGGAAAGAATGTTTTCCATGCTTACCACTTATCAAGTGAAAGGCAGCATTTGTCTTTCTAACTTTTAAGGATCTCCCCAGGTTCCTTTCTTAATTCCAACGTTACTAGCTTGTGTTAAAATTCTACATCCCCAGGTTATTTGTGATAGATATGCACATAGCTGGGGTCCTTATCTGCACAAAAAGGAATAGCAGCTCAGGATTAAAAAAATCCTTCTTTCCCCTATGGGACTAAAAAAATCTTTTTTATTTTAGAACATCTTAAAAACATATAAAGGAGAAGGGAAAACAACCCAGAGTATCACCACTTAAAGGCAACTGTTATCAGTATTTTAGTTTATATTCTTCCAGTCTTGCTGCTTCCTGCATATTTTATTTTGTAAACTAGTTGCATTTGTATTCTGTCTCAAATGGTGTGTGTGTGATTTTTTTTTAAGCTAAAGCTTTTCATTAGAAGTGGTATAGCAAGGTCATGAATGCAAGAATGTGAAGACAGAGTGTGAGAGTTCCAATTCTTATTCCTCTGTTTTTGCAAACTCAAGGAAGTGATTCAGCTTCTTCAAATCTTAGTTCCCTCATCCATAAAATAATCTTGGGATAAACATCTTTGTGTGAAAAGGTTTTTCTGTAGTTCAGTATATTTTCTGAATTATCTCAGTTCCAAAAAGTAGTATGACTGGGTCAAGCAGGGTGAACATACTGTAAAAATTTCTTTCCAAAGGTGTTGTAGCTGTTGAAGTTTCCATCAGCATGGTATAAACCGGGAGGATAATCATAAATCATGGTTTTAAGCCTCTCTAACCTTTAGGATGGTTTGTTGTGTCACCGTAGAAAACCAATACAGTGAATTAATACAGAAGAAACACAAGCTCTTTGGTTTGAAATACTCCTTCTTTAAAAATTAGCAGCCACTAAACTAAACGGATAGCTTTTTTCAAAGTGGAAATACAGTCATAGAAGACAACATTCCAAATTAACTGATGAGAATGGAGAGGTGAGAAGCAATTAAGAAATGAACAGGATGTAAAATTTAACATGGGGTTGGTGGTAGAGAGAATTAAAAGAGACCTGGTAAAATGGCCATTAAGAATCAGTTTGGTACAGTATGCAAGTCAAGGGTTGAGGTGACTTGGGGATTTGTGGAGTCTAAAAGATAGGGTGTTTTGAAAGGACAAATTAAGGGTTAAATGACTTTTTGCCTTGAATGTCTATTCCCCTATAGACTGATGGATCCTTGTTTCTGTCTCATATAGTATGGGGGGGCCAATATTGGAGGGCAGTGTTGATATATTTCACATGCATTGATTTTGTATTTGGGTAATTTAGTAACATAATGTCTATGTATTTCTGTGCTAATGGTGTTTTTAAAAAGTATTATCTTTGTGAGCTTTGGGATGGGTACTAACTCCAGATTTCATTTTGTTATTTAATTTGCAAATACATATAAGTAATTGGAATTTAAGATTATACACTAGAGCTACGTAGGATGTAGCAGAATCTAATTGACTTGAAATACACTAAATGACAATACGAAGAACATTCATTTTATTTAGTATTTTATAGTCACTGCTTATCTTTTTGGTAGCCCCCTAACTATACTGAGTTTATGAATATTTCTGAGGAAGGTGGATTGACAAGTTTATGGAGAAGAAATTCTCTTGAAATGCTGCTAATGAAACCATCAGCCAATGTTCTAGACAATTGAGAGGCCAGATCCAACTCCCTTGAGCTTTCTTTTGAGGAATGAGATCTCAATATAAAAACTAGTATTGAGAGACTTTTACTTTTGACATTGGATATATTACCACTTTCTTTCTACTTCCAGTTTGCAATCAAAGTCATCTGTTGCTCCATTGCAGACTGTTTATTTTTTAGAAGGGTTAAGATTTTTACTACATGAACTTAATTATGTAATTACATAACAGATCTGGTAACTGCTTCAGAGGAACCATTTTAATCTATGGGGTGCCTGAGATAGTCTTTAAAGAACATCTAATTACATAATTACGATGCCTAATAGACTAGAGTAACGGGTAGCAGGAATATCTTTGGAGCCATAAGAGAAATCTTATGGCCTTTAGGTAGGACATATAATATCAGTTATGAAAATAATCCCTCCATTATGTCATTATGTAACAGCATATAATGGCAAAGGAGATATTAATGCTGGATATAATAAATATTACATGCATTTTGCTCTTTTGACATAAATGACTTTCTTTAATTTAAAAAAATATGTAAAATCAATTGAAGATATCTTTATCCTGTGAGAAAGAAAAAACTATGGTATTTTAGATACAGAATGACAGTGACATTTGAAAGAAAAATTTTAAAAAATTGTAAATATATCAAGTTAATTACAGAAGCATGCATATTAATTTCAAAACTACAAAAAAGCAGTTAAAATTTCAAAGACAGACAATTTAAAATAGTATATTCATATATTTGAATCTGGCATACTATTCTTCCTGAGTAGTAATGAAAAAAAATCAGGAATAAAACTAAAACATGCCAGCACCTTCAAATACTATGATTGCTTTAGCTATATGCTGGGGGTGAAGGTTTTGTTGAAATCTGGGCAGTTCATCAGAAGAAAAGTGAATTTTAATCAAGGTTCATGTTGTTCAAACATTTTGGTGTTGGTGATATCATTCTTTAATATCTATTTAGGAATATATAAGCAAATACTAACATTTTGACTCTATTTTATATAACTGATAAAAATCTGTCTTGGTTGTTTTATGAACAAGAGGCTTTTTTGTTGTCTGTTTTAAATTTAGGATACATTTTACACAAAAAGCCCAGAATCTATCAAAGTATAACATGGTTGGAGAGTCATTACCCATTAAAATGTTTCACACCAAAATATATCTGATGACAAAACAGACAGACAAATAAATACAGGACATGATTGACAATGGGTCCTGATACATACTAAATATACTTTCCCTTTGCTTTCTATTATTTTTGTTTGGTCTGCATGAAAACTAATACATATGCAGGGAAATTCTAAAACTGTCTGCCATAAGCATAGGCTTATATTCTCTGAGACCACTGGTATGTAGAGAAATAGTTGGCATCTGTAAATGAACATTTCAGATGTTTCACAGAGCCAGCAATTTTGGGAAGGTTTTTTCAACGAAATTTTGTGATAAAATTATCCAAGTTTTGGTCATGACAAATATTTAAACAGTACATTTTTAAATTCACCTAGGGACAGTTATCAAAATACGGCCAAAGTGTTTACATGCCTTTATATTATATCTTATTTTAAAAAGTCAAGTTTTGCTTGGTATGTGTAAACTCTCTATCCTTACATATCTTTTCTTCCCCCCCAAAATTTGAATGGCATTCAAAACCCACTATGTTGGATTGAGTTCTGCACATGGGAATATTCATATTAACATCTCAAGCAAATGTAACTTCTCATTTTTGAGGCCTGAAAATATTTCCTTAACTAATAAGTATCAGTTCATTATTCAAGATGGACAGTATATATGAACTATGTTTCACATATGCTAGCCCCACACTGTGGGGTAATACTTAATGCCCCTCTCGCTCATCAGCGTTCTCAAATAAAACACAGCAACCACAAGCACAGTGACATAGCCTGTATAGTTAAAGTCATTCTTGTACTAAATGAAAAGTAAGAATATTCTGGATATGACTATGAGGGAGTAACAGGACCAGATTTGCTTTCTCACCCTAACCAACTAAGAAACCAGACAGCATATATAAAGCAATTGTTATCAGACATTACATGGCAGATAGCACATGATTATTATCCCTGATTACAATGTAAGCTGTATGACTGCCCCAGTTTACCACCTAGAGCCTGTATACTCTCTGCTGTGCAGGGACAGAGGAAGCAGATTAAAGCCATGGAATCTCACTGAGTTTTAGAGACATTGATTGGAATTTAGGGAGGCCAAAATATTGGAGCAAAGGAAGCTCCACAAAGACAGAGCTTGAAAGATCTGCAGAGATGTCCCCTTGAGTCTTTGGCAGAGTACCAATCTGCTCATGAATGAGAATAAACTATCCAAAGCTGGCAAAAGAACCACTGGAAATAAGTAGGCTGAACAATTCCTGAAGCTAACCATGGGCTGAGAGTAGTTTCTGTTTGTGTCAGATTCGTGAAGTTTCATAATAAATGAGGCATTGGGTAAAATACTTAGAAGAAAATTATCTTAGTTGTAGGGTCAAATTATCTCTAGAATAAAGGCTGCTCTGAACCTAACCTAACAAAGCTTCAAAGCAATCCTATATAGAAACAAAGTAAGACCAGGTAATCTAACTGAATCCCAGACAAAGAGGTCAACACCATTTAAAGGAATACAACAAAATCCTCCACTCCACAACATAAAATTCAATGTCCTACATACAAAAGAAAATTGAAAGGCATACAAAGATTTAGGAAAATATTACCCATAAAAAAATCAATCAGTAATTCAGACTCATAAGTAATAGAAATGATCAAATTAACAGACAAGGATGTTAAAAATAACTATTATAAATATGCTCCATATTCGCTCATTAAGGTTGAGATTGAGGAGAGCATGAACATGATGAGAAAGGTAGAAGATATAAAAGGAGTCAAATGAAACTTCTAAAAATTAAAAATAAAATGCATAGAATGAAAAATACACTGGTTTGGATTAATGTCAGATTAGACATTGCAGGAAAAAAAATACACTGGTTTGGATTAATGTCAGATTAGGCATTGCAGGAAAACCTTGAAAATGCAATAAAAATTTTCCAAATGAAGTAGAAAGTGGGGTGGGGGAAAGAATGAAAAAAAGAAAAAGAATAGAGCACCAGTGATCTAGGAAACTCTCAGGCAATCTAACATATGTGTAATTGGTATCCTAGAGATTAAAAAAAAAAAAAGGAAGAGGGGGAAAGAAACATATTTGAAGGAATGATGACCAAAATTTTTCCAAATGTGATAAAAATTAGAAATGTACAGATTGAAAAAATTCATTGTACGCAAAGTAGAGGAAACTAAGAAAAACACACCAAGGCACATCATAATTAAATTGCTGAAAACTTATAATGAAAAGAAAATTGTAAAAATAGCCAGAGAAAAAGACAAAAAGGAACAAAGATAAGAAAGACATCTGACTTATCACTGGAGGCTACAAAAGCCAAAAGACAATGGAACAGTATCATTACAGTACTAAAGGAAAAAATAAAAGGACCTGTCTATCTGGTGGTGTTGAACTCAGTATTTGGTGACTGGGAGGATGGATTGTGGTAGATTTTATGACGCATGATCCTTCCTACCAGGGCATTATGCAACTCTATCCTGTTCAAATTAGGGGTGGCCATGTGCATGAATGTCTTGGCCAAAGAAAAGTGGTAAAAGTGTGTCATATGTCACTTTAGAACAGAAACTGTAAGAATAACATGTATCTTTTCTTTTTTCCCTTGAGACAGGCAATGTTATAGATAGAGGCAGGTCCATCAGCCTGGGATATGGAATAATGATAGCATGAAGCTGAGCCATAGCTGACCCACAGATGACATGGAATGGGAACAAGAGATTTAACTTGTCATAAACCATTTTGATTTTAGAATTGTCAACACAGCCTAAGCTTGACCATCCTAACTGATACAGGCAGCAAGGTTAACTTGGGGAAACTAGGGCATATTCACAGCATGAGACTCTAAAAGAGAATACTCGCACGTCTTGCAAAGCCCTCAAATAATACAGTGCCAACTATGCAGATATTTCTAATTTAGAAGAATGGTGATTGGTACCTTAAAGAAACTGAAGCAGATAGCAAAGAGCTCACTTGCTAGTCCAAATTTCAAAAAGATAGAAAAAAATCATAAGAAGAAAGAAACAGACCCAAGACAAATGTAAGAGAATGAAACCATACTGTAAAGCTTCAGAGAAGCTAGAATACCATATGAAGCTTGAAAAATAGCTGAAGGCAATAGAAAGATTTGGTTAGCAAGGAGAAAAGCAACAAAAATGTAGTTTTTATGCTTTGAGTTGATGGTGTAATATTAAGGGATGCATAGAAGTAAGCAGTTCTTAAAAGAACTAACTGAAAAGGCCATTAAAGACATGTGGAAAGGAAAGGAAGTGTAGGATAGGTAAAGAGGGTACAAAAGTACATAACTGTGTAAAAGGAGTACAAATCCATGGTTCAGAAACACTGTATCCTAGTGCTTTTCAGGGATTATTTCACTGGGATTGCTGAATGGCTGCTGATGACCTTTGAATACATTCTCTGTTCTTTGTTGATATATAATATAGAAGTGTGATTTTTCTTATTTTGTATATTGATCGCGTGGCATCGCAGAGCTCTTTAATTCCAACACATTAAATGCTTTTGAATTTTTGAACTAAGCAATATTTGTCAGCCAAAGTGATATCTTTTTTTACTTCTTTGCAATTCTTATAATTTTAAAAACCATTTTGAACTGGGTATAATGTTCATTTCTCATTTTCATTTCTAAATTTTAACCTTTAAACATATTGTCCACTGTGGGGTTTGTTTTTGTTTTTTGACAGATTTGAGATTATGGATGTTTCTTCTGTTTTCAGTTTGCTAAGACTTTCTTTCCAATCACAAAGAGGTCTTAGGATATTAGACTTGCTTTTCCTATATCTATTTAGATGTTATTTTTTCTCATTTTAACAGTAAAAATGGATAGATATTCAAATTTTAATGAATACTTGCATTCTTGGTATAAATCCAGTTGGGCCATGATGTTGTGGTGGCTGTTTCTAATACATTAGATTTTTCATCTGTATTCAAAAGTGAAATTAGCTGGTAATTTTCTTTTGTCTTTGATTCTATTTTCAGTATCAGGTTATGATAACTTCATAATGAATTAAGATGGATTTATTTTTAAGTTTTCTTATTCCTTAGAATAGTTTATATGAAATTTGGAATTTTATCTTTCATTGATTGATTGAAGCAACAAAAAAAATTATCCAGACTTCAATTTTTAATCTTTTTGGTATAGGTAGTTTTTTACATTTTAAATCAATGTATTTAATGATTATGGCTTTATTCCTTATTTTTTAAAATAGAGTTTGTTAACTTGAGCAGTTTTAGGTTCACAGAAAAAATGAACAGAAGGTACAGAGATTTTGTACATACACTGCCCACACACATGCACAACCTCCTTCACTATCAAAATCCCTCACAAGAGCAGTTCATTTGTTATAATCAGTAAACCTGTGTCTACACATCGTTATCACCCAAAGTCCATGGTTTGCATTAGTGTCCACTCCTGGTGTTGTATATTCTATGGGTTTTGACAAATGTGTGATGGCCTTTATCTACCATTACAGTATCAATATAATGTAGTTTCACTGCCTTAAGGTTTTGGGTGGTTATAGTGTATATTTTAGCCCCAAACTTGCTTGGCTCAAATTACTGGGAGACACTGTTTTATCTTACTTGGATTTGATGATGAGACAGAACAGTGTCTTTTTATCTTTTTTTGTTAACAGGAGAAATTTTCTCCAGCCAAAGTCTTGAGCAAGGGTATATAGCCTTGTGAAGATTTAGCCTTTTTCAGTTGGGAACAGGGGGTATTTTCAAGTCACCAATTTGTATGAACTCAAATTTACCACCACATACTATTAAAACTCAAGTCTCCTAACCACTAAATTTCCTATAAATTCAGCTGTGCATTTATAAGAATGTTTGTTATGCTTACTTCCACAGAAATTCTAGTTTCTTATTTTTGGCATGGGGAAATTTCTAATCTGCCAAAATCTTGCAAATAGAAATGCTTTGGGGTCTTAAAAAGTTTCAAGATCCGAAGAAATACTTAATAATGGGGATGCATGATTTATAAAAAATAAGAAAGAAATGAAGAAAAAAGTCTTCCATGGGTTTGTGATTGATTAGCCTGTGTCAGTTCTCCAGAATATTATAAAGACACTATTAAAAGATTGGTAGGAAATACTTAAGCAAAAATCACTAGGGTTCCAATTGACTTATTAAATATAAGTTTTAAGACGAATATCATTTTTGGACAAGGTCACTCAAGTTAGAGAGTGTCAGACAATAAGGACTGTGTCTGCAACATTAGGAAACACAGAATGATCCAAAAATTTAAAGGAATCAATGAGTGTGGGTGATGGGATTGGTACTTTGTATCTCAATTTGAGGGAGACTTTTGAAAAGAAGTCTCACGCAATCTTACTGGATGAGCTTTCAGTGTAGCAGATGTTGGTGCCCTGTCCATATCCCCTCAGCACTCAGCATTTTGATAGCTCATTACTGCAAGCACCTGCCACTTTCTGCCTGAGGACTTATCGGTCCCCAGCAGTGTGCTTGGCCCATGTATAGGCCAGGGAGTCAGCGCCTTGTCAACAGCCCTAAGTCATTGAGAGACGAAAGTCCATGGCTCTGTAACCCAGTTTTCTCATCCCTCCACAGAGAGTCCTGTATCGGCTTCCTTGCTTCCCTTCCCTGCTTCACTTCTCACTCTCCTCCACCAGCACTCTCTGAGGAAACTTTCCGAATAAACTACCTTTCTTTAAATCCAGATTCTAAGATACGAAAATCATTTCATAAACCGTTAACAATAATTGTCGTTAATTGGTTTCTGTCAAAAGGGATGTTTCTAATGATACCCTGTGAATGTAATTTTGCCTTATCTTTCATAATTTCGTAAATAATTGAACAAAAATTTAGACATTTTCTTAACAGATTTGGAGATGACATCGTAGAGGTGCAGGAGGAGATGTAGTGAATATGTTAGATAACAGAATCGGGATCTACGTAATTTTTAATAGGCTGAAAAACAGATAAAATCTAACAAGGTTTTATATTGATGGATTAAGATCCTCCAGTTGAGTCTTCCAAATGTGTGATATTATCATTATGTGATAATATTTTAGAGCTATTGGTTAATAGTAAAATTAAAGATAGTTAACACTGTGTGTAGCTGCTGAAAATGCAGATGTGATTTTGGGTTAGATTAATGAAGCAATATCTAGACCAAAGGAGGTGATAATTATGTTTAAGTCTGTAATAAACAGGCAATGATGTTTTGAATATCATGCTTTTCAAAGGATAGAAACAATCTAAATGCTAGAGGAGGAAGGAGGTTGAAGGCAGTTGGAAATGTTATATGGAAAACGATGAAGTAAATATGGTTGTTAGGCATCAAGAGAAGAAGAATCAGAAAACATGATAATTGTCTTTCACTGTTTAAATATCTGACTGGTGGGAAAGGAAATAGACATGCTTGAATGACCTTAAGAGTTATTCATATCTGTATAACCAGTGTCTAATCCAATGCTTGCATATCGTAGGAGCTCAGTAAATGCTGGACAAATGAAAAATTAATGGTACTGCATGTACATCTCATTTAACTGTGCAGTTGAGAGAGGACACGTACTCTTCATTTTTCTGTGTTTATCCATCCTTTTGTGTATCTCATATTTGAAGTCATTCTTTGGGTGGTGAAGTCAAGATAGAGGACCAATTTTCTGCTCTATGAAATATCTCCCAATAATAGTGATTCTGTAATTGCACACTGTAATGATTATGAGGTCGATGCCTCCTGATAAATACAGCCTCCAGTTTCCTACTCTCTTTCATATAAGCTGTCCCTGAGTTTATAATCTATAGCAGTGGCAAAGGTTTGTGGTAATGTTTGCTTCAGTCTTTTGTCCTGCCTGTTATATTTTCCTTTTGTATTTCCCTTGGGTTATATCATGCTTCAATACATTTAAATCTTAATATAGCAAGTGAATTTATGACATAAGGGAATAAGCCCACTGACTTCTTTTATTCCCCACCTCAAGTTTTCCCCTATTTCCCAATCATTTTATGCTTTCTTAACAGCATATTTCAGACTGAGAATCAGATGAAATTGTTTGATAAAAACTGTATAACGCATTTCTTTGTTTATGCATTTTGGAGTCCTTTTCTTATCTAGTCCAGCGAGACAAATGGTTCTTTTTACAGAGGTGGCTACCTTAAATACCTAGGTGCTTGCTCATTGTGGAGTTATGAGGAAGCTGGCATCCTGCTGTGCATCCTTCAGGTCCTGGTTTGATGGCCCTTCCTCTCAAATGTTCCTCATGACTCCCCACATTAGGCTTAGCAGTATCTCTGATGTGCTGCGTCAGACTTTGCATCCCGCTGTTTGTAAAGTCTGTCTGCACATCCTACCAGACAGTAAAAGTTGCATCCTCAGCACTTAATACTGTGCCTAGAACGTAAGAAGCACTCACTGACTATGTGATGAGTATTTGTTCAGAACAATACTTTTTCAAAAGGTGCTTTTGACTAAAGGAAGCTATTTCTGTTATTCTGTTTCTAATACTCTTTCTCATTTTGTTTTATATCTCAGCATAGTTGAACCTACAGCTATAACCAGTTGTATCCCTTGATTACTATGCAAATTTTCCACATGGCTTTACACTTCTCTGTGTTCCTAAGAGGCTGATCTACTCACAGTATTTCAAAAGCAGATTTTGAGAAAACCTAGACTTGGAAGATGCCCCCGTTTTGTTTTGTTTTGTTTTGTTTTTGAGAGCTGTATTCAGAGGTGTAACCTTGCACAAGTCAGCTAGCTTCTATGGACTTGTCTCCTCACCGGTAAAAGAAAGGAGGACTGGATAATCCCTAAGGTGAATTCAAGAGAAAACATTCTTTAATTCTATGATTGAGAACAGTTTTCAGTAAAACCTTTGTAATTCCTTGCCCTTCCCTCCCCACCTCCTGCAAAGGCACCCTGATCATTTTTCCTTTTCTTTGGGCCTGATTGTCTCTTCTTGTTTATGGCTGCCACTAATTTGCTCGTTTGCTTGCTGGAAAATAGCTAATTAAAACCCACTTCAGCTAACAAGCTGACTGGGACCATGCAAATGTCACTCTCTGCTGTCTGCTATTTCCGTTTGTACTTTACATCATTAGTGTTTTTTTTCCTCCCTCTGTTATAATGAAGGCGAGGATAGATTTAGCGCCCTCTTCACAGGTGTGCGCTGGTACAACGGCCACCGTCCCGGGAAAGTGCTGCCGTTTTACTGCACTTCAGCACTTTGAGTGTTATTACCCCTGAGGGTTAATGGTTTCAGACTACATTGCTTGTTAGTGCTAGATTTTTGAACAGCTTCATCTATCTTTTTGTTTTTACAGTGACTGGCCGCATTAAGTATATGTATCTGAGCTATTAGTTCCGTCCGTTCATTGCATGCATTCCATTTGGTGTAGGATTCTTTTTTCCTCTGTAAAATTAGTATGCATTGTCATCCATATACTTCAACACATCGACTTTTGTTATAAGTATGCTGTCATCATTGTGCTTTCACACATTTGCTAATTTATTGTAGCTAAATTAGACCTAATATTAGCAATTTTGCAGCTGTCCCTTTAGAATATACATGGCCGTATATTTGTATGTTATTTAGTAATTATAGTCCACAGCAAAAGAAAATGGACCTTGTTCTCAAGAGGGAGAGAGGGGAAAGATGGAAAAAGGGGGTTCAATATAAACAAATTCACCTGAGAGCGAAAAAGAGAGCAAGGAAATGAAGAGAAAAATGCATTTCAGGAAAGTTAGAAGGAGTAGATTGCAGAGAAAACAAAGAGCAGCGAATGCTTTTGTAGGATTGTGCAGTTTGAAGGGCCCGTGTTTTAGGCCTGAGACTTGCAGGGAAGCAAGCATTCTCTGGGAAGGAGTTTTCACTGCTCTACTCTTCTGTTACTGTGAATATGCTACCTACTTGAATAGCCGAGCAAAGAATACCAGGGGGAAATGATGGTAGGGATTTTGTGTGAATTGCAAAGAAAAGGGGACGAGCACAGCCTGTGTGGGTGCTTTCATGAAAACATGGTATTCAGTATACTGAGGTTCAAGACTTAAATCATTAGGTTTAAAAACATGCCTGAATAGGAGACTGTGAGGATAAGGAAATAAGAATGGTTTGGATCTTTACATTGTTCAGAATAATAAACAGCTTTAAATGCAGGTTTTCACTTTGTATCTGGAGATGATATTTGAAGGAATATGAAAAAGAGTACCTGCAATGTGTACTCTGTGTGTGTGTGCACACGCGTGCATGTGTGTGTGTTTGTTTTGCATTTTAATTAGGTTATGAGAGTTGGACATGATACAGGCATCTAAAATTATACAATGTCAGTTTTGGTATAGTGTATGAGGCAAGATGAATGATCAACAAGATAGATCCTCCTAGGACACAAACTGCTTGGTATGAATCGTTGGGTATTTTGTAAAGCCACCTGGGTACTGTTTAATATACTGAGTTAGTAATCCATTTAATGGGACCCTCATGGTCTAAAAGGATTCATGAGTTGTCCCAGGGTTTACGGGCCTATTCCTAGGAGGTCACTTACTAGGAGAACCTAGCTCAATAAGTACTCGTTGTTATGAAAATATTCTATGTTTTAATGGATCCAAAACATTATGTACAATGGTTAAAAACAAAATAAAACAAAACTTATAATGGCTCTGATGTCTTGACCTTGAGAATATATCCTAGGCAGGTCAGATCTATTTTCCTAGGGGCAATATGTTACTTAGTATATTAGAGATTTGGGCGTAGCATCCCTCTTTGATATTCATATTTTCATTCCCATCAGGTCATAAGAGATAGATTTCTGTTGCTGACTGTGCCCCATTCTGACTGCCCTCTTCTGCTTCTTCCTTAGTAGGGCTGAATATCTCATTTCTCTCCTCAGTTGATCAAAGCCTGTTCTTCAGCTCTTAGAAAACAAAGCAAATTGAAAGGGCTAAAATATTTTGTAGTGTTAATCCTCACTGGGGTTTTATATTTTTATAAGGAACACTCGATTAAACTTAAAAACATGATGTTCCAGTAGTGGAATTTGGGAGAGAGTCAGTAGGTGGGGAAGCAAAAAATTTGAGGGTTTTGGAGCTTATGAAATCAACGCATGTAGAGAGTTATGGATTCATAAACCTGGCCTTTTCCCTTTGAGAAGATATGGGTCTTATCAGAACTTGCAAGGCCATCAGTGAACCTAACCCCAACCTCATAGACCATGGGGACAATTCCAGTTGGGATTTAAGGCAATGTTGATTTAATAAATAAGGGTTGAAAGTCAGAGACAGCAAATACCCAAAAGCACCAATAGCAAGTGAAAAAAAAAAAAAGCCCATGAGGTCCTCTTCATGCCTTGGTATTGTTCCTTTCAGATCACATTGGATTGAAGCACCATGTGATATGTTCTTTGCATAAAGCATTTTTTGAGTACAGAGCTCAAGTAGAATTGAAATGACAGCAGGAGAGTGCCAGTCATTCTCTCGATAATCCTTTGCAGACTCCAGGCCCTTAACCAACAGGGATCTACTGCTTTAGCCTACCTTTGCCCACTGGGACAGCTGATGTTGAACACTGACTCTACCACCTGTTTCGAGAATCTAAAATTGATTGAATTAAAGTCCCCCCCCCCAGTCTACCTCCTCAGGTTCATGGAAACAGAAGACTGCTCCCACTTGACTTTTTTCTCCTAATCTCTATAGCTCCAGAGCAAGCTGCTCACCCAGATACCAGGGCAGAAGAAGATGGTTGATAAAAGCGAACAGTAGACTTTGAGATTTGCCAGATTTTCTGAATGATTTGGTGGCTGCTTCTTGGGACAGATTCAGAGACAACATTTAACTCCTTGACCATTCCAGGCCGTATGGCATGTTGTGGTGTGTGGTGATCAGAGACACTTTCAGTCATTTCTTTTAGAAGATACGGCTTTGGTTTTGGTTTGGTTTCTTACTACACCAGCTTTGCCAGTTTTATTCACAGGGCATTGCCATTTTTGCTTTACGTGTTTATTGGTAGTTAATTATGGAGTTTTAATTCTATGTAACTCTGGGTAGGATTAATCCACCAAATATTTATTGAGAACTACGAAGTGCCTGGCATTTGTATATCTTTCAGGCAATTATGAGATATCAAAAGGCCCTTCTGACAGAAAATTAGTCTCTGAAATAATGTTTTGTAGGCTTCGTTTCCAACCTTTAATTTTCTACCTTCACGTGATTTACATGGGCAACATACTCATCAGTAACCTTAGTCCTTACATTCTCTGCTTCTCAATAGGAGATGAAAATGGAGAATGGGTCAAGATATTCCACCCCAAGGTGATTCAGGATCTCTTGGGCATAGAGAACGTGGGATAGTTTAAAAAATCTCTCTCTACCCCTGCCTCCAACTTTTCAATGTCAGGCCAGAGATTTTGATCTGTCTCTTTACAGGGTATAGCTGGTGTGTCTATTTTTTCATTTGGAGAATTATGGCATTCTAGAATGGATACAAATTAATATGTGCATCAGTAGGAATTAGCACGTTGGATATTTTAAAAGCAAGCAAATAAGTAAAACAAAAACAAACAGGATATTACCGCACATGGTTTCTAGCATGGGGAAAGCAATGTCCTGCTTGAAGAGGTCAGCCAATGGGTGCATTGTAAACTAGGCTGAAAAGTAAAAAAATAAAATCTATTGGAGTCCTGGTGAGCTGCTGCATTAGGGATTCTGTGAAGCCAGATGGAACATGGCTGCTTACTGGCTGGGGAGAAGCATCAAAACTATAGAAAAACAGTTTTCTGAAAGCTTGTGGGGCCCAGAGGTCTGACCTCATGTTTTTGCTGTAAGTCACCTCTGTTCTTAGCAGGGCACTTTGTGAGGACCTAGCTCTTGAATTTCCACATTTACTCTCTTGGGCCTGTTGTCTCAAGAATTTTGTGTGTGTGTGTGTGTGTGTGTGTGTGTGTGTGTGTGTGTGTGTGTGTGTGTGTGTGTGTGTGTGTGTGTGTGTGTGTGTGTGAGTGACATGTCCAAATTATGTATATGCTCATGTTAAGTAGCTAAAAATTAACTAAAAATATCCTCCTGGAGATCAATGTGCTGAAATGAAAACGCAAGCTCATATAGTACCCCCCAAGTTCAGATTAATCAAAGGCTAAAAGATCAAACACTTAGGAAACTCTTTGGTCTTCAATTTCTAGATGTCTTCCAAATGTCAAGTTACAGGGTAAAATTACAACACCTTCCTTCACCCTAAGATGTTACCAGAAACGGTGCTTCTCAAACTCTTCTACTGAAGCAATCTTAAAGTGTTCTCACTGGCAGAGAAAAGAGAGCAAAGAATGGTCATCGTGGAGGGAGAAGAGGGTAGTTGTAGTCAGATACCAGCTGCTGCAGAAGAGAAAAAATATTTTTGGAGTCTAATATTTTATCTTAACAATTAATGTGAATTTTTCCATTCTGTTTAACAGTGCATTCATGGTTCTTCTAATTTTAAATGTTTTCAAAAAAATATTTGAATAAGGAAGAAGTCCCATACTTTGGTGCTTTAATGATTAAGGAATGTCCTATCTGAAAAAAAACCCACCTGCATAGGCACACTTGTATCCAATTTTGGAAAAACTAACTTAATTTACCATTGGTTTTTTAAGGGAAGTCATGGGAAAAAACTAGAAAGAAGACAGATGAATGGGAAATTTTCTTAAAGATCATTGTTGTGATTGTCTTGGGAACAGAGAATATGACAGCTATTAATTTAGGACTCAGAGTGTACTCCAATAGAGGTAGTTTTATACTGGTCCACAAGATTTAATTGTAAGAGCATTTTTCTTTTCTACTATTTCAAAACTTTCTATTGCCTAGCAAATTAAATTGGTTAGCCTACCTCTTCTTCTAATCAGTGACTCTTAGAAGTAAAGAAGCTGTAGAGAAAGTTAGGTCCACGCTTTTGACATAGCAATCTTGGGAACATGGACCAATGAGGGGTAGATCCTGTTTTTGATAAAGAGCAAGAGGAGGGAGCCTGTGGAATCTGAACCACAGCTGTGAGGTCTGCCTAGTGCACCAGCCCCTCTTTACTGCTCAGATAGTGCCCTTACAATGAACTCAAACCCTTCAACTCTTCCCGAACAGAAGCTTTGGAAGGGACTCATTGGCAGAGGGCACCTAGACTGTGAACTCCTGCTGTCTTGGGACCTTGGGGGGGAAAATTGGTATGGGGTTGGGAGGGCAAAGACGGTTGGTGTCACATTCTTCTTTGTCCAAGCACTTAACAATGTTGCCTCTTTTCCCTTTATAGAAGCGTCTACTGCTAAGAAGGCTCAATTTCATTGTTTCATATGCAAGGGATAGGATAGTTCCCTATTTTGAATTCCTCTAAATAGCCTGAGGCCAACTGAAACAAACCAGTAAACGAACAAACAAGCAAATGCAATGTTTATTGGGTCTCTTGTGTTTAAGGCTTTGTGGTATCCACTTTCAGAACCCCACACAAAATGGTACCAAGTAGATATTTTTGAGGTATAGCCTTCTCCAGGACATATTATAAACTGAAGCTAATTTACCAATCAGGCTGACCACACTCATTCACTCAGGGATATTAGGAACTTGGTAGATTTTGATGAATATTCTCTTCAGGAGCTAAATTCAATGTCACTATTGAGTCACAGTTGCTAGCTACTTTTTAACATCATTTTGCAAACTGAAAACCATTGTGAATATATTTTCTTAAGATGAATGGAGATAATGCAGATTTCTTTGGAGCACTAGTTATGAAGACTAATTCTACAGGATAAGTGCTCTGGAAGTAAGGGGGGCTCGTAGTCAAAATGTCTCTTTAAAAATGAAAAGGGGTGAAAATAGATCTCCTTGCTTGGGCACAGTGTGTGTGCTTCTGACATGGGTCATTTTGTCATCTTTGTTTTATATTTCAAAGTCTAATGCAGTAGGTGGACACAAGGAAAATTCAATGTCTGTTGAGTAAATGAACAGAATTACTGATTTCAGTGTTATTATAATGAATCATAGAAATTCTTCCAACTCAGCCTGATTTAGCTGTCCATCCTATTCTGATCCTAACTGATATGATATACTGAAAAGGGCCCAGCATCACATCTGTAGTATTCTTGACAAAACCATATAATCTCCACCTAAGCGTGGGGAAACATAGACAAATACCAATTGAGAGACCTACAAAATGTCTGATCAGTAGTCTTCAAAAGTGTCAAGGTCATAAAGAAACAAAAGCAAACAAAGTCTTCAAAAGACTGGAGCAGTGTCACAGATTAGAGAAAGATGTGTGACAATTAAATGCAACATGATATCCTGGATTGGATTTTGGACTGGAAAAATTATCTTATTGGAAAAAGTGGAGAATTCTAATAAGGTCTGTAGATTACTTAATATTATGTCAATATTAATTTCCTGGTTTTAATAATTGTACTATGGTTTTAATATTGTACTATAGTTATAAAAACCGTTAACATTAGGGGGAACTGATGAAAGATATACCGAAATTCTCTAATATTTTTTCTACTTTTAAAAACTCTAATATTATTTCAATATTAAAAGTTAGAAGAATTAAAAAAATCTCTCTCTGCCATTGAAAGGCCTAGAAATAACGAACGACCCAGCCACAGTGAGCCCATCTAATGTCAATACTGTGTCCTTTCCGTACTATTTACTTTTAAAAGTTATCAGTACTCCTTCTTGAAATTGCTGATTTCAGGTCTCTGTCAGAAAATGTGTAAGGTGAGCCCAGGACATCTTATCATAACAGAAAGCAAGGATATAAAAAAAAGACAAGATGAGTTGGGTCAGGACGACTTCGGAGTAAACTTGGTGAGTCTACCCTGGCCAAAGATGGGACAATTTGAACTGTGGTAAAGAAAACAGCTGCAAAAGGTCCAAACATAAATTATGTTTAAATTCATGGGTTCATAATGATGTTGGGGGGAGAAACCTAATTGGTCACCTTTGGAGAATGTTGGTATCAGGGAGGAAGAAAACTTTCCTTTACACTTCTAGGTTCTTTTGGCTTGTCTAAGAATTAAATAGACAGATTAACAGGAGAAAATCAAATTTAATATTGTGTGTACGGAAAGCCACATACATGAGAAGTTCAGAGACAGAAACGTAAAATGAGGTATGTAAGCCATCCTGAACTGAGGAATGGGATAAGGACCTGGGGCTTCCAAGGAAAGGAGGGTCATTCACAGGGCAATAAGAACAGATTTTTGGTAATTCGATGTTTGCTGTACCATACAGATGGGGCCACTTAGATAAAATTTCTCTCTCATAATAACTCTTTTTCTGGGAAAAATCCTCAATTTAAATTTTTCTAGGTGGTTAAGGGAGGGGCAATCGTTTCTCTTGAACCTACAGGCTCTTGATTGCCTTTAGCTCAAAATAATTCTCATGCAAATGTAGCATATTATTGGGATGCTCGTTCGGAACCCCTGTACTAGGGAACTTACTCATGATTTTGGAAACTAATAAATAAGGGGGAAAACCGCAGCATTTTCTTGCCTTTCCTATACAGCTGAATCTCAGAGTAATCAATAGCAAATTACTTGAACACTAGAGGTAACCTCTGATTTGTAGCCAGAGGTTGGTCAGAAGTACACGTGACAAGCTGGACCTGACATTGTCATCCTGAGTTGGAGGGTGTTGTTGGAACATCCAATTTGTAGCTGGTTGGTCAGAAGCACAGTTAATAACCTGGGCTTGTGACTGGTGTCTAAAGTGTGTGTGGGAGGGGCAGTTTTGCGGGATTGAACCCTTAACCTGTGAAATCTAATGCTCCCAGTAGGTAGTGTCAGAATTGAGTTGAATTGTAGGACACTGAGCTGGTATCCAGAGAATTGCTCATTGGTGGTGGGAATTCCTCCTCTTACACACACTCACACTCACACACTACACACAGACTCACACAACACACCACACTCACACACACACACTCACACACACACACACACACACACATTGTAGTTGGTGAGCAGAAAACCTATTTAAATATCATAATAGATTTCAGTGGATCTAGGCAACGATTACCAAGGGCTGCTAACACCACAAAACATTGTGTTTCTCTAGATGGAAGCACACAGCACCACCTATGAACTAGTTTTTTAAATTTTTTGATCATGAATCTGATTAAACATTTAGATCTAACTAACACTTTAAACGAAAGAAACATGTCTAAATAATACCATTGGGAATAAAACATCAAAACTGTGAGGCATGCTACTACCACAAATAACTGGGTTTCCTCAACAAAAAATTGCAAAAGAAAAAAAATTTAGGTGGAAACTTTACATGAAAAAGTCTTAAGAGGCATATCAACTCACTGTAATACATGGACTTCATTTGGACGCAATTCAAACATATTATTAAAAAAGACAGGGGTAGGAAAATGTGAACACTAACTAGATATTTGATCATATTAAAGAATTACTAATTTTTAGATGTGATAATACAATGTCGTGGAGTTTAAAAAACAGTACATAGCCTTCAGCAATGTACACTGAAATATTTACAGATGGAATAATATGTTGTCTGAGGTTTACTTTAATATAATAAGAAGGAGGGTATGTGGGTGGGGTATAAATGAAAAAAGACTGGCCATAAGTTGGTAATCACTGAAGCTGGGTGATGCGTACATGGAATTCATCATACTATTCTCTTTAGTTTTGTATATGTTTGGAACTTTGAACATAAAAAGCTTTTAAAATATCTAACAGATTTTTCTTGAGAGAAATCTGATGGACTTATGGCATGACACAGCCTTATACTCCATATGCTAATAATTCCCATGTTCTTCTTCCCCAAATTCTGGCATATAGCAAACAAGCCAGAAGTTGGAGGAGGAGAGTCTATTTGTTCTGCACATTCAACAAAGTCAAAAATTTATTTTGAAATATTTTGCAATAAGGAAAAGCATGATGTGTTTTTCTAACACTTTACCCCCACAAACCACATATTTTTATACTACTTTTGGTTTGTTTCCACTAGAATCATGAAAATGTTTATGGGTAAAATCTATTTGCTAAAAAACAAATTCTTAGTTTTTTCTTCCTTAAAATTTTGTCAGAACTTCCTGTACTCTCCCTTCTGAATAAGAAGTGAAATTAGAAACTTTGAATATGAAGACTCTTTGACTTTGGATTTCTTTTTTCTTTCTTTTTTTTTTTTAACATCTTTATTGGAGTAAAATTGCTTTGCAATGTTGTGTTACTTTCTGCTATATAACAAAGTGAATCAGCTATATGCGTACATATATCCCCATATACCCTCCCTCTTGCGTCTCCCTCCCACCCTCCCTATCTCATCCTTCTAGTTGGTCACAAAGCACCAAGCTGATCTCCCTGTGCTATGCGGCTGCTTCCCACTAGCTAGCTGTTTTACATTTGGTAGTGTATATATGTCAATGCTACTCTCTCACTTCATCCCAGTTTACCCTTCCACCTCCCCATGTCCTCAAGTCCATTCTCTTTGTCTGCATCTTTATTCCTGTCCTGCCCCTATGTTCATCAGAACCATTTATTTTTTAGATTCCATATATATGTGTTAGTATATGGTATTTGTTTTTCTCTTTCTGACTTACTTCACTCTGTATGACAGACTCTAGGTCCATCCACCTCACTACAAATAACTCAATTTCATTTCTCTTTATGGCTGAGTAATATTCTATTCTATATATGTGCCACATCTTCTTTATCCATTCATCTGTTGATGGACACTTAGGTTGCTTCCAGGTCCGGGCTATTGTAAATAGAGTTGCAATGAACACTGTGGTACATGACTCCTTTTGAATTATGATTTTCTCAGGGTATACGCCCAGGAATGGGATTACTGGGTCATATGATAGTTCTACTTTTAATTTTTTAAGAACCTCCATACTGTTCTCCATAGTGGCTGTATCAATTTACATTCCCACCAACAGTACAAGAGGGTTCCCTTTTCTTCACACCCTCTCCAGAACATATTGTTTGTAGATTTTTTGATGATGGCCATTCTGACCAGTGTGAGGTGATACCTCATCGTAGTTTTGATTTGCATTTCTCTAATGATTAGTGGTGTTGAGATTCCTTTCATGTGTTTGTCAGCAATCTGTATATCTTCTTTGGAAAAATACCTATTTATGTCTTCTGCCCATTGTTGGATTGGGTTTTTTTTTTTTAATATAAATTTATGTATTTATTTATTTTGGCTGTGTTGGGTCTTCATTTCTGTGTGAGGGCTTTCTCTGATTGGCGCGAGCAGGGGCCACACTTCATTGCGGTGCGCGGGCCTCTCACTGTCACGGCCTCTCTTGTTGTGGAGCACAGGCTCCAGACGTGCAGGCTCAGTAGCTGTGGCTCACAGGCCCAGTTGCTCCGCGGCATGTGGGATCTTCCCAGACCAGGGCTCGAACCCATGTCCCCTGCATTGGCAGGTAGATTCTCAACCACTGCGCCACCAGGGAAGCCCTGGGTTGTTTGCTGTTTTCTTATTGAGCTGCATGAGCTGCTTGTATATTTTGGAGAATACTCCTTTGTCAGTTGCTTCGTTTGCATATATTTTCTCCCATTCTGAGTGTTGTCTTTTTGTCTTGTTTGTTGTTTCCTTTGCAGTGCAAAAGCTTTAAAATTTCATTAGGTCCCATTTGTTTATTTTTGTTTTTGTTTCTGTTTCTCTAGGAGGTGGCTCAAAAAGGATCTTGCTGTGATTTATGTCATAAAGTGTTCTTCCTGTGTTTTCCTCTAAGAGTTTGATAGTGTCTGGCCTTACATATAGGTTTTTAATCCATTTTGAGTTTATTTTTGTATATGGTGTTGGGAAGTGTTCTAATTTCATTCTTTTACATGTAGCTGTCCAGTTTTCCCAGCACCACTTATTGAAGAGGCTGTCTTTTCTCCACTGTATACTCTTGCCTCCTTTATCAAAGATAAGGTGACCATATGTGCATGGGTTTATCTCTGGGCTTTCTATCCTGTTCCATTGATCTATATTTCTGTTTTTGTGCCAGTACCATATTGTCTTGATTACTGTAGCTTTGTAGTATAGTCTAAGTCCAGAAGCCTGATTCCACCAGCTCCATTTTTCTTTCTCAAGATTGCTTTGGCTATTTGGGGTGTTTTGTGTTTCCATACAAATTGTGAAATTTTTTGTTCTAGTTCTGTGAAAAATGCCATTGGTAGTTTGATAGGGATTGCATTAAATCTGTATATTGCTTTGGGCAGTATAGTCATTTTCACAATGTTGATTCTTCCAATCCAAGAACATGGTATATCTCTCCATCTGTTTGTATCATCTTTAATTTCTTTTATCAATGTCTTATAGTTTTCTGCATACAGGTCTTTGTCTCCTTAGGTAAGTTTATTCCTAGGTATGTTATTCTTTTTGTTGCAGTGGTAAATGGGAGTGTTTCCTTAATTTCTCTTTCAGATTTTTCATCATTAGTATATAGGAATGCAAGAGATTTCTGTGCATTAATTTTTTATCCTGCTACTTTACCAAATTCATTGATTAGCTCTAGTAGTTTTCTGGTAGCATCTTTAGGATTCTCTATGTATATAGTATCATGTCATCTGCAAACAGTAACAGTGTTACTTCTTCTTTTCTGATTTAGATTCCTTTTATTTCTTTTTCTTCTCTGATTGATAAGACTAGAGAAATAAGAGGGTTATGAGTTCAGTCATTTTATTCTCTTAGTTTCAAGATGAAATGGCAATTTTTCCAGCATCAGAAAGTGTATATTTTTTTTTCTGTATACTTAAGATAAAAGTCCAGCTGAATTATCAGATCTGACTTAATTTATAAGGCTGTGAAAATTTTAATTTATATTTTTTATTAAAGTAATGCCTTAACATGGCTAAAATTCAAACAGTACAGACAGGCTTCTCATCAAAAGCAGTATACTCCTGTCTTACCCATCCTTTCCATTATTTCTGCTCCTCAGGGGCAAACAGTGATTTTTTGTTATCCTCTCAGATATATGAGATATTGTCTGTTGACTGCTATAATAGATGAAGACTTAACCCCTTTTGTCACTCCAGTTTGTTTCCTCTTTTTCCTCCCAAATCAGTTATTCAGTATTTCTATACCAGTTTCCACTACAATTTCTTTCGCTATAAAAAATTTTATTTTTATTTTTGCCTGCGTTGGGTCTTCATTGCTGCATGCAGGCTTTCTCTAGTTGCCACGAGCGGGGGCTACTCTTTGTTGCAGTGTGCGGGCTTCTCATTGTGGTGGCTTCTCTTTTTGCAGAGCATGGGCCGTAGAGCATGCAGGCTTCAGTAGTTGTGGCTCACGGGCTCTAGAGCGCAGGTTCAGTAGTCGTGGCGCATGGGCTTAGTTGCTCCGCGGCATGTGGGATCTTCCTGGACCAGGGCTCAGACCTGTGTCCCCTGCATTGGCAGACTGATTCTTAACCATTGAGCCACCAGGGAAGTCCCTCCACTACAATTTCAAATGACACACTTAAGTTTCTATTTATTCTTCCGTTAACCATAGGCAATGCCTCTTGACTCTTTGTTTTGTATTTTGAGGTCTATTAGTACATTCAGCCTTTTTCCCATCTTATGTCTTTCCTGGTACCTTCAAGATTTATCCAGCTCTAACTTTGCTTGCATGTAGTCAAGCTTTTTAACTTTAACATTTTGTACTGTAACTATTTTATGTGCATTGACCATAGAAGAACATCAGCTTCATCTACTCTGATTTTTACTATCCTATTGAGACCACCTGAATTTTGGTCCTAATATCTTTTCACCTTCATTTATCCTTTGTGGCCATAATTCCTTGCTTAGCTTGTTTAGATTCAATAACGTTATGGAGCTGAACTCGGGCCCGCTCTTCTGACACACAGCAAAGCCAGTGTACTGACACTGGGCTGTGGTGAAGGAAAGCACAGTGCTTATTGCAGAGCACCAAGCAAGGGAGTGGGAGACAAGCCTCAGATCCACTTCAACTTGGTCTTTGAGTTAGAGGTTTTCTTAAAGGGGAAGAACAAAGAGACTGGGATTAATCATTGTTTTGTGACATCTCTGTGACAATTCTTAATTGTAATTTCAGGAGTCAGGATGTCTCTGGTTTATGATTCTCAGGCCTGGAGGTCCATGGACGGGGGGTCTGTTAGCTCATCTTGCCCTGGAGAAACCTGAGTTTGTACATTAATGATGATGTCTATAATATCAGTTTTAGTACATTATCGATGTTTTTGCCAACAGCAATTTTAGTCATCTGATTCTGGTTGATAAATGTTCAGTTAGTACAAGATTGAGGTCAGAGGTGATACAAAAGGGAATAAAGTTTTGGAAAGAAAGACTAATCATAAACTCAGGGAACTCAGTTTTATGGGGACTCAGTTTCAATAGCCTATCATTATAACAATTCCCCTTCATAATTTTCTCCTTTTTTCCCTTTATCTTACTCACATGGCATAGCCTCATTCCTGGTTATATCTACATTGTCACCTGCTCTGTGTCAGTACCTGGATACTTGAACATGTCTGAAGGAAAATGTACAGCTAAGTTGACTGGTCTCACTTTATTTTCGTAACCACTAAAATTAAATATAACCTTGTTGCCCAGTATTTATATTTCTATGGTTTATTCATACTTTTACCCGCCTGGACACTGTTTTATTTCTTGCCCTCAATACTCCAGCATTTTCTTCCCCATACTCACTCTCAGAAGATGACCTTATTTTAAATTCCACTGAGAAATTATAAGCAATGACAAGAGAACTTCTCAAGACTCTGACGCACACAAATACCATCTTACCTGTATCTGTTCTGTGACTGTGAATGAACTGCCCGTTCTTTTATCTAAAGCCAGCGTCTCCATTTGTGTCCTAGTTACAATATGCCTATTACTACTTTAGGACATCACTCCAACAATTAATTGTCTCCTCTATCTCCTGCACCGTATGTCTTTTCTTCTGAATCATTTCATTAGTGTACACACATTCTGTAATTTCTTACATCTCTTTCTTGACTTATCTTTCAAGTGAATTTTCCATTTATCTAAGGACAAAACTTCTGGAAATAGTTGTATATAAGGATATAATAAAAACCATTGAGTTGAACACTTTTAAGTGGTGAATTGTATGGTATTTAAATGATGTCGCAATAAAATTGTTACCAAAAAAAAAAAAAGAGTTGTATATCCTGCTTTTCTACTTTTTTTCTCTCCCATTTTCTCTTGAGCTTACTCCAGTCTTTCTTTCCTATGATACGAAAACAAAACAAAACAGCTCTTGTGATCACCATTGACCTCTATTTGCTAAATACAGTGGTCCCTTGTTAGCCCTCCTCTTACTTCACCAGTATTCAGTTTTTGACATAGTTGATTGTTCCTTCTTTGAAGCATTTTTAAAAATTTGTTTTCCAGGATACTTGATCCTTCTCTTCCCTCACTGGCTGCTTCTGTTTATCTAGCTGATCTCTCTAATGTGGAGTGTTCTGGGGCTCAATCCTAGTATTTATTCTACTCTTCAGCTATAAACATTTCTCAGGTGATCTCATTCAGTTCATGGTTTTAAATTGCATCTATGTGCTACTGAAATACAAGTTTACATATTCAACCTGCTCTCTCCCCTGAATGTTAACTCATATATCCAACTAATATATCCATTTAGATATCTGATATCTAGCTGACCATTCAGTGACTGTATTTGGATGTTTAATAACCATCTCACATTTACATGTTCAAAATGAAATATTATTCTTTGCCCAAACCTGCTTCTCCTTTTCAGTAATGAGAACATCATTTTTGTGGTCAAAATGTTGAAGCTGTCACTGACTTATCTCTCTCACACTTCACAGTCAATCAACAAGCAAGTCTTATCCATAAGCTGACCATGTGTCCTCATTGCCAACAGTTTCCCAGACTGTATTGGTCTTTCATTCTTTACCAGTCTATTATTGACACAGCAGCTAAAGTAATCCTTTTAAAAATGATAAGTCAGATCATTTTGTTTCTCTTTTCCAAATAGTGTGGTAGGATTATATTTTCTTTGCTGTGGGCTCAGTGCTGTTTAAATAAGAATTTTCCTAGTCTCAAATTAGAAAAATGATTCTCCTTTTTGTTATACAATCCACCCAAATAATTTATCTCAAACTCTTCCAAACTCTTAATTATTTTATCCTTTCCTTCAATTTCTTTCAAATCTAGAAACCTCTCTTTCTGCTCCTGACTGGATTGGATGCTCTTTAAGATCAAAATGGGTATCACCTGGAACTTCATTGCCTACTCTTTTGGTTGTACACCTTGTTTACTGCATCCCATCACTTTCTGCCTTGTTTTTTCCTCACAAAATTTGTAGAAAGATATTCAAAGAAATTCACCAAGAAAGGATGAAAGTGCCTTTATTCTAATTTAACTGAGTGGCCAGATATATAGAATTCTAGGTTGAAAATAAATTTTCCTCTTTGTGAGACTCACTGTACTGTCTTCCAGCATCCACCTTTGCTGATGATAAGATGTGATGATCTATGATTCTGAACTTTTATGCACCCAGTTATCTCTGTCTCCCTGGAATCGTTCAGGATCTCTTCTTTGGTGTTCTCAGATTTCATAATAACCTGCCCCATTTCCAAAGTTCTTCATTTATTTGTGTAGACCAAAGTTTCTGATCTATATTATATTTTTTCCTCTCGAGGAACTTCCTTTACTATTTCTCATACAGGGCATTATTTCCCTCAGTTTATGTTTATCCAGTTTAAGATGAGAAATCTGCCGTAATTCTTATCCTTATTCCTCTGTGGATAATATGTCTTTTTCTCTCTGGCTGTCCTTTAAGATTTTCTCTTTTTCTTTTGTTTTTAGCATTTTCAATGTGATATATTCAGGTGTGTTTTATTTGGGGGTATTTATTCAGCTTATTTTTCTCTGAGATTGATCTGTAGTTTGGTATCTGTCATTAAATTTGTAATATTCTCAGTCATTTTTTCTCAGAATATTTCTTCAGTTATTCTCTCATTCATCTTCTGGGATTCCAGTTATGCATTTGCTAGACCATTTGATATTGCCCCACAGCTCTTGGATACCCTTTTCTGGTTTTTGTTTTAGTTTTATCTCTTTGTGTTTCTCTTTACATTGCTTCAAGTTCAGGGGTTCTTTCCTATTTGTATTGCCTCTACTAATGAACTCTTTGAAGATATTCATCACTGTTTCAGTGTTTTTGATTTCTGGAATTTATATTTGATTTTTTCTTATAGTTTTCATCTGTCTAGTGAAATTACAATTGATCTTGTATGTTGTCTGCCTTTTTTATTAGACCCTTTACATATTAATTTACATGTTATTTTCCTTTTCCTTTTCAACATCTGTGTCATTCCTGTGTCTGATTCTGATGATTGTTTTTCTTGCATTTTTGTGTGCTTTGTGATTTTTTTGTTGAAACTTGGTATGTTGTATTGAGTTAAATGTTTTTTATTCTTAGTGATGAGTATGAGTACGGGCATGCCTTTACTTCTTCTAGGCCTTCAGTTTGGATGTTTGTGTTGATCTAGTAAGGAGGTGAGCTGGGATTGAAGTTTGTTGTCAGAGTCACCCTCAGTGAACAACAGATTTCAAGTAACTTAGTGATACCTGTGTTTAGCATGTAGGCTAGTTTGCTAGAAGGTTTATTTAATGTCTATTCTTCTCTTGGCTTTGTGTCTTCTCTTTGCTGTATTCCCTGGGGAGATTTTTTTTTCAATGCTGCTCTACCAGATGTATTCCACAGTTAGTTTTCCTCAAAGCTTGTTAATGCATTGATGGGAATAGTGGAGGATGAGTTCTGTAATGTTCTGATGGAATCTCAGTCTTAGGCAGACACTGTGAGCCTGGGCATTGGGGGTGGCCTTCATGAGTACTTCTGCCTCTCTTCTAGATGTAATGCTGGACCTACCACATATATTTTCCTCTTCCCTAGGGGTAGAGTACATTTTTTTCCCCTTTCTTTATCCCTCCCATAGCTTCAGTGGGTGTCATCCTTGCCCTAAGGTAATAATTCTGGTGCTCTCCTTTATGCAGGTTAAGGCTTTTATTCAATATGGGAGATAGGGAGGATGGTTCTAGTGGACTTAGGCTGTGCATACTATCCTCCTTCCCCAGGTAGTACTATGAGGGAAGCTTTCTCAGGATTCTCCCCATTGTTTCTTGTAAGTACTTGGTGATATTTGTGGAAGAAAAGCCTTCAAGAGGATAAAAGTCACTATGCCTATGGCAATCGGGGACTCACACTAGCACACCACTGGTCTTTCAAACTTCATTAAAATTTTTAGCTGAATCTTCCTACTAGCTTATATGGTATCCAGTAGTATCTCCCCTAGGTTAGGAAATACTTGGGTCCTGTTTCTCCCTGCAGGGTTTGTCTTTCCTTGGATTTCAGGTTTTGTTACTTACCCTAAACTTTATTTTATGATGGCTTCAGTAAAAGTTGTTAATTTTCCATTTGTTTTGCTATTTTCTTGTCGTAACATTGGGATAATGCTCTTTCCAGTTCATTTCATCTCCAGGTTCATAATGACTTGTTTAAGTGTGTCTTCTTTTAATTCTTTATTTTTTTTATATGGTGAAATTCACTCTTTTTTTGTGTAAAGGTCTATGAGTGTTGGCAGACATGCACAGTAGTGTAACCATCATTACAATCAAGTTGTAGATCAGAAAAATTTCCCTGTTGCCCATCATAGTCATCTCTTTTTCCTACCCTCAGCTCCTGGCAACTACTGATCTTTTTTCTGTCTCTTCAGTTTTGCCCTTTTGAGAATGTTATAAAAATGGAATAATATAGTATGAAGTCTTTTATGTATGGTTTATTTAACTTAACATCATACATTTAAATTTAATCCATTTTGTTGTATGTATCAATAATTTGTTACTTTGCATTGAGAGTAGTATTCCATTGTGTAGATATAGCACAGTTTAGATTTATTTTGATTTAGAATGAATTTGCTAATTGTAGGACATTTGGATATTTTCCTATTTTAGATGATTATGCACACAGGTTTTTGTGTGAAAAATATCTTTTTATTCTTTCAGGTAAATACTGAAATTTAAAAATTAACATTGCTATTATTAATTCCTAAGATATTTTTCTTGTTCTCTGAGAATTGCTTTTTTCCCCATAGTACTCTGTCCTAGTTTTATTGATAAAATATGTGTGCAAATGCCTCTGAAGATACCAATGAAAGATTATATAGTATAAAACGTTTTCTGGGAATTCCCTGGTGGTCCAATGGTTAGAACTGTTCACTTCTACTACAGGGGGCCCGGGTTCGATCCCTGACCTGGGAACTAAGATCCCACAAGACACATGGCATGGCTGAAAAAAAAAGTTGATGTTCTTTCATTGCCCACATTTGTTTAAGAATAACACAATAAAAAGTTAAATATGTGCTCCTTATGTGTTCATAAAGCTTGTTTATTGGTGTGGAGGAGATAGGTCAGTCACATAGGATATTTGAGAATTTCAGATATACAGATTTCTAATTAATCTTCCTGTTTTTACTCTCATATTTCCTCCTCAATCTCTCTCCCTGAATCTCTTCTTGAGGTTCTATTTACATGTCTTCCCCCTTATAACCTTTTTCTCCACATATGGGAATCAATTGAGAAGTAGACAGGTATCATATTGGGGAAGAAATATCAGCTTTGTTCCTGGAAAAGCTGGATGAGATAAGATAGATTGTGGCAACATTGGATTTTTATTACTTTTCTAAAAGTCTGGAGTTGAAACCCACCTAAATTTATAAACAGGGGAAATATTGACACAGCCAGTTTGAGATCCTATAGAAACTGGGCCTTAATAATGATAGGCCTCCAGACTTGGACATAGGTATGACTTCCACCTGCTATAGAAGGGAACGTCTCTATCCAACTAGACTAGCCAAACATGAAAGTTGCAACCACCAGAGACACTGACCTTCACATGCTCAGAAGTGCTCCTACCAATTATAGAATTTACTCTTTTGGTTCAGGAGGGTGGAAACAAGGGTGGAATGCCTTTGAATGTTCTCCTATTGTGGTTCTTTTAAATTTAAGTATAGCTGATTTACAATGTTATATGAGTTTCAGGTGTACAACACAGTGATTCAAATTTTAAATTATACTTCATTTAAAGTTGTTACAAAGTAATGTCTGTATTTTCCTGTGCTATACAATATATTCTTGTTGCTTATTTATTTTATACATAAGAGTTTGTATCTCAGGCATTTGCTATTTAAAATAAAAACAAAAACCAAACTCCAGGAAGTTCAGATGCTCTGTTAGGCTGACCTACCTTTTCTTTGAGCATGCCATCTCCTTGCTCACAAAACTATAGTTCCTCTGTATCGCTTACAGAATGTATTCTAAAATTCTTGGTTTGGCATTACAGCTAACAATTTCATTTTCAAGACTTCTCTCCTTCCTTAACCAAGCTCTTTGAGTTTGAATGGACATG
This sequence comes from Grampus griseus, assembly GCF_964374135.1. NCBI lineage: Eukaryota > Metazoa > Chordata > Mammalia > Artiodactyla > Delphinidae > Grampus > Grampus griseus. The sequence continues at coordinate 14,518,341 of NC_139004.1, forward strand.
TCACTATTCCCTGTCTAGTATATTTGCACAGTTTGTTTCTGCCCATGAAATTGTAGTTTCCCATTATTTCCTCTTATCAACTGTTCAGATCTTATTTTGCCATCAATACTTCTCTGATCATACAAGTAGACAATGGGTTCTCAGCCTTTTGAGTTTTCAACATATTTTTCATGTCATTTTGGAACACTTATATGTGACAGACAAGGGAAATCACTAAATGCACATGGATAAATGGGACAATCTCTGAACATGGAGGATTTTTCAGGCTGTTGGGAAAAGAGACAATGATACAGCAGTAATATGACAGTATGTTAACTGTCGTCGGAGCGGATTCTTTTTTTTTTTTTGCGGTATGCGGGCCTCTCCCGTTACGGAGCACAGGCTCCGGACGTGCAGGCTCAGAGGCCATGGCTCACGGGCCCAGCCGCTCCACGGCATATGGGATCTTCCCGGACCGAGGCACGAACCCGTGTCCCCTGCATCGGCAGGTGGACTCTCAACCACTGCGCCACCACAGAAGGCCAGGAGCGGATTCTTGAAGGATGTGTCTAGTTTATATAGGAAAAGAAGATTGCAAAAAGGGAGAAGATTCAGGCAGAAAGACAGATATGTATAAAACCATAGAATTGGGAAGGAATATATTATATTACGGTAGTCACAAGTAGAACACTTAGGTATATGCTGAGGTCACCAAAAATGATGAAACTGGAGAATTTAACAAGGGAAGACCATTAAGGAAGGCTTTGTAAGTCCTAGCAAGGAATTTTATAAGAAATAGGAAACCACTGATGCATTGTAAAATGAGGGGAGTGGCATGATCAGTTTGCATTTTATAAATCTGTATCTCTGGAATAAGCAAGAGATTGGGTTTTATTTTGTAAGACTAGAGATAGAACAGATAAAAGGCTGTTATAGTAATTTAGGTGACAGATGTTTGAGAATGATGGACATCTGAACCAAACTGTTGGCAGTGGAGATTGAGAGGAGACAGATTAGAGGTACACTAAAGAAAATTAAAAAGAATGAGTGGAAATTATTTCAAGAGGTGCATGAGTTGGTTGATAGCCGTATTATTCCTGGAGAAATAGAACCTTAGATCATGAAGAAACTTGTGGCAAAAAAGAGAATGTGTTTACTTCTACAATTGTTGATTTTGAGGCATGTAGATTCTTTTTTTTTAATTTTTATTTTTTTATACAGCAGGTTCTTATTACTCATCAATTTTATACACATCAGTATATACATGTCAATCCCAATCACCCAATTTATCACACCACCATCCCCACCTGCCCGTGACTTTCCCCCCTTGGTGTCCATATGTTTGTTCTCTACATCTGTGTTTCAACTTCTGCCCTGTAAACCAGTTCATCTGTACCATTTTTCTAGGTTTCACATACATGCGTTAATATACGATATTTTTTTTTCCCTTTCTGACTTACTTCACTCTGTATGACAGTCTCTAGATCCATCCATGTCTCAACAAATGACCCAATTTCATTCCGTTTTATGGCTGAGCAATATTCCATTGTATATATGTACCACAACTTCTTTATCCATTAATCTGTCAATTGGCATTTAGGTGGCTTCCATGACCTGGCTATTGTAAATAGTGCTGCAATAAACATTGGAGTGCATGCATCTTTTTGAATTATGTTTTTTTCTGGGTATATGCCCAATAGAGGGATTGCTGGATCATATAGTAATTCTATTTATAGTTTTTTAAGGACCCTCCATACTGTTCTCCATAGAGGCTGTATCAGTTTACATTCCCATCAACAGTGCAAGAGGATTCCCTTTTCTCCACATCCTCTCCAACATTTGTTGTTTATAGATTATCTGATGATGCCCATTCTAACTGGTGTGAGGTGATATCTCATTGTAGTTTTGATTTGCATTTCTCTAATAATTAGTGATGTTGAGCAGCCTTTCATGTGCTTCTTGGCCATCTGTATGTCTTCTTTGGAGAAATGTCTATTTAGGTCATCTGCCCATTTTCTGATTGGGTTGTCTGTTTTTTTAACATTGAGCTGCATGAGCTGTTTATATATTTTGGGGATTAATCCTTTGTCCGTTGATTCATTTGCAAATATTTTCTCCCATTCTGAGGGTTGTCTTTTTGTCTTGTTTATGGTTTCCTTTGCTGTGCAAAAGCTTTGAAGTTTCATTAGGTCTCATTTGTTTATTTTTGTTTTTATTTCCATTACGCTAGGAGGTGGATCAAAAAAGATCTTGCTGTGATTTATGTCAAAGAGTCTTCTTCCTATGTTTTCCTCTAAGAGTTTTATAGTGTCCGGTATTACATTTAGGTCTCTAATCCATTTTGAGTTTATTTTTGTGTATGGTGTTAGGGAGTGTTCTAATTTCATTCTTTTATATGTAGCTGTCCAGTTTTCCCAGCACCGCTTATTGTAGAGACTGTCTTTTCTCCATTGTATATCCTTGCCTCCTTTGTCGTAGATTAGTTGACCATAGATGCGTGGGTTTATCTCTGGGCTTTCTATCTTGTTCCCATTGACCTGTTTCTGTTTTTCTGCCAGTACCATATTGTCTTGATTACTGTAGCTTTGTAGTAAAGTCTGAAGTCATGGAGTCTGATTCTTCCAGCTCCATGTTTTTCCTCTCAAGACTGCTTTGGCCATTCGGGGTCTTATGTGTCTCCATACAAATTTTAAGATTTTTTGTGCTAGTTCCATAAAAAAATGCCATTGGTAATTTGTTAGGGATTGCATTGAATCTGTAGATTGCTGTAGGTAGTATAATCATTTCTGCAATATTGATTCTCCCAATCCAAAACATGGTATATCTCTCCATCTATTGGTATCATCTTTAATTTCTTTCATCAGTGTCTTATAGTTTTTTGCATACAGGTCTTTTGTCTCCCTAGGTAGGTTTATTCCTAGGTATTTTATTCTTTTTGTTGCAGTGGTAAATGGGAGTGTTTCCTGAATTTCTCTTTCAGATTTTCATCATTAGTGTATAGGAATGCAAGAGATTTCTGTGCATTACTTTTATATCCTGCAACTTTACCAAATTCATTGATTAGCTCTAGTAGTTTTCTGGTGGCATTTTTAGGATTCTCTATGTATAGTATCATGTCATCTGCAAACAGTGACAATTTTACTTCTTCTTTTCCAATTTGTATTCCTTTTATTTCTTTTTCTTCTCTGATTGCCATTGCTAGGACTTCCAAAATTATGTTGAATAATAGTGGTGAGAGTGGACATCCTTGTCTTGTTCCTGATCCTAGAGGAAATGCTTTCAGTTTTTCACCATTGAGAATGATGTTTGCTGTGGGTTTGTTGTACATGGCCTTTAGTATGTTGAAGTAGGTTCCCTCTATGCCCACTTTCTGGAGAGTTTTTATCATAAAGCATGATGAATTTTGTCAAAAGATTTTTCTGCATCTATCGAGATGATCATATGATTTTTATTCTTCAATTTGTTAATATGGGGTATCACATTGACTGATTTGCATATATTGAAGAATCCTTGCATCCCTGGGATAAATCCCACTTTTGATCATGGTGTATGATCCTTTTAATGTGCTGTTGGATTCTGTTTGCTAGTATTTTGTAGAGGATTTATGCATCTGTATTCATCAGTGATATTGTTCTGTAATTTTCTTTTTTTGTAGTATCTTTGTCTGTTTTTGGTATCAGGGTGATGGTGGCCTCATAGAATGAGTTTGGGAGTGTTCCTTCCTGTGCAATTTTTTGGAAGAGTTTGAGAGGATTGGTGTTAGCTCTTCTCTAAATGTTTGATAGAATTCACCTGTGAAGCCACTTGGTCCTGGACTTTTGTTTGTTGGAAGATTTTTAATCACAATTTCAATTTCATTACTTTTGATTGGTCTGTTCATATTTTCTATTTCTTCCTGGTTCAGTCTTGCAAGGTTATACCTTTCTAAAAATATGTCCATTTCTTCCAGGTTGTCCATTTTATTGGCACAGAGTTGCTTGTGGTAGTCTCTTAGGATGCTTTGTATTTCTGCCATGTATGTTGTAACTTCTCCTTTTCCATTTCTAATTTTATTGATTTGAGTCCTCTCCCTCTTTTTCTTGACGAGTCTGGATAATGGTTTCTCTATTTTGTTTATCTTGTCAAAGAACCAGCTTATAGCTTTATTGATCTTTGCAATTGTTTTCTCTGTTTTTATTTCATTTATTTCTGCTCTGATCTTTATGATTTCTTTCCTTCTGCTAACTTTGGGTTTTGTTAGTTCTTCCTTCTCTAGTTCCTTTAGGTGTAAGTTTAAATTGTTTATTTGAGATTTTTCTCGTTTCTTAAGATAGGCTTGTATAGCTATAAACTTCCCTCTTAGAACTGCTTTTGCTGCATCCCATAGGTTTTGGATCATCGTGTTTCCATTGTCATTTGTCTCTAGGTATATTTTGATTTCCTCTTTGATTTATTCAGTGATCTCTTGGTTATTTAGTAATGTATTCTTTAGCCTCCATGTGTTTGTGTTTTTTACGTTTTTCTCTCTGTAATTGATTTCTAATCTCATAGCATTGTGGTCAGAATAATGCTTGATATGATTTCAATTTTCTTAAATTTACTGAGGCTTGATTTGTGACCCAAGATGTGATCTATCCTGGAGAATGTTCCGTGCACACTTGAGAAGAAAGTGTAATCTGCTGTTTTGGATGGAATGTCCTATAAATATCAATTAAATCTATCTGGACTATTGTGTCATTTAAAGCTTCTGTTTCCTTATTTATTTTCATTTTGGATGACTTCTCCATTGGTGTAAATGAGGTGTTAAAGTCCCCCACTATTATTGTGTTACTGTCGATATCCTCTTTGTGAGCTGTTAGCAGTTGCCTTATGTATTGAGGTGCTCCTATGTTGGGTGCATATATATTTATAATTGTTATATCTTCTTCTTGGATTGATCCCTTGATCATTATGTAGTGTCCTTCCTTTTCTCTTGTAACATTCTTTATTTTAAAGTCTGTTTAATCTCATATGAGTATTGCTACTCCAGCGCTCTTTTGATTTCCATTTGCATGGAATATCTTTTTCCATCCCCTCACTTTCAGTCTGTATGTGTCCCTAGGTCTGAGGTGGGTCTCTTGTAGACAGCATATATATGGGTCTTGTTTTTGTATCTATTCAGCAAGCCTGTGTCTTTTGGCTGGAGCATTTAATCCATTCACTTTTAAGGTAATTATCGATATACATTTTCCTATGACCATTTTCTTAATTTTTTTTGGGTTTGTTTTTGTAGGTCCTTTTCTTCTCTTGTGTTTCCCACTTAGAGAAGTTCCTTTAGCATTTGTTGTAGAGCTGGTTTGGTGGTGCTGAATTCTCTTAGCTTTTGCTTGTCTGTAAAGCTTTTGATTTCTCCATCTAATCTGAATGGGATCCTTGCTGGGTAGAGTAATCTTGGTTGTAGTTTCTTCCCTTTCATCACTTTAAGTATATCATGCCAGTCCCTTCTGGCTTGTAGAGTTTCTGCTGAGAAATCAGCTGTTAACCTTATAGGAGTTCCCTTGTTTGTTATTTGTCATTTTCCCCTTGCTGCTTTCAATAATTTTTCTTTGTCTTTAATTTTTGCCTATTTGATTACTATGTGTCTCAGTGTGTTTCTCCTTGGGTTTATCCTGTATGGGACTCTCTGTGCTTCCTGGACTTGGGTGGCTATTTCCTTTCCCATGTGAGGGAACTTTTCGACTATAATCTCTTCAAATATTTTCTTGGGTCCTTTCTCTCTCTCTTCTCCTTCTGGGACCCCTATAATGCAAATGTTGTGTTTAATGTTGTCCCAGAGGTCTCTTAGGCTGACTTCATTTCTTTTCATTCCTTTTTCTTTATTCTGTTCCGCAGCAATGAATTCCACCATTCTGTCTTCCAGGTCACTTATCCGTTCTTCTGCCTCAGTTATTCTGCTGTTGATTCCTTCTAGTGTATTTTTCATTTCAGTTATTGTATTGTTCATCTCTGTTTGTTTGTTCTTTAATTCTTTTAGGTGTTTGTTCTTTAATTCTTCTAGATCTTTGTTAAACATTTCTTGCATCTTCTCGATCTTTGCCTCCATTCTTTTTCCAAGGTCCTGGATCATCTTCACTATCATTATTCTGAATTCTTTTTCTGGAAGGTTGCCTATCTCCACTTCATTTAATTGTTTTTCTGGGGTTTTATCTTGTTCCTTCATTTGGTACATGGCCCTCTGCCTTTTCATGTTGTCTATCTTTCTGTGAATGTGGTTTTTGCTCCACAGGCTGCAGGATTGTAATTCTTCTTGCTTCTGCTCTCTTCCCTCTGGTGGATGAGGCTATCTAAGAGGCTTGTGCAGGTTTCCTGATGGGAGGGACTGGTGGTGGGTAGAGCTGACTGTTGCTCTGGTGGGCAGAGGTCCATAAAACTTTAATCAGCTTCACTGCGCATGGGCAGGGCTGGGTTCCCTCCCTGTTGGTTGTTTGGCCTGAGACGACCCAACACTGGAGCCTACCTGGGCTCTTTGGTGAGGCTAATGAGAGTCAGGGAGGGCTCATGCCAAAGAGTACTTCCCAGAACTTCTGCTGCCAGTGTCGTTGTCCCCATGGTGAGCCACAGCCACCCCCCCGCCTCTGCAGGGGACCCTCCAACACTAGCAGGTAGGTCTGGTTCAGTCCCCCCTCAGGTCACTGCTCCTTCCCCTGGGTCCCAATGTGCACATTACTTTGTGTGTGCCCTCCAAAAGTGGAGTCTGTGTTTCCCCCAGTTCTGTTGAAGTCCTGCAATCAAATCCCAGTAGCCTTCAAAGTCTGATTCTCTAGGAATTTCTCCTCCCATTGCCGGACCCCCAGGTTGGGAAGCCTGACGTGGGGCTCACAACCTTCATTCCAGTAGGTGGACTTCTGTGGTATGTGTTCTCCAGTCTTTGAGTCACCCACCCAGCAGTTATGGGATTTGATTTTACTGTGATTGCGCCCTCCTACCATCTCATTGTGGCTTTTCCTTTGTCTTTGGATGTGGGGTATCTTTTTTGGTGAGTTCCAGTGTCTTCCTGTCGATGATTGTCCAGCAGCTAGTTGTGATTCTGGTGTTTTCACAAGAGGGAGTGAGAGCATTACCTTCTACTCTGCCATTTTTGTTCCTCCAAGGTTCTTTCAAACTTGGATTTGTAGTAGGCAGTTGAATATACAGATCTGGAGTTTAAATTGGATTCAGGGTGAAGGTACTGATATGTGAGGTAAGTCTATTAGATGGAGGATGCTTTCAACTGGGTAGGATAAAAAGAACTGAGGAGAGTATGTGATGAGAGAACTTGGATGAATGCTGTCATTTAAGGCACAAGTAGAGAAAGATGAGGCTACAACGCAACATGGGTTGAACTGGCCAGAAAGGTAAAAAATTTGGAAGGCAGTGTTTATTATAGAAGTCATGGAAGTAGAGAATCTTAATTAATCAGGAACAGCCAGCTGTTGAATTTACAGAGGAATTGTATAAGTGAAAAATTTAAAGCCAACAACAAATTTATTAGATTTAGCAATCAGGAGTTCATTGGTCACTTTGGTGAGAGCAATTTCCATTGAGTGGTAAGGTTGAAATTAGAGTGTAGTGGATTGAAGAGAGAACACTCTATGGGAAAATAAGGATAATGTATGTAGAAAACTCTTTACAGAAGTTCTGCTGAGAAAGGAGGAGAAATTAAGAAGATGGCAATTCATACTTTATGAATCTCTATGTAAGTCTCTACCACAGAACACCAGTGAATTGAACTTGAGCATATGGCCCATGCTAGACAAGGCCTTAGGGCCTTTTCTCTTCCCCTAACTAAAAGCAGAATAATACAACCACTTACAATAAGTATTCAAAATAAAGAGAGGAGAGTAGTTCAGTTTTTGGTTCTGGCAACATAGATGGAAGATGAAGATGAATACAGGGTCACATTGTGGTACATGACTTTTTAACCAAAGTGATCACTCTTCATAGAAAATGTGGGCAAATCAATATCTTGGTATCCCTAGAGGAGGGAAGGGATCTGTCTTAGAAGCGAGAACCTGGAGAGGTTCCCCTCCTTAGATTCCTACCTTTAAGATAAATTATTTTTGTGCGTAATTTTAAAAGTCATACTATGTTAGCCTCTTAAATACCTGGATAAGGCTTACTCTATTCAGACTGGGATTAATGGCTTTTAAGTTTTATTTAATAAAGGGTTTCTACAGCTAAAAAAAAAGAATAAGTGAAAAATCATTCTTTATAAAGTATGTAGATAAAATAGCAGTATAAACGTGAAATAAAAGACAAAATCATAAGAATTATAGTCTTTGAAAATTCTTACATAGATCATTGCTTTCAGATAAAGAATGTGTTCTCATAGTGTGAATGACAATATCCATCAAGGTTAAGTTTGGCCAGATTCCTGGCTCGTTCATACTCAGAGAGTTTAATCTCTATATGTTTATGAGTATGATACCAAGAAGTGCTCACTGACAAAAAGCCATGCTTTGCTCAGTTTAGTAAAAATTTTGTACCAATATACATGGACTGCAACCCTAGAGAAGAAAGGAGAGAGCTCACCGAGACAGAGAAGGGTAGCCAGTGTTTAAGTGGAATCTTAGCAACAAAGTACTGTGAATGCAGTATGCTCATAATAAGAAAGGCGATTGGCCATTTTTTGACCCAAATTTGAGTGTCTCCTATAACATGTCACATATCACATATGTACACTAATTTAATTTTATCTTAAAGTAATAATATACACATAAAACTAGCCATTAAGTGTAAAACAATGAAGCAATTTTGCAAATTTTCCTATGGCATAATAAATTAAGCATGGAGAACACTAGGAATGCAATTTGCAGTCATTTATAATGCAGTGTTTTATGTTAATAATTCAAAATCACATGCTATTTGGAGACACTTCTAGTTAATGTATTTATGAAATTGTCAACTGTGACTGTTTTGGTTCCATTTAGCTAAACATTTCAACAGAATTTGCTTGTTGTTATTTAGTGTTCGCTTGATGGCTCCAGCAATATCGAATGTAGGAATAATGGAAGATTGTTGTACAGGGTTTTTTCCTCCCTGTTAAAGCTCCTTTCTCATCACACTTCCAAACAACTCAAGTCAATGACTGTGTTCTCCTCTAGCACCCAAGTGCTTCAGACACTTTGTTTAAAAGTTTTAAATGGAAAGGAGATAAGTGCCTGGATCAATAATTAATTGAAGAGGAAAGTTCATACCTTGTTAAAGAGTTTTTTAAATATTAAATACATTGCATGTCTCAAATCCATAGACACTGACATTTCTTTAGAGTTGATAATCATGCCTGTTAGGGACCATTTGTTTATATTATCATCTTTATTTAGATGTTTTTGAATATGAGGAGAAGACTAAATATTCATAAGTTGGCTTGTTGAAGTTTTATGATAATTGGACTTCGTGGAAGCAAAGTTTAATCCTCCTGAGGGTATTTCAGTAAAACTAAAGAACAAAACAATCTCCAGACCAAGAGTAATTAAAATGGGAATTCAAAGTTGACTCTAGTGGTACCCTGTGCATTAATAATAAGGAAAAGTCTACTGGCTTGCTTTCTTGTCCTATATCCAGATTAGTCAAAAAATAATTTTTTAGTCTTAGAGATTCTGTGAGATTTTGTATGATCTAAATAGAAGTGGACATACATATCTTCTCACCAAGAAAGAAGCGTTTTCCCTCCTTTACTTGGATCACTGGTGTTTCCTGAATCTTGCAGAATAATTCATACCTTCTGTGAGTGACATTCACATTGTACGTTATTGTCACTCACTTGACAACAGTAGAAGCAGTGGTTAGACAATGCCAAGCTTAGTCCCTGTAGCCTAAAATTGTCACATTTGGAAAGGAGATAGAGAGGAAATTGTAAAATGGATTAGGTTTGGGAACTCTCTCAGTTGGCCCTTGTGGTATGTTCATTTTTGAAATCTATCAAAGTTATCATTTTCATATCTAAAACCTACTTACTGATTATGCAATGGACTGGAACGCTGAATAATGTGACATTGGGAAAAAACCTATAATATACTGATGATTGTGGGAATATCCAAAATATTTGATAAACTTTGAAAGTATGTTGTGGTTTTTGAAGGGAAAACCAATTACATTATAAATGCACATGGGCAGGATTTTTAACCACAGAATGTTCTTTTAAAATTATGAATTTTAGAAGTTTATTCTGTGGTTAAAGGAGAAAACTCATAAAATACCACAATATAACAGGAACAATGAAATAATTTTACTTCTGCCAAACTTTAATGGTAAAGCACTCATCTGAAAAAAATATGAAAGATAAGTACATGTTCATGCCTTAAAATTAGGCATCACCAATGCACTGTGCAATATTTTAACTGATGAAACATAAAAGTATCTGAAAATCACTGGCTTTTATGTTTTTATTTATTTTTCCTTTCTATAAAAGAACTTAAAAGTGTTTTTGTGTTTCTTTCAGAGTTTTAAGGGATTTTACATTTTACCTGGGACCTGAAACTAGAATGAAATGTTAGTAATGTCAAATTAGTTTAGCGACAGAAACTTGTCTCCATCATTGGCAGCTGGATCTCAAGCTTCAGGACCTTCTGTATAACAGTGGGCAGAACTCATTCCAGATTCTGAGTTCCCTTTGTTTTTAGTTTTGTACAGTTAAGTCTGTCTGCCTGGACATGTCAAACTACTATTTCTCAAAACCCTTAAGTTGAATGAAAGAAGCCAGGTACCAAATAGTACTCTGTGGTTCCATTTACATGAAGTTTAATATCAGGCAAAACTAATTACGGTGACAGAAGTTAGAGTAATGATTTCTTTAAGAGAAGGGTGAATAGTGATGGGAAGTTTGTGCTGATTGGCTTATGAAAGAATATAAATAATGCATTATATATTCCTTTGAAAACCTGTAAATCTAAATATTATTACAAGTAGTGGTTAAGATTGAAGGAATAGAATGGAGATGGGCTAATTTTTAAAAATTTTAAAGAAAGTTCTGGGATAGCAAGGACTGCTGACTTAATAAGTTCAAAAATTTATCTAACTGTGAAAATTTGAGAATCAGGTATTCTGGGTGAAAAACAGAACCGAAACAAGAAAATCAATATAAATTGGGAATGTCTTTTCTTATGTTTCTGTGAAACTTTACTGAGCCTGAAAGGCTTAGATTCAATGTTAGCAGACCCCTTGTATTCTTTTTTAAAATAAATTGAGGTATGCTGTACAGTCAGTAAAATATACAGATCTGGAGTTCACTGCTCTACAAAGTTTTACATAGGTATGCACCCATGTAACTATGACTCAGATCAAAGTCTTGGACATTTCTATCCTTCAAGAGAGTTTCCTCATGCCCTTTCCCTATCGAGTCCATTCTTCCCAACTCTTCTATCCATCTAGCTTAGTATTTCCTTGCCGATCTTTTGACTTTTTGATAACAGCTATCCTAACAGGTGTGAGGTGATATCTCATCATGGTTTTGATTTGCCTTTCCCTGATGATTAATGATGTTAAGCATCTTTTCATATAGCTGTTTGCTATTTGTATGTGTTTGGAGAAATATCTATTCAATTACTGTTCTCATTTTTAACTTGAGTTATTGCAACTAAATTTTGTATATTGATTTTGTATTCTGCAAAATTTATTTATCAATTCTAATGGTTTTTGGCAGTCTTTAGGGTATTGTATATATAAAATCATTTCATCTACAAACAAAAGCAATTTTACTCCTTTCCAATGATTTGGATGCCTTTTCTTTATTTTTCTTGCCTAATTGCTCTGGCTAGAACTTCTAGTACTATGTTGAATAGAAGTGGTGGAGAGTGGGTATCATTATTTTGTTCCTGATCTTAGAGGAAAAGCTTTCAGCTTTTCACTATTGAATAGTATTTTAGCTGTGGGCTTGTCATATATAGCCTTTATTATGTCAAGGTACATTCCTTCTTTACCTGATTTGGTAAGAGTTTTTAATAATAAAAGGAAATTGTAATTTTCAAATGCTTTTTCTACATATATTGAAATGATCATTCATTTTGTTAATATGATGTATCACATTTGTTTATTTGCATATAGTGAACCATCCTGGCTTCCCAGGGATAAATCCCACTTGCTCATGGTGCATAATCCTTTTAATATGCTGTTGAATTTAATTTGCTAATATTTCATTGAGGATTTTTACATCTCTGTTTATGAGGGATGTTGGCCTGTCCTTTTTTTTTTTCTAGTGTCCTTGTCTGGCTTTCTAGTGTCCGTGTCTGGATAATGCTGGCCTCATAAAATATGTTTGGAAGTGTTCTCTCTTGTTCAATATTTTGGAAATTTATGTTGTGTTTCTGTTTTCATTTGTCTCAAGATATTTTTTGATTTATCTCATGATTTCTTTTTTGACTCTTTGGCTGTTCATGCATGTTTAATTTCCACATAGTTGTAAATTTTCCAGTTTTCCTCCTGTTACTGATTTCTAATTTCATACCATTGTGGTTGGAAAAGATGCTTGATATGATTTCAGTCTTCTTAAATTTCAAGGATTGTTCTGTGGCCTAACATATGATCTATAGATAATGTTCCTTATGCATTTGAGAAGAATGTGTACTCTGCTGCTTTGGAGGGAATGTTCTGTAAATGTCTGGTGGGTCCATTTGGTTCAAAGGACAGTTCAAGTCTAACGTTTCCTTATTTATTTTCTATCTGGATAACCTAACCAGTATTGAAAGTGAGGTACTGACGTTCCCCAGTTATTATTATTGTATTGCTGTCTATTTATATCATTAGGTCTGTTAATACTTGCTTTATATATTTACATGTATCAATGTTAGGTGCATAAATATTTATAGTTGTTACATCTTATTGATGAATTAACCCCTTTATCATTATATAATGACTATCCATGTCTTTTGTTACAGTCTTTGGCTTAAATCTACTTTGTCTAAGGATAGCTATGCCTGCATTATTTTGCTTTTCATTTGCATGGAATATCTTTTTCCATTTTTTAGTCTATATGTGTCCTTAAAGCTGAAGGGAGTTTCTTAGGCAACATATCATAGGTGGGTCTCATTTTCTTATTCATTCAGCTACTCTACATCTGTTGATCGGAGAATTTATTCAATTTACATTTAAAATGGTTATTGATAGATAAAGGCTTACTATTGACACTTTGTCAATAGTTTTCTCAGTGTTTTAAAAATTCTTTGTTTTTTTTCTTCCTTTATTGCTGTCTTCCTTTGTGATTAGATGATTTTCTGCTTTGATTCCTTTCTACCTTTTATATATCCACTATAAGTTTTCTCTTTGTAGTTACCTTGAAGCTTTTATATAACATCCTATAGTCATAACAGCCTATTTTAAGCATAACAACTTAACTTTAAAAGCTCTCACCTGCCACGCACATTTTATTGTTTTGATATAATAATTTACATCTTTTTATATTGTGTATCCATTAACAAAATTATTGTATCTATAGTTATTTTTAATACTTTTGTCTTTTAACATTTATACTGGAGTTGAAAGTGTTTACTTACCACTCTTACATTTTAGAGTATTTTGAATTTTACTATATATTTACCTTTACCAGTGAGTTTTATACTTTCATGTTTTTATGTTAATAATTAGCATTCTTTTGTTTCAGCTTGAAGAAACCTCCTTTATCATTTCTTGTAAGCCTGGTTAGTAGTGATGAATTCCTTCAGCTTTTATTTGGCTGTGAATATCTTTATCTCTCCTTCAATTCTGAGGATAGGATAACTTTTCCATGTTAAGTGTTTTTAGTTGGTAGTTTTTTTCATTTAGTACTTTGAATATATCATTCCACTCCCTTCTGTCCTTCAAGGTTTCTGCTGAAAAATCAGCTGACAGTCTTACAGTGGTTCCCTAGTGTGTAACAAGTGACTATTCTCTTGCTGCTTTCAAAATTCTCTTTGTCTTTAACTTCTGACAGTTTGATCATAATAATTAGTCTCAGTGTGGATCTATTTGGAGTCATCTCTCTTTGGTATTATTTAGGCTTTGTGGATGTGGATGTCTATTTCTTTCCCTATGTTTGGGATGTTTTCAGCTGTTATTTCTGTGAATTATCTTTATGCTTCTTTCTTATTTCCCCTGTATAATGTGTGTATTGGTCCCCTTTATGGTGTCTCAGAAGACCCTTAAGTTATCTTCACTTTTTTTCCCATTGTTTTTCCTTTTTATTCTGATTGGATAAATTCTACTCCCCTGTCTTCTAGTTCACTGATCCTTTTTCCACTTGCTCTATTCTGCTGTTGAAACTCTCTATTGAATTTTTCAGTTCAATTATCCTTCAGCTCTGTGATTTCTGTTTGGTACTTTAATATTTTCTACCTCTTTGTTGAAATTCTCATTTTTTTATTCATTGCTCTCTTGACCTAACTGAACATCTTTATGACTATTACTTTTAACTCACTTTTGGGTAATTCACTTATTTCCATTTCATGAGGGTTGATTTCTAGAGATTTATCTTGTTATTTTGTTTGGAATGTACTCCCCCATTTATTCATTTTCCTTGACTCTCCATGTTTGTTTCTGAGCATTAGATAAAACATCCACCTCTCCCAGTCTTTATAGATTGACCTCATGTCGGTTATGAAAGTTACCAGTCAGCTCTGATTGAGAGTCTTGGTGCCTCTCAAACCTTTGTGCTTGTCAAAGCTGTCGTCTTTGTTTTAGTGGCTCTCAGGAAATTAGGGTGTGCCTAGTCCTGTGAGTGCCCCACAGGTGTAATAAATGCCCATGTGTCCATTCAGGCTCACAGAGCTCTTACAAATGGCCTACCCCGTCAACTCCCAGATGCAGGCTAGTTGGAAACTCTGTGTTTAGGCAGCAGCTGGTAAAGTTAGGACTTTAGATCATGCAATCTAGGCCCTATCAGGGAGAAACTAGGGGCTGGGTGTTTTTGTTTATTCACTCTGTGCTGAGCCAGGGAGAATAGCTTGGGAGAGTGCTTGTGTCCCACATCAAACTTTCTCTTGTTCTTTGTAGCTCTCACGTATGCTAAGCCCTGTTAACTCCCAGAATGAGATGATATAAGAGCCAGTCCCTCTTGTGGAAGTAGTTTAGATGTGTGGACAAAGTCATTTTAGGGAGAAGCTGGAGAGTTGGTTTTATTTCTGGGGGAGCAGAGGGTAAAAGTCACAGGAAGTCCCCATATACCCATGCAGGCTCCTAGAGGACTACTAATTATATACTCTGTCAGTTTCCAGGTGCAGGCTAATTAGAAGCCCAACCTTTGGAAAGCAGTTGTAAAAGTAGGTAGTCAAACCCCTTCCTTGAGAAACTGGGAGCATTGTGTTTTTTGCTTGTCATCTCTGTACTGGGTCAGTGTGGATAGCGGCAGGAGGTGCTCACACTTCTGTTCACAACTTCCTCTTAATTTAATGTAGTCCTGGGGAACTTGTGAATGCCAAGTCCTATCAGCTCTCAGAACTAGTGACTTGAGAGTACATGCCTTAGGTGGGAGCCATAAATGCTGGAGTGCTATACATGTGAACAAGCTCCTTCCCAGGAGAAACTGGAGACTTTTTATATTTTATTGTTGCAATGAGCCAGGGAGACAAGGCAGGGGAAACACCCACAAGCCCTTTCAGGCTTCAGGAGGAGTTCAGTCAGCTCCCAGATACAGGCTGATTAAAAGCCTGACCCTTGGGCAGCAGCTGGGAACGTATGCAGTGAAACATCTTCTAGGAAGAAACTGCGATCTGGGTGTTTTGCCTCACTCTGCACCGAACCCCAGGGGATAACCACAGGAAGTGGTCATATGTGTTTAAAAATCACCTGTTTGTTTCCTGTGGTTTTGGGTGGATTCACAAATGCTAAGTCCCATTAGATTTCTGAGCTATGTGATTTGGGAGCTAGTCCCTTGAGTGGCAGCCATAAAAGCTGGAGTACTAGATGTGTTTTCCAAACTCTGGACTACTCAGGAAGAAGCCTGGAGTTGGGTGTTTTCTCCTGATTGTAAGGTGCTGTGCCTGGAGTGGGATTTGTGGCATGAGTGTGTCTCAGCTTTTCCTATTCATTTTATTGTCAGGTTTTTTCTCAGTCATTTGATGTGTAACAGTCACTTAACATTTCTGAATTTCTCTCAGAGAGAATTGTTCCTTATGTAACTGTATATTTGGTGCATCTGTGGGAGAAGGGAAAGTCAAGAGCCTTCTATTCTGCCATCTTGCTGATGTCTCACATCTTTTTGATTTTTCTATTGTTGCTATAATATTGACTGTGCAGTAAATGAAACATGCATCATTTTTGAATAATATTGGAATGAGGAAATTAGACTAATATATTTTTAAGATTTAAAAATTTTTCTATCACATTAGGCCACAATTTTATGAAATTCATATAATTTTCTTTCCTTCAATGGTAACCACCACTTGGCCAGTTCATATGTCTTTAAATTTCATATCTCCAACTGCAAACCTTATTGCTTCTTCCACTGAAGCCAAGTCAGTTTGTTTGTTATCTTTCCAGATTCTAGGAAAGAGTGGACTTCAAGAGAAAGATACTGAACTTCCAGCTTTTTAGAAAAGTAAACGACATGTGACTTTCTTGTATCTCTATGTTGATGAAGTGGGCCATATTCATATGGTATTTTTTCCATTTTGAAAGCACTTTTATCTAAAACACATCATTATTCCTGTTGTTTTTGGTGACATATTCAAGTGTGTCATTGCATGCCCAGACGTATGATGTTTGATCAATGTGCAGACATTACTTCCCCTGCCCTGGATATGTATTCCTATCCCTCCCACTACCCTACCTCAGGTGAAGGCCTATCCTTTTATATATTTTCTGCCTTATGTATGGTTTTAAAATTTTTCAGTTTTTGTCTTTACAGTTTCTCTAAATCTTTGTTTTTTTCTATTTTAGTAAAGAAAAAATTATAAATTATTTAATAGTACAGTAGTTCTGTGACTTGGAAGAAATTCTTTAACTTTTTTAGGTTTGTTCCTCTTCCACAGAATGAGGGTATGAGCTGTCTGATAGAAATACAATGTGAGCCACACATGTAATTTAAAATTTTCTAGTAGCCACACTAAAAAGTAAAAAGAGAACCAGATGAAATTAATCTTATAGTATATTTTAAACCTAATATGTTCAAAATATTGTTTCAACATGTAGATTAACTATATAAAAATATAATTTATTAACCAGAGATATTATTTTCTTTGTTCCATATTAATCTTTTTTACTAAATGTATGTTACACTTACACTGTGTCTCAATTTGAACTAGTCACATTTCAAATACTTAATAGCCACAAGTAGCTTAGTGTCTTGGCCAGTGCAAGTCTGATTTCTGAAGGAAATTAAGATTATTGTTGAACATATTCAATCTATTAAACACCAGCAAAGTTAATGTGGTGCTTGATGAACTGTCCTTCCCTTCATACTTTTAACACCTGTACTTAAGAGTACCTTTCCTGTTTTTTGGGTTCTTAAGAGTTCTTTCCTCTTTTCTTCCTGGCCTTACTTATAGCCATGCAGTCAAAATTGCATGTACTGAAACCTTACTTTGCACATAATCCATATTCAAGGTATCCTATCCATGGCATTTCATTTTTTCCTGTATCCTGAAATCAGCCTTCCTAAAATCTAGGTTGCCTACCTGTCAATTTCCTATTCACGATTTCATTCTTCCTTGTTCATCTGCATCTTATCCGTAATGCCCCTTTGGCTCCCTCCATCTTCTAAAAGCTGAAATTGTCAGCAAGACAATAATTTATCAGATGCTCTACTTTTTAAGAGAATGAGACTCCCATAGATACCCTGATAATAGCAGTCCCCCAATGATTCTTTATCTTGCTTCCGTGCCAATTTTGTAATTTCTATTACAAAAACCTATCTTGTAGCCTCTATTTGTCTGGGTTATATGTGGAAGTCTCTTACAACAATATGACATTAGCTTGTCCTTCTGTGTCCTCACAGTACTGCTCAGATGGTAAATTTAATTACGGGTATGTACATACCTTCCCGTTACACAGTGTTTCCTTCTCCCTTTTAGATTTGTGACTCTTGAACTTGGACATATCCCTTTCATTTCAGACATAAGTCCCAGGCCGTCAAATATCAGTAGCAAATCCCAAATTTCAGTGCTGTGAGAGCCTGTAAGAATCCTATCAATGAAATCCCTCACTTTGTAAGATTAGGAAACTAAGGTTTATGGAGACAGTTTCTTCATGTTTACATACCTGACATGGTTGAGACTCTTTTGATAGCCCTTTAGTAAAATTTAATTTCATTTTGTTACCTTTATAATTTTATCAGTTGGTAGACACCTAGGACTAAACTTTCGTCTCTCGTTTGTACCTAAAGACTTTTTATCTGAAAATGTCTGTATTTCACTTTCACTTTGCTAGCTCTTACTTTACACATAGCAAGCATTTGAATAATGGAAAAATAAATGTCACATCTATTCACTTCTATAATATTCAGTTTTGTATGGACTTTTAAATCTGTCTCACAGTTCTCTTTAAAGTCTCCTTGATTATATCAGAGTAAAAAGCGGCCTCACAGTGGTCCACAAAGTAATGTCATCCCTCGTTTTCTGATCTTATCCACTGCCACTCCCCTCCTGGCTCCAGCCACCTGGCCTCCTTGCTATTCCTCAAACACACCAAGCACTTTTTTGCTTCAGAACATTTGCACTTTGGAGTTGCCTTTGCCTGGAGTATTCTACCTGCAGATATCTAGATAGCCACTTGGCTTCTTCATCAATCACATCCTCACTTCAGCCCTCTAACCCACTAATCCACCCTATGTAAACTGGAAACCATCTACAAGTTACTTCTGCCTTGCAGATATTCCTTTCCTTCCTAACCCTGCTTATGTCAAGAACTACATCAAATCCCTCAATAACTGTTCTGTCAGCTTCTGGTCCATGCCCCTGTAACCGGAAATCAGGTCCTAACTAAGAAACTTCCATGTCACTGCCTCACTGTCCTCATGTCCCCATCACTCAATCCATGCTTCTGAACAGCTACGTATTCCTCCATGCAATTCCCTCTCCCCCACAGAATGTTTTTAATTTTCTCATCTCATTATCAAAGCAGAGTTGTGGCTGCTTAGTAGTGACAAATTTCTCCAAAGACATTCATTTCAGCCCAGGGTCTTTGCTTTATATTTTACAAGTAAAAGGCTCATTGGGGAGGCTTTCTCAGAATGAAAAGAGGTCTGCTCAAATTAGTTATTCAGATATAAAGGGGATAAAATATTAAAATATATGCAGGTGTAACCTTTTCTTTTACTTTATTTTTTTAAAGGAGATTCTGTATTTTCCATTTTGGGGGCCTCCTGGGCCTTTCAGAAGCTGAGCAGAACTGGAAAAAGCCAAAGAACCTCAGTTGGTCTGTATGAGAAAAGGTGAGGGAGAGACAATGAAAGGTAGAGTCAGTGACAGTCAGATGGCTGAAGAATGAGGAGTTTGGGGGGTTTAGGTAGATATAAGATAGCGGCACGAAGGAGTGGAAATTTAGGGGAAAAAGGTGTACCCGAAAAAGGATGTCAGGAATGCTTTCACAGTGCACGTGATATAGTCTCACTTTGCTTCCTCTAAAGAAAACTTTGGTATACATCTGTGATTATATTAGAAATCCTCTTAGCCGAGACAAACTGGTTAATTGGTAACTGATTAATTTAAAAATATATATGGTTATGGTTATTGTGGGAATGGAAAAAAATGTTTCTTGAAAGTTTTAATTTTAAATTGGAAGTACATATGTTGAGGTAGGGCCAAGAGCTATTAAGTGAGTTTGAGTCAACGACAAGATATCTGAATTATTTTATTGCATAAACTCTACCCATAATTAATCAATTTCAATCTTTATTTTCTTAATTTGGAGCAATCCCTTAGAAGTACCTGTGAGATAATTTAAGTGCAGAATAATTGTATAGTTTTACATAATCCCTAATCTTTAACAGTTTTCTTACCCACACCCAACTCAACAACAATATTTCGAGCAATACTCAAGTATTACAAAGCATTCAATCTTGTTTTCTTTTTCACTACAACCAACAACTCTTTTACCTTATACACTTCTCATTTCATTGATTTATATAATAATAGACTAAATTTTATAATCACTGTAGCAAGTACAACTGGTATAATCAGGTTTGAGGACAAACACTACTGACTCTAGATGAGCAGAGAACTTAATTGCTGGTAGGAGAAATATGTCAGTGTACCAGAGAGTGGAGTAGCATACTATCTGCAGTGTTCAGTATGCTATGTTTATAATAGAGCTTGATACAGAGAATGAAGAACATCAAGGCCAGTTCAACGCTTCTCAGAGTCTGACTTGTGTTTCTTTCGGAAAAAATTGGCTTCGAATCCATCCAATGTAATTGAAATTTCACAAATCTCCACCTCTTTTAACACAGAGGATTGAGTAAGGCTTTGGAAGTCTGTCATTGCTAGTTTTTATACTTCCCATCCAGGCTTCAAATATTGTAGGACCAAGTTTTGCAAAACACAGATTAACACTGCATTCTGTGTTGTCACCAGTAGCATCCATAAGAAGGGATGTGATGGCGATAAAAGAACTATTTCCTCCTATGCTTCTAACTCCAGGCATAATGTCTTTAACCTGTTTCACTTTGATCTCTGTATAAACTACAAGTCTTTCTCAGTGTGTCTTGTAAATGATTTTTGAAGTCTTGTCTTATCATACTAATTCTGGGTGGAGGGTAGCATGGCATAATGGATTGAATAGGCTTAATCAGTTAGGCAAACCTAAATTTGGATTTATAGAATTATAGTCCTGTGATTTGGGGCAGTTTGATTGAGTTTTGTTACCCTCACCTTCAAAATAAGTATTAATATAACCTAGATTGTAGAGTTGTGAGAATTAATGACATAATATATGCAAAAGGCCTAGCCCAGTGTCTGATGCACAGTAGGCATTTGATCAATGCCAGCTCTTGTTAGTAACCATCTTCCTCAGTGTTTAATCCATCCCAGTGATGATGTTATCAGTTCTCCACATAGGTATTCATGCCTGGTTAGTAACTCAGTATTTGAAAATCACATAGGCAATGTACCTAGCAGTCATATGAGGCAAGGAGAATAAAAGACAAGATTGAAGGCATGAACTCACCTCCTACATCTGACTTAGTGGTCTGCAAAAACACTTTGATGGCCTGCTTTAAAAGTACCAGCAAAATGATGCCTTACATTCATATCCTTACATGATTTATATTTTTGTTTTGATTTATTTTACTTCTTATGGTTTAAGTGCCTCCTCCTTTCAATTGATTCCATTTGAAAAGATGGTTTAATTAATTAATTTATTTATTTTAAAAATTAAATTTATTGGAATACAGTTGCTTTACAATGTTGTGTTAGTTTCTACTGTACAGCAAAGTGAATCAGCTATACGTATACATATATCCCCTCTTTTATGGTTTCCTTCCTTCCCATTTAGATCATCAAAGAGCACTGAATAGAGTTCCCTGTGCTATACAGTAGGTTCTCATTAGTTATCTAATTTATACATAGTGTATATATTTGTATATATGTCGTAGTGTATATAGTGTATGTATGTCAATAGTGTATATATGTCATAGTGTATATATGTCAATCCCAATCTCCCAGTTCATCCCACCCCACCCTCCCCTTTCCCCCTTGGTATCCATATGTTTGTTCTCTACATCTCTGTCTCTATTTCTGCTTTGTAAGTAAGATTGTCTATACCAATTTTTTCAGATTCCACATATACACGTTAATATATGATATTTGCTTTTCTCTTTCTGACTTACTTCACTCTGTATGATAGTCTCTAGGTCCATCCACATCTCTGCAAAAAAATGGCAGTATTTCATTCCTTTTTATGTCCGAGTAATATTCCAATGTATATATGTACCACATCTTCTCTATTCATTCCTCTATCGATGGACATTTAGGTTGCTTCCATGTCCTGGCTATTGTAAATAGAGCTGAAATGAACATTGTGGTACATGACTCTTTTTGAATTATTGTTTTCTCAGGGTATATGCCCAGTAGTGGGGTTGCTGGGTCTTATGGTAGTTCTATATTTAGTTTTTTAAGGAACCTCCATATTGTTCTCCATAGTGGCTGTATCAATTTACATTCCCACCAGCAGTGCAAGAGGGTTCCCTTTTCTCCACACCCTCTCCAGCATGTATTACTTGTACATTTTTTGATGATGGCCATTCTGACCAGTGTGAGGTTATATCTCATTGTAGTTTTGATTTGCATTTCTCTAATGATTAGTGATGTTGAGCATCCTTTCATGTGTTTCGTGGCCACCTGTATGTCTTTTGGAGAAATGTTTATTTAGGTCTTCTGCCCATTTTTGGATTGGGTTGTCTGTTTTTTTGATATTGAGCTGCATGAGCTGCTTGTATATTTTGGACATTAATCCTTTTTCAGTTGCTTCATTTGCAAATACTTTCTCCCATTCTGAGGGTTGTCTTTTTGTCTTGTTTATGTTTCCTTTGCTGTACAAAAGCTTTTAAGTTTCATTAGGTCCCATTTGTTTATTTTTGTTTTTATTTCCATTTCTCGAGGAGGTGGGTCAAAAAGGATCTTGCTGTGATTTATGTTTAGAGTGTTCTACCTATGTTTTCCTCTCAGAGTTTTGTTGTTTTTTTTTTTTTTTTTTTTTTTTGCAGTACGCGGGCCTCTCACTGTTGTGGCCTCTCCCGCTGCGGAGCACAGGCTCCGGATGCGCAGGCTCAGCGGTCATGGCTCACGGGCCCAGCCGCTCCGCGGCATGTGGGATCTTCCCGGACCGGGGCACGAACCCGTGTCCCCTGCATCGGCAGGCGGACTCTCAACCACTGCGCCACCAGGGAAGCCCCCTCTCAGAGTTTTACAGTGTCTGGCCTTACATTTAGGTCTTTAATCCACTTTGAGCTTATTTTCGTGTACGGTGTTAGGGAGTGTTCTAATTTCTTTCTTTTACATGTAGCTGTCCAGTCTTCCCAGCACCACTTATTGAAGAGGCTGTCTTTTCTCCATTGTATATTCTTGCCTCCTTTATCAAAAATAAAGTGACCATATGTGTGTGGGTTTATCTCTGGGCTTTTTATCCTGTTCCATTGATCTATATTTCTGGTTTTCTGCCAGTACTATACTGTCTTGATTACTGTAGCTTTGTACTATAGTCTAAAATCCGGGAGCCTGATTCCTCCAGCTCTGTTTTTCTTTCTCAAGATTGCTTTGGCTATTCGGGGTCTTTTATGTTTCCATACAAATTGTGAAATTTTTTGTTCTAGTTCTGTGAAAAGTCCCAGCGGTAGTTTGATAGGGATTGCATTGAATCTGTAGATTGCTTTGGGTTGTATAGTTATTTCCACAATGTTAATTCTTCCAATCCAAGAACATGGTATATCTCTCCATCTGTTGGTATCATCTTTAATTTCTTTCATCAGTGTCTTATAGTTTTCTGCATACAGGTCTTTCGTCTCCCTAGGTAGGTTTATTCCTAGGTATTTTATTCTTTTTTTGCAAAAGTAAATGGGAGTGCTTCCTTAGTTTCTCTTTCAGATTTTTCATCATTAGTGTATGTAAATGCAAGAGATTTCTGTGCATTAATTTTTTATCCTGCTACTTTACCAAATTCATTGATTAGCTCTAGCAGTTTTCTGGTAGCATCTTTAGGATTCTCTATATATAGTATCATGTCATCTGCAAACAGTGACAGCTTTACTTCTTCTTTTCTGATTTGTATTCCTTTTATTTCTTTTTTCTTCTCTGATTGCTGTGACTAAAACTTCCAAAACTATGTTGAATAGTAGTGGTGAGAGTGGACATCCTTGTCCTGTTCCTGATCTTAGAGGAAATGGTTTCATTTTTTCACCATTGAGAATGATGTTGGCTGTGGTTTTGTCATATATGGTCTTTATTATGTTGAGGTAAGTTCCCTCTATGGCAACATTCTGGAAGGTTTTTGTCATAAATAGGTGTTGAATTTTGTCGAAAGCTTTTTGATCATCTATTGAGATGATCATATTTTTCTCATCCTTCAATTTGTAAATATGTTTTATCACATTGATTGATTTGCATATATTGAAGAATCCTTGCACTCCTGGGGTAAACCCCACTTGGTCATGGTGTATGATTCTTTTAATGTGCTGTTGGATTCTGTTTGCTAGTATTTTGTTGAGGATTTTTTGCATCTATGTTCATCAGTGATATTGGCCTGCAGTTTTTTTTCTTTGTGACGTGTTTGTCTGGTTTTGGTATCAGAGTGATGGTGGCCTCGTAGAATGAGTTTGGGAGTGTTCCTCTCTCTGCTATATTTGGGAAGAGATTGAGAAGGATAGGTGTTAGCTTTTCTCTAAATGTTTGATAGAATTCGCCTGTGAAGCCATCTGGTCCTGGGCTTTTGTTTATTGTAAGATTTTTAATTACAGTCTCAATTTCAGTGCTTGTAATTGGTCTGTTTATATTTTCTATTTCTTCCTGGTTCAGTCTCGGAGGGTTTGTGCTTTTCTAAGAATTTGTCCATTTCTTCCAGGTTGTCCATTTTATTGGCATATAGTTGCTTGTAGTAATCTCCCACGATCCTTTGTATTTCTGCAGTGTCAGGTGTTACTTCATCTTCTGTGTGTTTCTCTGTCTTCTCATTTTGCTTAACTTACTGTGTTTGGGGTTTCCTTTTCACAGGCCACAGGTTCATAGTTCCTGTTGTTTTTGGTATCTGCTCCCAGGCAGACACCAAATGTTGGTTAAGTGGGTTGTGTAGGCTTCCTGGTGGAGGGGACTGGTGCCTGTGTTCTGGTGGATGAGGCTGGATCTTATCTTTCTGGTGGGTAGGACTGTGTCTGATGGTGTGTTTTGGGGTGTCTGTGACTTTAGTATGATTTTAGGCAGCCTCTCTGCTAATATGTGGGGTTGTGTTGCTGTCTTGCTAGTTGTTTGGTATAGGGTGTCCAGGACTGTAGTTTGCTGGTCGTTGAGTGGAGCTGGGTCTTAGCATTGAGATGGAGGTCTCTGAGAGAGCTTTCGCTGTTTGATATTACATGGTGCTGGGAGGTCGCTGGTAGATCAATGTCCTGAACTCAGCTCTCCCACCTCAGAGGAACAGGCCAGACAGCTGGCTGGAGCACGAAGTTTCTGTCATCCACATGGCTCAGAAGAAAAGGGAGAAAAAAATAAAGAAAATAATATAAAATAAAATAAAGTTATTAAAATAAATTTTTTTAATTACTAAAAATTAAAAAGTAATAAAAAAAGAAAAAACAAAGTAAGAAAGAAAGAAGAGAGCAACCAGAAAACAAATCCACCAGTGTTAACAAGTACTAAAAATTATACTAAAAAATAGAAAAAAAACGGACAGACAGAACCCTAGCACAAATGGTAAAAGCAAAGGTATACAGCCAAAATCACAGAAAGACGCATACACACTCACAAAGAGAAAAAGGAAAAAAAAAGTCTATATATAAAAAAAGGAAGAGAGCAACCAAATCAATAAACTAATCTACCAATGATAATAAACTCTAAATACTAAACTAAGATAAACATAAGACCAGAAACCAATTAGACACAGAAAGCAAACCCCAAGTCTACAGTTGCTCCCAAAATCCAGCACCTAAATTTGGGATGGTTTGTTGTCTATTCAGGTATTCCACAGATGCAGGTACATCAAGTTGATTATGGAGATTTAATCCGCTACTTCTGAGGCTGCTGGGAGAGATTTCCCTTTCTCTTCTTTGTTCACACAGCTGCCGGGGCTCAGCTTTGGATTTGGCCCCGCCTCTGCGTGTAGGTCGCCGGATGGCGTCTGTTCTTCGCTCAGACAGGACGGGGTTAAAGGAGCCGCTGATTCGGGGGCTCTGGCTCACTCAGGCCGGGGGGGGAGGGCGGGGCATGGAGTGCGGGGCGGGCCTGCGGAGGCAGAGGCCGCCTTGACGTTGCACTAGCCTCAGGCGCGCTGTGCGTTTTCCTGGGGAAGAAGACCGTCAGTGGTGGGCTGCACAGGCTCCCGGGGCGGGGGGGGGGAGGTGTGGAGAGTGACCTGTGCTGGCACACAGGCTTCTTGGTGGCGGCAGCAGTAGCCTTAGCGTCTCATGCCCGTCTCTGGGGTCCGCGCTGTTAGCCGCGGCTCGCGCCCGTCTCTGGAGCTCCTTTAAGCGGCGCTCTGAATCCCCTCTCCTCGCGCACCAGGAAGCAAAAAGGTAAGAAAAAGTCTCTTGCCTCTTGGGCAGCTCCAGACTTTTCCCCGGACTCCCTTCCGGCTAGCCGAGGCGCACTAACCCTCTGCAGGCTGTGTTCACGCCGCCAACCCTAGTCCTCTCCCTGCGCTCCGACCGAAGCCCGAGCCTCAGCTCCCAGCCCCCGCCCGCCCCGGCGGGTGAGCAGACAAGCCTCTCGGGCTGGTGAGTGCTGGTCGGCACCGATCCTCTGTGCGGGAATCTCTCTGCTTTGCCCTCCGCACCCCTGTTGCTGTGCTCACGTCCGCGGCCCTGAATCTTACCCCCTCCGCCACCCGCAGTCTCCGCCCGCGAAGGGGCTTCCTAGTGTGTGGAGACCTTTCCTCCTTCACAGCTCCCTCCCACTGGTGCAGGTCCCGTCCCTGTCCTTTTGTCTCTGTTTATTCTTTTTTCTTTTGCCGTACCCAGGTACGTGGGGGAGTTTCTTGCCTTTTGGGAGGTCTGAGGTCTTATGCCAGCGTTCAGTAGGTGTTCTGTAGGAGTTGTTCCACGTGTAAGATGTATTTCTGGTGTATCTGTGGGGAGGAAGGTGATCTCCACTTCTTACTCCTCCACCATCTTGAAGGTCTCTGCAAGGTGGTTTATGTTAAAGGAAAGTGCTTTTGTTGTTTTAAGGGTCTGCAGTACACCAAACGCATCTCCAAGGCCAGTGTAGAGTGTTCCTTATATGCATTAAATAAAGCTTCTAACAGGCTGCATTACTGGGCTCACTCAGCTTGCTCTCCACAGCCAGTTTCAATTTCACTAAAAGGAAAGAATTGGTAATTAATTATCTAGGCCATGTAATGAGTTTCCATTACTTGGAATTCAATAAAGCTCTTTCATTGTGACCAGGCTGATCAATAGCACAGAAGGGCTAATAGAAACCGTAGATACAGCTGGGATAATAGAATGGCTGTAGGAAATTTGGCTGGGCCGCTGGAGCCCTCTTTCTTCTCTCCAAGGAATGGAAGCTGCTCAGTAGCTCCTTTTTTTTTTAAGAACACCCTGTGAGGCATTGTGAAATGAGTAGGCTATTGTGTTACTGCACAAGCTAATGGAAATTTCCTTTACAAAATGCATACACACTTGGAGCTGGAATGACTTTGGAGATGATTTAGTTGTATTACTCATGGATCACAATGATGAGATGGCCATTTTTTTGTACCAAAGTAATTTTATCTTTAACACCAACCTCCCCATTCCCTCACTGCCACTGCTGATTAGATAAAAGTGTGTAATTGATAAAACAAAAAGTGCAATCCTTGGAGTAGCAAGAGACATGTAGTTGCCTACTGTAGAAAGATGTGAAAAACTAGGAGACAATGTAATTGTTTAACTGGGGTTTAAACCTGATAGACCCTACAAAGTGTGGACTTGTGAGGAAGGGTTAGGACAATGATTAAATCACATTTGTAAGGATGCCACTTGCCCAAGAAAGGAAAACCACACATTCCAACATTCTAAGAGAGGCCAAGGAGCATAGCTGATGCCTGAGAATTTGCTTGTTTCAGTGACAGTCGGTTGTGTTTTCCTATGAGAATTCTATTTTTCTTAAAATATCTTGGGTAAGTCTCTGTTTCTTGCAATCAAAGGATCCTAAGAAGAACACTGGTCCAATTCCTGTATTTTTCAAGCAGTGAGACCTATTGTAGGTAGTAGAGGTACAGGTATATGTACATGTGTAGGTATAGGTATAGGTTTATTTGGAGCATTATGAAATGTTGATGGAAATTGTACTGAGATGAGAACCTGGCTGTGGCAGGTTGTATTTCCCAGGGATGAATGCAGACATATCTCCTATCCCACATGCTCTTCAGCAGTGTGACCTTGCCAGTCCTCCACCAGGAAGTAGAGTGTATTTTCCCCTCCCTTGAATGTGGGAAGGCTGTATGACTGTTTTGACCAATAGAATACAGCACAAGTGACACTGCAGTTCAGGGCATAGCTCTTAACTGACCTGGCAGCTTCTGCTTCCTCCTTCTTAGAAGGCAGCATCATGCAAGAAGTGTGATTTCTTTGAGACCACAGTGCTGTTAGAAACCCAAGCCACGTGGAGACTCCTCGGATGACAAGATGCTTGCATGGAAAGACAGACAGACAGACAAACACACACACACATAGTACAAAGAGCACTGAGATGTCAGTCACATTAGTAATAAGTCATCTTGAAGTGAATCCTCTAACCTCAGTCACCCCAGCTGATGACACACAGATTAGAGACAAAACCCTCAGCCGAGCCTTTTCCACATCCCTGACCCACAAAGTCATGAACAAAATGGAAGTTATTTTAAATCACTAAGCTTTGGGTTAGCTTGTCATGCAGCAATAGGTAATTGAAACACTAGGTCACTTGGCTTTCAAATCAGTTTTATGTCCATGAGGCCTCAATTTTATTGGAATAAAACAATATCTTTAGCAACACATCCAAACACCTTTTTGAGCTAACATTTTATTTGGTAAACAGAAAAGCATGTGGATGTCCTGTTAAAGTCACAGAAAACATCTCAGGCAAAAACTCAAATTATGTGACAGATGCAATTTCATTAATCTTCATAACAACACCATGAAGGAAGGTATCATTACTTCATTGTGAGCTTGGAAATTTAGAAATTTAGAAGCACAGTCTCAAGCTTCCACCATGTTTCAGTGGTGCAAATTGAAGACCTTCCCACTGATGGTTACTTATCTAGGTTCCAGTAGCTGGAGAGGCTCTTAGATGCCCATTCTCTAAAATCAGTAATTTGTTATATTTCATTTGTGTTGCCAACTTGTGGTCAGTATCCTACTGGTTAGAAAGAACCAGCTTCCAGTTTTTCCATACCCACACCGATACTTGTTATCGTCTGTCCTTTTGGTTATAGCCATCTTAGTGGATAGGAAGTGCTAACTCATTGTGGTTTTGATTTGCCATTCCTTAGTGACTAGTGATGTTAATCACTTGTACCTGTGTGTAACCTGTATTGGTTATTTGTGTATATTCTTTGGAGAAATGTCTATTCACATCTTTTGCCCATTTTAATTGGGTCCTTTATCTCTTTATTGTTGGATCGCAAAGAGTTCTATAAAGAACTCTAGCGTGCATGAGATCCTTACCAAGATACGTTATTTGCAGATATCTTCTCCTATAAGACATTGATTCTTAATCTTTTTTTGGTATCATATGCAGTGTTTAAGAATCTGATGAGTTCATGGGCTCTCACACAGCTAAGTGCACACTCCTGTAAACTTTTGCTTATGTTTTCAGGGATTTCACAAAGCATCCTGAGGCCACTTCATGGAAAACTTGAGTCTGTGTCCACCTCTCCCCAAGTTGTGCCCTTCTCTAGGATCATTCAGCTACTGTATGACAGTGCATTGCGATGAAGTGAAGAAAATGGCTCTTTTGGTGGGTGGTGTGAGGATTCCATTTGGTGACAGAATAGTCTTGTTGGGAAATTGCCTTGGGAGACCTTCTTAGAGTAGGCAATTCTGTATAGAACTAAGTATGCTGAGTCTCAGAGAAGAGAGGAAAACTGTTCATGAGACAAGAAGAGATTTTTTTTCCTTTTTGCATGAAGTAGGGAGAAGGGAGAGAGAACTTCAGCCAACTGAGAAACTGAGAGAGGGTTGGAGAAGATAATTCCCAGGACATATCCTGATGAATTAGAAGTAAATGGATGTTTTCCTAATGCTAATCAACAGCACTCACTTAACTACTTTTGTCATGTCTGCTTCTCAACTAGAGAAAAAAGATGAAGTGGAACAGTGAGAGCTATTTAAATAGACAACTGGAAGCCAGAGGCTTGGGAACATTTAGACCTTTCTATTTTTCTAAAGCCTATTGCTGGCAAAAAATTATGACTCTGAATACTAATATTCTAGACATGCAAAGTTACCATTTAAGCTAAACTCAATGTCTCATGACAGATTTCCTCCCTTCTGTGTAAACTTGTTATCTTTTCTTTCAAGAATAATCAGAAAAATTATGCTCATCATTTCAGAATCTATCAGGAATTTCAAGGCATCATAGAAACTTAGCATTTAAAAGGGTCTAAAATTTTATATTTAATTCCCTATTCATCATGCCTCGTAAAAGATCATTTAGGTTTTGCTTGAAGGCTCTTGATGAAGGGGAAGTCACTACCTCATAATAACCCATCCAGTTGATTTGATCTTTGGGCGGTTCTAACTTATAGAAAGTTTCTTCTTTACTGAGCTGAAATGAGCCTCCTTATACTTCCAACTGTCATCACTAGTTATGCCATTTGGGACCAAAATATGAAAACTATAGATACTCTTTATTTAGCACCGCCTATACCATTTATGTGGTAGGTGCTTTATATTATATTTGTATTATTTACTTATAATTGCTTATTACAACTCAGGAAAGTAGATGTATCTTTTACATTTAATAAGTAAGAAATTGAGAATTGAATTCATGGCTCAGAGAAGATAACTGAGAGACTGGGATTTTAACCTTGGTCTGTATGATCCCAAAGTCTAAGTGATTTCTACCATGTAACTCTGTCTCTCTAAGAATGACTAATTCTTTTTTTACCTGAAAGGTTTAACTAATAGAAGATAATGCTAGTTCTCACTGTGCCTATTCCCTCTTCAGCAAGCAAATAGCCTCAGAATCTTCTAACCAAAAACATACATTGAATATCTCTTTCTTGTTGCAAAGGTCTGTGCCACGTACTCTAAAAGGCATTATTTTGAGTAGGAACTTGGTTTCTTAATGAGTTAACTCACAACCCAATACCCACAACAGAAAGTAGTACTCTAAAGAACTGTACTAGTAGAATGAAGTGCAATGGAACATTGAGGATAAATAAACACATCCATTGGGTGCTTGGCTTTTGCAATTATTTTGTTAGTTCATACTTTTTGTTCTCTTCTATATCTATAAATCAAGGTCAGTCTTTACTCTCTTGATGTTACTTTGCTGCTGGAAAAAAAATAGATATGGTAACATCTTTATTTGTCTTGGTGGTCAACTAGATTTAAATACAGACAAGCAAGCTGGGAAATTTCCATTTGTCAGTTGAATTAGGCTTGCATCAAGGTAGATGCTCCTAAAGATATAGAAATGGAAATGAAGAGGTTGCCATTACTGATGAATAGAGTCTGTGGAGGCAATAAGACCAATGAGTTCTCACTTTTTAACCAGATTTTTGTCTTAAAACTTAGTTTACTCATATTGATAGTTATAGAGCAGGCTCTTGAATAATAAGTGCTGCATAACTGTGACTGGATGCCTTGAAGATTCCTATGATGACCAGGCATAGGATTTTAAATAAAATTTTCTCCAAATTCCACATGTTGTGATGCATAATAGGGTCTTCATATTAGACGAGGAGCATTGTAGATGAGTTCACACTAGGACCCTTATGGAAACAAGAAAGTACATTGTGTGTGTGTGTGTGTGTGCGTGTGTGCGTGTGTGCGTGTGTGCGCGCGCACCATGCCTTTGAAAGCCTTATAGGCATGCTGTTGGAATTGTGACTAGAAATTAATTCTTCACCTTTTAAACAATGTTTTCCCAAATTCTTTATGGACCTAGTATTCTGTTTATTTTATTTTAATTAATTAATTAATTTTATTTTATTTTTGGCTGCCTCGGGTCTTAGTTGCGGCATGCAGGATCTTCGTTGAGGCATGTGGGATCTTTCGTTGCAGTGCACGGGCTTCTCTCTAGTTGCGGTGTGCAGGCTCCAGGGCGTGTGAGCTCAGTAGTTGTGGTGCGCGGGGTTTTTTGTTGTTTTTTTTTTTTTTTTTTTTTTGCAGTACGCGGGCCTCTCACTGTTGTGGCCTCTCCCGTTGCGGAGCACAGGCTCCGGACGCGCAGGCTCAGCGGCCATGGCTCACGGGCCCAGCCTCTCTGCGGCATGTGGGATCCTCCCGGACCGGGGCACGAACCCGTGTCCCCTGCATCGGCAGGAAGACTCTCAACCACTGCGTCACCAGGGAAACCCTGGTAGCGCAGGTTTAGTTGCCCCGTAGCATGTGGGATTTTAGTTCCCTGACCAGAGATTGAACCTGCGTCCCCTGCATTGTAAGGCAGATTCTTTACCACTAGACCACCAGGGAGTCCCTATTCTGTTATACCTTGTAATTCCATGGATGCAGGAAGGATTTAAAACTGGTGCTTTTTTTTTTTTTTTAATTTATTATTGGCTGCATTGGGTCTTTGTTGCTGCACGTGGGCTTTCTCTAGTTGGGGCGAGCAGGGACTACTCTTCGTTGCGGTCCGCGGGCTTCTCATTGCGGTGGCTTCTTTTGTTGCAGAGCACGGGTTCTAGGCATGCGGGCTTCAGTAGTTGTGGCATGCAGGCTCAGTAGTTGTGTCTCACGGTCTCTAGAGCGCAGGCTCAGTAGTTGGGGTGCATGGGCTTAGTTGCCCCGCGGCATGTGGGATCTTCCCCGACCAGGGCTCAAACCCATGTCCCCTGCATTGGCAAGCAGATTCTTAACCACTGCACCACCAAGGAAGCCCCAAACTGGTGTTTTTAATATAAAGTTCTTATATTGGTGAGCAGGGAATTGAGGACTGGGAACCCTCTAAGCATGTGGCACTGATGATGGGTACAGGCTACATCTGGGTTTACCCTGGTTCCCTCAGCTGACTTCAGGTGCTGCAGAAAGGCCCTACAGGTTGTTCTCAGAAGGCATGGGGAAGCAGAATACTTTACTGGGCAGGTAAGAGTGAAAGGGAAGGGAAGAGCAAGGCATGTGATTAAAAACTCTGTTTAGGGCTTCCCTGGTGGTGCAGTGGTTGGGAGTCTGCCTGCCGATGCAGGGGACGCGGGTTCGTGCCCTGGTTCGGGAGGATCCCACATGCCGCGGAGCAGCTGGGCCCATGAGCCATGGCCACTGGGCCTGCGCGTCCGGAGCCTGTGCTCCGCAGAGGGAGAGGCCACAACAGTGAGAGGCCCGCGTACCGCAAAAAAAACCCCACAACTCTGTTTAAACATATATGTAAGATTGTTTAAAAATGTTTTGTTTTGGCCTTTTGGAAGAAAACATTGCAATGGTAACTGGGGGTGCTATAGGGGTGTTGTTTGTACATGAGTTTTTTCATTCGTTATTATAGTTATTAAATCATTCATTCAGCCAATATTTACTGAGTGCCAGATGCTGTCCTATGTTTGGGGTTCCAGTGATGAACAAGACTGACACAGCCCCTACCCTTATGGAAATTCTGTGAATTACAGAATAGTGTGATCTGTATTTCACAAAGAAAAAAGTAACCAAATTTCAGATGAAAAAGACATTTTTTGTTTAAAGAAATCTTTCCTTTAAAAAGCTACCTCCATTCAATGACACAATACAGAGTTTTAGGATTGTGCAATAAATATTTATGGACTGCTGTTATTGCTAAGCAATGCTAGTGTCTCAGCTAATATTGTTACAGTGGTCAAGACATACTGGTCTGTGCCTGCCCTCTCTCCTGAAGGAGACTTTATGTACCTGTCCTCTGCTTCAGTATGTGCTGACTTTGTACTTTAATCTCCGAAGGCTGCATCCCTCCCTGTCATTTCTGAATTCTGGAGGAAGCCTGAATGTAAGCTCCAGGTATTCACAACAGTTTGTTGGGTCTGGCATGTCGAGGTGTTTGAAGGGGTAGCTAATAGGAGGGTAAGAATGGAAGGAAGTCCCAAAGTTTGTTTATCCCTTTCTTCCTTTTTGTAAACAAGTTACCTGAGCTCCAGAGAGCAGAAAGCCCATAGACAGTGACGGAGACAGGCTGTCCAGTTCCCAGTGGAAATACCTTTCTATCTTACACTCCTTTCACTTGGGCCATTATAATGTATCTTTGGAAAAGAAAGTGTCTACCATGATAAAAGGAAGGTCTTTGTCTCTGACTCACGGCTGCATCCCCAGTGCCAGAAGAGTGCTTGATATGTAGTACATGCTCAATAAATGTTGGTAAAAGAATTAATAAATGAATGAAATAAAAGCTATTGACCACAATTAAGTACAGTTCACAGGATGTCATGAAAAGCCAATGGATTCAGCTTTGCAAATAACATACAAAATCTAAAGACATGTAGAGTTTGATTTTTTCATTGGCTTTATTAATCTTTACCAGCTATGTCATATTAGTCACCTGAACTTCTTTCTCTTGCTTGTATCTCTAGGTTAGAACATCAAGTGAAGCTACATTCAATCCAAAATCATTCATTCAACCATCAGGCAGCTGGCCATGCAAAGGAGTTCCTGGGGAATTCCCCACAAATAGATTTTTTTTTTTTTTTTTTATTAAAAAACAATCACTTGAATTAGGAGAGGCCAAGGGATGGTTTAATTTATCCCTTGTACCCTGGCCCACAGCCACTTTTCATAGCTGGACAAATACATCAGTAAATAAGTGAAATCCCAAAGTGGAGAAGGCTGTCTGTGAAGACCGTTGTCTAGCTGGAAGATGCAGTTGAGAAATAGGGCAAAGAGTTGAGATGGCTCAGTTTCCTTGGGATACGTATACTGGTGCTTGAAGAATCCATGTTTTAATTTTGTTCCTTTCATCCCATGACCCCAAATGAAGTATTTCTTGGCATATGTACTTAAGAGAAAGGTTCCAGCATGTCCCATTTACCGCAGAATATTTCAGGTTTATTTCAGCACCATTCACAGCAGCCAAAGAATGTCTGGGGTTATGAATGGAGGGAGTTAAAGAATGGCCTATTATTTCACCTAGGTTAGCTGAAAGTAGACACTGTAAAATGTATTTCAGAGCATAAGTACATTTTCCCTATCAAACTTATAGGGAAAATAAGTGAGGTACAGTTATACTCAAAGGCAATTGGATTTGATTTTTATAAGTAATAACCTAGCATGTTGCCTAGTATCCTTCAAGAGACTCAGGTGATTTGGACTTGAGGCAAGACAGGTGGCTAGATAAATGAGTGATATAAGTTTTGATTCTAAGCAAATAATTGATTTAAAAACCTTAATACTTTGATAGAATAAGCCTGATCTAAGTGTTAGAAGACAGGATGTCTGGTATCTGTCCTGCTAGTAACATTCTGTATGACCTTAGAGAAGACACTTAGGTGCTCCATGTCTTAGTTTCTTTATGTATGAAAATAATAACCACACCAAGGCTACCTATTATAGGTTGAATTATAACCTGCAAAAATATATATTGAAGCCTTAATCTCTGGAACTGTGAATATGACCTTATTTTCAAACAGGGTCTTCGACGATGTAGTCAAGTTAAGGTGAGGTCATTAGGGTGGACCCTAATTGAATTTGACTGCTTTTCTTATATGAAGAGGGAAATTTGGACATAGAGACACACGGAGAGAAGGCCATGTAAACTACAAGGGCACTAGAAGCTAGGAAGACACAAGGAAGGATTTTATCCAGAGTCTCAGAAGGAGCTTGGCCTAGCTGACAACTTGATTTTGGATTTCTAGCCTCCAGAACAGTGAGAGCATACATTTCTATTGTTTTAAGTCACCCAGTTTGTGACAATTTCTTATAGCAGTCCTGAAAAATGAATTCACTAACTCACTCACATGATATTATGAGGTTAAAGATAGTAATGTATGTGAAAGATGTTCTGAAATCTATTACATCATGTCTTAAGGTAAAACTAAAATGAACTTTAAAGCAGACAGTGCTATGGAAAGGATAAATTTAAAACTCTGTTACAAATATTTTTTATCACTAAACAATATTTCATAACAAGATTTTAGCCTTGAAAAATATCTCTAGTAGAACCCGAAAAATTCAGCAGTTCCTAAATATTCTTGAACAGTTCATTTTCTCTCTTCTTTCATTTTTATGTATTTAAATAATTTATTTCCCTGGGTACGTGAGTTTTTTTCAAGTAAGCTTAAGTGTCTTATTCATTATACTTAGAGCGTTGGCTTTCCCACAACCTACACAGTAACTGGAAAATAAAAACATAGCAAAATAAAAAGAGAATTTATGAGATGTAGCCACAAAAATCCCTTAATAGGTCTGATTCTCCATTCACCATCCCAACAACCGCAGAGGTGAAATACTATCAAATTGTAGTCATTTTGCAATGTTCTTTGTTAATCCAAGAGTGGTTAGTCCAAAATAGCACATTCATCATGTGAAGAATTATATTATGCTTTAGAGTATTGTGGTATATTTCCCCTTCTGTATATGTCTATGAGAGGAGTTATTATTGTTATAGATACGTGTTTGTAGTTCCTCTTTATTTTTCAGGATTTCCTTGAATTGTTCTGAGCAGGAGATGAGAGTTCAATATATTGGACTAAAAACTCAGAAACTTTAGAGGTCATCTAGTTTAAATCCTCTCATTTTACAGATAAGGGAAGCAGAGCATAGCTGTTCAGTGACCTGTTGAAGGTTGCACAGGGATTTGGTGACAGAATAGAATTCCAGTTGCCTGACTTCATCCAGTCCGGTGCTCTTTCTTCGCTAAATCCATTGTGGTCATACAGGCTTCGTAATAGTTCTTGGATCTCTAACTTACTAGCTATGTGACCTTGGATAAGTCTCTCAAAATTTCTGAACATGCCTTTCCTAGTTTATAAAATGAAAATAGAAAAACCAGGCTAGTAAAAGCTGTAGTGCAGCTGAGAAAGAAATACCCAGGCCACAGAGTATGTCCAAGGTGAAAAAATGTTAGCTTCCCATTCCCCCGTCTCCATGCCACATTAATTACTGCTTGTCCTTTTTTTCCTCGGGCGTGGTTTTTGGGGCATTGCTTCCTGGACCCACAAAGACTTGTAAAGGACCATTCTTTCTGTACTTGTAGCTCCTGGGGTTGTTCCTAGTGTATAAGCACTTCCCTCACTCTACTGCAGTTGCCTGATTGTTGGACTATAGGTCTTTGACTGCAGGAACTGTTTCACGTTCACTGTTATACTCTGGCACTTAGAACAGTACTCAAAAAAAAAAAAAAAAAAAAACAAGGCTGTTCAGTGAATGATCAGTGAATAAATTGTTTAGTGCACAGATTCTATGAGGAGATGTTTGGGGAGCATATATTCTCATGGAAGGAATCTTGCCTTTTCCACAGCTACTACCAATGTAAAGTTTGGATCCACACGTTGTATGGATAATTTTTTTTCCCATGATTTTTTACCTTTGTGATTATGTTTTACTTAGGATACTGGTAAAATGAATTTGCTTGTATTACCTGAGCACATACTGACTAAGGGTGGAGGGAGGCTAGGAAGCCTCAGGCAATCATAATTTCACCAGAGGAAATTTAATTTAGAATCATGTCTTTACTGGCCATAAACCACAGTGTACTAAAAGACTTGTAAATAAACGAAAGATTTCTGAAGTGAAAGAGGCAGTTGTAAAAGAGTTGAAAGAGATCTGAGGTTATTGTCAAATTCCCTGGGTCTGAGTCCACGCTTCAGTGTTCTTATTCATAAAGTGGGGATAACAATGTCCACCTCATAGAATTCTTGTGAAGAACCGATGAGAAAATGTTCATGAACATACTTTGTAAATGGTGAAGTACTATGTGAATGTAAGGGTGTGTAATTATGAGTTTGATTACTAAACTGGAGGATTACAACTAGTTCCTTTGCTTGCTTTAGTATCCAGGACTAGAAAATAGAGGAAATTGGTCATTTAATTTTATTAGAAACGAGGATGCTGTTGACAGTGTGCTAGGATTTGCTCAGCCATTGATGCTCAGTGACTCCTGAAATGCTCCAGTTTGAACTTGGGAAGCAGAATGATCTAAAAGAAACTAGGGAGAACAGGACATGGACAGGCATTAACTCCTGGAACATCTAATGCTAATAGCAGAGATTTGAATGAATAGCAGCACTTTTCCTCTAATCCTAGAGCTCTAACATGCTTTTCAGAGGGCAGAAGTCTGAAATTCTCACATTATTTCTTTTCAGTGGATCTCTCATCTGCATGGCTCCTGAACTAAGTCTAGGTCCATCCCAGGATACACATAGTTGAAGGTAAAACACCAAGGACACTTGCCTGAGAAATTCAGTTTCACTCTAGTGTTGTGTACAGGATACCCTAAATCAAGCCAAGGCCCCTGTACTGCTCTTTGAAAGGACCCATGCCAACAGACCTAGGCAATACTTCTTGGAGGCCATAATTATTTTCAGCTATTGCTAAAACATGTACTGAGAGTGACACCATCCAGCCAACCTCACAACAATCACCAAGATGGAATTTCTTCTATCTTTTACACCCTTCTTCCAAGAACACTTGAGGCCGTTTTTTTTTTGTTTTCTTTTTTTTACCTATTTTCCCTTCAAGCGCTCTTAAGTTTAACCTACTGCTGCAAGGCAGATGGTTTGTGGATTAAAGAGACAGCCATTACCAAAAAGATACACACTTGGCATAAAATGATAAGGTTACTTGGAATATTTAGTCAAGGATACAGAACTTCCCATAAGTGAGGAGGCTACACAGTGTAGGTCCAGATGCACATTATCTTTGACAAAGGGTTTTCCTTTGTCCTCATATTCTTAGTTGCTGACACATTCTAAGCAGGCAAAATCCCATCAGAATTGAGAAGGGAGATAAATTCTTGCTAGACCATTGCCCTTTTATATTTAGGCTTATATATTCATCTCTCTGTTGTTGAAGAACTTACATTAACCGTCTGTCTTCCATTTAAGGGAATATTTATAAACATCGTGCTCTTCTGACCCTTGAACCAAATGCATCATCAGTAAACCCACATCCTCATCCAGGTAGCAAGAGCAGAGGTGTGTTAAAGTGTCCCTTGAACAAACACATACATATTTGGTTGCCCAGTATCCTTGAAATCTTGTGTCCTTTGTACTGTTGAGAAATATTCATTGGGCAGAAGTTGTAAGGTTAAGGTGGGGAGCATAGAGAATAATTTGCCCATAAGTAGAATTATAGGGGTGACCATGGTTGTTCTGCTCTCTGTAGAATGACACCTTGGAGAAGATTCAAAAATCCCATCTCCTGACAGTGATTGTAGCTCCCAGCCATGGGCACAGGAAATGGAAGATGCCATGAGATGTGAGGAAATCATTCTACTGAGATGTCTGCTGTTGACACTTGCTCTTGACTTAAGATGCTTATAAGGAGGATTTTCTTTGTTTTCTCTCTGAAGTTCTCTTTCATTCTTTAGAGAACTTGAAAGCTCAGGGAAGGTTTCTAGTATATTAAATTAATGATTTTAATTTTCACTTTTTATGGAAGGCTTGTAGAATATTTTAGAACCAAAAGAGAACCTATAGATTGTTATTTCTCTTTGTTTTTCATTTTTGAATAAAATCAGGTAGGTTGGTTTCAATATAAAGACTATTTTAAAAAATTTATCTCTCCGTATATCTGACCAACCATTATAATAAAGAGATTTTTCTTTTAAAGTTACAGATGAGCCATTGTAGATTTCAGCAAATTTTTTTGAATGTTGTATGTGATTTAATGATTTCAGTTATGACTTAATATTTGAATAATGTCACTACTCTCCAAATCTTCCATAATTATAATTCAATTTGTCAAAATTTACTTAATAGCCATGTGCCTAAGCATAAGGAGAACACTTGGTCTGTTTAGCAAACCTTCTGTCGGAGCAGAAATACAAGAAGACTGTAGCTGTTGATTACTGTTTTAGTGTGCGTAGGATATGCCATATGATGCAAGATGGCTCCTGCCAACTAAGTCAGCAGAGGATTTTGTTTAGCAGAATTCGTTTAATAAGAAAGAATTTTGATAAATAGTCTTGTCTCAGATGGATTAAACTATTGATTTACCAGTACTGTTCCTATCTCGACCCATGGGGACACTGTTGATGCCACTTAGAATATTACAAACTCCCTGCCATATGCATGTTGTCTAGCCCATGCTTCAACCCCATCACCTTTCAGCAGATTGCTTTAGACAAGAGATCTCATGGGCAAGGAATCTGCAATGCATATAAGCTTACTTGCTGATTTAATACAAGAGAGTCCTAGACATTGACCTTGTCTTGAGTTATTCTAACTTGGCAGGGCCGTAACACTGCAAAGACCTGCAAATCCCTTTTTAACAAGGCTACCTGAACCAAATGGCCCCAGTCCAAATACATGAAAATTTAAAGATGTCCAAGAGATCAGTGGCTTACAGTATTAAAGAGTAGGAAGACTGACACTGCATTTAACTCAGGTCTACTTATTTTTCCAGCCAAGAATTCTGTCTCCAAGCATAATAGCTGCTCTGTTATCACTTTATAAATTGCTGCGCATATTATTTCAATAATGAACTGGGGGAAGGCATTCTGTTTGAAGATGTTAAAGGCACCAAATGCCCCACTAAAATCCCCAGATGTTCAATTATTTGAAAGAGATGATTTCTCCTCTAAGCAGGTTGTATTTTTAATTTTTCCAGAAACAACAGGTAGAATGGATATTATAATGTCCATAGAGCCCATGGTCCTTGAAGTACCCACAGGTATTGCAGGCCAACCAAAGTGGTTCTCAAGGCAAGAGGCAGACCAAGAATGGGATGCAGGTGTTTACATTTCTGCTTATGAGTGCTTTCTTTCATCAGAAAAAAAACCACGTAATTTTCCAGGGTGACAGAGAAATTGGCAATACCTATCAACTTGGCACTAAGTAAGCCTAATTTGGCAAGATTTATAGTGTACCTGGTGCAGAAATGACCATATGTGCCCATGATGTACTGTGTCTAAAAGGGCAGCCTAATGCATTCTTTGCTACTCTAATGATGGTGTATTGAGCACAAGTGCTCAATACACCTACATCTACATGATGATGATGTGTTGAAAATATCAGTCTCAATTGATGGGAAACGAAGCACACAAATATTATA
Organism: Grampus griseus; assembly: GCF_964374135.1. Classification (NCBI taxonomy): domain Eukaryota; kingdom Metazoa; phylum Chordata; class Mammalia; order Artiodactyla; family Delphinidae; genus Grampus; species Grampus griseus. The sequence continues at coordinate 14,559,208 of NC_139004.1, forward strand.
TCTATATCTATACCTATATCTATATCTAATATATCTATTTTTTTCTGCATCAGGGCATGTGAATTTAAACACTCTATAGTTCTATTGTGTGTAGTTTTCTTTCAGTGTGGTCTAGACTAGACCACTCCTGGTAAGAAGCAAAATAAAAATTAATGAATACAAGTAAAGGACTAGGGAAAGCCAGAAGCAAGGTTTTTAGAAAAAGAAGTATGAGGCTTGGGTCCTAGTGGTAAGTACCTATTGTATATGCTCTGGTAAGTATCTTTCTTTAGCTAAGCTCCAGTTTCCACATTGTAACGTGATCAGGTTTGAGTAGGTGATTTCTTAGTATACGTTAGCCTAATTTCTGTAATAAGTATGGTTAAGCCAGAACAAGTGTACAGACAACCTTAAACTTTACAGTTGTGCCCTCACATGTTGTCCATCCATCTTGGTCCATTGGAGTTCTCAGATTTAAACATGCCCATATTATAAAGACAGAATAAAGACATATAATTATGGGTTTCTCAAGGAGTTTTCCTGTGAAAAGGTGTTCAGTTCAGGGAGGTATTGATGGTTAAGTGCAAATGAGGAAGGGAATGTGCTTTCATTTTGAGTTGGCAGACACCCCACCAAAAATGAAATAAAGGCGTAACTGGTTCACTGAAAAATCTGGACTCTATAGAATACAAACATGAAACAATGTAATTTTCCCTTCAAAATGCATCTCCAGTTCCTTCAAGCACTCTCCATGAATTAGTCCTTTTTCTGCCCCTGGATGAACCCTTAGGCAGGTCTTACCCCTCAGATGATAAACAAACAGTCCCTTGTTTGGGGATTAAAACCTAAGTCTGATCTAATAATCACACAACTCCAGTCCAGAATATTAATCAAGACTTCACATGCCTATCCAGGTAAGTCGTCTTCCTTCCCCCACCTTGGGTCTGACCCAGGCATGAAATCCTAGAATCCAGGGAAAGGTCAGGGTCATTTCTTCAAAACTTCCTGTGGTTTTTGACCCGTCTGGCTTTGGAGGGGAAAATGAGGGAAGTAACGGGGAATGGCAGAGTCTTATCTGCCTGGTACCACCGTGATCTCCTGTTGGGTGCCAGCTAGATATGGCAGGTGTCCAAAGATGAGTCTGTCTTTTGGGCAATTTTTGTGGATGTCTAGAGGATCCACTGTCTGTTTTCCAACTGGGCACAACTGTCCCCTCAGTTCATGTGTTTCTTGCAATCCAGCCCCCTGGAGAGATAGGAACAAGACTGATTGAAGGAGATAGAGTTAGGTTTAGAACTAGAGTTAGGGTTAGGTGAGAGAGAAGAAACTGAACATGCCCCTGACTGCGTCCTCAATATCCCAGCCTGAAGGAGGCCTTAGCTAAGGGAGGGAGCATTGTTTTTAACTGTGGTGAGAACATTTAGACCTTCTCACATTTTTAAGTGCACAATGCAGTATTGCTAATCATAGGTACAAGATGCTAAGATGCTTAGGTATCTCATAGGTACAATGAGACTGAGAATCTTAGACTGGACACTTTTTTAACACCCAAACTAAGAAACAAGTTGTTTATTATCTAGAAGTACTGGTATGTAATGTGTCCTATTTCACATTTTGCTTTGAGTCAAAAGGAAGAATTGCATTTTGTATCTTATTTTAACTGTAAAATCATCAGACTACGTGGGTGGTTAAGATTAAGATTCCTGAAACATACCTTAGTTTGAACGCCCTCTTTCCCTTATCCTTAATTAAATATCACTGTCAATAATGCTATCGCTATTTCTGTAGATAAACAACTTTTGGGCTTTCCCCTGGGCTAAAAACACTTCTCTGTGAATCCCCAATGGTTACTGAAGAAGGACATAAGGAATCCCAGGAGCTATGAATTTGTAAGAAATATTTTGAAAGGAGATCAGGCCCATCAGAGGCCTGGCTCCTTTATCCCCGTGTCATCTGCTATGATGACTTGGAAATGAGTAGCTGCAATGAGACAGCACATTGTTTGAATGCCTTGGAAAGGGAACATTTCTAATAATAACAATAGGACTAATGAGTTTCACATTAATTAATGAAAGTGACAGAAGTTGAATCTTATTTAAATAACATGAATACAAACAAAAACATGCCCAGGCTTGCTTGTCACACTGCTGCACTGAATACTACAGTCTGTTAAATACCTGGGCCTGGGCCAACAAAATACCTGTAGTGCTTCATGGAATAATACCCAATAGTTCACCAGTTAGCATCTGAATAAATACGAGCTATTCTTTTATGGCTTTAGGTACAAGAAGTGAAGTACAGGCTAGATGTCTATATTTGTGAAAGGAAAGCTTCTCCTGTATTTTCTATATAACTATACAGCTTCCATTATTGATGTTTTTTTCCGAACGTCATGTTGCTAATGGTGGGAGTCCTGAGGTTTTTCTCAGAAGGCCAGTGAGTTCCTTCCAGACTAATCTCAGAGAGCAGGATAGGTTCCCAAAGAGATAACTGTTGTAAAACTCTGGTACATTCTGTAATCCTCTGTGGATATCCGGGCTTTGCTTAGACGTGGTGTGCTGCTACATCAACATGTACATATGGCCTGTGGTTGCAACTTTATGAGTGCCAACTTTTTTTTTTTAATTTATTTTTATTTTTGGCTTCGTTGGGTCTTCATTGCTGCACATGGGCTTTCTCTAGTTGTGGCAGGCGGGGTCTACTCTTCGTTGCGGTGCACGGGCTTTTCATTGTGGTGGCTTCTCTCTGTGGAGCATGGGCTCTAGGCACGCGGGTTTTAGTAGTTGTGGCACGCGGGCTTAGTAGTTGTGGCTCACAGGCTTAGTTGCTCTGAGGCATGTGGGGTCTTCCTGGACCAGGGCTCAAACCCATGTCCCCTGCATTGGCAGACAGATTCTTAACCACTGCACCATCAGGGAAGCCCTGGGTGCCAACTTCTGCAAGGTTTTTTAACAATTGGGTGGGACTCCATTGGTAGAATTATAACATCTAATCATACTTTGTTTGTTTTCAGTATATATTCCCTCAACCTGCAGCATTTTACCTCTGCACTGCCAGAGCATTTCATGCATCCCTCCAACCTAAGGTTCCTTAGAGCAGAGTTTCTCAATCTCAACACTGCTGACATTTTGAGCAGGATAGTTCTTGCTGTTGGGGTATGTGCTCAGCACCCTTGGCCTCTATCCACTAGATGCCAGTACAACTCTCCCCAAGTTGTAACGACCAAAAATGTTTCCAGACATGACCAAATATTCCCTGGGAAGAAAAATCATTCCCCCCCGCCCCCGCCATTTAGGACCACTGGCACAGAAAGGGTCCTCTCTCCCTTTCAAGGCCCATGCCTTGAACATGACTCGCATATGGTAGCAAACCTGGAAATACCCTACGGGGCCTTTCTGAAGGCAAATTTTGAACTGAAATGTGAGTGTTGCCAATTTTCAGAAAGAATGCACTTTAACAGATTCATTGAGATAGAAAATACGGTTTTAACCTTTAAATAGACAATGGTGGTTTTGAAAGAGCAGGTGTATTGTAATAACATGCTTCCAGTTTCAAATGAAAGCAACTTCTAATAATGCTATTAATACTAATATTTTAATGATTCAGTTATCACTATTAGTAAAATTGCCCAGTAAGATGCATGACTGTAAATAAATCTTTCTCTTACAACAAATGTGAAAAAACATACAGAATAAAATGGTTGTACTTGGGATTTTGTTCTAGGGTGAAAACCCAATTTAACAGTTATAGGAATAGAGCTAAGTGATAGGCAGAGACAAAAAAAAAAAACAACAGGAAAAATTTAATAGTTACAGGAATAGAGTTAGATGATAGGCAGAGAAAGAGAATAGAAGAGGAAACTGGTCCAAAATAAATAATTTCAAGAGAAAATGGTTTAAAATGGCCCCTTTCTCAGCACTCCAAGTGAGAACCGTTGAGCACAGTTGAGAATGTAGTTTTAAATCACCTTCTGTTTGAAGAAGAGTATTTAATAAGTGTCTGTAAGTGCATTTCCTATGCTATCTAACTTATTAATCCTTCCCAAAAGCCTGGAACATTCAGAGCTGCTTTCTTTTCTCAAAATAATGGTAGGTGAAGAAACTGGCATGCTTATGATCAGAAATCCTATGATGAACACCAAATGGATAAAACGGAAAATACATCAAAATGGTGAAAGTGTTCTGATCGCTTTCCTGTCTGACCCTTAAAAGCAGTATGAATCTACCCACGCTTTGTGGTGATCATCTAACCACTATGAGTTTTTAAACATAATGGTTTGTAGGAAATACCATTAATATTTTTAGAGACAAGGAATATGTTTAATTCAGAAAAGCCCAATTTTAACTTCTTTGCCAAAAAAGCCGCTTCTCTTTAATACAGAAAATTAAATTTCTATTCCAAAAGCATGTTTATAGGTTGAATTGTTTATTTTCCTCTGAAGCATTTCTGAAAATATTTTCCTTTCTAATAACAGCTAATTAACTTGAATGCATTCTTATTAAGGCTCTGTCTTGGTCCCTGCATAAATTCTTAGAGGGCTATCTGCTAAGTATCCCCCAGAATTTATCAGATAGCCACAAAGTTATTAGGGCTGAGAGAATTGCTTATATAATGTGAATAAAAATACTTTATGGGCTGATATTATAAATCATTGCTCCCCAATTTACCCTTTAAAAATGATTCAAGGAGCTGGTATTTTATTTTCACATGAAAATTTCATTCAGATACATTCTAATGCTATAGGACTAGGAACCTGAAAATCTTGAAACTCACTTTCAAGCAAGGAGTGTGGTTTCTCATGGATCAAGGGACATGAATATAAGTGCCATCTCTCCATGTATTTGCTGAATATGGTAGAAAGGGCACTGCCATGTTGTACTCTACGAGTATTTTCCCCATGTTGGTCTTTGCAAAAACTGTGCCCCATGAGGTATTTGAGACAACAGTGCTCATTCTCTGAGACCTTGTATCAGGCTAGTTTTTCCAGGTCTCCCTGGGGATTCTTGACACAGAATATAGTCTCCACACCAACTGTATAATTTTATTTTGTAAACTTTTATTTTGATATAATTTCAGACTTACAGAAAAGCTACAAATATAGTGCAGTTGTTGACATTTTATCACGTTTGCTTTGTCATCTACTTTCTCTTCTTTTTTCTCCCCCTACATCTCCGTAAACATATATACCATTTTTTTCTGAACTCTTTGAGTGTAAGTTTAAACATGATGTCCTTTACCACCAAATATCTTAGTGTATATTAGTTAAGGAAGAAGCAATTCTCTTACATAACTGCAGTACAATTGTGAAAATCATAACATTGGGTTGGCTACATTTTCTGTAACATCTTACAGAGGAACCTGAACGAACTTTTTGGCCAACCCGATATTAACATTTGTGAGATATTAATATTGAATTTATAGATTATTCAAATTTCAGCCATTGTCTCATTTAATACTTTTACAGAAAAAAACATTGTGGCCAGGATTCAATCATGAATTGCATTTAGTTACTCTGTCTTGTCCACTTTACTCTGGAACAGTTCCTTGGTTTTCATAACCTTGACATATTTTAAGAGTACAGATGAATAATTTGGTTTGTCTAATGTTTCCTCATTATTAGATTTAGATTGGGTATTTTTTTGCAAGATTATCACGTCAGTGACACTGTATTCTCGGTACAGTGTATCAGGACACACATGATGTCATTTTAAACCATTACTGGTGATGGTAATTTTGATGACTTGGTTAAAATGGTGTCTAATACATTTTTCCACTTCAAAGTTACTATTTTTTCTTTGTAGTTAACAAGTATTTTGTGGGGAGATACTTTGAAGCTATGTAAATGTCCTGTTCCTCATTAAATTTTCACCCACTGGTTTTAGCACCCATTGATGATTCTTATCTGAAACAATTATTACTACAGTAGTTGCCAAATCATGATTTTCTAATGCCATAATTCCATCTCCATTTATTAGTTCTGAATACTATTTTCACCAAAAGGAGTCTGGATCCTTGAAGAATGGCCAATTCCTGGGGATGGGAAAATGCAAGATAAGCTTGGACTATCCTGTGGAACAAGAAAGCATAGAGGTTCTCGAAAAATGATGGGAGCATGAAAAAATGACATCAGACCTGGCCTGAAGGGGCTCCACTGGCTAAATCTTGGAAAATTAGGGCATCAAAACAAATAATGTAATGAGTTATAACCCACTGAACAAAATAGGAATAATAATATAAGAATTCATGAGTTGGTACTGGATGAATGAATGAATGAAATATGTGTAAATAGAAACCTGTTTCTTAGAGTAGAATGCCAGTTTTCCTTTTAAGGAATCATTGTTTGAAGGGAGAGTGTTATCATTAAAACTGTAGTCCATAAGCCAGAACTTTATTTCAGCACATTTTTCCTGAGAGATACAGGGCACCGCTGCTAGAGAAAGAGGTGGGGTTCTCGAGAGATGTCTTTGCTATGAGAACAATGACCCATCTGACATTAGTTCTGGGATCATGGCACAGCAAAATACTTCAGAGGTCTTTCGAAGACCAGACTAAGACCCCTAGTTTTATTCCTCCCATGAGAACTACTGCTACATGTGTTTTAGAAAAACTAGCGAGCTGTAATTTAAAAAGGTGCCATGGATGCCTCCTCACCAGTGGACAGGTGAAGAGGCTCACCACTGGTCAGAACCCTAGCTGTGACTTAGAGTTTGCTGTTGACAGATCTGTCTCAAATATTTTGGAGCCTGGGGTAGGAGGTCCACCCATTATATGTCTAAATATTTTAAAAGTTCTATAGCTACTTATCGAATTTTCTAAGTAAAATACATTCTATCTTCCTACCCTGAAAAATGCAGCATCGGAATTACATATAAAGGTATCAAGGTATGGCTTTAGTGTGACTAAAAATTAGCAAAAAAACCCCAAAGCTGGCTGAATTTTATTATTATTGCATATATCTGAGTGTTCTCGTGATTGTGGAATGATGTTTCCCCATGAAAAGAGGCCCTGAGGAAAGAATTTTGGTGCACGTAACCAATTTAGGAAGTCATCCTAAAAAGTACAAGGGAGAGAGCAGGGAAATTGACACAGCAAGTGGAGAAAAGCCAAAAAGTTGTGTGTTAGTGAACAGCCTACCACTGTGGACAGCTTGGAAGCATATCTTTAAAAAGCCAACTTTTGCCTTTGTCCATGATCATGATGAAGTTATTTCTTTTTAATATGTAGTTCAATTACAGGAAATTAATTTTCTGTGCTGGAAGCATGTTTGCAGGTTGATTAGTTTATTTTCCTCTGAAGCATTTCAGAAACTATTTCTCCTTTCTAATAATAGCTGATTAACCTGAATGCATTTTCATTAGTGCCCTTCATTAGTCTGGTCTACATCTAAGAATTGTTTCACAGTGAGCTGGGGAAGCAGGGGGAATTTATTCATCGACTTTGACTCTCTTTGGTTGGTGATTATCTCTGAGAGTATTAAATTCCCCGTATTTTCGGGCTGTTCTGTGCACCGTCTGAGCAAGATCCCATGACTAGAGGAAGATCACAGGCAGAGAAGCAGGAAGTTTTAAGCCTTTGAGTTGACACTTTTTCCCCAGATTTATTTTACTTGCCTTTATAATCAAGATTTTGGTATAATGTCTTCTTATCCAGAGTAATAAGCTAAATGCATTTTAAATCCAAAATTTTTATATATTTCGTCAACAATGAAATTTAGAGTAAACATAAAATTAAAAGTGTTATTTTCACAGGTTTTTAAGTACTTTAAAAAATATTTAAATGACAAGACAAAATACATATTTTTCTAAATTCACATCAAAATATTAAATAAAAACATTTACATACAGTTGAATTTTAAAATTTCTTATTTTTAAAACTAATTAAATATTTTAAGATTTTTCAAATAAACTTAATTTTGGCATAATTTTAGATTCACAGAGGAGTTGCCAAGATAATCAGAGAATTCCTAAACTCCTCACCCAGTTTCCCCCAATGTTAACATCTTATATTACCATGATATATTTGTCGCAATTAAGAAATCAACATTGGTACATTACAATTAACTGAACTTCATAGTTTATTCAGATTTCACCAACCATTCCATTATTGTCCATTTTGTTTCAGGATCCAATCCAGGATACCACATGCATTTAGTTCATGTCGTCTGGTCTGTGATAGTTTCACAGTTTTCTCTGGTTTTCATGACCTGGGAAGTTTTGAGGAACTCTGGTCAGGTATTTTGTAGAATGTCCTTCAGTTGAGGTTTGTCTGCTATTTTCTTTATGATTAAACAGTAGTCATAGGTTTTGGGAAAGAATACCACGAGGTGCAGTATCTTTCTAAACACATCATGTAGGGAACATATGTTATCCGTGTGACAAGCTGGTGTTTGTAGCTGTAAGTTTACATACTGTAACTTTACAGACTCTATCATTAGTGAGTGAACCACTAAGTCCCGCTCACACTCAGGAGGAGGAAATTAAGCTTCATTCCATATATATTTGGAATTTTTTTGTAAGAAAGGTTTAGCCTCTTACCCTGATTAGTTATTTATTCTAGTCATTTATTTATATCAGTATGGATTCATGCATATTTATTTATTATTTATATAATTCTTTGGATTATAATACCATAGTACATAATTTATTTTGTAACTCAAGTTCTTCCAGCTTTGGTCATTGGAAGCACTTTCAAGTTGGCTTCTGTGTCTCTTGACATGCTAATATCCCTTTTTTGTTTTGGGGGGGGGTACTTCCTTGATTTCTGGCCCTAAAAGATGCTCCAGGCTCAACTTGTAGTTTCCTGTTATAGTCCTGGAATTAACTACTTATCCCAGAAGCTTCCTGTCATTGGAGAATGGTATACAGAAACCAAGATTTGGGTATTGCCTATGCATGCTCTTGCTGGGGTGTCACTGCTTCTAAGCCCTTTTAGCAGAGTTATGAAATATATGTATGTATACTAACCTACACATACACATATAATGCTACTTTTTCTCTGCATCTGTCCGTTTGTTTACATAGTAAACAGGAGTTCATGTCTCTGACTCTACTGCAGTATTCCATGGTTCATTCTAGCTCCCTTTTACACCTTGTTTATCTGTAACTTCCTTCTTTGACAGAGATAAAGCTGCTCTCAACATCCACTGTCCATTTACTTATCTGTTTGTTGCCAGTATTTATTTAAGGCAATTTCAGAATTAATTCATTTCTTCATGAAAAACAAAGCTACCAACTAGAGTGCAATGTTTATGTGCAGTTCCTTTTGTCTTTACTTAGCCTTACAATTTCTAGTCAAAACACTGTTTTCAAAGTTATTTAGATCAGCTTTTTTTTTTAAATTTTATTACCACCCCTCCAGTGAGGTTATTTATACTTTTGTAATATAGTTAGATTCATTTGTCACACTTTATATTCCATCTGGTATTCCCCCTAACATTCTGTTTGGTTTTTTTTTCAATGTGCATATATTAATGTTCACTCTTTGTGATGTGTATCGTGCATTTCTATGAGTTTTGGCAAATGCATACAGTCCACCACTCCAGGACTATAGAGAACAGTTCCATTACCATGAAAAGTTCCCTGTGCTTCCCTTTTTAGTCATCCTTTCTCATTTCCCCAACCCCTGAAAACCATTGATCTGTGTTTCATTCATATAGTTTTGACTTTTTCTGATGTAATGTTAATGAGATCCTATAATTTGTAGCTTTTGGGGTTTTACTTTCTTACTTAGCAAAATGCATTTAAGAGTCATCCATGTCATGTGAATCAATAGCTTAATATTTTTACAATCGAATGATATTCTATTGAATGGATGTAACAGTTTATTCATCCACTAGTTGAAGGACATCTTTATTGCTTCCAGTTTGGGGTAATTATAAATAAATGCTGTGAATATCACATACAGGTTTTTGTGTGAACACAAGCCTTCATTTGACTTGGACAAATACCCAGGAGCAGCATTGTTGGATTGAATAATCTGTGTTTAACTTTATAATAACCTGCTAAACTGTTTTCCAAGATGGCTGCACCATTTAGTCTTCTCACCAGCAATGAATGAGAGCCCTTTGTTGTTCTGCATCCTCATCAGCATTTAATATTGTTAGGTGGTTTGTTTGTTTCTTAAATTAGCTCTTCTAATATGGGTAGACTGGTATCTCATTGTGATTTTAAATTTCAATTTCCTAATGACAATGATGGTGAAAATCTCTCAAATGCTTATTTGCCAAAGTGTTTGCCAATTTTTGGTGAAATTTCTGTTCAGATCTTTTGCCTACTTTTAACTGTGTTTTAAAATTTTCTAATTGTTGAGTTTCAGAAGTTTTTATAGATTCTGGATACAAATTACTTTATATATCATTGGCAAGTATTTCTCCCATTCTGTGGCTTGCCTTTTCATTTTCTTAAGTGTTTTTTGCAGAGCACAAATTTTAAGTATTAATAAAGCCTAATTTGTCAATTTTTTAATTTAAAGGTTTGGGTTTATGGCTTATTAAATATTCATCTCCAAACCCAAAGTCATGTAGATTTTCTCCTATATATTTTTTCCTAGATTTTTATAGTTTTACATTTTATATTCAGGTCTGTGATCCATAATGAATTAATTTTTGTATAAGGTGTTAGGTACGTATTGAGGTTTACATTTTTTATCTATGGACATCCAATTGTTCCGGTACTCTTTGTTGAAGATACTATACTTTCTCAATTGAATTGATTTTGCAGTTTTGTCAAATATCACTTGACTGTATTTCTGAACTATGTGCTCTGTTCCACTTATCTATTTATCTATTTTTTTTAACAATACCACAGTGTCTTGGTTGCTATAGCTTTATGGTAAGTCTTGAAACAGGGTAAAGTGAGTACTTTGACTTTATTTTTCTTTTTTACAATTATCTGTCTATGCTTTTGCCTTTTCTTCTGGTTAGTTATAATTCTGGTACTCCAGATCTTTCTTAGGACCTAGGAACTAGAACCAACACAACTGTGTATGAACCAACACAACTACTACCATGTTATAATGATATTGTTCCTGAGTAGTTGGTATTATAAAAACACAAGCTGTAGTAGAACATCGTTCTCAATAAATGCTATTTATTATTATTATCAAACATGCCTTATAGAGTAATTGTCAAAACAATTCAATTATAATGTATGAAGCTGCTTTGTAAACTCAAGAGTGCTATGTGAATATACATTACTCTTTATTTTAAACTATATGATACCATTTTTATTCTCTCCATCTTCTGTGAGTAAATGGATTATTGATCTGGATAAGGTTTATGTACTTTTAGATGACACATGTGGATACCAGAACTGTCTGGAATAGTAGACTAACAAAACTGAGTAATTAGTCCTTTCATCTTTTAAGAGATGGGAGATCAATAGGCACCAAAAGGATGATGCATTGATTATAGCAAAGGAATCAGGCTTAGAGTAGGAATCATTTCTTTTCTTTCTCTCTTTCTCCTTCTCTCCTTCCCTCTTTCTTCCTTCCACATTATTGATATATTTTTAAATAACTAAATAAATTGAGGACCATACCATGCTGATGGATTAGAAGATTCAATATTTAGGTATATCAGATTTCCGCATATTGATCTATAACTTTAATGCAGTGCCGACCTCATAAAAGTGGATCATGCAGTAATTTTTTGTGTGTGGCTGGCTTATTTTACTTAGCATAATGTCCTCAACATTTTGGTTGCTTCCCATCTTTTGCCTGTTGTGAACAATGCTGCTATGAACATAGGTGTACAAATACCTGTTCAAGTCCCTGCTTTCAATTATTTGGGGCATATACCCAGAGGTGGAATTTCTGGATCATATAGTAATTCTATTTTTATTTTTTTGAGGAACCATACTGTTTTCCATAGTGAACGCGCCATCTTACTTTCCACAAAGAGTGCAGAAGCATTCCAGTTTCTCCACAGCCTCATCAATACTTGTTATTTTACTTTGGAAATTATCAATTTTTAATACAACGAGGGAAGAAAGCTTTACTGAGTAGGTGAAATTTGGGTAAGAACCTTAAGAAAGTCAGGGAATATGCCATATAGCTATCTGGGGAGGAATAGGTAAATGATAAGAGGAGATAGAAAAGAAGGAGGAACAACAATGAATAGTCATGTAAACCAAGAAAAGAGGAGAAAAAGATGGTGCTTAACAATTGGATATGAAGTCAGTATTAACGATCGTCTGTTGATTTCACTGGTGGCCGTGACGACATCCGTTTTGGAGCAGCATGAGCACAAACTCCATTAGAGTGGATGGAGCCATGAGTAGGTGCGGCGCCCACACAGAAAGAACTGATAATATATTTTAAAGAAGTTTGGTTGTAAAAAGCAAGAGAGTGATAGTGAGGTTGCTGGGGGAGAATGCCAGCTGAAGAGTTGTGTGTTTTTTTTTAAGATAGCAATGTCTTGAGCATGTATAAATGTTGATGAGAAGAAACAAATAGAGAGGAAGAGGTAGTGGCCGAACATAATGAGAAATGAGAAGAAACGAGGAGATAATCAACTGAGTACATAGGTTTCTGGGAAGATGCGAGAGATTGAGATCCAGGTCAGACTTTGGTGGAAAGTAGGAAGAGGAGAAGTTGGGTGTGGCTGAAGGGATCTATGTAGCAGACATTTAATGGTTTTTTGGTGATGATGTCTGTCTGTTTCACTGTGAGGTAGGGTGAGCTCATCTGCTCAGACTGACAGTAGAGATGGGACTGAATATTTAAGATGAAGAGACAAAAAGTTTGTGAGTTTCTCTTGGGCACCTGACTAGAAAATAATGAAAAGATTTGTGGGCAACACTGAGAGTACATCTGAGATCAGAGACCATAACTAAATATTTATGCTAGTTATTTAATACAGGATTATTTTTATAGGAAAATTATACTCTAATCATTTATACATACTTAATCACATCCAAAGAAAGTGTTGGTTCATGCATTCCCTAACGTGAATTGGGGGCTTCTGTTCCTAATGACAGCTACCTGAATTGGAGGGAAAATGCCTGGAAAGAAAGAATCTGATTCAGAAGGCTTGATCTTTTAAATCCTATCAGAAAAAGTGTGGTAATAGAACAAATGTGAACTTAAGAGAAGGAAGAGTACTTGGATTCATAATAAACATCTAAAATTTAAATGAGTATTTACCAGTATAGAAACTGCCCTTCGGAAACACTTGTTATCTTTGCTGCCATAGGAATTTCTTGGTGAAAGACCAAACCAGCAATTACGAACTTTACAGATGAGGAATGCACATGTCCCCTGCCTGGTATCTGTTGCAATTGCCCTTTATTCAATCACCCGCAGCTGGAGTAATTGGATCTTTAGGTACAGGTTAATGGGATAATTAGGCAAACACGATCGAACTTGTATACTATGAGGAAATGGATGACTGCTGTCTCCCAGCCTCCTGTTGTACACTGTACTTGTGCAACCTGTTCTTCATTTCTATGGGCAATAAAGTAGGAGATGAATTAGCTGCAAGTGATTTCGTTTGTCTGTAAGGGGAAGTGTGGTTTGATTTAAATGATTTTTTTAAGAGGCAGCTACTAGAGTAACTAGCTAGAGACGAAATGGATGAGGTATGCTTGCTTTTGCAAGCCAATGTAATTTGGCCCTGGTATTTCATAGAGTCCTTTGAATGACATTTTCTTCCTGGTATATTAATACGATGCTCATCCATGGAGTGTTTTTGCCATAGGCCTTATATTATAGAGAAAATAGAAAAGGGTATGATTTCATGGAAGAACATGATAGGAAACATATACCCAGCAGTGATCTCCCAAATAGAGTAAAGCTAATGAAATAGGAAAGGTCTATGACAGTCTTCTGAAGACTAACATAATCTGATCTGTTTTTTTTCATGGTTATTTCTACAGGCTCTCACTGGCTAATTCTCTGTGTTATGGGATATCTTGAGACATCTGATGACTGACTTCCAAAGAGATAGACCTACTTTAGGTGCATAAATGTACATAAGGGAATAGAGACCTTGCATGACCTAGCTTAATACGCCTCTGCTATCGAACCTCACCCTCCTCCTTCCTTGTTTGACATCCCCACTATGAGAGTCATTAAGGGATTGGAGTGTCTTACCTCCAAGAGACCGCAGTTGATTGTGCTGCTATGGTAACTGGCTGATGCTCTTTTACCTTGTTGTGTTACCATAGATTTGCGTATCAGATTGACTTGCTGAGTACTCACGTATGGGACTGTAATATGGAATAGAGAGGGAAGTCTGATAACGGGTAACGAGCTCGGTTAAGGAAGGATGCTGAGATTATGGATATCAAGCTTAGACTCGTGCTCTGGAGCAAGCGTTTGGGTGATAAGTTTGGCACCACATGCAACTTTCATATGTTTGGCTCTGCCTAGGGTCCGTCTCACTTTTGCGGACGTACAGTAAATTCAAATGAGAACATTTTATTATTTTTTTAAATCTTTTTATTTTAGAACAGTTTTAGATTTACAGAATTATTGTGAAGGTAGTACAGTGAGTTCTTGTATACTCATACTCAGTTTCCCCTATTAGCGTCTTACATAGCTGTATTATATACATAACTGTATAACTGTTACAATTGATGAGCCAATATTTATACATTAATGTTAACTAAAGTCTGTGATTTATTCAGATTTCCTCAGTTTTGTTTTTTTTGTTTTTCTCTTCCAGGATCCCATCCAGGGTACCACACTGCATTTAGTTGTCAGGTCTCCTTAGGCTCCTCTTGGTTGTGACAGTTTCTCAGACTTTTCTTGTTCTTAATTGACCTTGACAATTTTGTGGAGAACTGGCCATCAAGTACCTTGTAGGATGTCTCTGGATTGGGCACTGTCTGATGTTTTTCTGATGGTTAAACTGAGGTTATGGGTTTTGGGGAAGGAATCCACAGAGATGAAATGCGTTCGTATCACATCATATCAAGGGTACACACTATCAGTATAACTTGTCACCATTGATGTTGACCTTGATCACCTGGCTTGTTAGTGTTTTTCAAATTCTCCACTATGAAGTTACTCTTTTCCCCCTCCCTTTCCATACTGTGCTCTTTGGAAGAAAGTCACCGTGCAGAGTTCACGTTTAGAGTGGGGAGTTATGCTCTATCTCTTTAATATGGAAGATCTACATAAATTGTTTCTGCACAGGAGTATTTTTCTGTTCCCTGCCATTTATTCAGTCGTTAATTACATTGGCGTGAACTCAGGGATATTTATTTTGTACTTTGGGTTATAGTCCAGTACTACTATTTTCTTGCTCAAATTATTCTAGCTTTGGCCATTGGGAGTTCTTTCAGTCGGTTCCTCTGTTCCTTTGATACATTCCCATTATTGTGGAGGCTTTTTATTTTTTTGTTCATTTTTAGCACTTTCTAACATCCTGACACTACATGATGGTCCATGTGTCTTTGCTTCCCAAGTCTTAGAAACAGCCATTTCTCCAAGGAGCCTTTTATTGGAGAATGGTACTAGAAACACAGATTTGGGCACTAGGTGTGCTAGTTGCTACTGGGATGTCATTGCTACCAGGCCTTCTCAGCTGTCAGCAGGAAATATATGTATGTATGGTTATATATGTGTGTGTGTGTGTATATATACACACGCATGCACGCATGTACATCTATACTGTATACTTACATTATGTGCATATATACATTTATATGGCTATATACACACATTTCTATAAATATTTCTGCATGTAACCATCTGTATCTGAGATCATACTGATGTCTTCAACTCTAATCCATTACACCACATGGATCACTCTGGTTTCTCCTTTTTCTTGTTTGTAGCCTCCTACTCCAGCAGTGAGAAACCTGGCTCCTACCATCTGCCATCTATTTACTTGGGTTGTTCATTTTCAGTATATATGTATAAAGTTATCAGAATTGTTAACCTGAACTCCAGTTAGAGAAACCTCATCACCTAGAGTACAGTGCTTGTGTACAGGTCCTTTGCTTTAATTCTTACAGACTCAATTCATTTCTAAAGTTACATAGATTAGCAAATTAATCTCACCCTTTTCTATTTCTATTTAACATTGAGTATCAGAGTAATCGATACGGTATCAAGAAGATGTTCTAAGCTTAACACCTAAAGCTTTCAGAAGTTGCCCTCCTTGGATTAGATGCTTATACTCCATTGTAATCACTCTGTGCCCATCTCAGATATCCTTCATCTTTGCTTTCTGGCTGTTCAGTAGCCAGTAATATTTGGGTGTAGTCAGAAAGGAACCTAACTCATCTTAGGCTATTCCCATGATCACATTGAATTTGGACCATCCTAAAAATGGCCAATCTCAAGTCAGAGGGAAAGAATACATTTCAAAATGAGCAAGAACTACTGTTACCTTGTGTAGAGTCTTTGCTGGGTTTTCAGCTTTGTCTCCTCTTTTTTTTTTTCTAGACTTAGTCTTTGTAAATTCATTAATGTCTAGTTTTTGACAACTTAGGAATACTAATAAGCATGAACATTTGAGAGAAATATAAATTGAATAAATGTGCAGATCAAAAGTTCTTGCTGCCTTCTCAGAAGTCTCATATCTACAGTGATGTAGGGCACCAAAGACCAAGCCGTGGAAATACCTAGGATAAAACTTTTAGGTCAGTTACTGAGAAATGTAAGAAGAAATCTTATACAGATGATTTGGTGAGGATAAAACTGAACCAACACAATCAGGGATACTTCAGATAAATCCTTGGAACCTCACTCTACTTAACTATCTATTGTAGCCAAACCAGAGTAATAATATGTGTACCCATGATTCATCAGTTAAAATATAGAAATCTATCTATTATTAACTGTTTCTGGAAGTCATACTGTTTCAGGTAGTTCAAAATTAATGGTTATCTGAAATTCTTCTAAATAAACCATCTTCTTCCAAGTTCTTTGCTAAGGAAAACTATTTTTTTTTTTTAGAAGTGGGGTTCTTGTTGTGAATGTCTTTCTAACTGCAGGTGGAGGCAATGTTCTATTACAGAAGGTTACTATTTAATTTTGCAGTTTTGAAGATGTGGGTAAAGCCAAGAGCAACTTGGAATGCTGGCTTTACAGTATTTCAAGAAAAATCCCGAGGCCTTTTAGATAGAGAGCTTGAAGTGAGCATCATCTTGACATAGAATATTCTGTTCTAATTCCAAGTCCATTATTGCAGCTGTCACCCTGACAAAAAGTAAAGTCAGTGCTGGATTAGCCAAAAAATGGGTGCCAAGGCTCTTTTGATTGGACAGGAGAGAAGATGGAATGGAATTATAGTTCAGAATGAGCTGTCTAGATTTAAATTTGTAACCAACTTGCTGTTTTCTATTCTTGTACTTTGTAAGGCTATACATTTGATCACTTTTCTTAATGTTAGTGCACAAGGAGAAGGTGTAATGTAGGACACCTGTGGAAGGCTGATGGTTAAATCACAAAGAGGACTGGGGCATGTAAAACAAGAAAGGACATAGTAAAATGTTAAGAGCCAGGCAGCCTCTTGTTGCTGCATACCAAAATCCCAATATTCATACACAGAAGGGAGATGTATAGAAGTGAGTATTTAGCCATCACAGAGGAAGTGCTAAATAGGTTGCACCATCAGTGAGAGAAAGGATTAGAAGCAGGAAAATTATGGCAGCAGTTACATGAGGGCAGCTTCCAGGAATAGGGCAAGTGTACGTAGACCCCATCGTCATTTCTCTTTCTCCTTTTACACTGAATCCATGCAATCATGAAAGGGGGGATGGGACCTGGGAAGAAAAAGTGAGTGGAGTATAATCCTAGCAGAGAGATGAGGGTTTTGGGTTATATGTCTAATGTAGGTGGCACAACCTCGGTGGCACTATTAGCATTTTTGGCCAGATAATTCTCTGTTGTGGAAGACTGTCCTGTGTGTTGTGGGACGTTTAGCAGCATTCCTAGCCTCTACCGGCTAGATGCCAATAGTATCTCGCCAATTGTGATATCCAGAAATGTTTTCAGAGCTTGCCAAATGTCCTCTGGGGACAAAATTATCCCCCCAACTGAGAACCACTGGTCTAAAGGCTTCTGAGCAAAACTTTACTTTGGACTGTGAGCTTTTAAGTGTGTAACTGGTTCTTTTTCTATATAAAAGCCAAGTAAAAGGACAACAATGAAAATACAGCAAATTTCTTGTTTAAAGTTTTTAGCAAATAGCAAGTGCTCGATTAATTTTAGCCAATGTAATTTGATGTAGGAATTAAGCATTACAGTGTATATAAGAGATCTGACACATAGAAGAACTTTAAGAAATGGTACTACTTTCTTGTAACTCTACCTTTATATAACAAATTACTCTATAAAAGGTTAATATGAATGCAGTATGGTATAATTATTTCACCTAAAATAGCATTTAAAGCGCTGAGAAAAACTGACAATGTAATGTATATATGGGTATATAAAGATGCATATTTATTTTAAATCTAAATATTTATTACTTTTAATGATATAAATGGTATATAAATTTCAATTGCATAATCTTTGTGTGGTCACACATATATTTTGGAACTATCTAGAAGAGAAGTGACAGATGTATGTTTAACTTTTAAAGAAAAACCCAGTTTTCTAAGTTAGTTGTATCATTTTGAATTCCCACAAGCAGTTCCACATCTTTTCTGATACTTGGTATGGTAAGTAATTTTAATTTTAGCCATTATAATGGGATGTAGTTATATGTGTTTTGAATTTGCCTTTTCCTGATGACTAGCAATGTTGCTGATTGTTGTTTTTTTTTTTTTTTTTTTGGTAATTTGTATGTCTTCAGTTGTGAGATGTCTGTTCAAATGTTTCCTCCAGTTTTTATTGGGTTGTCTGTGATCTTATTGTGAGTTTGAAGAGATTTTTTTAAATCGTGGTAAAATATACATAGCATAAAATTTATCACCTTAACCATTTTAAAGCACGCAGTTCAGTAGTAAGTATCTTCACGTTGTTGTGTAATCAATCTTCATAACACTTTCCATCTTGCAAAACCCATTAAACAGCAACTCCACATTTTTCCCTTCCCTCAGCCCCTAACAACCACCCTTCTACTCCCTGTCTCTATGAATTTGACTACTCTGGGAACTTCATATAAATAGAATCATACACTGTTTATCTTTTTATAATTGGCTTATTTCATTTAGCATAACATCCTCTGGATTCATCAATGTTGTGCATGTATCAGAATTTCCTTCCTTTTAAGGCTGAGTAATATATATTCCACATTTTGCTTATCCATTCATCCATCTTTGGACACTTGGGTTACTCCCCCTTTTTTGGTTATTGTGAATAATGCTGCTATGAACTTGGGAGTACAGATATTTGAGTCCCCACTTTCAATTTTTTGGTATATGCCCAGAAGTAGAATTGCTGGGTCATATGATAATTTGATTTTTAATTAAAAATATTTTTCCTTATAGGTAGCAATTACTTGCTTCTCTTTAAGTCTACTATTTTAATTTTTTGTTTTCTGTTTTTCTTTCCATCACTTCCCACTTTTCTTCTCTCTTTTGTATTATTTGAATATTTTACAACATTTTAATTACCTCTTGACTTTTTTGGTTCTATTTCTTTGTATTTTTAATTCATCGCTCTAGGGATTACAATATACATATCTAATCTATCATAGTTTACTTAGAACTAAAATTGTACTGTGTCACATACATGTAGAAACCTAGAATAAAGTCCTCATACCCACTCTCCTTAAAAAATTTCACATTTATTAACTCTCGATATTTTGGCAGCTCCACCAGATAATGGTATAATTTTGCTTTAAATACTTACATATAATTTAAAAACTAAAGAGTTAAATGTAGTCTTATATTTACCCAGACATTTACTATTTTTGATCCTGTTTCTTAATTTCTGAAGATCCTAGGTTCTCTCTGGGATCATTTTCCTTCTGTCTGAGGAAACCCCTTTTTATCATTTTTTATAAAGCAAGTCAGCTGGTGAAAAATTCTGTTAGTTTTACTTTGTCTGAAAATGTCTTTCTTTTGATTTCATTTCTGAAGGTTACATTGTGAATAAAATTTGTTTTGACTTTTTTACTTGTAGCCCCTTAAAGATGTGCTTCATTGCCTATCATGAGAAATACGCCGTTATTTTAATCCCTGTTCCCTGGTATGTAGGGTGTCATATTTTCTCTAGCAGTCTGCATATCTCCACTTCTTCAGTCTATTTCTGCATATGTTTTTCCTCTTGAATTTTGGTTACTGGTTTTTGTCTTGGTAATACCTGGTAATTTTTTCTTACATGCCCAACAATGTATAATGTTGTATAAACCATTGTAGAGAAATTTAAGGCTCTAAGTGATGCTATTTTCCTTCAGATAGGCTGTAATTTTTTCTTCTGTGCAGTGGTTATGATACAGAACAGTCACTTTTTTCAGGAATTAAGCTGATTTGAAGCTGGAATTCAGTCTCTGTAAAGGATGGTCTGTTTCTAGTTAACTGTTACCTTTCTGAAGTTACTTTTGAAAATCACAACCAAACATCTGTTATGATTATCATATTCCTTCTCTTTCGTGGATTCTGACCCAACACTTAATGTTCCCAGGCCTATAAGACTGCTGGAGTCTCTGCTCAGTTTCTCTCACCTACCATCTCTTGATCAGCTTCTCAGCATGTCAGCCACTGCCTGTGAATCAGCAAATGTTCCAAGAGAAAAAAATAGCAATGAATATTAGAGTCATCCTTCTGTGTTTTCCTTCTTTTCAAATATGGCCTGTCATGTCTTTGCTACGTTGGTAGTTCTACAATGTACACAAATGTGTTTTTTTCATATTTTTTCTAGATTTTATAGTTGTTCTCAGCAAAAGAAATTGTCTGTAAAGTAGACAAGTCCAGTGTTTACCACTAAAAGTAGAAATCCCTTGATAGTACATTTTCATCTACAAATACATTTTTGTGTCTATTATCTATTGACTCAGTGCTTAAAAAGTAGGAAAGATGTGATTAATTAGCATTTAGAAATATTAGATATAAGTTTGTTTTAATATCATCATCTTTATCATCATCATCATTCTAGGCAGAGTGAACCGTATGAGGAAAAGGCAAACAAACAAATTTCCCCCAAATACAAAACAATTTAGAATGACTTGGGCATAAATGTTGAGGCAGCAGTCATGAAAGAAACAGCTGGGATCAGATCATAAGTGGCATCATGCAGCATGGAACAAAATTTGAAACTTTTGGAACATGTACAGTCTTTGAAAGATATAAAGCTTGTTCTCAGTGGTGGTAATATGCTCCTTAGGAGAGCAGTGTTAGATTTTATATCATCTAGGAGGTACTACTGACATTTAGTAGGAGGGTGCCAGAGATTATACTCTCTTACAATGTGTGGGACATTTCCACATAATAAAGAATTTCTTCTCCCCTCCACGCAACTTTGAAGTGTCATGTTCAACATTCATTTTTATTAAAGCTGAATTAGATTGATCTAAACCTTCACCTTAAATCTACATTACACTTATGTGCATAGTACTTGCTATACTATACATCAGATTTTCTGTCATCAACCCATATATCTGCACTGGACTACATTTGTCCATTTAACCATTGAGATTCCATACATATACACACACACACACACACACACACACACACACACACACTCTCAGTGGTTTTTTTCATTATGTCTTCTGGTTGGTGCCTGAGCATTCACATATTGAGATACATATTATTTTATCACAGATTTCTTTTATTCTATTTCAGCTTTATTATTTTTATATTATATTATTTTACGTTTAGTTTTTTAAACTAAATGTGTTGGTGGGTTAAATATATATATAAATTTTATTTCAGGACAGTAAAAATGCATTACAAAATCAATTTTTTAAAAAGGAGGTTTTATGGTCCATAGTGCCATTGGCTGGAAGCATTGTTTGTTTAAAAAAATAAATTTATGTATTTTATTTGTTTAATTTCGGCTGTGTTGGGTCTTCACTGCTGCATGTGGGCTTTCTCTAGTTGCAGCAGGTGGGAGCTACTCTTGTTGCAGTGCGCGGGCTTCTCATTGCGCTGGCTTCTCTTGTTGTGGAGCACGGGCTCTAGGCACGTAGGCTTCAGTAGTTGCAGCACGCAGGCTCAGTAGTTGTGGCTCACGGACTCTAGAGCACAGGCTCAGTAGTAGTGGCGCACGGGCTTAGTTGCTCTGTGGCATGTGGGATGTTCCCGGACCAGGGATCTAACCCGTGTCCCCTGCATTGGCAGGCGGATTCTCAACCACTGCACCACCAGGGAAGCCCCTGGGAGCATTGTTTTAACATATATATTTCCATTCTATAGCAGTCATTCTGACAGCTAGGTAGTAAATATATCTGTCAGGGATTGAACTGAAGGCAGGACAACCAGCTGAGTGACTACTATACTAGACCATGCAAGAGTAAGTCAGTGAGTGTGGAAATGGACAGAAAGAGATGTGTTAGAGATAGTGTTAGGAAGTACAAATGCAAAATGAATAGAAGTTGGAGCGAATCCAAGCTGGGAAAATGTTTTGTCCTAATGTGGACCTCAAGTACACGTGTATTTTTTTAACCCAAAAGGTTAGGTTTGCTTAGTCCTAGAAATGCAAATGTACAACATAGCAGCTTTGTTGATTTTTTCCTACCTCAGTAGAAACTGTTGTTTCAGCACCTAGAGGTCATCCATAAACTCCAAACATACACATATGGCAACAGAACTCAATATCTTCTCACTAAAACATATATCTTTGTGCTTTTCTGTCACAATTGATGGCTGATGACATCAACACTCTAGTTGTTCAAACTGAAAATCCCAGAGTTATTTTTTTCTCCTAAGCGTCCTTCATCTTTCATCAGGTTCTACTGAATATTCTTCAAAGTGACCATTGTGTATCTCATTTGCCTCCATACTCCCCTCTCTACCAAGTTTAGATCCTCTCCCTCTTTTGTGTAGCCTCCTGTAACTACCTTCCGTAGAGTTTACCTGCTTCCAGACTTCACAGCAGAACGGATTCTGTACATTTGCTGCAGAGTTTTGAAGTCCCAGTCCTAACGAGCCTTCCCTTGCTGTAAATGAATCAGAGCATCCTTCCTGACTTCCTTTTATTTTAGGTTAAACATTTATGAGTTTTCATACTTTAAAATTATTTCTAAAACAGTTTGTAAAATCCTACCTTCTAACTCCTCTTTCTCTTTGTCCAGCCTTTGGCTGTCATTGTAGTGGATCAGTTTGAGTCCCCCAAGCTCTTCATGAACAATTACATTTCTATACCTTCCTTTTCTTCTTCATGCATTTTAGAAGATTAATGTTGGATTTATTTTCTCTTGTCAATTGTAGATTAAATAGGATGTTTATGATTATTTCAATTAAAGATGTTGGGCATCATGCTGTTGGTAAGGAACATAATTGCCTATTATACCACCTTATTGCCATGTGCACATAAAATTTAACTATATCTCTTGACCTCCTGCTCTTTCCTAGAGCAAAATTTTCTTAAGATTGACAACTGTCTAATTCATAAAAATCAGTCAGAATTAGTAAATTATGCCTGCTTAACAGACTGTGATCCTCAACAAAGCACATGAAACGAGTTTAGCTTAATTAACTGTTATTGGGAATGATGATCATTTTCAAATTGCTCCAAAGGAAAA
Source organism: Grampus griseus (assembly GCF_964374135.1). Classification (NCBI taxonomy): domain Eukaryota; kingdom Metazoa; phylum Chordata; class Mammalia; order Artiodactyla; family Delphinidae; genus Grampus; species Grampus griseus. The sequence goes on from NC_139004.1 coordinate 14,582,774, forward strand.
CAGACCAACAAACTTGTAAACATGTGCTTGGCACAGAAATTCAGCTTAACTGAACTAAATTTTTAAAGAGAGAGAGAGTGAAAGAGAGCCGGAATGAGAAGCATGTTTGATGAAGGTTGGAAAATCTACATGTCAGCAATGATAAACTTGTTATTTAATAAGGTTAATAATAGATAAAGTCCCCTAAAGATGAATTGTTATCACAGTTGACTACTGTTTTATTAAAATGTTAATGGCCTGAGGCAAAAGCAAACTGTTCTCTTAATCTGCCAGAGGAACTGCTTTTTCAGGAATTATCATACCCCACAGCACATGAGATTTGAGCAAGCCATAATAAGCATATTTGAAATTTGGACTAGACACAGGTCCTGAGATCTTAACTCAACTTGACTGAACTACGGACGTGTTTCACATGCTCATTCATGGTCAGATTTCTTCTTCTTGTTAGCCAAATATATGACACTGACTTTTGTACTTGGAACTCTATTGAAAGAAGTTTCTGTAGATTAATTTTGCTTTTCTTTTCAAGGTTGAAGGAAATAACTACTGAGTTTATTTTTTTCTCTCCTCACCTCCATGCACATAAGCAAGCCAAGGGCATTTTCTAGTAAGTGTGGTTGCCTGCACCATACAATGCACCTTTTCCATAGTGGCTGGAATTAAAATAAAAGCAGCACTTTCAAGGACAATCAAGTGAGTCAACCCAAAGCCGACTGTCTGTGTATAACTGTGATGGATTACATTGTGATTTGTTTGGGCCCATAATCAAAAACCCAAAAGACCTCTGTCAGATAATGCTGTGTTTCTACCAATGTAATATTAGCTCAGATCACAAAAGACACAGAGTTCAAATTCAATTCTTTCTTATCAGCATTTTCCACAGATTTCTTTTATAACTGTACATGTATGTGGTGTATATCAGTGAAAATAATTGCAACTCACAAATACACCATAACATTGACCTTTGTATTGTATCTCTGAAAGAGGAGCAGAAAGAACTACTCAGTATCTTTTAAATTATAAGTGAATTTAAGGGGCCTGATGGTGGCAAGGAGGTGGAATTGACAGCTAGGAAAAAATGTCATTTTAGGGTAAGTGTGGCATAGATTCAAGACAGGAAAGAACCTGGAAAGGACCATTTGGTGAATGCCAAAGCTCTATACATGCTAGAGTCTTAAACACAGACATCCAGTAAAAGAGAGAGAAGCAAAACCTGTTGTAAGTCCACATATAAAGAAAAAATTGAAAATCTAAAAATTGTGAGACCCAGGGAGGAACAAGTAGTCTATAACCAGTACCAGCAAAATGGACTGTGGCATCGGAGCCTGTTTTATGCTTTGTATGGATTGGGTGAAAGGTGGGGTAGAAAAATTTGAACCTGTAGGTATTAATCTGTATTTTTAATGACAGTATCTTTATTGTTGATTTTCCGGCTATAAAACTAATACATTGTTTAAAAATATTAGAAGTTTAGTTACATACTTGTCTCACAAAATAGTATTTCATGAATATATTTTCATGTTAATACATACATCATTGTATACTGGGTTGAAAAGAAAAATAAAATGATGGTATTTTTCAGCTTCTCGCATCAAAGGCAAATCTAACTCTCTTCCTTTTCTTTCTTTCTTCCTTCCTTCCTTCCTTTGTTTCTTTCCCTCTCTCTCTCTCTCTTTCTTTGCCTGTTGGAATTATAAAATTTTTGTTTAATTATCCATACTTTGTTTATTTCATGTTTTGCTTGCTGTTTTGAAAGCTATAAATATATATTTTATCTGCATTTTTTGGTTAAGAAATACTAAAAAAATTATTTGAAGTTTAAAGTACAAAATTGCTTACAGAAAAACACCACAGCTGCTCACATACGCATTAACCAATGTAAGAAAGAAAAAGTTACTAATAGAGTTAAAGACTCTTTACCAACAGAATATCTTTTGTATACTAACTGCTTACTACATATAACACAATCATTTATCCATTCTTCATTAAAAAAAATTGAATTATATCCTCTTTTTGGCTATCACGTATAGTGCTGCTAGAAACTTTCTTTTACATGTCTTTTGGTGTACACACACACATACATGCACGCACATCTCTGATGGGTATCTATGCCTAGAAGTAATATTGCTGGTCATAGTATATAAAAAAGTTCAGTTTTATAGATCTTCCCATTTTCCGAAGTGCTTGAAACAATTTGTGTTCCCACTAGCACAGAATGAGAGTTCCCGTTACTAAAATATCCTTGATAAAACTTGAAATTGTCAATTTTCTTAACTGTAGTCATTCTGATTGGTTTGCGTTTTCTTGGAGTTTTAATTTGTGTTTCTTATACGTAATGAGATTGAGAACATGTTGGCATTTTTGACCATTTCAATATTTTGCTTGTGTAATTTGATAATTAAAAATATTGGGTTGCCTAATTTTAAAAATTTATTTGAAGACTTTTATATATTAAGAAACAAAAATTTACACTTTAGCCAGTAATTTTCTAAATTTGTGTATTAATACCAATTGTTTGTTTATGGGTTCTTGCATATTTTCTGTAAGTTTTATTTCCTTTCTTCCTTTCTTTTTTCTTTTTCTACTAGCTGTGACCTCTAATGAAATGCCAAATAGGTGTTAGTGATCTAGATCTGAGGGGGAAATTTCTACATTTCACCATTAAATGTGGTGGTTATTGTTTGTGTCATTTAGATATCCTTAATCAGTTTAAGAGAGTTTCCCCCTTTGTTTGCTAAGAATTTTACCATAAGTGAGCAGAGATTTTTAATTAACTTTTGATTGAAATATAACATATATACACGTGAGTGCACAAATTATAAGGATATAACTTAAGAGTACTAATGAATTTGCATTATCACCGAACCTTGGTATTATCTGTTATTTTCATTTTGGTATTATAGAAGGTATGGAGTAGTAGTCAAACATCTTAATTTAATTTGCATTTTCCTATAGAATAATGAAGCTGAACACAATTTTTCTATGCTTATTGACCATTTGGATATCCTTTACAATAAAGTGATAAAATTTTTTGCCGATTTTTCTATTTGGATTCCAGCATTTTTTGATTGATTTGTAGGTTTTCTTTATATGTTCTCATATTAGTCCTTTACAGATATATGTATCGAAAATTTCTTCCTCCACTCTGTGGCTTGCCTTTACACTTTTATTAGTGTATCTTTTGATAAACAACCATATTTTATTTTACAATAATCTAATTTAAAAAATTTTAATTTTATGGTTATTGATTTGGGGTTTTGTTTAATTGTTTTTGTCTGTACCAGTATCATGAATTTTTGTCCTAAGTTACCTTTTAAGAGCTCCCCTTTAAAAATTTTTTCACATTTAAACCTATAATCTATCTGGAATTGATTTTTGCATGTGCAGTGAGATAATGGTCAACAGTTTTTCCCCATAGTGTTATCTAGTTGATCTAGCACCATTTATTGAAAAAAACCATTCATTAGCTACTCTCTGCAATGTCACCTTTGTCATAAAATCAGATGACTATATGTGTATAGGTCTGTGCTGGATTCTTTATTCTGTTTCACAGGGCCATTTTCCCAGCCCTATGCTAATATCTAATTGTCTTAATTATAACTGTAGAATAAATTTCCTTATCTTGTAGATTAAGTGCTCCTGCTTTGTTCTTCCTTTTCAATATTGCCTAAGTACTTTGTTTTCTTTTATTCATTTCAGAATATGATTGTCAATTTAACCAGAAATTCTGTTGAAATTTTGAATGGATTATATTTAATCTATGATCAATGTGAATAGAATTGATGACTTTACTATACCAGGAAAAAAGCCTAAAGTTTACAAAAGCAAGAGAAAATATAAATACAGGTTTCCCTGCTATCCAAAAGTAGAGCATTCCTGTAGAACCTTTCATAAACCAAAATGGTATAAAGCAAAGAAGCAGTTACCTTCGGACACATCTTGCTAAGAGATGCACAAAATAAGATGAAATCTTTTGCTAATTAACTTCTTTATATGTGTTAACTATCTTTAACCTCTGAACAATTCCGTAATATATATTGTGCTCTTCTAAAAAAGAAGAATACGATGTTTAAAGAAATTTGGAAGCATCTAAAGTCAAAAGTCATGAAGCTTGAATCTGAGGTCTTGTCTGTGGGACTGAAAGTCCAGGCTCATTTCTTTTTCTTTATTATATATTACAGGTGTACAACATAGTGATTCACAATTTTTAAAGGTTATACTTCATTTATAGTTACTATAAAATATTGGCTATATTCCCTGCGTTGTACAATATATCCTTGTAGCTTATTTTATACATAATAGTTTGTACCTCTTAAGCCACTACCCTTATATTGTCCTTCCCCCCTTCCCTCTCCCCACTGGTAACCACTAGTTTGTTTTCTGTATCAGTGAACATGCTTCTTTTTGTTACATTCACTAGTTTGTTGTATTTTTTAGATTTCACACCTAAGTGATACCATATGGTATTTGTCTTTCTTTGTCTGACTAATTTCACTTAGCATAATGTCCTCCAATTCCAAGTTCATCCATGCTGTTGCAAATGGCAAAATTTTATTCTTTTTTATGGCTGAGTAGTATTTCATTATATATATATATAATGAACACACAATATATATATAGGTTGCTTCCATACAAAAACACTAATTTGAAAAGATGCATGCATCCCAATGTTCATAGCAGCATTATTTACAATTGTACAATTGCCAGGCTCAGTTCTTTATCCACAAGCTTCTTACACTTTCACGTACATCTAAACTACCTAGGGATCTTGTTAAAAATGCAGATTCTGAATCAGTAGGGGTGGCTTGCAAATAACTGCATTGCCAAAAAATTCTCAGGTGATACCAACTCTGCTGGTCCAAGGACTACACTAAGAGTAGCAAAGCAGTTTACAATGTTTTGTAAGAAATTTGAATTAATAAAATAATTGGAATGCTAAATAGCATTTTATTTTAAATGCTATTTTTAAATTGAAGTATAGTTGATTTACAATGTTGGTTTCAGGGTGTACAGCAAAGTGATTCAGTTATAATCTTTGGCAGATTCTTTTCCATTATAGGTTATTATAAGATATTGAATATAGTTCCCTGTTCCTTGTGCTGTACAGTAGGACCTTGTTGTTTATCTATTTTATATATAGTAGTGTGTATCTGTTAATCCCAAACTCCTGATTTATCCCTTCCTCCCCCGCCTTTAGCATTTCTAATAGAACCATAAAGAATAATTATACAAAATATATATAGTAAATATGTTAAATATGTACAATTTTTGTATTAAAAACTCAGGTGTTTTCACAGGATTTTTGAATTGTCTTTATGAATCTAGGTCTTAACTGCTCTAAAAAAAATCAGTGTTTGCTTAGTTACTGCAAGTCATGGATTTTTTTTTTCTTCCTGTTGTGGTGCATCAGTAGAGATTATTATTATTTTTTTTTAGTTTGTTTGGCTGTGTGGGGTCTTAGTTGCGGCACGTGGGGTCTTAGTTGCCACGTGTGGGCTCTGAGTTGCGGCATGCGGGTCTAGTTCCCTGACCAGGGATCGAACCCAGGCCCCCTGCATTGGGAGCGTGGAGTCTTAACCACTGTACCACCAGGGGAGTCCCAAAAGAGATTAATTTTCAAAGTCCATCTTTTAAATTTTCCATCATTGACTTAATTAGGAATGATCATTTGCTAAAAATAAAAGTAAAAATGAACACCAAAAAGAAAATTAAAGACCAAGATTAATAATTCAGGAATTATTATAATATGAACTATAGGGGAAAGGAATACTTTCCCTTAAAATATTTTACCTTGAACTTCTTAAAAATTGGTGTTACATATTGCCTTGAGATCACTTCTGAGTTTGGAAAGTAGCATTTTTATATATAGTAACCCAAGAATCTCCCAGACCCCTGTTCCTAACAGCTACATAAACTGAAGAGCATGCAGTCTTTGGTGTTCTGCCGGCAGCAGCATGGAGATAAGAATTCCCCCTATGAACACTGTGTTATCCTTTTGCCACTATCTACTGATTAAACCTCAAAGGCCCTTTCAAACTGTCAGGGAAAGCACACACAAGGCGTTCTACGTGGGTATGTATGGCAGGAAAGGACAGGGAGTTCTTGAATTTTACATTTTGTGAGTACCTGATTTTCATCCTTAAAGCATGGTGTGTTTCTGCTTTTAGATGTAGCATAGAATGTGCTGCTAGGAATGCTTCTGGTAATAAAGAAAACACCAGGTGCAAGCTGTAACTAGAACTCAGGGGAAATTATTAGACTCTAGCATATGAGGCAGTACAGGGTCAAGTGCAGGGCTAAGTAGAAGAGAGCTTCCTGTCGATTAGCAAACAAACAACTTCAACCTATTGGGTCACAGGTGGCAGGAAGCTTATATTATCAGCAAAGGGAAAATATGTATCACATGGGGAGCCTCAGAAGTGGAACATATAATACTGTGTCATCAGTTTGGTAAGAGTGGGGTAGGGAGAAGGTTGGAGAGAATTGAAAAATATAAATATTGTTTAGATGCACAGATGATGAACATGTTAACTCCAAATCTTGATCAGACTCACAGAATTGCCTATGGATTTGAACCAAAGTAATATTATTTAGAAACTTGGATCATTTACTGTCACAAACTATATTTAATGTGATGGTGGATTCCAGGCTGGGGGATTCTTGATTCCTGGAGGGAATACTAGTTTCCTGGGGTATCTGCCTGGTGGACAGACATTTTCCTGAGAGCTCATTTATCTAAAGATCGTTCTTGATTTTTGAAGTATCTCTGCTAGAAGATGCTGACTAGCCAGGTCCAGTCTCTAGATGGGGCTACTGGAAGAGAAGGAGAAAGACCATGTTGTAGTTGGGGAGAGCAGGCTGCACGCTGTCACTAACAAGGCCCTGGTGGCTCCTGAAGTGCTTACTCCACCTGCCCTAAAGGACAGACATAGCCGTTGGGTCCTTCCTTACCCAGGGGCTTTGAAATTGGGATGAGATCATATTTATTGCAGGGCTTTTCTAAATTTTATATCAAGTACTCTGCTGGCGTTGCTTATAATGCTTTAGATCACCTGATGGAGAGATGTCAGGGAAGAAGATTCCTACTCTTTTCCTCACCCAGAGGTCAAGCTGCATGTTTTCAGATATGGAGAAAAATCACTGGTTATGGAAATTTTTTATGAAAGTGACTGTATCCAAAACAAGCCATTATGATAATGTGGTCTTCCTTAAACTCTTTTAGGTTCACGTTAAGTCCTGGTTTAGGGTTTTTTAATTAACTTGCTACTGTCTCTTTGGTCTCTACTGACAGCAGTCTTAGACTTAAAGGCGGAAAGATTTTAGGTGCAATCTATTTCAGCAATGGTAAATAGAGGTCAGATTGCATGCCAGTTCTGATCAATTGGTGTAGCTTTCTAGAGTCCTGGACTGAGAAGACTGCAGCTATGCCCGCAGGTCAATTAAGAAAAAAAAAAATGTCGTGATCAGTTTGTTATGTGTTCCATGGGATAAAATGGGAGAAATGGCAATACACTTTCTTGACCTTGACCAACTCTGTTATTTTATAGTTGAGGAAACCTCAGATTAAGCAGTGCAAATGACTTTGCCAGAAAGTAAAAGAGATAAAATTAAAACCTAGGAAGCCTAACTCCAATTTCTATGCTCTTTCCATTACAGTACAAATTAATGCCTTTCACTTTTGATGACTATGTAGAAAATAAGGTATGAAAAGGAAGCCATGATTTGTTTATTAATTATTATACACCATTGGGAAGAGAATATGGAGTCACATGAATTTATCTCATATGAATTTATATCCCTTTAATTTATCCATGAACTGTCTCAATGAAGGTATACTCTATTATTTGGAGAATATTATAAGTACCAAACATGATCTGGAGACAAAAATTTGATATTGGAATAAAACAGATTTTTTGGTTAATATTTTGTAAGGTAGGAGGGAACTCTAGCTCTTTGGACACAGCGATTAATGGTTATTTCATGAATATATATGGGTATAAATAAGAAGGCAAAGTAGTGTAGTGGAGTAAAACACTGCAACAAACATGTGGGTTCAAACTTCGTAGCTGTCATGTAGCTGCCTATAAAGCTTTAGGAACATCATTAAATTTTTCTGGACCTTGGATTCCTCATCTGGAAAAATTTGGAGTAAAAAATACATGCCTTTATAATTATCATAAAGGTTGGAATCATGTATCTAAGGCTTGTGACAGTGTGACTAATAAAAGATAGCTGCTCAATAAATATTGACTTTTGCTATAAAATTTTACATAAAATTAAATAAAAAATAAAATTCCTACATGAATTTGGAGAGTTCCATTTAAAAATCTTCCAAGTGCTGGGACATCACAACTTCTCCTAAATGCATTTAAAACAATGTTTCCAGAGTTGGCATGGGAGCCTACTGCATTCCTACCTGGGAATCTTGTTAAAACTGAAGATTTCTGGGCTTCCCTGGTGGCGCAGTGGTTAAGAATCCTCCTGCCAATGCAGGCAACGAAGACCCAATGCAGCCAAAAATAAATAAATAAATAAATTAAATAAATAATGAAGATTTCTACGAGTTGTCCCACCTTAGACCTACTAAATCAAAATGTCTGGGGGTGAAGTCTACTCACCTGTATTGTTTAACAACCTCTATTCTTGTTGGGAGCCTCAATGATCCTCTTCACCTCCAGAGTTCAAAATCAATAGAGAAGCAAGAAAAAGGACCCAACATATTACATTGATTACTCTTAATATTTAGGTTGGAAGAGGCAAGTTATGTCTGTAAGCCTGCTTTCTAATGCTGAGCCCCAGAATTAGAAAAGCATCCTCTCAGACACAGGTAATGCTGAACCAGGAAGACCTCACCACTGGGGTGCAGACTTCTGGAATGGAGGAGGAGAGAATGTAAGCTCTCTAAGGCCATCTTGATCCCTTGAGGCAGTGGCAGGATCACCTGGGCTAACGTGCCCACGTTTCTCCTTTCAAAATCAGAAGTGGGCCACTGACAAGCAAAGGGTAGCATTGCAGGCCAGCAATACCACTTGAATTTATATCCCTACACATGAAAGGCAACTTCATCAGTGAGGAGAAAACATCCACCACCACCCCCTTACACACATCCTGAGCTATTTTTATGCATATAGCTTAAAAAACTCATTGGTCTTGAGCCTATGTTTCTGTTCAGTAACCCTCCATAAAGTATCCCCAGCCTAACCCTAACATAGACTAAATGAGATTGTATGCCTGGAATGTTTGCAGGCGTTGAGTGTCTGAGTAAAGGTGGAGCCAGTGCAGCGCCGCAGCTGTGGTCTCAGACTAGGATGATGTGTAGTTATCTTCCCTCTCTCTGGGACACCTGTGACTGCTCTAAACTCCCAGAATTGTGAGAGGCTGTGACAAATGAGGGCTTGACATACCCTTGTCAGTTGACCATTTTTCCAAACACCAAACTCTTAATGAGGAAAGTAGGAATAGCAGAAAATATTAACATGTACATAAAATAATAGTTATGAGAAGAAAGGATTATTATTTAAGAACACAAATGATGTGGAAAAATCCAGACAATCTTTGGTTCTCTCTCACCTGTTATAAGCCATGATATGCCAAGGATGTATTTATTATAGTTTCCCGTTTATGGAATATTTCTTATGCACAATGTTTGCAATAAAGGCTACATTATGACTACTATTGCCATTACTACTAAAGCTATGAATTATAACAAACAGTAAAAAGAAAGGTTATATTCTGTTTGAAAAATAAAACCTAGAAATCCAAGAACAGAGTGCTTTTTATTGGATTATAATTAACTTACAGTATTGTATTAGTTTCAGGTGTACCACATAGTGATTCGATATTTTTATACATTATGAAATGGTCACCATGATAAGTCTAGTTACCATTTGTCACCATGCAAAATTATGACAATATTATTGACTATATTCCCTATGCTGTACATTACATTCCCGTGACATTTATTTTATAACTGGAAGTTTGTACCTCTTAATCCCCTTCATCTATCAATATTTTGCCTGTCCTCCCACCCCATCCCCTCTGGCAGCCACCAGTTTGCTCTCTGTATCTATAAGTCTGTTTCTGTTTTGTTCTGTTTGTTTGTTTTGTTTCCTAGATTCCACATATAAGTGAAATCATACAATATTGTCTTTGTCTGACTTATTACACTTATTTTACCTTTAGGTCTATCCATGTTGTTGCAAATGCCAGTGGCAAGATTTCAAGAGAATAGAGTGTTTTAGTGGTCGGGAAAAGGCAAGGAAACAAGGGAGCTACGTGTCTGTTTCTTCGAACACAATCTCCTCCACTAACTAGAATTTTTTCAATAGTAGGCAAGTATGAATTATTTAAAATAGAGTTTGGCTGATGGAGAGATGAATGGGTAAAGAAGCTGTGGTGTGTGTGTATATATATATATATATATATATATATATATATATATATATATATATATATATATACACAATGAAATATTACTCAGCCATAAAAAGAATGAAAGAATGCCATTTGCAGCAATGTGGATGGACCTAGAGATGATCATACCAAGTGAAGTAAGCCAGACAAAGACAAATACTATATGATGTCACTTATATGTGGAATCTAAAAAAAAAAAAAAGTGATACAAATGAACTTATATACAAAGCATAAATAGACCCCCAGACATAGAAAACAAACTTATGGTTACCAAAGGGGAAAGCGGGGTGAGGGGGGATAAATTAGGAGTTTGGGATTAATGTATACATACTACTATATATAAAATAGATATGCAACAACGACCTACTGTATAGCACAAGGAACTACATCAATATTTTGTAATAAGGGAAAAGAATCTGAAAAGAGTATTATATATATATACTTGAATCACTTTGCTGTACACCTGAAACTAACACATTGTAAATCAACTATACCTCAATTTTTAAAAAATGCCATCTATATACTAAAAAAAAAATAGAGTTTGGCTGGGTGCTTGATTGCAAGAAGATAGTTACAACATTTCTGATAAAGTATTAATCTAAAATATGTAAGAAATAGTTATAAAATATACAACAGAAATAAAATCCTAGTGGGCAAATGAAACAATCAGTTTACAAAAGAGAAATCTAAATGGTTGAGAAATATAAGGAGAGATGTGCAGCCTCATTGATAAAGAAATAAATAAAAATAAAATACCAGCTTATATCTATGTGGTTGGCAAAAAATAATTTAGGACAGTATCTAGTGCTGGTGAGCTTGTGGAGAAACTTGTACTCTCAATCACTGCTAATTGTTGTGAGGGCTGGTGCAGCCCTTTTGAAGAACAATTTAATAGTGAAAATAAGTTAAAAATTCCCTGTGCTTCAGCAATTCTCTTTTGAATTTTTTTCCATGGGGAAAAACTTACACAAATATTTTTCTGCAAGAAACCATTACAAAGATGAGGTATTTTGTTGAAGTACTATTGATGGAAGCAAAGAGTTGAAGACAACCTAGGTGACCATCTTGTGAAGAATAGAGAGGTAAAATATAGAATATGCACCAAAAGGAATGATGTACAGGAGGAATGAACTGAATCTATAAATGGAAACATGGCAGATTTCAAAAACAGTGCTACAGTGATAAAAGATAAGAAATGTGAAATTAGTAGCAAACTAAAATTTGTATACATTTTAAAATGACCAGACTTCCCTAGTGGCGCAGTGGTTAAGAATCCGCCTGCCAGTGCAGGGGACACGGGTTCGAGCCCTGCTCCAGGAAGATCCCACATGCCGCGGAGCGGCTAAACCCATGCACCACAACTAGTGAGCCTGCGTTTTAGAGCCTGTGAGCCACAACTACTGAGCCCATGTGCCACAACTACTGAGCCCACGTGCCACAACTACTGAAGCCCATGCGCCTAGAGCCCATGCTCTGTGACAAGAGAAGCCACCGCAATGAGAAACCCGCACTCCACAATGAAGGGTAGCCCCTGCTCGCTGCAACTAGAGAAAGCCCGCATGCAGCAGCGAAGACCCAATGCAGCCAAAAATAAAATAAATAAATACATTTATAAAAAAATAAATAAAATTACACAGAACGTCATATTTTTTCATAGATACACATATAAGAAATAAGGGCCTGAAATTTAGACTGAATATACATACCTTAAATACTTGAGAATGGGTATTTTAGGGGAGGGGAATGGAATTGGATAAAAGAGATGCAGAAAAAAAAAAAAGAAAGAAAAAAAAGAGGAGAGTTGCATTAACCAGAGATGGTAGCATGCCAGGCGTGATAGGTGTGATCGATGTAATTCTGTGTATCTATGGATCTTAAACACATAATTACACATTTTAAATTATACAGAGAAGTATTAATAAAATAGAGATCGCCAGGCATTTCTTGATACGGTAGCTCCAGATTTTTCACTAAAATACCAATGTGGGCAAAGAAAAAGGTAAAAATAATACAGAAAATCTGTTGCCAGAATCTGGATGAATTTCTGTTAAGTCTCTTTAATTACCAAAGGCCTGATGGTAGAGATGACCAGAAATACTCTCAGATCCCACTTCCTATATCAGAAGCAATGAAGAAGCAGATAAAAATGATCAGTTAGGTTTCTTGGCTGCAGTATTGTTTGTAATAGTGGAAAGCAGAAAGTTATCTAAAGGCTCAGTAGTCAGGGAATGGTAAAATAAATCATATCATAACCATATGGTAGCATATAATATACCCATTATAATCATGTCTTTGAAGAATACTAAGAACATAGACACTATGTATAGTATTAAGTGAAAAGAGTAGACAACAAAAATTATATAATATGGTACCCTTTTTATTTAAATACTTAAACATATTTGTGTATATACCAAACATTGGTAAATTGCTAAGTATACCAGCATATTGACAATGGATGTCTTTGGATGTTAGGAATAGACATGGTTTTCATTGTCTTCTTTTCTCCATTTTATAATGAATAAATGATAAAAATAAAAACAATAGTAGCTAATACTTGCTAATTGCTTAGTCTGTGCCAGGCATAGTTCTAAATACGTCAGAGGTATAAACTCTTTCCATTCTCACTGCATATCTTTTTTTTTTTTGAAGGTTGTTCCAGGAACTGGCAACAAAGACTAGATATATTCTTTATTGTATTACAAGCATATTAATAACAAGTATTTATTAAGGACTTGATATGCAACAGTACATTTAACTCTCACAAAGCCTTATTATTATCATCTCCATTTTACAAATGAGGAAATTAAGTCTCAGGGATCATATGAGCCCCAACTTCATGACACTAGTAAGTGGTAAAGATTCGAAGTCAGGTCAGTTTACTGCAGAGCGCATGCTGGTAACCACAACGCATCCTTCCTTACTGTGTACCCTTGCGCAAATCACTGTACCGCTCCAGACTATCTAGTAAAATGAAGAGGCTATGATTACCAAAGTTCCTTTCAACTCCAGTGTTTCCCTTTTTCATTTAAATTGTTTCAAAACACCGTAATATCCTGCTTATGAGTAAAGAATAATTTACTGTTACTCTGCTGTTGGACATTTAGGCTGCTTCCAGTTTTTCCTTAATATAATTAACCCTGCAATGAACATCACAGTGCACTGGCTCTCCTCACTGCAGATCTTTGAAGTAGGTACTATAATTGCATCTACTTATCTTACACTTGGAGGTCCCTGAGACAGAAGTTGAGCAAATTACTCAACGGCATTTTGGTTCTGGAGTCTGAGTAGAACCACTGTACACACTGTCTCCCCAGTTTCCTTATTCCACAGCTGGAACTAAGGCTTAATGTGAATTCACATTGTAAGATGGTGGTCTCTTAATAACAGCTTTGGGACCAGTAGTACCATGTGAGAAAGATAATGGGGTGGAAGGGGAAGCAGGAGCCTGAAAGAGAGGAAAATCTTTTGCAAAACAGTGCTCTCAGTTGTAGAGCCAAGTAATATACTCAGTTGTTTTAAGAAGAGAAAATAATTAGCTTAATTTAGTTTTGCTTGGTGTGCTTCCTCTGAGAAAAGCGTATGTGGGCAAAAGAGACTCATTAGCTCCACAGTTAGCCACCCAGATATCTGGGGGGCTGCATGCTTTTGTACACACTGATAACGGTTCTTGAAGGGAGTCCTCAGTGGTGGCTGGCGGAGGGCGGGGGTGGGCGGGGTTCTTCTTTAAAGAGATCACTGAATGCAAAGCTCTTCACCCTTGGGGTGACTCACAGACAGCAGGTCTTCATCCCCAGTGAGATCTTGGCATCGAAAAGGACCAGTGAGACTGTGCCTGCCAACCTTTAGCCCATTTCCATTTGTAAGAATCTCTGGATAAGCTGTTGCTCTCATGGTTTTACTTCCCTTATTTGTGATTTTGTGAAGTGAAACCCCAGATTATTAGTCAGGGCTCTCTGGGGAAACAGAACCAATAGGAGATACATCTATATCATCTATATATCTATATCTGTATCATTTATGTCATCTTTATCATCTATATCCATATATATATCTATAGCATCTATCTTCCTATATATATAGGAATAGGCTCACACAGTTATGGGGAACCAAGAAGTCCCACCATCTGTTGTTTGCAAGCTGGAAAAGCCAGTGGTATAATTCAGCCCTAGTCTGAAGGCCTGAGAATTGGCGAGCTGATGATGTAAGACTTGATCTGATTCAGAGAGCTGGAGAACCAGAAGCACCAGGGTCTGAAGGCAGGAGAAGTAAGTCTCAGCTCAAACAGAGAGAGAAAATTCACGCTTCCTCTGCCTTTTTGTCTATTCGGCCCTCAACCGATTGGGTGATGCTCACCCACACTAGTGGCAAAAAGTCAAAGCTTGCCTTTAGCATCCAAGTAATGATCCATTGTCAGGGTTTAAATGCATTCATTGCTCCTTCAGAATTTAGGTGTAACTGAAGAGGTTTCTGTGATCATCTGGTATTTGCAGACCTCACTCTGTCACGTGAAAGAGCTGTCCCATCATCCTTGTCCCATCATCCTTCTCCCTTACCACCCAGACCAATCCTAATTGCTTCGAGCTCTGATCCTGGGCTCTTTTAGTGCCGCCAGAACCTGATTAAACTTTTAGATGTTTCACAGGGGCTGTAGGCTCTTGTCAACACTAACCTGTTATTGTTATTGCCCTTCGAAGTACTTTTTCTCTAGTGTTGCGGTGAACTGGGAGATCTTATTTAGCATTTATTAAATAGTAAATAGCTAATTACTCAAAGTAGCTATTTACATATTGAATTTATTTTTCTTGGCATCTTTAATGTCAGATTAACATTTTCTTCCTACAGCTGGAAGATACTTACACAGAATAAAACATTCCCTTATTTAATCTCAAGTGGAATATACGATAAGTGTGATCATTTTAATTTGTGTCATTTATTAGTAGGAGAGAGGTATCATACAGGTGGGATGCTCCATCACACGCCAATTAGCAGGTGGCTTTGAGGGCAAGAGAGAAAACACTTTCATCAAGGGGATCGTAGCAGTCACAGAAGTAGAAGTTCAGCTATGGGAAAAATAGAGGAAATGACATTGGGATGTGTGATTTTGGAAACTGGGGACAGAGCTTAAAGCAGTAATAATAACACTGTACAGATATCCTAAGAGAATACTCAAAATAGAAAGTCTGGCACTCTCTTTGTAAAAATTCACATTTTCTTTTTTCTAATCATGAGAGAACCACAGAAAGTTAGATCTGAAGGAGACCTTACTGATCTAATGAAAGTTCGTTACGTAGATGCGGGAACTGAGGCACAGAGGAGTCTTATTCAACGTACTTTAAATTAGTACCGTGGACACGTGTAAAATCCAAGCCTGCTATCTCCTCTTCTGGTGAATTTTTAAAAAATATATATGGTAGCTTTTTCTTTTTTTTGCCTCCAACATGCCCTTGTCAGTTGGTCCTCTGATGGCCCATATCAAGGTGTTTCATTACACTGCACTTATATCAGGGAGTGGTCCAATGTATGTTTTTAAAAGAGGATCATGACACGCTCACAAATAGAAATAAAGAAAGAGCAAAATAGAATAGGGGCACAAAGCAGCCCATGGCTTTAGAATTTGGAAATATCTTTATAAGAAAGCAAAGTTAACCACAGAAAGAAGGGGGTATTGGTTTTGTTAAGGAGTAGCACTATAGTTCACTGTTAATCTCATTGACCTGTTGAGCTTCTTTTGTTATTTGAAGGCATAGATGCAATATATCTCTGTTTTTAACAAGCATTAGAAATTCAACAAATATTTGTTTAATCATATGAACAAACTTGATTGTAAGATTCGTTGAAACAGGAAGTATGTCAGTCTCTTTAGTTTCCAGCACTGAGTGCAGAATCAATTTTATTAACTGTTTGAGGAAGTATTTTGGACTGATTAAATGCCACATGCTCCTGGAGGCTTTTGGAGACCAACCTTCATCCCTCGGTTGATATATTTGGGGATGATTTTCCTTGGTATGTGTATACTGCCCATTTTCAAATGGGGGGCTGATACTTAAAGGTAGATAGCTTCTGCTGGACTCTCTGCCCTCACTCTCCACCCTTCTCCCCCCTGCTCTGTGCAATGGAGGCTGATTCACATGAACTGCACCAACAAGCTCCCATGCTCTCTGGTTTCTGGTTGGGTTCAGTCAACGTGGAGCCCTGATGGGAGACTGGAGGGAGAAGATTTGGGTCCAGGTATTTATTCCTCTAGCTTCCTCCCTGAGAAGATGCTTCAAAGTTGTCTATGTCCCTCAGCCTAAGATCTTAGGGTCTCAAGGTGGCCTTCTAGTCACTAATTTCTTCTTCTAAGTACCAATGACCACTCTCTTGTCTCACTTTATTGGGTCCAGGAGTGAGAGTGGCTCTGCTGTTATTTCTAGCAGGTTATGATGCTATTCCTTATAGTTTTCCTACATCCCACCCACATACTTGTAAATAGTTTATTATGCCCTCTTCAGATTACCCTAGTTTACGTGTGTCAGCTATCTCATCTTGGACTCAATGCCTAACTAATTAGTACTGTGCTAAAACATAAGTAAAAGAAGTGAAGAGCTGAAATCTTTGCCCTATTTTGTTGCTCTCCTTGACAACCCTCTAACTCGATCTTCTGGCTCCTCTCATTTTAACCCCACCTTCAGCCTTTGCATCTTGGTTTACCAGGTTTTTTCATGTTACCCTCAACTCCCCAGTCTCACGCAAACTTATCTCCTTCACCTGGTTTCAGGCATGTGTGGAATGATTTCACCTCCCTTCCATGTGTTCCTGGAGTACATTGCCTGGGATTCCCCAGGCCTGCTTCCTTCATGGGACCAACCCCTGAAGACAGCTTTCTGACAAGTTACAACTGCATTAAGAATGAGCCACTCGTGTGTCCCTTTACTTATCTACGATAGGACAATTGTTGCAAGTGAACCCACTCTCTTTCATGTATGAGAAAACCATTCCCTCCTATACTGCATCAACTGAAACTTCAGTCATCTCCCTGCCACTCAGGTTGGTGTCTTGGCATACATATTTTACGAGGTTGCTGGCCCTTAGTCTAACAGAGCAATACCTTTAACAGATGAATTCCTTAAGGTTGGGACCTTGGGTTATACAAAATTAAATGAGTTCCCTGACGTTATCAGTTCTGTAAATCCAAAGTTTTGTTGTATTTACATAAAATGAAGGTCCATTAAATTTTATCCTCTTTGTACTCTATCCCCAAAATGGTATTATAAATTTTCTTCTCCTGGAGTTCTTAATGATCCAAAATAGACTCTTTAAGGAGATCTGCTGACAGTGTTCTGAAACGTAGACCTGCTGCCCTAACTATAATTTTTTTTCACAGAAGGTCTGGCTGCTGCTGTTTGTAGATTTGCCTTAAAATCTGTGCATGTAAAATATTAAACACTAAATGCTGAGACATGGTAGATAAAAATACTTATGTCTCTCTGCCTGCATATCAGGGGAGAGGACTTTGTTAGGAAATATTCATGAGAAAGTAAGGGACTGTTGATGAAGCAGGGCTCAGATGCTCCTTAAATGTCAGGTCAGAATCAATAATAGCTTTGAGACTTTATCCTAGTAGGAATGGAGTATGAGAATCTATCACTCTCCAGGATAGCCTTCAGAGGGGAAAGAATGGAGGAGGGATTGGTGAGGATCTATCAGTAAAGCATAAGAGTGATTTTTGGGTTCAATACTAGTAATTACTAGACACCTGAGAGTGAATCTGACAGACATCAAGATAGAGAATCTTCTAGATATCTCACTGAAGAGTATATATGAGTCACAACTGCCCTCTAAGAGCGTTTATGATTCAGAAAGTGTCTCTAGGTTCACTGACCTGCTAGAGAAGTGTCCTCACAAGAGTAGGCTGAGTAAATTTCAGGGTACCAGTAAACTACCCCACCATCCAAAAGTCTCCCAAGTCATTAAGAATGCCCTTAAGATGGCTCCCTGAAAGTCACTGTAGCTTGAAACTGTAGGAAACTATTTTTACCTCAGAGGCTTCTGAGCTTTGTTTGGAGGAGGAAGAGAAACATCTTCTTGATCTAAGAAAATGTGTTAAAATAGGTGAGGAGTAGCTACAAAGAATCTGGAAGAAAAAGTATTGGTTTGCTGGGTCTGATCATGACAATTGGTTGGAGGGCTGGAAAGTATGGGAGCCATAGCAACAAGTTGATAGCAGTGTTGCTATTGGCATCTTGAATCAGGATCCAAACATATGGTCGACTTTGGAATGTTTCCTTATTAAAAGAAAGCAAAAAGATGCCATCTTACTAGCAGCCATCTATAGTTCTATAAGACTGTCACCACTAAACCCTGTAACTTCTCCTCTCTGTGTTCCTAGGTCCAGCCCCTCCTTCTCCATAAAGTCTCACTTGACGAACCTTGCCCACTGTGAACTCACTGTACCCACTGTGTAGACCCTGACACTTATTTTCCTAGCCTATATATTTAGATAACTTACAATTAGATTATAATCTCATGAAATGAGGGGCAGCATCTCTCAGCCTTCTTTAATTCTCCAACATTAGCACTGAGTCTGCCTTATAATAGTAAGTTCTTAAAAAATACCCTGGTGACAGACTGATAAAATAATGCTTAATAAATACGCTCGTTGTTAGGCTGATCCTGACATTGCCGTCATATTCTAGAATATTCTCGGCTAGCTAGTGAAGTCAAGCCATTTTGGCCATTAACATTGCTTGGTTTCCTATTTGTCTACTGCTGATACTGTGTCAGGTATTTGACCTTAGAGACACACTGGAGACACGCTGTACCTGTATTTAGTTTTTCAAGTGTTCTATAATATGTTATTTCACCTACATAGGTATTGAACTTTTGAGCAAAGATGGATACTTTCCTAGGATGGCTTCCTGTGCAAGAATAGTGAATGAAAATAAGTGAAGGAAAGAATGAATGGCTCATTGAATTGATGACCCTGTATCCCTCAAACCTTTCTAATTTTTGGAACTGAGTCTTCCACACTGTAGGCTGAGCCTCACGCCAGACCTTGCTATCTAGGACAGGGACTAAAAGGAATCATGTCAAGAGATCTAGCTAGTCCTTCTGTTGGTCATAATCTGAACTAGTGGCCCTGTTTTTCAGTAACTCCCATCTCGAAAGTCTCTGTTCAATGCTGCATCCCCAACTGGATTTCCTATCTCTGAACTTGTAAGATCTTCTTGACTGGATCTCTGATTCCTGATGTTATGTTTCCTAGTGTCATATTAGCCCAGTAAAGGGGGTTAGGTTTGATCCTAAAGCCACTGAAAGTTTTATGTGTAATTGTGTTAATCTTCAGGTAAAGCCCACTGCTGTCTGGATGAGTTTTCAGCTTCTCAGCGTGGCATGTGAGGGCACCCAGCATCCAGCTGATGCCAGTTTGTCTGCTTCTTATCTTGATGCTCCTCCCAGAAGAGTCTCCATTACATCTAGAATTTTCCATGTTCCTTCACCTTTGGTTCTTCCTCTTTGGGACAGTTTTCCCTTTCCTTTTCCCTTGGTTAACTTTTACTCAGTCTTTAGGTTTCAGCTTAGGTATTACTTCCTCTACTAAACTCTGGTATATTCCCAAGGTACCACACCCTTGCCTTATCAAGCATAATATCATACTGGATCTGAATATCTTACCTGATTTCTATATTCCCCATTAGATGCTGAGTTTCATGAGGCCAGAGACCACAACAGTCTTCTGCATCATTTTATCCCCAATGATCAATATCCCTTTAAATGAGAATGAATATGTGAAAGGGTGGATATCAATCTCTCCTACTTAGACCTCCTCTGACACTTTGGATTCCTAAGATAATATAAATTCCAGCTGTGATCCAGAATGAGGAAATATGTCTGGTTTTCTTTGTAGACTTGTGTCTCTCATACACATACACTCACACACACACACAAATAGAAACTGAGAAATGGATAGCAGTGGGTGTCAAGAACTCAAGGAAAGCCTTACCTTACTTAGTGGAAAATATATTTTCTATAAATGTGCTTGGTAAAATGAATTGTTACTAAATTAAAGTAAATAAAGCTACTTAAAATCGAGGGTCATTTGACAGATCCATATAACATAGTGATTCCCACCTAAGCCCAGGCGTCATCTCATTTGCCTGTTTTCTCAGTGTGTGAAAAGCACTCAGAAAATTCACAGCTCGTCAAATGATAAGGAATCACCCAGTTTGGGAAAATGTTCAGATCCAGAAATGACAAAGCCCTGCTTCTTTAATGAAGCAAAAATCTACTTTCTTTGGTTTGCAGAATTGAACTTTGCAAAATGGATTTTCCTGAGAGGCTCATTCATGACTTAGAAAAATCTTGTTGAATGAGTTGACGAAGGTGTTAAGGTTGAAGATGAAATAGACGTGAGGACCAAGCAGGGACACACTGGCCTCTGGGTCTTCTGAAACCACTGCAGAGAGCAGAAGCTCCGATGGGCCAAACCAGTAATTCTTCCGTAGTTTTTATTTGACTCTGGAACCTGTGGATCTGGAAAACAGTCTGTTGTGACATCTTAAGTCTTCAGTGTGGCACGGCCTTGCATTCATGGAAAGGGGGATGGGTTCTACAATAAATGAAAACCGTTTCAGAGGACTGTCCTGTAAACAGTGCAGAGTCAACACTGCTGGCAGCAGGCAGCTGGAGCCTGCAGCAGACGCTGCTTGCATATGGTTGCCTTCTCAGCTTTCAAGAAAACAGGTTACTGAAACCCACCTACCTGTCCTTCATCAGCTGATGTGTACAGTACGCATAAGCCGTTGAGAGGAAAACAGAATGTCCAGAAGGGGAAATACACTGATGCTTTGTTCCTTCAGATGTTATATAACTTTCACCTCCAGGATAATAGAAACATCATGTTTTCCACACTTCTCACTTTGAAATATATACTTGGCTGTGCTGAGGCCCTTAGGGCTCTGGCTTTCCTTTTTGACTTGTCATTCTGTTTTGTCATTACATAAAGTGTGAACTTGGGAGCTTGGCTCTCTGAGACACGGGGGTAAAGGCGGCTGTTGAAGTCATCAAATTGGCTGAAAGCCAGTTTCTCACACCTCCTCACCTTGGCTCTGAACTTAACTGCATGCTGCCATCTCCTAGGGTTAAAAGAGGGAACTGTCCCCTTCAAGGACCGTGACTCTGGGACCCCTTTGCTTTGCCAGTTGGCAACTTTTCCCACTCTGATCACCCTTACATTTTTGCCCCTGAAAGTAATTCAAGTTCAAAAAATGTAAGGGAAATTCATGATTCCATCTATAAACAACTGAGGTAAATTTAACATAGTATTTCATGCTACCCAGTACTACTTGTTTGGGTTTAAAGTATGAAATTTGTTTGTTATGTTTTCAGTTCTTTTACTCTTTAGACCCTTCTCTCAGATTCCAGTTCCTGCAGGGGAAGATCTGGTCAGTTTAGTGTACTTTCTCTCTTTCTCTACTTCGAGTCTGAGCCACCTTTAATCCCATGTTAGTTTCTGGAGGAATAAAATGATGTCTTATTTAGGTACTACACAATTTGGAAGTCCTCAAGACCACCCTCACTTCTGACATCAGTTGCAAGTTCAGGGATAATCAAGACCACATTCAGGTTTAATAGTTTGCTAGAAGGACCCAGAACTCTCTCAGGCTTGTGGTTTATTACAGCAAAATGATTCAGATTAAAGTCAGCCAAGGGAAGAGGGGCATAGGACAGGGCCCCGGGAGAGTTGCAAGCAGGAAGCTTTCAGTTACCCTCTCTCGGTGACTTACGTGGACAGTGTATACTTGTCTCAGTAACCATGTGTGATGATACACACAGAGTATTGACAACTGGGGAAGCTCACCCAGCCTTGGTGTCCAGAGTGTTATTGGGGCTCAGTCATGTAGACATGCTTGACCACCCGTGTGTCTGACCTTAGACTCTAGCCCCTTCAAAGGCTGAACTGATACAGTAAATCACATTTTCAGCATAGGCTATCTGGCATGTCCCAAGTTTGTAAGCACACTCTTATCAGGCAGGACATTCAAAAGGCTTAGACCTCTTAGGAGCCAACACAAAAGCCAGACCTGTCTTTGGGCAAGAATAATCCTTTGCTGCATAGGTACTTTATGCCTCCAGTTAAAAATGTTTTGGTCTTTTCCAACTGTTAGAATTTTTTTTTTTTAAATAAATTTATTTATTTATTTATGGCTGCTTTGGGTCTCTGTTGCTGCGCGTGGGCTTTCTCTAGTTGTGGTGACTGGGGGCTACTCTTTGTTGCGGTGCGCAGGCTTCTCATTGTGGTGGCTCTTCATTGTGGAGCACGGGCTCTAGACGCGCGGGCTTCAGTAGTTGTGGCTCGTGGGCTCTAGAGAGCAGGCTCAGTAGTTGTGGCGCACGGGCTTAGTTGCTCCGCGGCATGTGGGATTTTCCCAGACCAGGGCTCGAACCCATGTCCCCTGCATTGGCAGGCGGATTCTTAACCACTGCGCCACCAGGGAAGTCCCTAACTGTTAGAATTTTTGTTGTTGTTGGTTTTGTTTAGAAATATATATATATATATATGTGTATATATATATATTTTTTCGGTACGCCGGCCTCTCACTGCTGTGGCCTCTCCCACCGCGGAGCACAGGCTCCGGACGCGCAGGCTCAGCGGCCATGGCTCACGGGCCCAGCCTTTCCACGGCACGTGGGATCCTCCCGGACCGGGTCACGAACCCGCGTCCCCTGCATCGGCAGGCGGACTCTCAACCACTGCGCCACCAGGGAAGCCCTAGAAATATATTTTTTAACCAGCAGAAACATTTTAGTTTGACATAAATGAATATTTGGGGTCTCCTTCTTGACAACCTTGCTACCAGGTGGTATGTTTCAGAAGGCAAGTCTCAGGATGAATTCTGCCATGTATACAAACCCTTATTAGCAGGCAGGTGAGAAATAAATTTTGAAAAGAGTGCAAAAACACTTTTAAAATTCAATAAAGTCTTGACTCTCTGTCCTTTTAAGGCATTCTACCAACCTTGAGCAAAAAGGTCATTTGAGGCAGATATGAAAGTGTTCTAGCTTCATGATTAGGTAAGTAGTTAGATGACAGAATCATTTTGAGTCTGAGCACAGAACCCAGTGTCCTAGGTCCAGGGGGCCCTTTCTTAAGGTTGTAGGTTGCTACTGCCATCAGATTCTTACATTCTGTCCAGCAAATGCGAAAGAGGTATGACACATGTATATATGATATATGATATTCTGCCAATCTTGAACTCATTTCAGCAGTGGAAAACCAATTCTTATGCTAATTATAAAACCCTTCAGCAGTGGTAAAACCTTCAAGAGAGTTGATACTGGTAGCTCTCTGGAGTGTAGATTCTTGATTATTCTTTCAGATGCTAACTAAACACTCCATAGTATGTATCCTAATTAGAATACATCGAATGTTAACTAATTAACCCTAGGATATACACAAACTCTAACCTGTGACTATATCACACTATCTATGCCGAAATATTTTAAAGTACACCTTAGACAATATAAAAGGCCCTTCTAGAAAAGGCTGTTTCTTCAGCTCCTCTGATTTCAAAGGTTCACCTGGATTATTTGATCTTCTTTCCCCCTCCCTCCCTCCTTTCCTCCCTCCCTCCCTCTCTCCCTCCCTCCGTCCCTCCCTCCTTCTCTCTTTTACCCCTCCTTCCCTCCTTTCCCCCTCCTTCCCTCCTTTCCCCCTCCTTCCCTCCTTTCCTCCCTCCCTCCCTCCGTCCCTCCCTCCCTCCATCCCTCACTCCCTCCTTTCCTCCCTCCCTCCATCCCTCCCTCCCTCCATCCCTCCCTCCCTCCATCCCTCCCTCCCTCCTTCCCTCCTTTCCCCCTCCTTCCCTCCTTTCCTCCCTCCCTCCCTCCCTCCCTCCCTCCCTCCCTCCTTTCCTCCCTCCCTCCTTTCCTCCCTCCCTCCCTCCCTCCTTCTTTCCTTCCTTCCTTTCTTTCCCAATCTTCCAGTTTTGTCATAAGACCCCTTGGCTCCTCACATCTTCTTTCTCTCACTATCACTTCACTGGCCCAATTTGAGTTTCTTCGGCATAAGTCCTAGGACATATTCACAGGTGAGAAAGTATCACTTATTCTGGCAAAATTTTATGGGTCATTCTTAAAGCACTTAAAGCATCCCACATTTATAACTTCTCTATTCATTCAGCAAATTTTTATAAAATCCTACTGTTTGTCAGTAAACTTTTTGTTTTTAAGGAGAGTGGTTCTGAAAGAGTGGTCCGTAGAAACCTGGTGGTCCCTGGGACATGTTCAGAATCTGCAAGACCAAAACTGTTTTCATAATAACCAGAATGTTATTTGCCTCTTACATGGTATTGACGTTTGCAGTGATGTTGCAAAAGCAATGGTGGGTAAAACTTCTAGCATTTAATAATCAAGGCAGTGGCACCAAACTGAAGAGCGGTTACCCTAGTCTTTCTGGATAAAAAACAAAAAGCCAGTTTCTTTTAAAATTGTCTTTAATGAAGCAATACAATTTATTAATTTTATTAAACCTTGACCCTTGAGTAAACATCTTTTTAATATTTTGTGTGACAAAATGGGAAGTATACATAAAACATTTTTGCATTATATTGAAGTACGAAGGCTCTCATGAGGTTGAATTGTGAGCTGAACTGTTGGCTTTTTGCATAGAATACCATTTTTCCTTGAAAGAGCCACTGATACACAACCATACACATCTATGGTTGTTCAGATTTGTGTATTTGACAGACCTTTCCTTAAAAACATCAGTTCAAGGAAACAAACTACCATATTTTTTGCCAGGGATAAAATTGGAAATTTCAGGTAAAAATTTACATTTTTGAAAACTTGTGTCTACCCCGAGCTTGAAAACTTCCCATTCTTAAAGACTTTTCTGATGAGCTTAATGGTGATACAAGGGTGACTTTTTGATATTGTGTAGTGAAATGTGTGAACATTTGGAAGATCAGTATAACTCAGTAAACGAATATTTTCTAAAAAGTATCAGTGTATAATGTCACAGAATTATGTGTGGTAAGAGAACCATTCAATGTACAAGATAGACCAATCAATTTTAATGTAATAGAGTAAAAATATTTACTTAGACAATTGAAGTTTACACATTGTAACTAAATTTTAAAAAACTTCCACTTAATTTTGGTGTAGTTTCAATAAAGAAATAATATCCATAATCATCTGAAAAGAGCTATGAAGATACTTCTCCTTTTCTGAAGTATTTATCTGTATGAAGTCAGATATTTTCCATACACTTCAGCAAGAGTAACCTCTCAACATGTAGAATATAGACCCTTATATGAAAATTCAGCTGCTTCTATTAAGCCGAACATTAAAGATATTTGCAAAAATGTAAAACATTGCTGCTCTTCTCACAATTCTTTTCTTTGGTAAATATAATTATCTTTTATAAAAATATATCATTTTCTTTAAAAATAATGGGTTTATCATCATTCATTTAAAATAAATATATATATTTGAATTTTTCAGTTTTAATGTCTAATAAAAAGTGACAAATATAACATCCATCACCATTCATAGTTACAAATTTTTTTCTCGTGGGGAAACGAGCAACTTTCAGATATGTAATACAGTATTATCAACCATAGTTACCATGCCCTGCATTACATCCCCATGGTTAATTTATTTTATAACTAGAAGTTTTTACCTGTTGATCCTTTTCATTCATTATGTTTCTTCTTGATGAGGTAGTATATCCTTTAATAATTCTTTCAGACAGGTTTGACTGTGGATGATAAATTCTCTAAGTCTTTGTATGCTTCACAAGTGAATGATAATTTAGTATATATTTTATTTTCACAGTTTCACTTATTGTGTTACCTTCTATCTCTGTTTTTGCTGATGAGAAATCTAACTCGTATTTCCTTGTAGACAATCTGTTTTCTCTTGGATCTAAATGCCTGGATTAGGCACAGTGGCAGAATTTTAAAAAAGGTGTGTTTGGGACAGATGATACTTCCAAATCCTACTGTACAGACAGATGTCAATTTTGCTTCTGAATTAGGCTTATGTCCCTGGGCCTTTCACTGTTCCCAGCCCATAAGAGGTATTCAATGTAATTGTTGTGGTTATTTGTTTTATTTTATTTTTTAGTAAAGAATGAATGAATGAGTGAATGAATGAATGAAAGAATGAATAAACCTTGCCAACTGTGTGGGCAATTATTATAAAACTCAAATTTCTTGATAGTGGAGATACTGCTGAAGGATGTTAATTTGAGAGTCTAGACACTAAAGCTTTGTTGATCACAGACACAAACTGAGAAGTCAGTTTGGTGGTTAGGATTGGTAGAAATCTTGTGTCTCATTGCATTTTGCAAGAGCTCAGACATTCTTGCTAAATTTTGCTGGCTGGACTGGAGTGGGCTTCTGACCCAGTGTGGTCAGAAATGGTGTGATTATAGGGGCCACTACATGCCATGCCTAGGAGTGAAGTCCTCAGGAATGTTTCAGGACTTTGAGTCCAGCCATGAGAGAAAAGCAAGAGATCAGGAACAGAAGAGCTCAGAACCCATTAGTCAAGGAAATACAAGCTGATGTGAGACAAAAAGATCTTAACCAAAACAAGGGTGCATGATGTGGGGACCTGGTTCAGGATGTCACCTGGTTCAACTACAATGTCAGATCAGAAACTGTGGTGAGTTTACCGTGAAACCATGATGATTTACTCTGCCAACCGCATTTACACTTGGAAAAAAATATTCTTAATGTCACTTCTCTAAACATCAATTTGTGTAGACGGTCAACACCAGATGTTAGTAAAATCTCATTATCTGATTCTGCTTGTTGGTCTCACACCCTCCTTCTGGTAACCTGCTCTGGGTGCTTTGTAGAGAATATTGTCTGGATTAGCAATGATTTTTACACTCTCTTTTAACCACTGGAGATATGTAGGCTACTATATCTACTGCTTAAACCACAGGCACACACATACACACCCCTAAGCAGCCCTACACACACATAGACTTACACACAAACATACACTCATGTAAGTACTTAAGGAAAAGTCTAGGGACATGTATTGTCATATGCAGAAACTCAAAGCAAAATCTTTGAGATCAGTGAACTAAAATTTTGTCTGCCCCCCAGCCCCCCTGAAAAGGTTTATAAAGTTTAAAAACATGAAGAATACCCTTCCCCCCTTTCCTCTCAATCCAGGTTAAGTGCTGTGTGGTCACCTTCTTGGTTTCTGTGTGTGATTGAATCCTACTACCTGTATTGTTTATCTCTGAGCTTATCCCTACGGTCAAGTTCCTTTTCCTCACCCCATTGTTGCAAACAGCAGGAGGTGCCGTTCTTTTACAACGTTTGTGTTTGTGATTGTCTTTGACCCTATTCTCTTTCTTTGAGTACTAGGGTCAAAATTTTGTTCTAGTCTGGAGTTGGTAATGTACATTTGCCTTTAAATCCCTCCCTGGGAAAACCTTGGTTTCTCTTAGAGGCTGGCATACCCAGCTCCCATCTCACACCTGCTTCCAGCTGCCACATTTCAGGAGCCTGCTGTGCTGAAACACATTAAAATGGCAGGCACTGACAATTTTACATAATCCCCAGAGCCAGGGAAGCTGGATCAAGGGAGAGTTTACCCAGTGAAAATCAAGCTGAAGAAAAGGTGAAAGAATTCAACTCTTTATTAGCAATTTTGAGTTCTCCATCTTGAGGAGCTGAGAAAGCCTGCCTCTGTGAGTCTGAGCCAGAGTACTAGATGCTGTGTTCTAAATGGTTGGTGGTGGAATTGAAACTTATAGGCAACGCTGAAATGTACAGAAAAATCGTTGTATTTCTACAAAACCGAACTCCAATTGCTAAGTCAGCTTAAAATCCCAATCAGGGCATTTTCCTTTCTAAAATATTCTCCACTCTTCTTCCAGGACAGTGTGTAGACAGGGAGTGAGAAGCTCCAAGGCAACAAGGAGGACGTATCTGCTTTGTAGACTCTCCCTGCTCCTTGTGTCCTTATTGGCCTCTGCTGAGATGACTCCTCTCTCTGTGGCTGTGGTTATTAGCCATCTCCAATGGGTCCCAGTTGATGGAGCACATTGTTTTGTTGCACCTACCCAGTGCACCATCACTGCCCCTGGCTGCTGGACCACCTGCTAACCAGGTAGGTGCCCTACCTCAGTTTTCATGTACTGTTTGAAGCTCAGTGACATTATCTCCCAGGATTCTAGATTGGAACTGAGCATCTGGCATCCTTTGTTGTAAGATCTTCCTGCCCCTTGCAATGGCAGATGTCTGGCAGGAAATTGTAACTGTAGACCAGCACCTTCAATTTAAGAATTCTAAGTTCCTAATAGCATTGGGGGTTCAGTGTAACTTTATTTATTTATTATCTTTGCTTACAGTTTATTTTTTTTAATATCTCTATTGGAGTATATTTGCATTACAATGGTATGTTAGTTTCTGCTTTATAACAGAGTGAATCAGCTATACATATACATATATCCCCATATCTCCTCCCTCTTGTGTCTCCCTCCATATCCCACCCCTCTAGGTGGTCACAAAGCACCGAGCTGATCTCCCTGTGCTATTCTGCTGCTTCCCACTAGCTATCTGTTTTACATTTGGTAGTGTATATATGTCCATGCCACTCTCTCACTTCGTCCCAGCTTAACCCTTCCCCCTCCCCATGTCCTCAAGTCCATTCTCTATGTCTGAGTCTTTATTCCTGTCCTGCCCTTAGGTTCTTCATAACCTTTTTTTTTTTTCTTTTTTTTAGATTCCATATACATGTGTTAGCTTACAGTATTTGTTTTTCTCTTTCTGACTTACTTCACTCTGTATGACAGACTCTAGGTCCATCTACCTCACTACAGATATTCAGTGTAACTTTAAACATTTCATTTTCCATTGAAATGTGTTTTAGTTGTTTATGATTTGGTAATTTACTTTTTTTTTAAAGTAATAGATATAAAACTGAAGGGTCCTGTACATATGTCTACAAGAATAGTTAATTTCTGATAAACTTGGTCACTTGTAATGTCTGTTCTTACAAGACCAGTTGTATAAAATGGTTCATCTCAGTGGTGATGTAACAAAAGGAGATGTGGTTCAAATAACTAAAGCAGATATTGGTGAGGAGATTTAGAAATTTTAGAAGTTAAACATCTGCTTGATGTACTCAAAACCTGCAAAGTATAGGGTTTCATAACAGGATTCTAGCATCTCCTTTTGTCAGATGCCCCAGTAAACTGCAGAAATAGCTATCTCTTTTGATTTGATAATGCTGGTCTTTGATCTTAACAGTATTCAGGAAGGATGTAAGGTGAATTGGGGAGAAATTAAAATGTATACTGAGAGAACTATCTTCAATAACCATAAATTACTCTAAATGTGTGCATGCATATGTTAGCTTTTCTTGGAAATAAGTACTATTATTTCTTTCCTTGTCGGAGGACGGAAAAATAGGAAATGTAATTGACGTCATGAAAGTTTACAGTTGTGAATCTAGGGGTACATTTCTATTTCTAAGTGAAGAAAGAACACTTTCATTGCAATTAGAAAATTATAAGGCAAGAGCCAATTCAGAGCTAGAGTCGTGACTGTAAGTAGCATTTACATCACAACATATAGTTTATAAAACATTACTTCATTTCATCCTCACAATGTTTTGGGGAAGTTACCTTCTTCCTAATTTACTAGTGAACCCGTCTGATAAGATTTACCTGATTCACCAGGTAAGTCAACTATGAAGTAAACTGGGATTTGCATTTTATAATAATTACTTAGCAAATCAATTCCCTAATAACAGATCTTCAGGTGCATTTATGTACATACTTTTTAAAATTTTATTTTATTTTTTGCGGTACGCGGGCCTCTCACTGCTGTGGCCTCTCCTGTTGTGGAGCACAGGCTCTGGATGCGCAGGCTCAGCAGCCATGGCTCACGGGCCCAGCTGCTCCGCGGCATGTGGGATCTTCCCGGACCGGGGCACGAACCCGTGTCCCCTGCATCAGCAGGTGGACTCTCAACCACTGCGCCACCAGGGAAGCCCCCATGTACATACTTTTATTCAGTATTTTAGAGACACTGAAATAATGTCACTTCTGTAATACAACTTAGTCATTAACTGAGATTCATTTGCCTTAACTTTTCATCAGGAAACTTTAAGTCTCTAGGAAAGTAAAGAGAATTGTATAACGAACACCCATGCGTTTATCAGGTAAATTTAATCATTGTGTACCTTTCACCATATTTGCTTTATACATTTTTTGCTGAAATATCTAAAATAAATCATAGACTATGATATTTCATCCCTAAATACCTTAGAAGGCATACTCCCCAAGTAAATTTTTTCTATTTAACCACCTACTTAACCTGATATTATCATCCATAAGCCCTTAATATTAACTAATATCCCATCTATATTTAAATTTCCCTCATTAGCCTTTAAATGCATTTTAGTGTTGGTGTGTTCAAAGTGGGATCCAGTTAAGATCCACACATTACCTTTGGCTGTTTTTTCTTAATAGCGTTTCATCAGGAACTGATGTACCCTCCCTCCTCCCCTTTCCCCCATGCCATGGCCCTGTTGAGTAGACCCAGCTGGTTATCCTATAGAAAGTTCCACCATCTAGATTTCTCAGACTGCTTCCTTATTTAACTTGTTCCTCTCATAGCTGCTGTTCCTGTTAGCTGGAAATTAGATCTACAATTTGGATTAGAGCGACAGTTTCTCCAATTAGAAAGACTGTTTCAGTGGTGAGGCATAGGGGCCATGAGTCTGGTTGGCTCACCCTTGGTGATGTTGACATTGACTATTACGTGAAGGTGATCCTCATTTACTTCCAAAGTACTGTAATTTTTTGCAGTATTTTTCACACTTTATGATTTCACATAATTCTGGACTCTAACTTGGACATGTGTACTCACTGAATTTTAGAAGTCAGCTTTTACTTTACGACATTGTTCAGGTTCCAGAGAATATTGAATGCAGGTATTTAACCAATACAAAAAGATAGATGATGCTTTGGACAGTGCATTCAATATGTTTTTGAAATTAAACTAAATTTACCATTTTTTGCTAATGAGGCATTGTCAATTAAAGAAGAAACAGCCACATCTAGACTACTCCTTTCGATTCATATTTTCCCTTCATTTTTTTGGTCTAATCATATTCCGTGATGAGCTGTGTTATGTGCAGCTTACCAGCACTTCAGAGATCACAAGAGCAAATTCACAGATTAAAGGTTTTCCTCCTCTTCATGACTCTCCAACACACGCAAACACACACATATACACACAGAGACAAATAGAACTGCAAAATAAATGTAACCCATTTACTCAATTTTCTGACACATTTTTCATATAACATTGATTATTAGGACAAGTGTCACTATCAATGTGTACAGTGTGTACATCTGTGTTTGTGTGTGTGTATGTATATTTCCAAAAGCTAATTTGAATCTAAAATGAGCCTTGCAAGTGATTGCATTTTAGAATCAAGGGAATGTGTGAGTAAACCTGCTTTAGCTCAGATGTGTAAAGAAAAATCTTTCTTCTATATTCTGTATATTCACAGTTTTTCTATATGGTGATCTTGATGTGTTAATAATTTTTAAAGTAATTTTGTTTGCACTGAGAGTAGCACTTTTAAAGCTCTTTGGTGTAGGGACATGTGGCCTGGCTTCACTGATCTGAGAACACCACCACCTCTGAGTACTATTATCATCCAGACGGTTTTCTTACTGAGCAGTTATGAAGGTTTATGACCAAGTTATAAACAGGAGAAGGGAGCTTATGTTAATGAGGTCAACACTGTTTCTGTTATGTCTTTGACTTATTAAACAGTCCCCCAAAGGGAATACCTTTTCCAAATGGACTAAACAGAGAGAGAAACTGTTACCAGCTGAAGACTTAAACTACAACTGTACTTCATGTTGTGGAGCTGAACTAAATTTACATTGGAACCATACGATGATGCCAATGTCGTAGCAACTATTATAGTAATATTTATTTATGTATTTATATATATAGTTATTTCTATAACTGTTTCTTTGTCTCAGTCAACTAGGGCTGCCGTAACAAAATTCCATGGACTAGGTAACTTAGACCACAGAAATTTATTTTCTCACAGTTCTGGAAGCTGGGGAGTCTAAGATCAAGGTGCCAGCCAATTCGATTTCTGGTAGAGCTCCCTTCCTGGCTTGTAGGAGGTCGTCTTCTCACTGTGTCCTCACATGGCAGGCAGAGCCAGAGCAAGCAAGCTCTGTGGTGTGTCCTCCTGTAAGGGCCTAATCCCATCATGAGGGCCCCACCCCCATGACCTCATCTAGCCCTAATGGCTTTCCAAAGGGCCCATCTCCAAACACCCTCACTTTGAAGGTTATATCTTCAACATACGAATTTTGGGAGGATGCAAACAGTCAGTCCATGACAGTCTTCATATGGGGAGTGAGTGAATGGGAGGAAAGAATTATATCTATTTTGTTAGATTGATTGGTTTACAGATCAGCTTCTGCAGATTTAGGTTGTATGTGCCTTATTCCCCAGCTGCTGGGTTCTATATCACATGGTCATGGTCCAGTGATACTTGATTGAATGAGAACATGCATATCACTGCTGAGTTAGAGTAAAGGAAGACATTATAGAAAAGTTCAGATATTGAGTGTATTGTTGGTAGTCTATATAGACTAACTCATTCTAGCCCAAGGAATACAAGCACACTGGTTGCAGTTTTGTCCTCAAGGTTTCAATGCTTTATCAATTTGCAATTATAGTCTTAGCTCAGGATTTGTACAGCTTTTGATAAGGAAGTCACCAGCTTGCAGTTGGGTGGGGTGGGTAACCAGACAGCTGCTCATGCATACCAATGAGGGTTTTGTCAATGCAAATTTGGAGAGCCCTTTAAAAAATTTAGCCCTAAGTGTCTACTTTGAGCTTTGGTGTGATATGTGATATGAGACCACTTAACCAGCAAGTTTACCTCTAATTTTAGCTTCACCTGAATTAGAGCTGGTGTGATATTGCATACTGCTACAGACATTAGCAACTTTAAAGTGCAGAAAGAAAGAACCTGAAATGAGATGCAGTCCAAGGGAAGAATCACAAGAATACCACTTGTGATTATTGTGTTGTTTCAAAATTTCAGGAAATCTCTGATGAATATTAGGGTAAAAGAGATAATTTGCTTCTTCACAGGAACACATTTTTAATGCTATTTATTTCCTACTTTGGCAGCTTAAGACAATCTGCCTACATACAAAGGAAGCAAAACAAAACAAAACAAGCTGTTTGGGGAATTGATTATCCAACAAATCCCTCTTGAACAAGCCAGGGTCCCCAGTGAAAAAGGATGCTTTACATCTCTTGCTTACTCCTCAGATATCTGACCATTGGGCTGATGAAATGTCCTGTCAACCAAGACAGCTGGAGTGGCCACTGTGCCATTTTGTTTTGGATTTGTGGCCAGCCCAGGGGTATAAGCTTTGTTTTTTGTGTGAGGGGAGAGAAAATACAAGCTTTCCATATCCTCTCCTAGATTATTGAAGTGACCACTCCCTATGTTAGCTTAACATTCATCACTGGCATCCCTGAATTCATCTGCAGTCACAACAGTGCTGACCCCCAAGTGCCAATAGAGTGAACTGAGACTACCCTTTCTCACTGACTATACAGGATGATGTCAGATAGAGAAAGGGACAGTTACAATCGGGATAATAGTCATAAAACAACAAAATGGCAAATATCCTATAATTAGTGAGGGCTAATGATGCAGGAATTTATCGTATTAATTAACTAATCAAAAAAATATTCATTTTGTGCTGGGAAGTATTATAAGATGTAAAGATCCAAAAGTGCTAAGGTGTTATCTTTAACTTAAGGGATTACTGAGAAGCAGATCAATACACAGACAGAAGTATTATGTACGCTGTGATATGTTTATACCATTTACAAAAGAGACTCTTAGGAGTGAGCCAGCCTCCTTAATGGGGAGATCAGGAAAGGCTTTAAGGGAGAAGCAGAGAGTGAAATGTTAGGGGAAAAAAAATCGCAAAAAACATTACAAGGCAGTATATGGTAAATAAAAATGAGGAAACAAAATATCTACTTAATAGAGGCTTAGAGAAGGGAAAATCAACTTTCTGTTTGGAGTAGAAAGGAAAAATAACATAAAATGGGAGGAAGTGGAAGTGGCCTTGAGTAGTATTTGCTTTGCAGTTTGGAGGTGGAAGAGTTGTTCAACCTGAACTGTGCTAACACTGCCTTAGTCCCTTCTTGTGTACACGACCTGTAAGGGACCAGGCCCAGTGACTCTAAGATAACTGGATCAACAGAAAGTTGTAACCTTCTTGGTATATCTGGAGATGGGAAGATAGAGCTAAGTCAGCCCAAACTGGGCTTGTGATTGACATTTGATTTCCCAGTATTTTGTTATTGTGTTGCTTTTTTTTAAAAAAAACAGTAATATACTTTTCTACAAATACATACAGAATTAGCTTGCTCTCCACTACAATGTAGCTTCCTATGAAACAGCATGGAGTAGAACTTATAAAGCAAGCAACAATATTATGGTACTAGAGAAGAAGGAGAAATGTGAAATTTATTCATTTAAACATAAATTTAGGGAAGGAGGTCTCAGTTTACATTTTGAATTTGATTCTGTATCTCTTAAACCATTCCCAAGAAATCTTTGAGTAAATGTCCTTGGATTCCTGAATGATTGCTTCCCCTCTGAGCCATAATTGAAGTATTCTTACCACTGTGTAAAGAATGGATTCTTGGTTGGGCAGACTATGTGATCTTACTGATCACTGAATAACTAGTCCTTTAGTTTAACATGAGATAGGGGATAGGTTTGTCAGTTTTCTTCAAAGATACCTATTTCCGACTGAGGAAATTCTTCTTGATTAGTCAGTCAGCCACTCACTCATGCAAGTCCCAAAAAGTAATGTCTGAATGTGGGTGTGTATATCTTCTGGATGTGTGTAGCTTTTGGGGGGAACAGAACCCCAAACCCAAAAACCTGTAAATGGTTTGATGGATTAAATAGAGGCCTAAATTGGTATATGGCATGGTACATTTCTATCAATATTTCCTTCTCAATATTATAATAATTCTCTCATGCACAACAGTGCAGACTTTGTAGGAAAGTTTTGTTGTGTGGTGGAAATACCCCAGAGTTATAGAAGTGTTTGGATGGAGCCCTGGTTCCTTAGCTGTACCTTGAATTACCTCTAAGACCTCAGGTAAGTTGCTTCATTTGGGAGACTTTGTTTTCTTCCTATTTTAGTGGAATGAGTAAAACTAGTTATCAATACAAACGCTTCATATTCAATAGTCTGTGATTCTAGGGATTCTATGAATAAACCAGAGTGATTTAGTTTTAGATATGAGACTTCTAGGAATCTATTGTTAGGGACACTTACATCATTTGATTCCTAGAGTGCCTAATTCCAGTTGACTACCAGGGCACAGCTCTCTATCACATTGTTGTGAGACTGATAGGCAGTTTGGCAGTACTGTCTAGATTTTGAAGTTGAGTCATATAGAACACAGATGGAGAAGATGATTTGTGTAAGGTCATATTCGTCGTGTGGACATATTGGTCCACACGTGTGGTCATATTTGTCTTAGGACAAAACCTGTCCTAAGATAAAGTCATTTTTTATCCTACAGTTCTTGGCTACCTCAGAGGAATTTTGTTTCTGCTGATATTTCTACTCTCTGAATTTACCTTATGATGGCAGAAAAACTAATAGGCCATTATGACCCTTTGGTAATTTGGGGTAGGTCTGTTGTATAATGGTAAGGAGGTATGGTTGTCAGGTTGAATCAGGACCTTTCATTTGGAGTCTTGTGGGGAACCAGTTTGTAGGATTTGTCCCACCCCTACTTTGGTTAATTTCATATCTATCTGACCAGCTGTATCAACAACTGTTTTACTAAAGCATTGATTACCTGCTACAGTATGCAAGGCATCATTTTAGCCTCTATAGGAAACGCAAAGATGGTCCTCTTCAAAAAAAAAGAAAAAGAAAAAATTAGTGAGGGAGACTCAGTTCATAGTAAGAATATAACTGGTTTTTTTTGCAAAATAAATGCTAATTATACTATTTATATGGTAAAAAAAAATACCTAAGAGACCTAGAACAAAACCATGGCAATGTTTGGGTTTTTATTCAAAACTGATATTAAATTATGTTATAGGCAATTACTAGTTATATGCAGAAACTTAATCTAGTTCATGCCTAATGGATAGAATCCCAAGTGACCCACGAAAAAGACTTGCTTGTTAGAACTACTTTTTCATTTGATAGGAAATGGCTAATTTAATTTTTCCAAGTTGAAATATGTAGGACAAATTATAATAGACCATTTTACTTCTTAAGAAATTTAAATTATTTGACTTGCATGATACCCTATCATGAAAAATATTTTCACCCTACAGCTTTTTAGTTGTTCTAGTCCAATTTCCAGTCGGAGGATGAGGGTACTGCTACTTTTGATGTTGATATTTTAATTAAGGCTTAGGATGTGGACAATGAGAAACCAGAGGTATAATTTCTTTACTTGTAAATGTAGATTTGTATTTGAACCGGATTCCACAGTTCAAAGACTCTTGCGGGAGAGTAAAACTCCTTGCCCTATAAGCACGAAGGACATTATGCTTCCCAGGTGGCTTGAATGAGATAGTAACTGTGGTTATAAGGCCTTTGGATCCTTCCATTCTCTTATTTTCTGAATTTAGTTAAACAATGGAAGTAATTCCTGGTGTTCCGTTGTTACTGTAAGAGAGATAAGAAATGCATCTCAAAAAATATAAATGGGATGGACATGATCACCTAAAATGTTTGAGGTGATAGAACAATCTACTTAGAATGATTTATGCTTCGAGGTTAAAGGATTTAAAAATCTGTTAACCTTCACCAGGTTCAGAGAAGTGCCTTTCATAGGTAGCGATTTTCAGGAGCCGTGCTATCT
Source organism: Grampus griseus (assembly GCF_964374135.1). NCBI lineage: Eukaryota > Metazoa > Chordata > Mammalia > Artiodactyla > Delphinidae > Grampus > Grampus griseus. The sequence goes on from NC_139004.1 coordinate 14,620,123, forward strand.
TCTGTGGCCTCCCAACTGTTTTCCTGCAGATACATTTTTCAACAAGATAAGACAAACAGAAGATTTTTCTATTAAAATAGAAATGCATTTAAGTCTTTCATTTCTCTTTGATTCTATAAGAGTAGAACAGGTGTAGAATAATACTCAGGTGAAATAAGTACCCTTCTTAAATACTGATCCAGAAAACTTTAAGATAAACTTTCTCTCATTGAAAAAGTTTTGCTGAGCCTTCTGCTGGCTCCCAAGGGAAGTTACTTCCCTCAGACTGTAGGCGTTAATGGCTATGGAAAAGCTCCATGTGGAGGGCTGGCTTACAAAGGGGCAGCTGTTCCAGTTGGTCCCAGGAGCCTTGCAGCAGTGGACGAAAGGAACATTCCACCACCTTTCCATTAGACAACATTTCCATTGAACAAACTCTCTTTTAGGGAAGATTACATTTTGAAAAATCTACAGATAAAAGATTATTTGCAGGATATTGGATTCAATAACGTTGATAAGTGTGTCCACCTTAGGTCTTCTCATAGTGATTAATACGCTAATGCTCATTAGGACCACCCTGGTGAGGGGATGCTGTGGACGTGGTCTTCTAAATGTATTGCACCAGGTGCCCCCTTTCTGTTAAACATCTATTAAATATTGTAAAAGAGTAAAATTTTGAGAAGGTTGGGACAATGCTGCCTTAGCAACCACCGCATCTCCTGCCTTGGGTGAGGAGGCAGGCAGGGGAAGGTGGCCCCGGGGAGCTCTACTGGTTCGTCAGACAAACCTCCCTTCTGTGGTGCATTAGCTGCCTCATCGACACCCTCTGCTCCCCCCCTCGTGTCTCTGTCGGCACATAAAGAAGAAGCTTCTTGTTCCCTCTTTATGCCGTAACCTTTCTCTGAACACGCGCTTTCTGTCTCGAGGCTCGTCTCAACACTGTCTGGAGGCCTCGTGCATTTCGGCATCTCTAGTGCCACCTCCCTAGGATAGTCACCTCTCATTTTCAACCTGGTCCTTGGGAATCCTTCTGTCAGAGGCATTTTTAATGACTTTGAAAAAAAAAAAAAGACATTTCAAACCCTTATCTGAATTCAGAAAAAAACAGTTGTTATATTATTGGTGGTGTGTTTTTTTGCAATAAGCATATTTTTGAAAGTTCCCCCCCCCTTTTTTCGAGGTGAGCTCATGAAATGCAGAGCAGCGAATTTGAGCACATGCGTACCGTGTTAAGGGGGCTCACGAATGTGCAGCAAGCTAGGAACAGGAAGAGCTTCCTCTGTTTGTTTTTCTACAAATATGGGTACAAAATGGTAGTGTCTGGTTTGACTTTCGGATCCTGTGCCTAACTAGGCACATAATCTAGTGGAAAGTAACCTCTCTGAGCTTAGGTTCCACAGCTGAACAGTAAGGATAATTGTCCTGACCTCATAGCTTAACTGGGAAGATTAGATGAGAAGACACTGGAAAGCAGGGAGGAGCGGCCTGGCGCACAGCAGGTGGGGTTTCAGCCTCTCATTGTTTTCCTCTATGGCCTTGCCAACAACTGGGTCCAGATGAAGCCTTGGGTGCTTACTTGGAAGGATTCTGTAGGTTTCAAAATTAGGAGATCAGTGCAGTTGGATCCTAGGAATGGAACCAAAATCTAGCTGCATGTTCCAAGGTTTCTTTGTGGGCGGGGGTTTCTGTTGATGTGTAACATGGCTAGACTAGACCAGAGCATGGCTCTCAGTGACACAGAACTGGCACTGGAGGGAGAAGTGCAGCTCTTGGACTGTGCTCGGAGGTGGTTGCTTGTGTATTGACTGCAGACTAACGATTCTGACATCTGGCCGTCCATTCTGTTGCCTGCTGTGAGGCCTCTGCATATTAAAATGCTCTTTCACTGCAAAAATTGAAAACACCTACTTGGACATAAAAGTACAGATCAGACGAATCTGTGCCCAGCCAGAGGACCCAGACTGCTTCCTCCCAACATGCATAAAGGCATATTATTTGTCACTCCTTAAGTAAGACATCTCAGAATTTCTGAGGTTTAGTGGAAGGTGATACCCAGTATCCCCCAAACTAACACAGGCAAAAGATATATATATAGTAAGTCCCCTACATATGAACGAATTCCGTTCCGAGAGCGCGTTTGTAAGTCCAATTTGTTCGTAAGTCCAACAAAGTTAGCCTAGGCACACAAATAATACAATTGGCTATATAGTACTGTACTGTAATAGGTTTATAATACTTTTCACCCAAATTTTGCATAAGAAACAAACACAAAATATGAAGAAAACACTTTTAATTTTATAGTACAGTACCTTGAAAAGTACAGTAGTACAGTACAACAGCTGGCATACAGGGGCTGGCATCGAGTGAACAGGCAAGAAGAGTTACCCACTGGAGGAGGGAGAGGAGGTGGGAGGTGGTAGAGCTGAAGGATCATCAGCAACAGGAGGTGGAGGGAAAGCTGCAATGTCACTCACGCCTGACACTGATGGCACAGGTTCCGGCTCCTTGCTGGAACCAGATGCACGTTTGCATCTTTGAAAGTTCCCAACTTGAATGTTCATATGTAGGGGACTTACTGTGTAGATAGATAGATAGATACACACATACATATATATTACACATACATACATAGAGTTTTTCCTCTAACAGGTTTAGTTTGCTCACTCTCTTTCTCTCTGTGTTCTTTGGTACCTGTCTTTCTGTCTGTCTGCCTGCCCTTTATGCTTCCCTGTTTCTGTCTTTTTCTCTCTCTCTTACTCTTTTCCTTCCTCCCTCTCTCTTAGCACACAAAGATGCTGCTAAAAACCTTCTCTCCGACATCATTTGAAAATGAATACCCTTTCACCTGTTAGTTGTTACTTACTAAGCACTGCAAGGCAAACAGTACTTTTCCTGCATCCCAGAGAAAATTGCTCATCTTTGAGAAACAGCCAACTTTTTGAAAATAATAATTTTCACTCCTGTGGTGCTCCTGTACAATTTACAAAGAACTCTCACATGCCTAATCTCATTTAATCCTCACAGATACTGTTATCCTCTTCACTTGCAGATGAGGAAAACCTGGGGATATGGGGAGGGCTAAAAGAATTAATTTATGTGACGTGCCTTAGCAAGTGCCTGGGATGTGGTAGGTGGCCCTGAATTTCCTTTGTCTTTGCTTAGGTAACGTGTTCAGTCTCAGTCAACAATCTTCTTCCTCCAAAGAACAAACTCCACTTTAAACCATAGTGTCTAGGACACAGCAGTTGGTTGAGCTGTACGTTTCTGGAATAGAAGGGAGAGGAGGTCAGCAATCTGGTTATTACTCTATTTCCCTGTGCCTGCTGTCAGAGATCATTTCTTTGTAGATATAAAGGATGGGAAGCCCTATGAAATGGCAGTTTGGAAGGACAGAGAAAATGCACTCTTCTGCTTCTGATTGGTTTGTAGAATTGAAATTCCAGTATACACATCTGTAGAAAGAGATAGTTTTTTTCCTTCTATTTGCCTTTTTCCCCTCTATTCATTTATCCTAGGTGAACTGCCATGCAGAAAACACAATAAACTTCCCTGCCCTGCAGAGCCCTGGATTTGAGGCACACTTGGGGATATGAGAGCCACACACACAAAGATGATACAAGCAGTGGCACAGAAGAGTGAATGCCAAGTGGTCATTTTTGTTGGAATGCTTCACAGAACAGATGGGCTTTTATGAGTTTTCTGAAGTTTGTTATTATAAATCTAAACTGTTGTTCTGAGGATTCTTTTCTTCTCCATACATTTTAATCTCTCTATTTGTATTTGGTGCTTATGAAATGCAAGGATAGTTCCCCTTAGAGCTGGGCGTCTCAGGGCAGTAAACACTTCCCTCGTTAGGCACTCCAGAAATCCCTGCTCTACCTATTCGGGCTGTTGGGCTCGGGGAACAGATTTGGCTGTAGAGTCTGTGACCACACCTGAGGTATTATTCAGGGACGGTCATGCTAAATGCAAAAACAGACTGACTACCAGATCCCATAATACACCCAAGGTTGAAACCCGAGGTTATCGCTCATGAATTCTGTCGCAGGTCGTAAGGATGAAGGATGGGGGAAGGCAGTGGCACTGTCCTCCACGTGGTCAGCCAGGATCCAGACTGGCCGGCGCCTCAGCAACGTCACATGAGGTTTGCTAGAGCATGAAAAGAACGAATCTGGAGAATCACAAAGAGAATTTCCACTACCATAGCTCAGAAATGACATATCGCCTTCCTTCCCAAATCTCATTGGCCAGAACTGGTCACATGGCCTTGCCTACCTGCAAAGGGATTGGGAAGTATAGTTTTCCATAAGACAGGAAGGAAGAAGAGAAAATGGAATTTTCACAGGGAGCTTTTTCTCAGCCTTATTAGATATTTGCAGAGATGTCGAGTTCACCATTATTGGTTTGTAATGGGCATATGCTATACAGTCTCCTCCTTTGTTCAAGGAGAAGAACAGAAATACCTGTAATAAGAACAATCAGGTAATAAAATATTTCTTTGTCTTTAATTAAAATATGAATTGTTTTATATACATAACCAAAATTTCTACATGACAGTCACCTTTTAACTGTCATTTTCTCAAGTAAAGCAACCTAAGCACACATTAACTGTTGAGCCAGGAAAGACCCTAAAATGTCCTGGGTGGTCAGGACAGGCCAAGGTGGCATGAATTAGACATGTCTTTGATATTCGGGCTCCAGCCATTTAAAAATGGAACATGATGGACTTTGAGATTTCCTTTGCTGCTTCAGGCTGAGAAGGGCACTTCTTAATAGTTTCTAAATGCCTGTTTCCATCTACTTTTAAATACAGAAAAAAATTGCAAAGTCTAAACATTTGAAGGTGAAAGGAAATTACTCACCTCATGCGTTTCTGGTAGCATTATAAATTAATACAGTCCTTAGGGAAAATAATCCAGCAAAATGTATCAAAAGCTTTGCAAGTGTAGTATTGCTTCCAATATGTCAGGAGTCATAAAAATGCTTATAACCTCACTAATCCCACCTCTGGGAACCTAACTCAAAGAAACACGGTAATCCCTTATCAACCATCTCAGGTAACATTCATGAAAGGCAGTGTGGTTGGCTGCCACCCTGAAAAACTACTTTGATAAGGTCATGATTTGATTAAAATTAATGGATCAGTGATAGAGAAAATATGGCCTTATATAGATTGTTTTCAAAATTTGGTAAATAAAAATTCTACAAAGCATCTATTAACCTAAATATGCTAGGTTGTTTGCCTTAAAATCCTGGTTCTTCCATTTTTCTGCAAGATCATTGTCGACAGTGTGAACTCCTCTGGCAGGATCACCCAGAAGTTTTCTGTTCTACAAACTATTTCTCTCCAGTTTCCAAATAAACACTTAGTGGCCTGGAAGTCTAACATCTTTTTCACTTTCATTCTTCTGTGTTTATGTCATAAGTATTGGCAAAATGCTTAAGTAATCCGGTGGCCTCAGAAAAAATTCATGTTCCGTATTGGCATGTTTTTCCAGATCTGATCTCCCGTCCATATGCTGAAAGTATAGATGATGCATGGACTTTTTGTCTTCATGTTATGTTCATAATATATTACATAAAGAGCAGAAATTATCCTGTTATTTTTGTCTGTTTGTTTTTCATTTTGTTTTGTTTTAGGGAATTGGTTTGAATGGGCTATTTGTAGAAAGGATGCTAGCTTTATGTTTTTGTTTATCTCTAAACTGTAGTTTGTAAGTAATTACAATTTCATAATTTGGGTGGAAAAGTTTATTTGCCTAAAGAGCACCATAGCTTTATTTTAGCATTATTAATTTCAAGGAAAATTAAAGTACCACCCAAATATAAAAAAAATAAAAACAAAATAATAAATCATCCACTATATGGGATATTATGCAACTTAAAAATAATTCTTATGAAGACTATGAATCACCCCCGTTACAATGTAATTTTTGAGGAATTAAGATAAATAGCCACTCTCTATTACTACCTACTCTGTACCAACCATGCCCTCTCCTCCCCATTCTAACCTTAATGTCAGACATTTATGCTGGAAGAAATTAAACACTGGGTTGACAGAGCGGTTAGAGGGGAACGTAACTAGGCTTTGGGCAGCAATCTCTCCCTCCCTCCTGGTCTTCCCGAGCCACTCCCCATTTAAGCCTTCCTGGATTCTGAAAAGCTCAGATACATAGTGAACATGGTGTAGCAGAGTACAAGTTCAGCTTTTACACTTTTCACGGCCCCCAACCCCAGCTCTAACCCTTAGGCCACATCATTGAGAGACCTGGCCTAGCAGCTGAGCTGCAGTGGGCTCGACTTTTCCTATAGGAAGTGCAGGACTCAATGTGTATGTTTATATTTGAGGGAAGAACAAAGATTAGACAGGAGCTACATTAGTGCAAGATGGTTGCAGTAGGAGAGTTAGGAGGCCAACCCAAGCTTTTTTGTTTTGGTTTGTATTAAGGTATTATTTTTTCCCCAGCTTTACTGAGATATGATTGACAAATAACAATTGTATATACTTAGGTTGTAACACATGACTTTTTTAAAGGTGTACAATATGATAATTTAATATATGAGTACATTGTGAAATTAACCCCATCAAGTTAATTAACACATCTATCACCTCACATAGTTACCATTTGTGTATAAGCTCCCTAACTGCAACCACACACAAACAGTAAGAACATGCTTCCTTCTTAAGTATCCATAGGTTTCTTTAGTTTCTCTGGATGTGGTTTCCGAAGGGATTCCAAGAAGCTCCTGTGCAAAATTTTGTATATATGTGCTGCTTTCAGCAGACTCTCAAAAGCACTTGGAATGTTTAAGAACCCTGCTTTATAATGCCCTAACTCTTAAGTTAGGTTCATTTCTCTTAATGAAAATCAATGTAAATACCAATTTCCAATTGTGATCTCATTTTTAATGAAGATTTAACCACCTGAGTTATGTAACTCACCTCAAGACAGCTAAGGATTTCTAACTTGGGAGCTAAAATGGAAGTTCAGACTTGATGTTTCTCTTAAGCTCAATCATTCTGATGGTTTTTTTTAACAATGAGGAGGACATTGAGCCTTAACACATGTCACAATCTGTATAGTTCTTTCTAAATTTATATGCCTAAATAATTTAATTCAAATATATTTCTCTTGATATATAAAAATATTGACAATGTCTTTTGATAGGTTCCCCAGGAAGAAAATATCTTTGTTTCTCTCACATTGTCCTCTGACCCCAGAACTATTGATACCACAGACTGCATCAAGACTGCCTCATTTAATAATAATAATAAAAGAATACTTAATTAATCACAAAGAAGACAAGAAAGGAGAGATAAGTGAACATAAGATGGAAAAACTGAAGACAAATAGTAAAATATTGGATTTAAGTCAAAGTATATCTGTAATTTTATTAAATGTATATGGCCTAAAAAAATTAAAAATTATTTACTTGGGGTTTTGTACCTTTCTGTGAAGCAACACCCTTGTTGTCCCGTCTCCCCAAAATTTACATTTCCATGAAACCTCTGCTCTGCAAAGATGCATCGTGTTGCTAGAGCCTTAGTGCTCCTAGTAAGCTGAAGGGAGAAAATGTGTTCAATTAATTATATTTCTATGAGAAAACAGAGAGGGACAAACAGTGTTTGCAACTGAGGAGTCATAAAACCATTAGTATAATTTGAAAGTAAAAAAAATAAGTGTTTGTGTGTATGGATCAGAAGATATAGATTCTCAAGGAGCGTATCATACCTCATTTTTTTTTTATTGTAGTAAAATTGTAGCTTTACAATTGTAAAGCTTTTGTAGCTTTACATCATTGCGTTAATTTCTGCCATACAATGAAGAGAATACCTATGTCCCCTCCCTCTTGGACCTCCCTCCTCCCCCCCGCCCCCCATCTAGGTCATGACAGAGCACCGAGATGAGCTCCCTGTGCTATACAGCAGGTTCCCACTAGATATCTATTTTACACCTGGTAGTATATTTATGTCAAACCTCATCTCCTGATTTGTCCCACCCTCCCCTTCCCCGCCCCGTGTCCACACATCTGTTCTCTATGTCTGCATCTCTATTCCTGCCCTACAAATAGGTTCATCTGTACCATTTTTCTAGATTCCACATATATACGTTAATATATGGTATTTGTTTTTCTCTTTCTGGCTTACTTCACTCTGTATGACAGACTCTAGGTCCATCCTCATCTCTACAAATGACCCAATCTTGTTCCTTTTTATGGCTGAGTAATACTCCATTGTGTATATGTACCACATCTTCTTTATCCATTCATCTGTCGTTGGACATTTAGGTTGTTTCCATGTCCTGGCTATTGTAAATAGTGCTGCAGTGAACATTGGGGTACATGTGTCCTTTTGTTTTCTCAGGCTATATGCCCAGTGCCAGACACCTAGAAAGCATTCAATACCTGTTGGTTGAACAAATGAATGAATGTTTGCCCCAGAGATTCATTTGAATGGCATTAATGACTGGGGGTGTGAAGGATGCCAGACACAGCAAGGTAGTTATAATCAGTGCAGATATGTTGGCAGTATTTTAGATTCTTATCTTTTTATTGTTCTAAGTAATGAAATATTGCTATCCATATTACTCATGTGAGTTTAAATGCCATAGAAATTGATGATTTCCAGATATATCTAAGCAAATAGTGAAGAGTAATTCCTAATGCATCAAAAAGCAACCTATGTAATACAGTGAAAAGTCCTCATTTCTTTTCAAGGAGCCAAGTGAAAAAGAAGAAACAAAAACTAACTGCGTGTGTATCTTTGGTGTGTTTGTGCATGGGTGCACTCTCTTTCAAACGTTCTGTTGAGTGTTTTACAGATATTAACTCATTTAATCCTCTCCACAACACTAGGAGGCAGTTCCTATTCTTAGTTCCACATTATGGTTTTTAACAGAAGCTAAGACTTAGATCATTTAAGTAACTTATACAAAATCATATAACTGGTTAGTGGTAGAGCTGTGTTTTTAAACCAGTCTGATTCTAGGACCCATGCTTTTACCTACTATACTATTACTACACTCGCTTTGTATTAGGAAAATAACACTTTCATGGGCTCTTGGCAAAACAATTACAATTTTCATACTGTATAGGGAGGTTGGAATAAAAAAAGCAAAGAGATAACAAAAATTGTAAAAGTGAATTTCACTGTAGTTTGTTGAACCCAGAAATAGTCTCCTACAAGCATGACTGCTGGAATTTACCTTCTAGAAATAAATAATAATCTTTCTTTTTTTTCACTTTGAATCCTTAACTCTATTTCAGTGTGTTCTCTGGATCTTCTAGTATCTCTGTGCTTTAATTAGTAGCTGTTTCCAAGTATGATAAGTGATTCATGCTAGTCTTAATATTGTATGTAATTGGATCTCTAAGGCAAATTTATCTGTCAGAGTAAAATTGATCTACAAGTAGTTCCCTCTAGCTAATACCTGAATTAGTTTCACCTGGACTTTACCCTCTGCTTCCTTCTGAATTATACCCAGGGAAGGAAATCTAACAGCTGGTATAGGAAACAGCAATGTTATTTGAAAGATTCTGAGTCCAAGCTGATTATGAAAGGAACAAGAAAACTAAACATGTTTATAGGTCAGCTTTGGGAAAATCAAGCTTACAACCCAGCAGATTTAAGAATAGTTAAAACCCACTATTCAGATTGGATACTTCAATACAGTATTGATCAAGACTCTTAAATCAGTGAGCATGAGAAACTGTGACGAGTAGGGGGTTTTGGATTCCACTGTAAGTTTTTTACAGTGTAAAGCAGACTGTATATATGTCTGTTTTCCTCATTTTTTCCTCTTAATTTTAAAGGGAGGGAGTGTCCAAATCTACTTACTTTCCATGGACCAAGTATGCAATGGTTTCTCATTAAATGGATAATGAGTTAGCCTTACTCAGAGGTAGAGTAAATAATGGTTTATTTTGTGGGTTTTGAGAACACATTCCTATTCCCAAGTTATGCTCTCAGGAGCGTCCCACTTCAGTAGGGCAATGCCTCACAATGCTATGCAAAATTTGTCACCTCTGCTCTGTGTTTCATCCCCTCCCATCACCTTCAGGCCCTCACCATGATAATCATCTTTCTTTCTGAATTATAACACTTATCAACCATACTTATTATATCTTGTCCTGTTAAGCCATGAATTCTCTTAAATTCTCTCTTTTTATATCTAATCTCAAATGGCTTCCCAAAGAGTTGAGAATTCTACCATCATCTATTATTGGAAAGAATGCTGGTAAAGAAATTGGAAGACCCAGTTCTAATGTCAGTTAGACATTGGGTATTACCATTGGTCTCTGATCAACATTTTCTTCCTCTGTTAAATGCAAGTAATCAGCCTCACTAGTTTTGTACAAGAACACCAGTTCTATGGGTAGCTCTACAAATAAAATGATCTGCTCTTAAATTTGGGAAATACTCATATAACGCTTTTAGACATCTATGGTTGTATGGGAAAGGCTCTCAGAAATCCTGGAGTCAGAAATAATACAAACTTAGATTAGCTTCTCTGTACATTATTTCCTCACATTTTTAGACCGTGGAAGCCTCTTTTAAGAAAATGTGTTAGCATCTTGTAATACTAGATTCCAAGGGAGAAAGTTGGGGATCATCAATCTGCAAAATCCCTTCCAATCCAAAACCTTCAGGGTTATTATTACTGTGCAACATCCATGAGTATATCCCTGTTAAAATCAAAATATACCAGCAGAGGTAACATATTAATCTGGATACCAACTATTAGCCTTCCATTTATTTTCCCCTTACAAAAAGCAGTTATTCAGTATGTACTATACTAGAACTTATAGAGATTAAATTAGTAATACAGTTGATCCTTCAATGACAGGGGTTTGCACTGCAGGGGTCTGCTTATATGCAGAGTTTTAAAAAATAGTAAATTGTACAATACTACAGATTGAGGTTGGTTGAATCCATGGATGCGGGACCATGGATGTGGAGGAACCAAAGAAATGGAGGGCTGACTGTAAGTTACATGCGAGTTTTCAACTGAGCAGAGGGTTGGCGCCCCCAACCCCCGCATTGTTTGAGAGTAAACTCTCTTAAAGCAGTTTATGGTATAAAGCAGGAGGCCAGAGTGTAAAATATAAGAACAATACAGTTTCTGATGGAATTATATGCAGAGTACACTGGAGACACAGGGATGTTTGACCAAGTCTGGGAAAGGATGCTGTGCCTGGCATCAGTATAAGAAGGTGCCCCTCACGATGAGTTTTGAGAGAGAGCCAGGATTTGTCATGGAAGAACATTTTCTGTAGAGAGAGCAGAATGAGCAAAGGCTTTTGTTCAGAGGTCACTGGAAACTTCTGCCAGAGCAGTTTCAATGGAGTTAAGGGAATGGAGGCCTGATTAGATTGGAATCACACATGAGTGGGGAGATGAGAAAGTAGAGACACACTTCAGAAAGACTGTCAGTGAAAGGAGTACAAGGAACGGATTGGCAACTGGAAGGGGAAATCCTTCTGCAAGTGGACTTATCAGAATGTGAACTTCCCCAACAGTGAAATGGAGCAAGAAGCAGTGGTAATGCATCAGAAAACTGTGGATGGGAGAAGAGAAAGTTTCAGAGCATTGCTGAAAAGGAGTATGTGGGCTTGAGGTGTTCATATCCCTTTAAGTTAGGCAGCTTAAAAGAGAGTTGAAAAAGTGCTGAAGACACAGACACATTTCCCCCTACAACTTGGCTGTGATAAAAAACAAAACCTGTGTAACAAATTCTGATTTCTTACTTTAAATATCCAGAAGGCTTGTTTTATATGATTTAGTATAAATGACATTTCATTGAGCTAGTTCATAAAAACAGAAAATTACCTTTCCTTTTTGTCTATGTTTATATATACCTTGAGGGTATCCAAAGTGTTTCATAGCAGGCTGTATACTGTGTTGCTCTGAGCTATATACATCTAAAGGTGAAGCAAAGTATAGCCAGCACAGAGGTCTGCCTTGATTTTAAGAACTATTTTCTAGGGAAAGAAAATGTAGTACGTTTTTTTTTTTTTTTTGCATTACGCGGGCCTCTCACTGTCGTGGCCTCTCCCGTTGCGGAGCACAGGCTCTGGACGCGCAGGCTCAGCGGCCATGGCTCACGGGCCCAGCCACTCCGTGGCATGTGGGATCTTCCTGGACCAAGGCAGGAACCCACGTCCCCACATCCCCTGCATCAGCAGGCGGACTCTCAACCACTGCGCCGCCAGGGAAGCCCAGAAAATGTAATTCTTAATATGCATTTACGGAGAGGTAGCATTCCCAGCAAAGAGACCTCTATTATTGTAAATATCAAGTGATCCCAGTCCTGTGCGTTCTCTTTACAATTTATCTGCCTCAAGTTGATAAAAATAATGTGTTCACTTCTATAGCATTTCAAATCCAAGGATTTCCAAGTGCTTTTTAAATGTGAATCAAATCTTAAGACATCCCTGTGAGGCAGGTGAAAATTGTTACTAATACTTTATAAAGACAGTAATAGATGAGGAGTTCACCAAGTTCACAGAGTCATTCGTTTGTTGGTGCCTGAGATTCTGGGGTGAAATCATGCATGTGTGCAAACACATGCGCACGCACACACACACACAAACACACACACACGCAGTGGGCCCTGACTTCTATGAAGCCAACAAATCAAAAGAGGCATGTGTATAAATAAATCATTGTGATAAAATTAGAAGATATGTACAGGATGTGGAGCTGGTTCAAGGGAAGTAGTGATCACCTCTGCTTGGGGAAACCAGGAAAATTTTCAAAGTGCGCAAGACAATTGGTCATAACTGTGAAGGATATTAGATATTTACAAGGCATAGAAGTGAATGAGGCAGAGGGTACATAGTGTATAAAGCCCTGAAGTTATGAGACTGCGTGATATATATATATATATATATATATATACACACACACACATACACACACAAAACTGGAAGGAGTCCCGTATGACTAAAACAGGGGCCACCAATTCAAATGCCCACCAGGCGGCACATAGTTGTGAATGAAGTAAATGGTTTACGTGGAGATGCTGGTGACTTGTAAATTATGTGTTTGCCATTGTGGACAGCGGCTTGTTGCTCATTTCCAGCTGGGCAGTTGTCATGCCATGCAGTCTGCCATATATCCTGCCTTTTCAAGATAAGCCAGAGATCAGGATTTTGAAATGGTCCCTATCTATTTTTGAATGTTAGTGACTAATTTTATTTTTTAAAATTGTGTACACCAGAAATATCTCCACCACATCTATAGATAAATTTAGCCTATCAGCAGCTATGTTGCCACTTCTACAAATGTCCAAAGAAATGGATCTCGGTTTTCACCCTCCTCTTTTGGTTACAAGGAACAGAAACAAAATCTAAGTTAGTCTTGGAGCTAAATCTGGAAATTTACAGAACCTATGGGAAGCCTGGAGAATAAGGCATGGAAAGTCATCATAAACCAAGGGAGATTAGACAGAATGGAGCACAGCTGAGGTCACACCACAGAGTGAGTCCTCCTGCTGGACTGTTGATGGTGCTGCAGCCGTCTCCTAATAGCTGATGCCAGAATCTTGACCACCCTCTGTGATGCATCCTGCCCTCAGTAGTTTTTTGTTTTGTTTTTTTTTTGCATCTTTATTGGAGTATAACTGCTTTACAATGGTGTGTTAGTTTCTGCTTTATAACAAAGTGAATCAGTTATACATACACATATGTTCCCATATCTCTTCCCTCTTGTGTCTCCCTCCCTCCCACCCTCCCTATCCCACCCCTCCAGGCGGTCACAAAGCACTGAGCTGATATCCCTGTGCTATGCGGCTGCTTCCCACTAGCTATCTGTTTTACATTTGGTAGTGTATATATGTCCATGCCACTCTCTCGCTTTGTCACAACTTACCCTTCCCCCTCCCCATATCCTCAAGTCCATTCTCTAGTAGGTCTGTGTCTTTATTCCCGTTTTACCCCATGTTCTTCATGACATTTTTTTTTCTTAAATTCCATATATATGTGTTAGCATACAGTATTTGTCTTTCTCTTTCTGACTTACTTCACTCTGTATGACAGACTCTAGGTCCATCCACCTCATTACAAATAGCTCAGTTTCGTTTCTTTTTATGGCTGAGTAATATTCCATTATATATATGTGCCACATCTTCTTTACCCATTCGTCCGATGATGGACACTTAGGTTGTTTCCATGTCCTGGCTATTGTAAATAGAGCCGCAATGAACATTTTCGTACATGACTCTTTGAATTATGGTTTTCTCAGGGTATATGCCCAGTAGTGGGATTGCTGGATCGTATGGTAGTTCTATTTGTAGTTTTTTAAGGAACCTCCATACTGTTCTCCATAGTGGCTGTACCAATTTACATTCCCACCAGCAGTGTAAGAGTGTTCCCTTTTCTCCACATCCTCTCCAGCATTTATTGTTTCTATATTTTTTGACAATGGCCATTCTGACTGGTATGAGATGATATCTCATTGTAGTTTTGATTTGCATTTCTCTAATGATTAATGATGTTGAGCATTCTTTCATGTGTTTGTTGGCAGTCTGTATTTCTTCTTTAGAGAAATGTCTTTTTAGGTCTTCTGCCCATTTTTGGATTGGGTTGTTTGTTTTTTTGTTATTGAGCTGCGTGAGCTGCTTATAAATTTTGGAGATTAATCCTTTGTCAGTTGCTTCATTTGCAAATATTTTCTCCCATTCTGAGGGTTGTCTTTTTGTCTTGTTTATGGTTTCCTTTGCTGTGCAAAAGCTTTGAAGTTTCATTAGGTCCCATTCAGAATGGAGGAAGCAGTTGGCACAGCCAAGGTAAAATGCTCACACCCAACTTGCTGAGGAAGCAAGGAGGGTGGTATGACCCATGCAATTCCAGAGTGGGAGATAGAGTCTTGCCTCTCACCAAGAGTCACACGTTGAGGATTAGTGTTCAGTGATTTATAGCTCAAAAGTGTCAAGTGTTTACCCAACGTATATTGAGTTGGTGGAATAGTCATCACTGTCATCTTGGCTCAGAAAGATTACTTCCTGTATGCTCATGGGTGAGTTACTTAATCTCTCTCATCTTATTTTCCATAGCTGTGAAACTAGGGGCTTGGACCAGAAAAGCTCTAATGTTTCCTTCAAGTCTGTAATTCAATGGTTTTCATTGTCATTACCACCAACATACAAAAAAGTCTAGAAAATGGACATGATTTCTATAAGATTTCCACAGTGCACAATCATTTAGAGTGTTCAATAGTTAGAATGACTCAGCACATTGGTAGTCTGGACACTAATGCTTTATACTGGCTGCTAATGCCTTTGTATTACAGAGCATTTCAAGAGACAAACTATTCCAGCTTTCTTTTTCTTAATTCCACTATAATCAGCAAATACACCTTAAAGTGTGAAAGAACAGGTGAGATTGTATTCTTTAAAGGCAGAAGTTGTTGTACTGGGTAAAAAGGAAGACCCAACTCTATACTCTTTATGAAAAAATGCACATTAAATATAAATATACAGAGAAGCTCTAAGTAGAGTGATGGGAAAATATATGATGCAACCCCTAAATATTAGAATGCCAGAGGCTGGAGTGGCCATTAACATGGCATATAGAGTAGACGTCTGGAAAGGAGTATTACCAGGAATAAAGAGAGTAACTTCATAATGATAAAGGGATCAGCCATCAAGACATAGTATTCCTAAATGTTTATGTACCGTATGAATGAGCCTAAAAGAACATGAAGCAAACTGATAGAACTTAAAGCAGAAGTAGACAAATTCACAGTTATAGTTAGAAATAGCAATGCTCAGTATTTTATATATATATATATAAATATATATGTATATTTCTCAGTATTATATATAACAGGCTAACAGATAATCGAAAAGTATATAGAGATTCAAACAGATAACCTGACCTAGTTGACATATTGTACATGGAGCACTCCATCCAAAGCCAGAAGAATACATCTTCTGTCAAGTGTATATGAAACATTCACCAAGATAGACCATATGGTGGTTCATGAACAAGTATCAATAAAAGTAAAATGATTGAAATAATACAAATATGTTCTCTTATCACAACAGATTAAATCAATAATAGATATCTGGAAAAATTCAAAATTATTTCACATTAAATAACACCCTTTAATCCATTGTTCAAAGAGAAATTACAAGAGAAGTGTAATCCAAAGTTGCGGGGCTTCCCTGGTGGCACAGTGGTTGAGAATCCGCCTGCCAGTGCAGGGAACATGGGTTTGATCCCTGGTCCGGGAAGATCCCACATGCCGCGGAGCAACTAAGCCCGTGTGCCACAACTACTGAGCCCGTGCTCTAGAGCCCGTGAGCCACAACTACTGAGCCCACATGCTGCAACTGCTGAAGCCCATGCGCCTAGAGCCCGTGCTCTGCAGCAGGAGAAGCCACTGCAATGAGAAGCCCACGCACTGCAATGAAGAGTAGCCCCCGCTTGCCGCAATTAGAGAAAGCCCGCATGCAACAATGAAGACCCAACACAGCCAAGATAAATAAATAAAATAAATAAATAAATTAAAAACCAACAACAACAAAAACACAGTTGCTTCCTTGGAAAGATCATTAAAACTGATAAAACTCTAGCTAGACTGATCAAGCAAAAAAGAAAATATAGAAGACACACTTTACCCATATTGGGAGTTTAAAAAGCAGGCACTGCATTTCCGAGAAATGTTAACATAATAATAAGAGAATATTTAAAATATATTTTTGCCAATTTTCTGACAACTTTGAAGAAATAGACAAATTTCTTGAAGCTCAAAAATTATCAAAACTGATACATGAAGAAAGAGAAAAATGTAAATATCTATCTGTTTAATTACAGTAATTGAAGTCATATTTTAAAACCTTCCCACAAAGAAACTCCAGAACCATCTGGCTTCATTGGTGAATTCTGTTAACAATTTAAGAAAGAAATAATATCAATCCGAAACAGATACTTTTGGATGATAGGTGAAGAGGGGATGATTCCAAACTCATTATAAACCCAGCATTACCCTGAGACCAAAGTTATAAAAAAGTCATTTCAAGGAAATACTATGAATTAATAATTTTTTTCAACATAGAAGTATAAATCTTAACAGGATATTAGCCAATTGAATCCAGCACTACATAAAACAGATAATACATCCTGAACAGGTGGAGTTTATCTCAAGAATGCAAGACTGATTAACATTTTAACATTGTTAAGGGAGCTTCAAGATGGCAGAAGAGTAAGACGTGCAGATCACCTTCCTCCCTACAAATACATCAGAAATACATCTACATGTGGAACAACTCCTACGGAACACTTACTGAACGCTGGCAGAAGACCTCAGACCTCCCAAAAGGCAAGAAACTCCCCACGTACCTGGCCTTGTGGAGGACAGGCTCTTGGTGCTCCAGCCAGGTATCAGGGATGTGCCACTGAGGTGGGAGAGCCAAGTTCAGCACACTTGTCCACAAGACACCTCCCAGCTCCATGTAATATCAAATGGCGAGAATCTCCCAGAGACCTTCATCTCAATGCCAAGACCCAGTTCCACTCAACGACCAGCAAGCTACAGTGCAGGACACCCTATGCCAAACTACTAGCAAGACAGGAACACAACCCCACCCATTAGCAGAGAGGCTGCCTAAAATCATAATAAGGCCACAGACACCCCAAAACATACCACCAGACATGGACCTGCCCACCAGAAAGACAAGATCCAGCCTCATCCACCAGAATACAGGCACTAGTCCCCTGCACCAGGAAGCCTAAACAGCTCACTGAACCAACCTTACCCACTGGGGACAGACACCAAAAACAATGGAAACTATGAACCTGCAGCTTGCGAAAAGGAGACCCCAAACACAGTAAGTTAAGCAAAATGAAAAGACAGAGAAGCACACAGCAGATGAAGGAGCAAGGTAAAAACCCACCAGACCTAACAAATGAAGGGGAAATAGGCAGTCTACCTGAAAAGAATTCAGAATAATGATAGTAAAGATGATCAAAAATCTTGGAAATAGAATGGAGAAAATACAAGAAAGGTTTAACAAGGACCTAGAAGAACTAAAGAGCAAACAAACAATGATGAACAACACAATAAATGAAATTAAAAGCTCTCTAGAAGGAAGCAATAGCAGAATAACTGAGGAAGAAGACCGAGTAAGTGAACTGGAAGATAAAATAGTGGAAATAACTACAATAGAGCAGAATAAAGAAAAAAGAATGAAAAGAATTGGGGACAGTCTCAGAGACCTCTGGGACAGCATTAAACACACCAACATTCAAATTATATGGGTCCCAGAAGAAGAAGAAGAGAAAAAGAAAGGGACTGAGAAAATATTTGAAGAGATTATGGTTGAAAAGTTCCCTAATATGGGAAAGGAAATAGTTAATCAAGTCCAGGAAGCACAGAGTCCCATACAGGATAAATCCAAGGAGAAAAAAGCCAAGACACATATTAATCAGACTTTCAAAAATTAAATACAAAGAACAAATATTAAAAGCAGCAAGGGGAAAAAAACAAATAAATAAACAAATAAAACATAAGGAAATCCCCATAAGGTTAACAGCTGATCTTTCAGCAGAAACTCTGCAAGCCAGAAGGGAGTGGCAGGACATATTTAAAGTGATGAAGGAGAAAAACCTACAACCAAGATTACCCAGCAAGGATCTCATTCAGATTTGACAGGTATTTTGGTTACACAGGTAAATGTATTCAAAACTCAGTGGATGTACACTTAAGATTTGTGCTTTTCTTTTAGTGTACATATTATAGCAAAATTAAAAACACAAAATATGTCAAAATTAGTTAAAGATATTCATGTTGAAGTATTAAGGGAAAAGTAATACGAAATTGGCAATTTATTTCGAAATGCATAAAGTAGATGGATTGGATGGATAGAAGAATGAATATGCATAGATATGTGATAAATCAAGTATATTAAGATGTTAGAGGCAAAATTGCTAATGATATATAGGAGTTCACTGTAAAATGCATTTTTGAATATTTCCTTAATAAAGTGTTAAAATTGATGGTGAGATAGGGAGGGTGGGAGGGAGGGAGATGCAAGAGGGAAGAGATGTGGGGACATATGTATATGTATAACTGATTCATGTTGTTATAAAGCAGAAACTAACACACCATTGTAAAGCAATTATACTCCAATAAAGATGTTAAAAAAATAAAATTAATGGTATTTAAATATTAGCAATAAAGAAAAATGAAATTTGAAGATTTTCTACTGTTACAACAGCATTAAAATACAATATTTAGAAATAAATTTAAAATATTTATATGCAAGACCACATACTGAAAAGTGTAAAACATTGCTGAATGACAGTTAGACCTAAACACATGGAGAAATATACTGTAGTCATCAGGGAAATGCAGATATAAACTATAATATGTTACCACTACACATCTACCAGAAAGGCTAAAATTACAAAGACAGGCAGTATCAAGTGTTGGTGAGAATAGAGAGCAAATAGAACTTTATACATTGTTTGTGGGAATGTAAGACTTTACAATTGCTTTGAAACAACTTGGCAGTTCCTTTTGAATTTAAGCATGCACTTACCATGTGATCCAGAAATTCTCCTCCTAGGTATCAACTGAAGAGAAATGAAAATGTGTGTATCTACACTAAGACTTTTACATGAATTCTCAGAGCAGCTTTATTTATAATAGCCCATAACTGGATACCCACCAACCGGTGAGTGGGTAAGCAAATCACATGTTGTTAATAAACCAAAAACAGGTAATATCTTAAAATTTGAGTTTAATAAACAACACAGACTACTGACACACCCAATAACATGGATAATTCTAAAAACAGCAACAACAATAATAGCAATAACTGCAGAGTGAAGGACTCCAGCCATAGGTTCCATTCCTAGGAAATTGTAGAACTAATTTACCGTGACCAATAGCACATCATGGTTGCTTAGGGTCAGAGTCTGGGAACTGACTTGAAAGGAGCACAAAGGAAGTTTTGGGGGTGATGGAAATGTTTTATATTTTGATCACTGTTGTGGTTACTTAGGCATATACATTTGTTGAAACTCATAGATATATAGACTTCAAATGAGAGGATTTTATTGTATATACATTTTCTTCCAATAAATGTGAATTAACGATTTGCAGTTTATTATTGAGTCAGTGTGTGGCCTGTGGCTTAAGAGAGATTGGTACTGAGATGCCTAACAGATGTGACTGTTGACGTTTTGCCTTAAAACGTAATGGGATAGAACTAGTTGGTGATTTTCTCTTTTCTCTTACTTAATATTACTATGCTGTCTTTCAGAAATAATTGGGTAATATTATCCAATTAGGCTAAAGATAAAAGTATTCCTACAAGTATTGATTCCAGTTGTGCCTGTAATCTTGGAAAATTTTTTGAAATGTTTATAAATCTTTTCACAGTTACTACATTTTTAGAATATACTGTTAATGGAAAGACACATTCAGTGATAGCTCTGTCAAAAAACTATAGGTAAACCCAATTTTTGTATCTGGGTCCTACCACTTATTGTTAGTCATGTCATGTATTTTGAAGCTGGGGCAGAACCATGCTTCTTGATTTTGGAACAAGATCTATTCTTTAAAAAAAATGAAATTTAAAGATTGTACTTGGGAATGGTTTTCTGTGTTCCAAAAAGAATATGTTCTTTTTTTAAAACAAATATTAATAGTTAACAGTAAAAGCAACATATTGCACCATCTCTTTTTCAGGAGTGACTGTGTTTATCCATAGACAGAGTCTGACTTCCATTCATTAGTCCTCCAGGGAGAACAATGGCAATGAAGACAACAAAGAGGTGGGAAGTCACTTCAGGTTTCTTACATTTTGGATCTGTTATCTCCTATTTACCATTTAACCCATTCCAAACAGGTATCTGTTCCCCTTACTCCATGTAAACTTGTCGTGGCCACAAACGGTCTCCGTGTTTTGAATCCAGTGGGCATTGCTTAAGCTCCATCTTCCGTGAAATCACAGCGTCATTCTGCGTGGCTGCCTCTTTGCTCCTTTTTGAAACATTCTTGATTCTCACGGCCCCACACTCTCCTGGTCTTTTTCTCATCTCTGTAGCTTTTCTTTTTCAGGCTCCTTTGCTGGCTTTTCTTCCCTAACCCAACTTCTAGATGTAAGAGTGCCCAGTATTATTGTCTTTTGATATTTCTTCTCTTAGCTGTAGCTTCTCCTTAGAAGAGGAAATAATTTATTACCAGACTGATAAAAGAATATAACTTATTACCAGTACCTTTATATCTCTATTCCAAAAGAGCTTGAGTTCATATACCTAACCGTCTATTTTATAAATCCACATGGATGCTTAATGGGCATTTCCTGTTAACATGTGTAAAATGTCATTTTTTTCTTCCAGTCACCCTTCCATGCATGACCTAATCTCTTCCTAAGCTTCCCTATGTCAGGAAATTATACCATCATCATTTGATTAAACCTGTATTCCGTGTGTTATTTTTAACTGCTTTTTTTCTTGTGCCTTAGATCCAAAATGACACCAAGTCTTGTATGCTGTATCTTGAAAATATTCTTGAATTGTTCACTTCTTTTCCTTTTTAACTGCCACTCCACTTCCCCAGTCATTATCATCTCTAGCCTACATTACTACAGCAATAGCCTTCTCGTTGGCTGTAGTTTCCATTCTTGGATTCTATATTCCTTTCCTCACACAAAAAATGGACTGATCTTTCTTTTAGAAAGTGGATAAATGATCATTACTCCCCTACTTAAAACATTTCAATGGCTTCCCATCACCTTTTTGGGTGCCTCCATGGCCCTCCTTGAGCTGGCCATTGCCTATCTTCCCAGTCCTTTCCCGCCTACTCATTATGCTCTAGCCACACGGGGCCTCTGTTTAGGTATTGAATTTGCTAAGCCTTTTGCCACCTTTGGGTCTTTGTATATCCATTCCTTCTGCCACCACCCTTCCTCAGTCTCACTGAATGGCTCGCTTCCTCTCATACTTCAGGTCTCAACTCAAACGTATCCTACGAGAGGTCTACCTAGGGCATCCTTTTGAATGTAACTACCCCCAGCATACAAAAGTTACTCTCTATCATATCACCTGTTTATTTCTTTTATAGTATTTATTACATTCCAAAATTATTGTATTTGTGTATTTGTTTTATAGTTTATGTCTTCTGTCACTTGAATGCAAGTTCTTGTAGGGCAGGATCCTTGTCAGCCTTGCTCACTGCTGTAACTTGAGAGGCCAGAATAATGCTTTGCATGGAAGTTTTTCCATAATTATTTGTTGAATGAATAAATAAACTTGGCAACCAACACTTTGATTAAATGTAAGAAGGAAATCAGTTACTTTTTAAATTATTACGTTTTCTAATTATAGAAGTGGTATCTGCTCACTGCAAAACATTTGAAAAATATAAATCATAGAAAGGCAATAACATCACTATCTAGAGATAAAATCTGTACAATTTTAGCGCCTGTCCTTCTGGTTTCTATCCCTATCTTTCCTCCCCTCTTTTCCTCATCCCCACCCCATAAGACTTATTGTGAATTACCACTGTTAGTACTTACCTATTTTGCATCATGGAATTTTGTCCTTATTTATATTGAGCATGATTCTTAATGGCCATACAGTACCTGATTTCTTATTTTAAACCTTAAACTCTTTGTAAATTGTGATAATAATTTACAAAGAGTTTGTTTCCTTATCTGTAAATCGTGATAATAAGACCTACCTTCTTCTAGGACATTCATGAGGATTAAAAGAGTTGAATGGTTGCTAATTGTTTAAACCCGCTCCTGAGATATAGCTAGCACTTAATAAAAATGAGATGATGATAATCATTTCTAATATCATTGATTTCTTTTTACTTCGATCTATAAAACTTCAGGAGAGACATGGGTCCTGAATAAGTCAATGAGTGTAGGAAATATCACATGTGAAGATAACATATAAAACATGAAGGACTTGTGCTTCTAGGTTTCTTGTTATTTGAGGTGCTGTGTTGATTGACCTTGAGGTAAATTGGATGTAGGGTCTAATTATTAATAAATAGCCCTTGCTTTTGGAGTAAAAATGCAATTCCAAAGAGAGGAGTGTGTCTCCAGGAGTCTTAATTCCCCAGTTCAGTATATAATTAATTTAGGTTTCATAGACGGAAAGAGATGATGACACATTTAATAAAAGACATTCATTGCCATTGCACTCATTGCTCTTATTGACTGTTCCCTTTAATATTTAGCTTCTTCTAAAATATTAATAATCTATGAACTACTTAACATAAATATTTGAAGGAAAGATACTGATATATGAAAAGAGTGGTGACATTCTTTAGCTCTGCTACTTTCTATGGATGACTTGTTATTTCTCACGTGCTCTTTTGGTTAGGACTTATTTTCCTCACTAGTTACCACATTGTCTTACTAGGACTGCTTCTCCTTTCCATGTCCTGGAAGACTCTGGTATCTTCTAAGTACATTTTATGTGGGTACCAAACTCAGATTCATGTTCTGATTATGGCCAGGGAGACTTTTCATTAATGACATGGAGTTTATTGTTAATTACACGTATTTGGGGTGAGGAGTGTCATCTAGCTGATTGCTTACTGCTTTCTCTGTGGGAAGGTGAACACAAGTTCTGTTTCATGTTCTTTGCAGCAGTAACCAGGAAAATGTATTAGTGAAAAGAATAACAATCGAATTTAGCTCTATCTGGGAAATTGTATATGGTCCATTTTTCAAACACAGGAGAAAAACAGAATCTCCAGATATGGGTACCTGCAAAGGTACATTTATTTAGACTTATGTGTTTTTTTTGTTTTTTGTTTTTTTTGCCAGACTTATGTTTTTAGAAGTGGTTTTAAGAGGAATGTTATTCTCTGCAGTGATTAAACCTATCAAAATCCATCGAAAAAAGATGATTTTAATGCCATTTTATCTTTCTGGTGAGAGTTTTCACAGCCTCTCCTGAAAATCTATTAACACAGTAAATATCCTGAATTTTCCCTCCCTGAAATTTAAGTCTACTGTGCTTTTTACTTCAAGACCTTTTAGGGAAGGGATTAAGTTGACTGACTACATGCCTTGTGATGTCTCACCACAATCTATAGTAGCCTCCACTGATTGAATGCCTACTGCTATATAGGAGCAGCATTTTCGGCAATTCCTATGTTATTTATTTTAATGTAATGTAATGTAATGTAATGTGATTAATACATTTAATTTACACAACAATTTTGAAAGATAGGCATTATCTTCTCTGTTTTCCAGAAGGGGAGATTGAGGCTTTTTAATGAATGATCTAAGGCCTTTTCACTAATAAGGGTAAAACTGGTATCCAAATTGTTTTACATGATATCAAAATCAGTACTTTTTCCAGGATTCCATGCTGAATATATACTTATTTAAATACACCTCCAAAACTGTGTGTGTGTGTGTGTGTGTGTGTGTGTGTGTATAAAATCTCGAAACACAAGTAACTATTAGCCACTAGAAAATCAGTTTCAGTTGAGCACAGTGCTTGGTGGTTTTGTAGCAGCACTTGATAATAACTGAGAGTGGATAACATCTTAATAATTGTGAGATTAGTAGAAGATTCTAGAGCTGCTTTTTTATCCAAATTTTTAACCACTAGCCACATATGGCTATTTAAATTTTTATTTAAATTAATTAAAATAGAATAAAGCCAATTAAAATGAAAATTTTACTTCTCTGATCACACTCTTCATATTTAGGTAGTCAGGTGCTCAATAGCCACATGTGGCTAGTGGCTACCATAGTGGATATTTGCATCACCACCGAAAGGTCTGTTGGGCAGTGCTGTTCTAGAGGATTCATGGCTTATGTGTTTTCATCAATAATTTGAAAGGCAAGTGAAAATTAGTGCTGATGTTGGGGATGCTATCAAGCTAGCCTACAGAGAAGGAGGTCAGCAGGGGCATTGCTAGTGACAAAGGGCGAGGAGCCTAAGAAAGCTGGAAGTGAGTGGAGCTCGCCAGGCTAATTTAGATACAGAGAACGTTCCGGAGCCCAGAAAGACCAGAAATGAAAAAGCAGTTGTGGAAGAAAGCAAGATATTGTCCGGCTTCAAATTGAGTTAGTGATAGCTTTTCACGGTACCTTCCACAATCTTTATAATGGGTTAAATAATTTTATGTGAGCTTGAGAATGTTTATTGATTATAGAGAGAAATAATGCTATAGTTAGAATTTAAAAGTAAAAGTATGAGCAACATGGGCGTTTAATAACAATCCTAAATTAATTAAGCAAGGACGAGGTTCTAAGATTCTATTAGAAGGAACTAAAATTGCTTTTAAGACACTCTTTCTCACATCACTGATGGATGTGGGATTCAGGGCAGAATGCTCATTCGTCATGGGAGGACCAGTTAACTGCCCAGATCAGAGCTACACACTGATCTCTACACACTGGGTCTCTTCATTGGAAGCACCTGCAGCTGCGTTGAGCTGAGACCCAGTGAGGTCTGAATGGGGGCTGTCTGAGCAGTGGTAGTCAGGGAGACAATGAGGAAGAGCGTGATCCTGGAGAAGTGCCCTGAGCCTAGCAGCAGGCATCACTTGTCTCTCAGCAAATGGGCTACTTTGTGGCTTTCCTGGAGCAAAAGTGGTAGAAAGGAAACAATTGCTAACTCTCAGACTTATTTAGAAAGAGGTTCCACTTTACGGGAACCATTGTTAATGGGTTGGTACAGAGAGAGGTACCTGGAATTGTGAGTTTTGTCCCTCTAAATCAATATGGCCTATTTCCAGCTCCAGCAAGGGTATCTTCCTGTTTTTTGGGTCAGAATAGGAGCTGGAAGGCTCTATGTCCAGACAATTCTGACCTCCATTAATCTCAGTCATGGACTGAGATGGGAAGAAAGCTTTACTGTAACTTGATGTTGGCTGATCAGTACGTCTCAGACTTTTCCCACCACCTTTTCTGGACCATGTTACTAATAAAACAAACAAACAAAATAAAGCAGGTTTATCTAGTCTCAAGTATCAAGTTGGAATTGGAGGAAATGGATATGCTTCTAGTGGATTCTCGTATGATTCTCATGTACCTTTGAGGGATTGTGATCCCTATTGGAGAAATAGTTTTCTAGATTAGTGGTTTTATTTTTTATTCTTAATTAGTCAAAAATATAGACACATGAAATTCTCTTCAATGTGTAGAAACCCAGATTTTTTCCATAACCATGTAGAAACCATGATTTCTTCCATAAACTGAAACACATAATGAGAAGTTTCTTCTAGTTTATTGAGATATTTATTATAGTGCACTGTTTAGAATGAGGACCAAGTGTTATCAAGAAAAGGTCAAATGTTTAGGAAGGATAGAAAGTGTGTGATGTGTTTCAGAAATTTTCATCTAAAACTAATAAAATATATATTTAACTTTTTAATTATAAGTATATTTGAACACATACAAAAGTGGAAAAAATAACTTTATTTACCCAACACCCAGCTTCAACAATTATCAATGTGTCCAATCTTGTTTCATCTATAGCCCTTCCCTCTATATCCCTACCCTTCACTGTATTAGTTTGGTACAAATCCCAGAAATTATATAATTTCACTAGTATGCATCTCTAAAGAATAGGGACAATTTTTCCTTAGCCTTATGACCTTCTAGTTCTAACTACAAGAAGTACAGAATAGTATGCTGAAGGATGGCACAAGGATACAATCAGTAAGATTCAGAATGTTGGAAACTCTACAGGTTGAAAACTTGGTTTCTTTAACAAATAAATTACAATGGGTAAAGTAGGATTAGCAATAAACTGTAAATTAAAAGAGACTAAGATACACGTTGATTCTAACCACCAATTATGAGACAATTGGAGAAATTTAAATAGTAACAGTATTTGATGATATTAAGGAATTACCATTTGCTTTTTTGTTTTTTCCTTTCTGTTTGTTGTTTTAGGTAGCTAAGATAATGGTGTTATGGTTATGGGAAGAAAAAGATTTTTTAATACTCTACCGTAAAAAACCAAGAGTAAATTCTTACCTATTTGGAGAACCTGACATCCCAGAATGACTCATAATGCAAGAGTTCTGAGTAACTCCCTTCTTTCTGTGGTAATTTATATTTTTTGAATAACAAAAAGAGAAAGTCTTTCAAAAATGAAATGAAATAAAATAGCCAAATCCTGAATTCTAAGGTAAACCTACCAACTCCTGATTCCTTCTGTTTTGAGAGGCCAAGAGCTGTTGTTGTCTTTTAAAGAGCTAAATAGCAGAGCAAGGAAACCATTATTGTCTAAGTGCTGCTTTTTTTGTAAAACAAATATATCTAGAAAACAACCCTGAGTTTGGCAGTACTTCTCAGCTTTTGTGATTTTTGCCTTGTTAAAAGTAGAGGGAGTCATTATTTGATGAATCCAGTTCATACACTCTCCTCTGTCCTGCATGGGTGACGTAGGCCATTGGAAAAGGTACAGAGAAGATTCCTTGGACTTTTTTTTCCAGGCTTTTCACACCATGCCATATATTTAAGTAACAGGCTGAAATGGGGAATGATGAGTCTCTCAGGGAAATAATTACAGCGCTCTCATTAGAAGACTCATTAAGAGTGAAGAGCAGGAAGGGGGCTCTGAGAACAGACTCTTATTCTGCTATTTATTAGGACAAAGCACTCTTTTAATGGGGCACCTGAAAAGCTCTATGCTGCAGTTATTATTAGGCATTAGTGCTTTTACTAACTTCTTGAGATCAGCTTTGCCCTTCTCTCTGCCTTGGTCAACAGTTGAAAACAACATCCTTGCGTTCCAGGCTTCCTGTGGAGAATTTGTTCTCACTTTTTCTGTCTTTGCTCAGGAGTCCCGTTCTTCCAGTCTGAGAGGGCATTTGACGACTGGACCTCCCTTTGGAGCCTTGTACATTGGAGGACATAATGCACTTCATTGCCTGTCTTCTCTCCTAAATCTCTCTGCTCTTCCTCCATTTCATGTTACAACTCTCTTGCTCTCTTTTTCTCTAGATCCCCTAGGGAAGAAGTTGACAAACTTTTTCTTTATAGCATCAGATAGTACAGTTAGTGAATATTTTAGCCTTTGCAGTTCACAGGGTCTCCTTCGCAGCTCTGCTGCTGGGGTGCAAAAGCAGTCATATACTATACATGAACGAGTGGGTGTGGCTGTGTTCCAATAAAGCTTGATTTATAAAAACAGGTGGTAGGCCAGATTTGATCCACAGGCTGTAGTTTACTGATCCCCGTTCCAGCAGTGTAAAAGGGAAGTTCCCATCGCACTTATGAAAGTAGGCGTGTAGTATTCCCAGACAGTTTCAACTTCATTCATTCAGTGACTCATCAAATTTCCCCTGCTAAGTTTTTAACACCTACTATGTGCCAGGCCCTGGGCTCGGCACTGGGAATATGGAAGCGTAAAAACTCAAGGAGCTCACAGTCTTGTGAGTAGTTGGGCAGACAAGCAAACAACTACAATACGATATACGTCGTGCTTTAATGGACATATGAGACCATAGGTTAAGGGGATGTAAGATTGCCTGAACTAAAGCATTAAGAAAATTTTACCAGGCAGAGGGTGTTTTGAGAGGAAACAGCCCAGAAAAATGTATAGAGGCCGAAGGAAACATACCTCCTCCTGGGCCTCTGAGCATTTGAGTGTTCCTGCAGCATCAGTGTATGTGCAGGTCTTCCAGAAAGGAGGCGGCAGGGATAAGAGGAAAGACTGGTTAGAGGAATCGGAGGCTAGACAAGGAGCAAAGTCCTGTGCTCTGTGCTACTGATAAGATTTTATTTTGTAGGACATGGGAACCACTGAACAATTTAGAGCACAGGAATGCCAGGGTCAGATTTACCTGCCAGTTCATGGGGAACAGTGTGGGAAGTGCAATTCCATCAGTCCTGGAAGGCTTTGACTTTTCTCTTGAGAAGCTGTGAACAATAAGCAAAAGTTGACAGAACTAGGATCTAGAAAACCAGGAGGGCAATTTAAAATAAGCTGAATGTTCTTCCTGTTCACTTTACATTTCAGGTCCCTGAGCTGACTGCATTGGCAGTGGATGTTGAGTGATTTTTTTGGTTTGTTTTTGGTTTTTTTGTTGTTGTTTTTTTGCTACAGAAAGAAATAAAGTTCTCTTAGTTCAGTGACAAGAGGAGGGGTATCACTGGGGCTGTTAGTTCCAAGACCTATAGTGAACAGCTTCTTCTGAGTATGATTTGAGGGATTCTGGAAACCCCTTTGCCCTGAAATACCATACTATCCATCTTCTACAGGAGCTAAAATTATACAACAGATTTTATTCCTTTAGGTTGAGCATTGCCCTCTCTATGCAAGGTGTTTTAAAATGAAAATACTCCCAGGAAGTGTGACACACTGTATCAATCATAACCTGGTGTGAATGAAGGCATGACTCTGACAGGGACTCAGGAGAACAGAGACCCCTGGGAAGGAGAGCGGGAGGCTTTTAAAATAAGGGAAGGACTACAGAACCAGGGATATAAAGGGCAGAGAACAAAGACTAACTTTGCCTATTTCCCAGTAACACCAAGGGCAGCGTGGAGCGAAGAAGATAGATGAGGTCAGGGCATCAAATAGCAACTGATTGATAAATATGGGGAGGAGAAGTATGTCTTTTTCAGACTCAATGGAATTTTTACTGCCTAACAATTCCAGAGTCAATTTATAAAGCTGTCTGGGAGCGTTCACTGTGTGAGACGCAGACGCAGAAATGGGAGGGAGACAATTAGGCTAAAGATGCTTCAGACAAGGGATGGGCTACAAGTGACAACAGAATGAACCCCCCACGCCCACCTCTTACTTCTGGCCGCTCTTATTCTCCTCCCAGCAAGCTCTTGCTTGCTGCTTTGTCTTCTGAATGCAAAACTAAAGTGCTTGGGTGAATAAACAAGAGCTCTCTTTATCAAGGAGAGACAGCGCCCAGTCACTTTGGGCTTGGTGCATGTGTCCCTGTGTGATACCTGTTGATTTGAAGCTGGTGAGAGACGCGAGGGCATGGTGCCTAGTTGATGACAAAGCAGCAACTCCGGGACCACAGACTGAAAGTCCTCAGGGGTTGTCCTCCTACTTGTGGCATCATTGTGTGAACCGAAGAAAGGCAGTTCTGAAGCTGGTAAGGCCCAGAAACCTACCCGCGGGCTTTCTTGATGGATTCGTACATGTGTTAAATATTTAACCACATTTGCTGCCGACCTACTCTGTGTGAGGGTCCTGATTAGGTGCCGAGGAGATTTAAAGGGACGTGCGTGAATGATTACAACACAAGATAGGTGCATGGGAGTGACAGAGAAGGTATTATCTGAATATAAATGAGGGAAATACGATGGTCTGCATTCCACAACTATAGAAGTGTGGCCATCGTGCAGAGGCCCCTGTTGAGCACAGAGCAGGGGCCTTGGGTGCCAGGAAGTGGGGATAGCAGTGGTCACTGGGCAGAGGCAGGGAGGGAGAAATCAGGTGGGACCCTAGGCACCAGGAGACAGTGGGTGGGTGGCAGAGAGTCTGTTCCCTGGGGGCAGCATGAGGAAGGACTGCCTGTGAGCCAAGGCTCCAAGCCCTGGGTCATGTTCTATTGTCCCACTGGGCTCTGCTTATAAAACATAAAAGCCAGAGGTAACATTATTAAGAATTCCGAGATGATGACCGCAGGGCATTAAATGCCACGCGTGGACCCTTCTGAGTGTGGATCTTATGACTGCCCTGGTAGCCCCCCATGAAACTGGCCTCGGTTGAAGCCTAGTCAATTGTACTGGATCCAGTTTCACAAAGAGATTAATTGAGGAGGGTGGAATTTGCAAGGAACCTAGAAAGAAGAGAGACGAGGAAATAAGCATGGGCAGTGCTTACCCAGCACTGTTTAGGGGACAGTGAGGTTGATGTTTGGGGCACCAAAGGGGTGAGATCAGTCATGGGCAGGAGGGTTTCATCCTTCCCGCAAAGACCTGGGTCCTTACCACTTTGTAGTGCTTTGCTATGATCACACACACATTTCACAAGAAGCTGCTAATTGTCCCTAAACATTCATTCTCTTTTCCTCCACAGTAATAGTGTTTTCTGTGGTGCACATGGTCATCTAGAGCAAAGGTGACAGTTCTCGGTGTCTCCTGCAACCCCATAGGGCTGTGTGACTAAGCTGTGGTCATCAGGATGTTCAGTGGACATTTTCATGTGGCAACTTGTAGGCACATCCCTTAAAATAAACTGTACATGCTGTTTGTGTCCTTTCTTTTCCTCCCCTTGAAACCAAATGACCTTGCGTAGCCGTTATATGAGGTTACTCATAGCCAAACCTAATTCTAACTAATATGCCAAACATATTCACCAGACTTTGCACATCTTCTGGCTGAGGAGTATGCCTCCCTTATTCATGAGAAGGTACACCTATTAGAAGCTAACAAGTTAGCATTGGGGGGCCTATAGTGATACCTTTTATGAGTTTTGTTGGTCTGAATTAGCATCCCTGAGTCAGTAAACTTTGAATACCCTGACAAATTTTTATTTCTAGGTCTGAAGAGCATAGGCCCAAGTCTTAGATCTTGGTGAACTCACTAGGATATCTTCATCCTGTGAGACTGAGCTATGTGGTCAGCTGGCACCTTGGTCTCCTGACAGACATGGATACATGTGGGTACATTAGACATAGTGTAGCCCAAATGCTCTGTAAATGCAGGAAAAGGAGACACCACTGCAACCAGTTCTTTTAAGCAGAATTAAGAGAAAGAGAATGTGATAAAACGTGTAAAATTGCTAGATCCCAATGAGCAAAGGTAAATCTAATTAGACAATGCCTACTATGCACTATGCTCTGTTCTAGAGGTCTGGCATACGTTCGTGAGCAAAACAAAGATCTTTGACCCCAGGGAAGTTACGTACCAGTGGAAAGAGACAGACAATAGAGACTAAAATGTAATGTGTAATTAATGAACATAGTGTGTAAGGGTGATAACTATTACGTAAAAAGGAAAATGTAGAGTGGGATAAAGCGGAGTAGGTGCACTGCCCAGGTGCCCCCACTGGGCCAGTGTATCCGTCCCTTCTGCTGCTTTGAGCAGTGGCCGTGCTCTTCTCAAAAGTACTGTTTGCAGCCAGTGGAGCTGCCTTATTCAGATAGGCCGAGGAGGTTCAGTATCCCCTTACCTCAGGGTTGGGGGCTGGCCTGCAGGCGATCGTTGGCTGAGAGGGGTATATCAGTGTGCCCTAATGGGACAATTCTGTGGTGCCAAGTGTACTTTATTTTTTTTTTTAATTTTATTTATTTATAGCTGTGTTGGGTCTTCGTTTCTGTGCGAGGGCTTTCTCTAGTTGTGGCAAGTGGGGGCCATTCTTCATCACGGTGCGCGGGCCTCTCACTATCGCGGCCTCTCCCGTTGCGGAGCACAGGCTCCAGACACACAGGCTCAGTAATTGTGGCTCACGGGCCTAGCTGCTCCGCGGCATGTGGGATCTTCCCAAACCAGGGCTCAAACCCGTGTCCCCTGCATTGGCAGGCAGACTCTCAACCACTGCGCCACCAGGGAAGCCCCCCAAGTGTACTTTAAACTAGACCTCCCAGGGACTCAGGCCAGGTTCCTTCAAGTAAACCACATCTTCACCCAGTTTCTTTCTTGCCCTATCCTCTTTCTCTTTCCCCTACAAGCTTCACCTGAAAACACTCGCTCATTAACTTGCATGCACAGGAACCTCTACTTTAGATTCAGCTCCTTAGGAAACTGAAAGTGGAATAAGGTGTGCTGATGGTGGAGCTGGGGTCACAGCAGAGGATTAAGTAGCATAGTCAAAACAGGCCTCATGGAAGAAATGAGACTTGATCAAAAGACCTGAAGAAGATGAGAGAATTAGCCAAGAGGAGAAGCATTCTGGGCAGAGGGCAGAGTTAGAACAAGGCCCTGCGATAGACAGAACACCACTCCCCAGGAAGCCCACATCCTAAACTGCAGAACCTGTGATCACGTTAAGTTGCATGGCAAAGGGGAATTAAGGTGGCAGATGGATTAAGGTTGCTAATCATATGACCTTAAAGTAGAGAAATAATCCTGGATTACCCAGGTGGGCTCAATGCAATCACAGGAGTCCTTAAAAGTGCAAGAGCGGGGCTGGAAGAGGAGATCAGAGGAAGGGAGAAGGAGAGAGAGTCAGAGGAAGCTGAGACTGTGGAGGAAAGGCACAGAAAGGAATAGTGTTGCTGGCTTTGAAGACAGAGAACGGGGTCACGAGCCAAGAAATGTGGGCGGCCTCAAGACACTGGAAAAGGTAAGAAAAGGAATTTTCCCCTAGAGCCTCTGGAAGGGAACACAGTCATGTAGACACCTTGATTTGAGCCCGGCGAGACTCATTTCAGATTTCTGATCTCTAGAGCTGTAATATAACAAATCGATGTGTTTTTGGACACTGTTTATGGTAATTTGTTATGGTGACGAGAGAAAACAAATACATGGCTCGAAGGTGGCAGCGTGTCTGATATATACGGTTAATGTAGGAGGCCACTGTGGCTAGAATGGAGAGTGAGCTGGAGGGGAGTAGGGAAGGGCGTTCGAGAGGTTTGGTGGGCCAGGTGTGCAGGGCCCTGTGGCTACTGTATGCAGGCAGGCTTTCACTTTTAGTGAAGTGAGGAACCATTGCAGGGTTTTTTGTTGTTGTTGTTGTTGTACGCGGGCCTCTCACTGTTGTGGCCTCTCCCGCTGCGGAGCACAGGCTCCGGACGCGCAGGCTCAGCGGCCACGCTCACGGCCCCAGCCGCTCCGCGGCATGTGGGATCCTCCCGGACCGGGGCACGAACCCGTGTCCCCTGCATCGGCAGGCGGACTCTCAACAAGTGCGCCACCAGGGAAGCCCCCATTGCAGGGTTTTGAGGATGTAATCTTACGTGCTTGTTAAAAGGCCCTAGGACTGCTGAGATTAGTCAGCATGGGGCTAGGGAGACCTGTCAGGAGGCAGTGACACAGGTGGGAAGTGATGGGGGCAGGGATGGGGGCGGGGAGGATAGCAGGGGACGTGGTGGGAAGTGGCTATGTTTTGAAGACAGAGCCAGCAGGATCTCCTGCTAGATGAAACATCGGAACGTGAGAGAAAGCACTGTCAAGGATTGCTTCAAGGATTTCTTCTGAGTGTGGGCCCTGAGACTGGGTGTTCTTTGGAACTTGTTTTGATTTGAGATATGTGTTATATCCAAGCAAAGGTGTTGATTAGGTAGCTGGGGATACGGTTCTGGAGTTTGGAGAAGTCTGACCTGGACATATCCATTTGGGAGTCACCAGCGTATCGATGTATAGGGTAGCATTTAATGTCCTGGGACTGAGTGATATCACCGTGGGAATGAGTGGGGAAGAGGAATAAGAACTGAGCCCCAGGGAAGGGCAACATTAAGAGGTTAAGGAGAAAGAACCATCAAAGGAGACTGAAATGGGGTGGCCAAAAGGTAAGAGTAAATTCAGGAGAGTGTGGGAGCCTAGATGCCAAAGGAAAGAAAAGGAACAGGAAGAGAGTTAGATTGACTGCATAAAATACCTCAAGGAAGATAAGGATTGATCAACTACTTTAGCAGTGAGGAGGTTATGGGGAAACTTGATGAGAAAAATTTAGTGAAATGGTGAGGATGAAAGCCTGGTTGACGTAGGTTGAAGGGAGAACGGGAAGAAAAAACTTGGAGCCAACAAGAACATACAATCATTTCTGGAAGTCTTGTTGTAAATAGGAAGTAAAGAAATTGAGTGGTAGAATGGTAGCAGGAGGGAGCTGGACAGTATATTAGATGGGGGTCTCCAGAGGAACAGAAGCTGGCAGCTGGAGACCCAGGGAAGAGTTGATGTTGCAGCTCCAATCAGAAGGCAGTCTGGAGGCAAAATTCTCTTTTTCTCAGGGGACCTCAGTCTTTTCTGTTAAGGCTTTCAAACAGATTAGGGGAGCCCCCCACCACATTATGGTGGGTAATCTGCTTTACTTAAAGCCTACTAGTTTAGGTGTTAACCATATCTGAAATACCTTAGAGCAATATCTAGACTGGGTGCTGTGGCCTAGCCAAATTGACACATAAAGTGAACCTTCCCAGGTGGTGAAGAGGTTTAGAGGTTTTGTTTGCCTTTAAGGTGAGAACAGATTTGTACATCAGTGAAAGTAGCCTAAGAGAGCAAAAAAATCAATGATGTGAAAGAGAGAAGGGAGGACAGCTGGAGGGATGTCCCTGAGTGGGTGAGAAGAATGTGATCTAGTGCACAAAGGAGGAATTTGGATAGGACAGTGGTTCATCCTTCAAAACCGGCAGGATCGTACATCAGCTGGTTAGTGGGAGAAGGTCTTCTGATCGCTTCAGTGATTTCTAATGAAGTAGGAAGCAACACCATTGTCTGATAGAAAGAATAGAAGACGACCTATTGGGAGACTGGGGAAAGAGGAAATAGTCTGAAATAACCCAGTGAGAGAGTGACCAAGTGAATGGACCAGGCCATATAATGTGCTTGCCTGGCTGCATAGATGCTCGCTTTGAAGTTCATGATCGTGAATTTACTTAGAGACCAGTCAGTGTGTCCGCACGGACTAGGTAGAAAATGTAGTTTTGCCAAGTGGGTATGATGATGTGAGTGAGGGCAAGGGAGTCAAGGGTATATGCAAGGAAGTGATGATGATATTTGGCTAGGGAATTTAAGTGGAATAAGGAAGAAAATGAAGGTACCAAGGGGAAGTGGATAGAGGGGATGGGAAAATCAAGTGATCAAAATGTAGGGCTGGCATGAGTGTAATCTATAAAAGTATCGAATCATTATGTTGTACAGCTGAAACTAATCACATTGTAAATCAACTATATTTCAATTAAAAAATGGAAAAATAATAAAATGACTTAAAAGAGGAAAAATATTAAAAGGTAGGACTAACCAAACTAGGGAGACAGAGAAAAAAAAATCAGTGGCTGCCAGGAGTTTGGGGTGAGGGAGTAAGGGATGAATACAAGTACAGGGGATTTTCTAGGGCAGTGAAACTATTCCATGTGGTATAGTAACGGTGGATACATGACGTACATTTGTCAAAACCCATAGCATGTATAACACAAAAATTGAACCCTAATGTAAACTATGGATTTTAGTTAATAATAATGCATTAATGTTGGTTTATCAATTATAACAAATGTATCACAATAATGCACGGTGTTAATAATAGGGAAGACTTACGGGGGTGTGGGGTGGGCTGTGTGTGAGGGGATATATGGGAACTCTCTGTACTATTTGCTCAATTTTTTCTGTAAATGTAATCTGCTAGCACTATTTTTTTAAACGTAGGACTTAATATAACTCTCCATGAGACTAGTTTGTCTTTAAGCATTTTCTTCATCGGTTGCAGAAAGACAGTGCTGGGCTTCTATTAGATGATCAATAGTTAAATGCAGCTCTGTCAAATCCAAAGTCCCTTCCTCTAGATGAAAAAATGAATAGTTATAGTGCATAAAATGGGTAAGTAAATAAAACATTTTAAAAATTTATTTTAGGGTTAAGGAGGACAGACACTTCCTTGGTCCACAAATTGCAAAAACATATAATTTTAATATTCCAAGGGAGGCACTGAGCCTGGACAGTGCTCAGTGCTTGGATATTTATCCAAGGCTGGTCTCCCTAGCCAAGGGGAAAGACACTTTAACACCTTGCCCACAACCTCTCTCTGGTGATCTATAAGATATGTGGACCATAATAACTTCCCTTAGATATAAGAAAAAAAGGCCAGCCAGGGTCACGTGGTTATCAAACTCTGCAGTCCCTTAGTGCCTGCAATCTTGTCACGTGCTATATGTGTGCCTCCTTTTTTGAGACTTTAAAGGTGAGATAGTTTTACTTGCATGGTGAGGCTGGTTTAAACGTCTTCTGTAGCAATGACCTTAAACACTAAATTCTCTTAAGTTCTTACTTGGCTTAAAATGCAAAAAGAAAAGGCATGGTTGTAATGGCAAATAGACTAAAACTTTACATAAATAGACCGTTGAAAATGCGGTCCTTAAGTTACCAAAGTATATTAAAAGGCTTATAATATACTGAATAAAGTTTAACCGGTTAAATAGTTTTAGGTACAATTAACTTGTTTTTTCATAGACTTGTTA
Organism: Grampus griseus; assembly: GCF_964374135.1. Taxonomy (NCBI): domain Eukaryota; kingdom Metazoa; phylum Chordata; class Mammalia; order Artiodactyla; family Delphinidae; genus Grampus; species Grampus griseus. The sequence continues at coordinate 14,657,129 of NC_139004.1, forward strand.
GAAACTATTTTCTCAAGTGTTTTGCCATTGATTCAGAAATCATTGTATTTTGAAATTAAATGGCAGTGATGATAAATGAATGACTAGTGACATTAGATGCATGTTAAGTTATCTCTGCTGTCCACACAGGCACGCACATTAGCACAGACTCATCATTCAGTTAATTGCCTTTTGCTGCAGTGAACGTCTAATCTCAGAAATACAACGATCATACACACAGAAAACTAGATAAGCTGTTTGGGCCACATTTTAGAAATAAGAAATCAGGTTTGCGTGGCTGATGCATATGGGATCGCTCTTTGAGTGACCAGCAGATTGTTTTTGTATTAAATTCTTTGAACAATTGCCATATCTTCGAAAGGAATACAGCAGCGATGCCAAAAAAGGAAATTCTTTTACTGGACAGAATTTGATTCCTTATTTGTTTCTATTAGATTAAAAACCCACTGGGTTGGAGGAGGAGACGAGATCACCAATTCAGTCTTGCTAAAATTCGTCTGGTTTCTAAAGCCCTTCAGAAAGGGAACTTGCCCAGTTTCCTTTGTGATAAGGTATTTCAGGAGATACTTAATAGTCTGATAACCCTTGTTTATGTCTCATCTAATTTCTTCGTGCCACTGTTTGGTCGATCTATTCTTTTCTGATTATTGGAGGGAAGAGTAGGTCTGTGCCCATCTCTAAGTGAGAATATTGATATACTTGAGGATTTGTTATTAATCCCCCATTCACTTTTATTTTCTGGACCAATAACCTTTATTCTTCATGTTTGGGTTTTTGAAAAATTGAACCATCTTTAGGGCTTGCTTTATGTTGGCCCTCAGAGCTTTCTGTGTCTTTCTATATCGTGGCATTCACAATTTGACTCAAGGTTAGTGGCATGGTAAAAACGTAGTTCCAGTGTACTCTATATATTTTTAAACAATACGATGAAATTGTTTAGAATAGGTATACGTCTGATGGCTTCCAAAGCCCCTCTCTGCAGTAGTGATATTTTTCAATCATTGATCATTCCTCATCTTTCATTTTTTGTCTTCTGTTTTCATGTATATTTATTCCATAAATTACTGAAAGACACTCAGCACCATTACTTTTGGACAGTAATGTATAAAGCAGACAACTCCCATTTATAATTGTGAGGTTTAGTGGATTAGCTCCTTGTTTCAATATCAGATCTTGGCGGAAAATATGAAAATGAATCCCAGAACTTTGTCACGCATCTTTCCATGCATGTTGGAAACAACCATAGAAATGCAGATGCACCTCCTGCCCTTTTTGTCGTATTTATTTAGTCAACGAATAATTATTGAGTACATCGTATGTATCAGGCAAGGATCTAGACATTGTCTTTGGCTTTATCAGATGGCTTCCTGAGAAGCGTACTGGAATGTGTTTTTATAATTTGGATCATACTCCAGATATGAAAGATCACAATGTAAAGAGAAGCTGGGTGACTCTTTCTGGTAAAGGGAAGACTCCCTTTTAGAAGTGATATCTATAAACTAGCTTTTGTAAATTAGTCTTATGTTTCCAACGAGGAAGTAAGCACAGGTGTCAGGACACAGTACCTTAGGTTTTCTTTCACAGGTTCTAGCTGTCTTTCAGACAGAGTTAGTCTTGGTCACATACGTTGTAACTTGTAGGGCTGTAGATTTTAATATTGTGTGTGTGAGAATCTAATGGAAGCTATGGGCTCTCATTGAAGAAAAAAGACAAGGGACTTAAAATTTCAGAGTACCCTCGGATAACCCACTTAATGGACACTAGGGTAAGACTTACAGTTCAAGGGCCTTACACTTAACCCATGTTCACACCATGCCAGTGGAAAGTGGAGGATCTCTGATATGGATCACATCCCAGAACGAGGCTTCAAGGACGAATGTGGGGTCTCTTTGATAAGGGGAGATGTATAATCTTGCAGAAATAAAGAAAATCCGTTTCATCTTCCTTCACCCGTCACATGGTTAAGATGGACAAACAAATGAGGACGCAATGTGTCGCGCAGTTGGATGTTCAGACTTGTTTCTAACCTAAGTTTTGAGCTAGAGGGAAATAAGTGGGCTTTGAGATTCATACATCATTCCAACTGGTCCCCTGCTAAGGTAGTATAGAGGAGAATTTAGAGCCAAATCTCAAGTCTTTCGCTCACTGATCAAATAATATTCACTAAGTGGTTGCAATGTGCCAACACTTGGGAAGACCCAGGACCTGGCCTCAGAGAGCTCAGCTGTCCACCCTTGTAACTACTGGGGCCGGGGTGGAGATACCAGAGTGCCTGATTTTATGCAGCTCTTGCCAGAGCTGTCCAAGTAAGCAATAAATATTGCTTGGTTGATTAGTTTATTGCTTTCCCTGATGAGTTCCTTTTGTTGCAGAATCTGTAACAGCTGGGGTTAATAAAAGAAAAGTTTAGTTTTGAGAGGGCACAAAGCTACATATACTAATTATAATAAAATATTAAAAATCTACTTAGGGTAACATAGTTATGAACATGAAGTGCATGCTAATGTGAGATTGGTTTTGATGTAAAGCATTTTCAAAATCAGCTATCTATCCTCAGAGTGGCCAAAATAGCAGTCCAGAGACAGACAAGGAGCATTTCAAATTCAGCAGTCTGCTTTCTTATTGGCCCAGGGATGGCAATAACACAAGCAGCAGCTGGTAAGAATCTGGGTCTATTCTGACTAGATCATGCTGCCTGAGAGTCTAATTTTGCTTCAAAAATGGTCAGATTTTTCTCACAGTGGAAAAAGTGGTATATTCCTTTAGTGTCAACAGACTGGATTGCATCTCCAGTTTGTTTGATGGGAGAACTTGGTTCTGTTCCCAGATACGGCCCTCCTTCATGGATCATTGAATTACGCTAAGTGCTTTGAACAAAGTCAATTTCAAAACATACTGCTTTCCTCCCAAACCTTGGAATTTCTCTTCATACCAAAGTTCCAAGAGCTCATGTTTGTAGGAAGAGAATATCCTGCAAATACATTCACGTTGTCTTCAGGTTCTTCTTTAAATTAATAGGTAAACCCTAAGGACTCTTCAGGATTTAACATTCTAGGTTTTTTTTTTTTTTTTTTTTTTTTTTTTTACGGTACGCGGGCCTCTCACTGTTGTGGTCTCTCCCGTTGCGGAGCACAGGCTCTGGACGCGCAGGCTCAGCGGCCACGGCTCGCGGGCCCAGCCGCTCCGCGGCATGTGGGATCTTCCCGGACAGGGGCACGAACCCACGTCCCCTGCATCGGCAGGCGGACTCTCAACAACTGCGCCACCAGGGAAGCCCTACATTCTAGGTTTTTTATGGTGAGTCTTAGATGCTCTAATATTCTGAAATTTATGCAAAGATATCTGTGTAATAGGTCCACGATCTGATGAATAAAAAAATATTAGGCTCTTTCTTTCAAAAAATATCCTAGATTTGGATCTTCTGTGCTTTGGCTTTCAGTGAGGAAATTTCTGATACTTTCTTATGTTCCCTCACGTTGCTTCAGGAAGTAGCGATGTGTAAAAGTACCTATTACTTGAGTATTGTTTTTTTTCCTTGAGAGTGTTTCCAACTGAGGGTTCGTTCATTGGGGCTATTTCTAATCCACTTAGTTTCAAACTCTCTGGTCCTAAGTAATGAGCCATGAAGGAGACCAGGTTAGAGAATGACCAGGGAAGGACTTGCAGCCTCATGGGGGCCTGAGTCCCTCTCTGATGGAGGAGCCCTGTCTTCCCAGCATGTGTTCCTCTGTGCAGCTGCCTGTGACTACGACAGATCCAGGAACCCTGCTCCAGGCAGAACGTGTTCCACTGAAAACCAGACTTTCTTCAAAAAGAACCTGGAAAACTTAGCAGATGATGTTACCTTTCTCCCTAATACATACCCCAGGAGCTTGGGGCTGAAGGAGGAAGGTGGGGAGGGTTGATGAGCGGCTCTATTTATGCTCTATTGATGGGCTAATCTCTCACACACACCTGGAGGTGATTTGCGCTCCTGCCCACACAAAGGGATCCTGGCGTTGGCTCCGGCGCTAACAAGCCCAAACTGAGCTCAGACTTCAGTTTGGCTGGAATGTGCAGGTGTACTACCTGGAATCTCAGGGAGAACCGGCTGGGTTCTCCCCTCACTGGCAATTGATCTTGTGGTCAGGGGTGGGGAGGACAGCAGGAAAGGGGTGATCACTCTGAAAGGAAGCCCTGTGAGAGAATTGTAGGGAGAAGAGCGTTCCTCTTTCCCTTTCCTACATTTTTCTTACATCCCATCTGGTCCCCAGGTTTCTGGTCCTTTTGCTTTTCTCTTTAATTTTTAGGAGTCCAAGAAAATGTGGCACGTTTCTTGTGTAATTGTTTTGTTTATTTAAATGAGCTGTTTGCTTCATGTGGTGTCATCCAAAATGGGCGGTTCCTTTTATGTAATACCTGAAGGTAGGATTTTACTCAATCCTATTTCTGAAATCCGCTGAATATTTTTAGCTCCTCTGTGGAATTTCTGGTTGGAAAGGGCACAGGCCGGGGGGAGGGGGGGGCAGAAAGCCTGCAAACCAACCTTAATAGAAAGGCTTTGGCGTGTGATAGAAAGCCTGCCTCATCGTGCACACTTTGTTGTGCTGGCTGTTCCTGAGGACTGCTTTGGATTGAATAAGGGCAGCCACAGAAGTGGGTGAAGCTGTCCCTCACACTGACATTTAATTTACCTAGGAGTACAGTAATCTGAGAAAGAATCAAATACTTGAAAATTGCGCTTCAGTGAGCAAAAGCTGTGTTTGTACCGTCCTGAAAAGTGATACTTTTCTTCAGAATTCGAAGTGAGAAGGGTGAGGGTTCACTGACTAAAAGCAAAATGAAAGAACAAACTCTTCTTTTTCGCACATTCACAATTCCAGAGTTGGAGAAAATCGGGAATTTTGCACATTGTGATACTATTTTATCAGCTTCAGCTTGATAGAACAAGGTCAGTGCGGCCTAGAAAAAGGATGTGGTGGTGAAGCCTAAAAAAGGAAGGGTATTTTTAAGTGTATTACAGAGAAGGAAGCAGCTGGACTTAATAACTAACAATATGTGGGAGGCGAAAGTATGTTGAATCTTGTACAGAAGTTTGCTGATCAGAGAAAGGGCGGGTAATGTTGCTGGCCACATCAAAATAACCCTCTGTAACTAGCTCCACCTGTGCTAAAAATGTATGCTCACATACTGTTCCCAGTTTGTTGAAATTTATGACCACGCAATGTTATGTGAGTAATAGTTACTACTGAACCAAAATCAATATGTAGTTCTCTATTGGCAAAACTTGGGTTTATATTTTATTCATGTTTGTCCTCTTAGGACCTAACATGATGCCTAACAAGTAGTTGATGTTCCAAGGGCTGAATATATGGATGAAACTGCAAACCCGTGGCCTGCTTAGTGCTCTGATTTTCTTTAAAACGTACCTGGCTAGTTTCAATTATTTGTTTGCTTTAATGAAGTAAGTACTTTGGTTTATTGAAATCTGGCACTGTCCGTCATACTTCTTTTGCAATGTATTAATAATCAGGCATTTGGAAATTAATACCTTGACCTGTTCAGATCAAGCTTACAAGGTAGTCATCATGTTGAAAAATGGAAAGTTTGGGTGAAATTACCAGGTACTCAATATGACAAAGCAGGAACCACGGCTAATTCTGCCACCCCTTTACCCACCTCTGTGTTTCATGACCACATGATAATTGAGGGTCATGCTCCCAAATGATACGAGCAGGCATTCCAGCCACCACTCCATCACATAGCCTGTGCCCTCCTACTGAAAGTCTTTCCATACATCCTGGATCTTTGGAGGTGGTTTGTAGTGGCATACCAGGTTGTCTCATGATGCCATGTTGTCTCTCCCCCAACTCTGCCAAAGGAAATAACTAGATTTCTTGCAACAGACTGGGATATTTCTGATATAGCCAAGATCTATGTAAGATACCAATAGACAGTTGCACAACAAATTAGGAATGTTAGCTCCTTATGTGTGAGATGTGCACCTCAGTCGCCATGCCTTCTTGTCTCCTCTTAGCTAACTCAATTGTTGGCTAAAAAGAAGAAAAATCCACCTAAGGCATAAGGCATCTAATGCAAAAAACCCCTGAAACTAGGCTGGACACAGGGTTTCAAGGGATTCTTAGCCCTAATCTACTAAAGCAACGTTACAGAGATTAAGAGCAAGGACTTTGGAGTCAGACACACCAGGGTTTGTCCTCAACCCTGACGCTACGTAGCTGTGCGATGTTGGATAAGTTACTAAACCTCTTTACATTTCAGTTTTCTCATGTGTAAAGTGAGAATAATATCAACTTAATAGCATTGCTGTTGAGGATTAAATGAGGTGATGCTTAGGAGAGCATCTGGAAAATGGTCATTAATAAAATTATACATCATCATCACCTCCATCATTGTTTCACCATGACATGGACCTATGAAAATTCCTAACAGTACCCTAGTAGCCTGAGTCTGAGTTTGTAAAGTGAAAGTTTCCTGGACATGGAGAAACATAAGGGCTGCCTCGGATGATAGGGTCATCTTGATGGTACACTTACCATCACACCAGAAGAAGACACTTGCTGGGCAGAATATTCTGTGGGGGTAAAGGCACTTAATGGCCACTCTGATATGGTTATTCTCTTGAAACTTTGGTGTCTGATTTATAGAATGTTGTACATGAACCATTCCAAGAGCAAAACAAGCCCCATTTGGGCACCGTCCATAAATTGAACCAAAGAAGTAATCATGAAATCAGTTTGTAAAATGGCCAACCCATTTCAAGAACTAAAATAAAATTTATTTGTAAGTATAACTTAACCCATTAACTGTTTTCTGTATCCAGACCAATTTTTAGTTACAGAAATCTGTGTACAATGATAATAATTTCTTAAAGATCAGAGAGAGGGGAAAAAATTTTCAAGAAGGCCCTGTGAATAAGGAAACCTTAAAAATGAGAACATTCTGAAAGTGTTTTTACTTAGTGTCTTTTATGCAAACTCCACTAATTAATCTCATACAAACATGGATATTTTTGTAAAGCATAAGCCCAAGTGCCATTTTATGACCATGTAATTTACAAGTCCTCAAATTACATTAAATCACCACACACAGTGTTTACAGTTTAATTACATGGTTATTTACCATTCCCAATCAAGTGTTATTCATTCAGTACCTCTTTGCCTGATCTTACCTAAAAAAGAAAACACTTTTATGCTGGATCTGAATGGTAAACATTCAAACATGCCCATACTTCAAGGCAACAAAAATGTGGTTCCGAGTCAACAAACTCCATTGACAGAGATTTCGGAGAACTTCCAGGAGGAGAGAGAATAGAAAGAGATCAACATTTTACTAAACTAGTATTTCTTTGGATTTCTTTGATTGTTTCAGTTCTACTGAAAAAAAGAAACCTATCACGATTCACGTCACACTATTATGTAAAGCCAACTGGATCTATTATCCATATTTTGTATTACAAAGTGGTATAGCTCTTCAGTCAAGAAATGTTTATTGAGCACCATATGTGTTCTAGATGCTGTGATAAAAATAAGTGTAGGGCTTCCCTGGTGGCGCAGTGGTTGAGAGTCCACCTGCCGATGCAGGGGATGCAGGTTCGTGCCCCGGTCTGGGAGGATTCCACGTGCCGTGGAGCAGCTGGGCCCGTGAGCCATGGCCGCTGAGCCTGCGTGTCCAGAGCCTGTGCTCCGCAACGGGAGAGGCCACAACAGTGAAAGGCCTGCGTACCGCAAAAAAAAAAAAAAAGAAAAAAAGAATAAGTGTAAAAAAATAGGACATGGCCCCTTGATGAGCTCAGACAGGATATCCACTAAGTGTGTTATAAATATTTTGACATTATTTACTTCTAGTCTTCTCTTTGTCATTTAACCGTACCATCCTGAGATTAGAGAATCTCAGTACTGCTGTGGGATATCTTTGGGCAACTGCATAAACTTTCTGAGCCTTAGTCTTTTCATCTGTAAAATATAGAAGTGGGGAATATAATAATAATAATGCCAATTTTCTTTCCCTGATAGTGTGATTATAAAGATGAAGTAAGACTGAAAACAGTTGAGGGTTACTTCTTCACGATCTATCTCTGCAGCTAATTCCACAAGCCCAGTTGAACTGAATCCTTATCTATCTCCCTATGTTGCCTACCTCATGATGCCTCCCTCCCCTGTTATGGTATTAGACAGTTATATCAGGAAATAGTTATTTGGTGAATTAACTATGGTGACCTTTAATTCCTAAGACATAATTCTGAATTCTGTCCTCTGGGAACTCAAATTTTTAACAAAAGTAGTCCTCATTTGGAGTCCTTGGGACACCTGCCTCAGAGTTACCAGAAGAGTTTCTGAAGTATCTTCATTCCTTGAGCCCACTCCAGACTTAATGAATCAGAATCTTTAGCAGTGAAACCCGAACAAGCACCTGCCTCTTAATAAGTTTCTCTGATAATTTTAAGCACACTAGAATCCAAGAATCACTGCGTTGTATTTAATGGGATTGTTCGCAAATATTTCAGTTCCCTCCTTCCAAGCGTACGGTAGAATTACACTTCTCTGCCCACTTGGAATTAGGTGTGCATGTCTCACTTGTTTTGGCCAATGAAATATGAATCAAAGTGACCAGTATGAATCAAAGTGAAATACAAGACATGTGACATTAAATTGAAGTAATGTATTTGGGATGACTTTATAGTTCTCATAATTTAAAAATTTTATTTCCCTTCTCGCATGGTTAGAAAACATGATTTCCAGAATATGATTTAATGGTGGTAGCAAAAAGCACTAACAAATATCAGATTGTAAATTAATCTACATCCATCATTATGACATAATTTTTGATGAAGAAAATATTTAAATAGCAAGGTTGTTAACAAGGCCTCTTTCTCTTTATATCTGAAATATAGAAGACACAAAAACATTGACATAGGGAGATTTTATATGATGTTTCTAACTGAAAACACTAATTTCAGCTGACTGTACTCGGCAAATAGAAAGTGGAAATACTTGTACGAGAGGAAATAATTCATTGAATATATTGAGAACCTACCATATATTACTTACTCTGATGAATACATTTCCATTTTATCACATTTGACAACAGTCCTAGAGACATCACTTTTTACATCTTGAATGTGAACAAACAGATAAGCTGGTTGACTAATTTTCCAAAATTTACCAAAGTAGAAATTGAGATTCAAATTGACATCTGCCTATTTGCCCAGCCCATAACCTTTCTTTTTTTTTTCTCTTTTAACATCTTTATTGGAGTGTAATTGCTTTACAATGTTGTGTTAGTTGCTGCTACATAACAAAGTGAATCAGCTACACATATACGTGTATCCCTATATCCCCTCCCTCTCGCATCTCCCTCCCGCCCTCCCTTCCCCACCCCTCTAGGTGGTCACAGAGCACCAAGCTGATCTCCCTGTGTGATGCAGCTGCGTCCCACTAGCTAGCTGTTCTACTTTTTTTTTTTACATCTTTATTAGAGTATAATTGCTTTACAATGGTGTGTTAGTTTCTGCTCTATAACAAAGTGAATCAGTTATACATATACATATGTTCCCATATCTCTTCCCTCTTGCGTCTCCCTCTCTCCCACCCTCCCTATCCCACCCCTCCAGGGGGTCACAAAGCACCGAGCTGATCTCCCTGTGCTATTCGGCTGCTTCCCACTAGCTATCTACCTTACATTTGGTAGTGTATGTATGTCCATGCCTCTCTCTCGCTTTGTCACAGCTTACCCTTCCCCCTCCCCATATCCTCAGGTCCATTCTCTAGTAGGTCTGTGTCTTTATTCCTGTCTTACCCCTAGGTTCTTCATGATATTCTTTTGATAGTGTATATAAGTCCATGCCACTCTCTCACTTCATCCCAGCTTCCCCTTTCCCTTCCCCGTGTCCTCAAGTCCACTCTCTACGTCTGCATCTTTATTCCTGTACCTTTTTTTTTTTAGACTCCATATATATGTGTTAGCATACGGTATTTGTTTTTCTCTTTCTGACTTACTTCACTCTGTATGACAGACTCTAGGTCCATCTACCTCACTAAAAATAACTCAATATCATTTCTTTTTATGGCTGAGTAATATTCCATTGTATATATGTGCCACATCTTCTTTATCCATTCATCTGTCGATGGACACTTAGGTTGCTTCCATGTCCTGGTTATTGTAAATAGAGCCGCAGTGGACATTGTGGTACATGACTCTTTTTGAATTATGGTTTTCTCAGGGTATATGCTCAGTAGTGGGATTGCTGGGTCGTATGGTAGTTCTATTTTTAGTTTTCTAAGGAACCTCCATACTGTTCTCCATAGTGGCTGTATCAATTTACATTCTCACCAACAGTGTAAGAGGGTTCCGTTTTCTCTACACCCTCTCCAGCATTTATTGCTTGTACATTTTTTGATGATGGCCATTCTGACCGGGGTGAGGGGATATCTAGTAGTTTTGATTTGCATTTCTCTAATGATTAGTGGTGTTGAGCATCCTTTCATGTGTTTGTTGGAAATCTGTATATCTTCTTTGGAAAAATGCCTATTTAGGTCTTCTGCCCATTTTTGGATTGGGTTGTTTGTTTTTTTGATATTGAGCTGCTTGTGAATTTTGAAGATTAATCCTTTGTCAGTTGCTTCATTTGCAAATATTTTCTCCCATTCTGAAGGTTGTCTTTTCGTCTTGCTTATGGTTTCCTTTTCTGTGCAAAAGCTTTTAAGTTTCATTAGGTTGCATTTGTTTATTTTTGTTTTTATTTCCATTTCTCTAGGAGGTGGGTCAAAAAGGATCTTGCTGTGATTTATGTCATAGAGTGTTCTGCCTATGTTTTCCTCTAAGTTTTATACTGTCTGGCCTGACATTTAGGTCTTTAATCCATTTTGAGTTTATTTTTGTGTATGGTGTTAGGGAGTGTTCTAATTTCATTCTTTTACATGTGGCTGTCCAGTTTTCCCAGCACTCCTTATTGAAGAGGCTGTCTTTTCTCCATTGTATATTCTTGCTTCCTTTATCAAACATAAGGTGACCATATGTGTGTGGGTTTATCTCTGGGCATTCTATCCTGTTCCATTGATCTATATTTCTGTTTTTGTGCCAGTACCATACTGTCTTGATTACTGTAGCTTTGTAGTATAGTCTGAAGTCAGGGAACCTCATTCTCCCAGCTCTGTTTTTCTTTCTCAAGATTGCTTTCACTATTCAGGGTCTTTTGTGTTTCCATACAAATTGTGAAACTTTTTATTCTAGTTCTATGAAGAATGCCATTGGTTTGACAGGGATTTCATTGAATCTGTAGATTGTTTTGGGCAGTATAGTCATTTTCACAGTGTTGATTCTTCCAATCCAAGAACATGGTATATCTCTCCATCTGTTTGTATCACCTTTAATTTCTTTCATCAGTGTCTTATAGTTTTCTGCATACAGGTGTTTTGGCTCCTTAGGTAGGTTTATTCCTACGTATTTTATTCTTTTTGTTGCATTGGTGAATAGGAGTTTTTCCTTCATTTCTCTTTCAGATTTTTCATCATTAGTGTATAGGAATGCAGGAGATATCTGTGCCTTAATTATGTACCCTGCTACTTTATTAAATTCATTGATTAGCTCTAGTAGTTTTCTGGTAGCATCCTTAGGATTCTCTATGTATAATATCATGTCATCTGAAAACAGTGACAGCTTTATTTCTTCTTTTCCGATTTGGATTCTTTTTATTTCTTTTTCTTGTCTGATTGCTGTGGCTAAAACTTCCAAAACTATGTTGAATAATAGTGGTGAGAGTGGGCAACCTTGTCTTGTTCCTGATCTTAGTAGAAATGGTTTCAGTTTTTCACCATTGAGAATGATGTTGGCCGTGGGTTTGTCATATACGGCTTTTATTATGTTGAGGTAAGTTCCTTCTATGCCTACTTTATGGAGAATTTTTATCATAAATGCATGTTGGATTTTGTCAAAAACTTTTTCTGCATCTATTCAGATTATCATATGGTTTTTATCCTTCAGTATGTTAATATGATGTATCACATTGATTGATTTGCGTATATTGAAGAGTCCTTGCATTCCTGGGATAAACCCCACTTGATCATGATGTGTGATCCTTTTAATGTCCTCCTGGATTCTATTTGCTAGTATTTTGTTGAGGATTTTTGCATCTATGTTCTTCAGTGATATTGGCCTGTAGTTTTCTTTCTTTGTGACATCTTTGTCTGGTTTTGGTATCAGGGTGATGATGGCCTCATAGAATGAGTGTGGGAGTGTTCCTCCCTCTGCTATATTTTGGTAGAGTTTGAGAAGGATAGGTGTTAGCTCTTCTCTAAATGTTTGATGGAATTTGCCTGCGAATCCATCTGGTCCCGGGCTTCTATTTGTTGGAAGATTTTTGACCACAGTTTCAATTTCAGTGCTTGTCGATATATTTATATTTTCTATTTCTTCCTGGTTCAGTCTCGGAAGGTTGTGCTTTTCTAAGAGTTTGTCCATTTCTTCCAGGTTGTCCATTTTATTGGCATATAGTTGTTTGTAGTAATCTCTCATGTTCCTTTGTATTTCTTCAGTGTCAGTTGTTACTTCTCTTTTTTCATTTCCAATTCGGTTGATATGAGTCTTCTCCCTTTTTTTCTTGATGAATCTGGCTAGTGTTTTATCAATTTTGTTTATCTTCTCAGAGAACCAGCTGTTAGTTTTATTGATCTGTGCCATCGTTTCTTTCATTTTTTTTCATTTATTTCTGATCTGATCTTTATGATTTCTTTCCTTCTGCTAACATTGGGGTTTTTTGGTTCTTTCTCTGATTGATTTAGGTGTAAGTTTAGGTTATTTGAACTTTTTCTTGTTTCTTGAGGTAGGATTGTATTGCTGTAAACTTCCCTCTTAGAAATGCTTTTGCTGCATCCCTTAGGTTTTGGGCCATTGTGTTTTTGTTGCCATTTGTTTCTAGGTTTTTTTTTGATTTCCTCTTTGATTTCTTCAGTGATCTCTTGGTTATTAAGTAGCATATTGTTTAGCCTCCATGTGTTTGTATTTCTTACAGATTTTTTCTTGTAAATTGATATCTAGCCTCATAGCGATGTGGTTGGCAAAGATACTTGATAAGATTTCAATTTTCTTAAATTTACCAAGGCTTGATTTGTGACCCAAGGTATGATCTATCCTGGAGAATGTTCCATGAGCAGTTGGGAAGAAAGTGTATTCTGTTGTTTTTGGATGGAATGTCCTATAAATATCAATTAAGTCCATCTTGTTTAATGTATCATTTAAAGCTTGTGTTTCCTTATTTATTTCCATTGTGGTTGATCTGTCCATTGGTGAAAGTGGGGTGTTAAAGTCCCCTACTATGATTGTGTTACTGTCGATTTCCCCTGTTATGGCTGTTAGTATTTGCCTTATATATTGAGGTGTTCCTGTGTTGGGTGCATAAAGATTTACAATTGTTATATCTTCATCTTGGATTGATCCCTTGATCATTATGTAGTGTCCTTCTTTGTCTCTTGTAATAGTCTTTATTTTAAAGTCTATTTTGTCTGATATGAGAATTGCTACTCCAGCTTTCTTTTGATTTCCATTTGCATGGAATATCTTTTTCCATCTCCTCACTTTCAGTCTGTATGTGTCCCTAGGTCTGAACTGTGTCTCTTGTAGACAGTCTGCTGATCTTTTGATGACAGCCTCCTCAGAACATCTTCACATTCTGAAGCACAAACCAGAGATTTTTCACATAAGGAGACTGACACAGAGATTAAATAATTCCCCCAACCGACAGCGACAGAAACCTCTTTTGAACCGAGGTCTGTCTGATGACAAAAACCTTTCTCTTCCCAGGACAGCACACTGTCCTTTAGTACAGTACTGGGCCAAGTTATGTGCTCAAAAAGTTGAAACGAAGTAGACATTAAGGAAGTAGAGATACTATGCTTTACCAAGGAGTGGAAGGAGAAAGTAACAATGTTGTTACATCCAAAATGTCTAGACCAGTGCTTTATTTTAAAGTCTATTTTGTCTGATATGAGAATTGCTACTCCAGCTTTCTTTTGGTTTCCATTTGCATGGAATATCTTTTTCCATCCCCTCACTTTCAGTCTGTATGTGTCCCTAGTGTCTGAAGTGGATCTGTTGGAGATAGCATGTATATGGGTCTTGTTTTTGTGTCCATTCAGCCAGTCTATGTCTTTTGGTTGGAGCATTTAACCCATTTACATTTAAGGTAATTATTGATATGTATGTTCCTATTACCATTTTCTTAATTGTTTTGGGTTTCTTATTGTAGGTCTTTTCCTTCTTTTGTGTTTTCTGCCTAAGGAAGCTCCTTTAGCAGTTGTTGTAAAGCTGGTTTGGTGGTGCTGTCTTCTCTTAGCTTTTGCTTGTCTGTGAAGATTTTACTTTCTCCATCGAATCTGAATGAGATCCTTGCTGGTTAGAGCGATCTTGGTTGTAGGTTTTTCCCTTTCATCACTTTAAATATGTCCTGCCACTCCCTTCTGGCTTGCAGAGTTTCTGCTGAAAGACCAGCTGTTAACCTTATGGAGATTCCCTTGTATGTTATTTGTTGCTTTTCCCTTGCTTTTTCTTGGTATTTAACTTTTGATAGTTTGATTAATATGTGTCTTGGCATGTTCCTCCTTGGATTTATCCTGTATGGGACTCTCTGTGCTTCCTGGACTTGATTAACTCTTTCCTTTCTCATATTAGGGAAGTTTTCAACTAGAATCTCTTCAAATATTTTCTCAGTCCCTTTTTCTCTTTTTCTTCTGGGACCCCTATAATTCGAATGTTGGTGCATTTAATGTTGTCCCACAGGTCTCTGACACTGTCCTCAATTCTTTTCATTTTTTTTCTTTATTCTGCTCTGTGGTAGTTATTTCCACTATTTTATCTTCCACGTCACTTATCCGTTCTTCTTCCTCAGTTATTCTGCTGTTACTTCCTTCTAGAGAATTTTAAATTTCATTTATTGTGTTGTTCATCATTGATTGCTCTTTAGTTCTTCTAGGTCCTTGTTAAATGTTTCTTGTATTTTCTCCATTCTATTTCCAAGACTTTTGATCATCTTTACTGTCATTACTCTGAATTCTTTTTCAGGTAGACTGCCTATTTCCTCTTCATTTGTTTGGTCTGGTGGGTTTTTGCCTTGCTCCTTCATCTGCTGCGTATTTCTCTGTCTTTTCATTTTGCTTAACTTACTGTGTTTGGGGTCTCCTTTTCACAGGCTTCAGGTTCTTAGTTCCCATTATTTTTGGTGTCTGCCTCCAGTGGGTAAGGTTGGCTCAGTGGGTTGTGTTGGCTTCCTTGTGGTGGGGACTGGTGCCTGTGTTCTGCTGGATGAGGCTGGATCTTGTCTTTCTGGTGGGCAGGACCACGTCCAGTGGTGTGTTTTGGGGTGTCTGTGAACTTAGTATGATTTTAGGCAGCCTCTCTGCTAATGGGTGGGGTTTTGTTCCTGTCTTGCTAGTTGTTTGGCATGGGGTGTCCAGCCCTGGAGCTTGCTGGTCATTGAGTGGAGCTGGGTCTTAGCGTTGAGACCAAGCACTCTCTGGCAGAGTTCTCGCCAATTGATACTACGTGGGGCTGGGCGGTCTCTGATGGACCACGTTCTGAACTCGGCTATCCCACCTCAGGGGCTCAGGCCTGACACTGGGCCAGAGCACCAAGACCCTGTCAACCACATGCCAGCCCATAACCTTTGTAGTGCATCATGTCATCTTTAGAAAAGTCAGTCTTTCAACATGTTGATGATTGATCTGATTTCCCTATTTGCTCAATCTTCATGGATTTTAATAAGATTTAGCTTTTTTTCAATATTGAATAAAAAGAATCTATAAACCACACATAGCATGCATGTAATGTGTATCTATACATCTGTATGTATTTTCATGGCACATGTAAAATGGTACTTAAACTTCTCATTTGTGTCACAGACTAAACCAGGGTGATCACCTTTGGAAACTGTGGCCTCATGATACAGACATTTAAATGACTTTCAATCTGGGGAACACATTAAACATATGATATGTCATTACCATCCAACAGTTATCCAAATGGAATGTGAAATACAAAATTGATTTAGGTATTAAGTCTTTGGAGAAGCTTTAGGAAGATACATATAGAAGAATATAAGCCCATTTGTGAAGTGAATTTTGATAATTGAGGCAACAATATAGTTACAAATTCAACTCTATCTCTGCTACTTTATGTTTGGTTCTAACTTGGAGGAACAAAGCATAGAGTGTGAGGATAGAGTTCAGTGTCTGGCAGAAAACTGGGGAAGGATTAAAATAGGCACAGTCCTCCCAGTTTTTGTGGAGTATCTATAAGGATATTCTTCGGGCTCTGGATGTGGAATAGTACACATTAATTTGGGTGCTATTTAGTTGATAGTCCTCTAAATGATACGTATACTATAAAGCACGCATGCACCGAACACATACATGGCAGCTTAAGTACAAAACAGTAATAAGTATTAACATCCACCAACTGAAAATCAGTAAGAACGAAAGATTTTTAATGGTGTAATTTGAGCAGTTTTTCCTAAGTACTGTATGTTATCAACTTGAATTTGTGGAGAAGCTATTGTACGGCTTGATTTGAACACCTTTCATTAGGAGCAATTAGTATTTTATTCTAGTAAAGCAAAATTAGAATTAGAGTTTTCAGAGCTGGAACACCATAAAGATGATCTTTTCCAACTTTGATTTCACAAGTGAGAAAACACATTCAGGAAATGAAATGATTCGTCTAACGTCACTTAGCTAATAAATGGAAGAGACAGGGCTTGAATGATCTTTCCTGAAGAGCACCCTTTCAAGTACACATTTGTGATTAAAATAGTAAATAAAAGTCACAAAACAGCTTTTGTCAGAAACAAATTAGAAAGTCACAATTACTTACATAAAGATCTTTTTCAAAGTTGATTAAATCCATATTGTATGCTGTGTAAAGAGATACATCCTCAAAAAACTTACTGGATGTTAAATGGTCATCTTTACACCTGCTATATTAATTACTCCCATGTATATGTTGAGTATTACACTAGGGTGATTGAACCATTGCAGCTAAGAAAACAAAAATTAATACAAGTTATGCCTTTACAAAGATTATACAGTAAGTGAAAGACGTAGAGTTTGAACTGAGGTTCTTCTGATTCTAGAGCAAATGTTCTTTTTACCTGGCTACACTATGTCTCACCAAGATTGTTTAAAGGGACAAGAACCTTATAACACAAATCTGATTAACAAAGAGATAGTACAACAAATACATTTTAAAAAACCCACAAAAAACTAAAGAGAAAAAGAAAGTGAGAAAAGAGTTGAAGTAAACATTGAGGATGGGAAGAGGTTGGGGTGGAACACAGGGAGAGCAAATCCAAATAAAATGCAATAGGCTTTGTCTTTATGATCAAGTGTTTCATCAGCATATAAGTATAATTCATTTCAAGCATCTCAGTGCTATGCAAGATGTAGAATATTACAGTCAACTTAGGAGTTATCATTGAAACCCCAAGGAAGAATTACAATTAACTTGAGTCAATTAGATTTCTCAAGGATTCCTGACTTCAGCTCTGGCTAACAGGAATCTTAATGAGACAATTAATATTTGCTAATATCAGCTTGATTAATTTAAAGGGTATGTATAATTATATAGAAGAGTATGTATACAGAAGTGTGTGTGTGTGTGTGTGTGTGTGTGTGTGTGTGTTCCACACCTATTCATGGCATTTGAAATTGAGCCTCAAAATATTTTGGAACCAAAAATAGGATACGAGAATTCTCACTTCATAGATAAAAAAACTCAGTTTTGAAAATTACTTATTCTTGGGAACAGAGACAGGTAAACAACATCAGAAAATCAGGCTTAGGCATGGACTAGACTTGAAATTTTTATACAGTTAAATGAAGGAAAAAGTTTGAATATTTGTTTAATGCCAACCATATATCAGTCGTTTTCAATAAATTACCCCCTTACACCTCGCAGCCTTGAAGGTGACTGTTATTACCCCTGTTTTACAGATTAGGAAGCTGAAGCTCCACAAGTTTAAGGAACGACCAAGGAGAGTGGTCTGGGTGGCTGTGCAAGGCTGTGCATTTTGTGTACTGCACAGCAGCATCTGGGAGCAGGGAGGAGCTTGGGACTGATAACACGTTTTGTGTTCTGCTTGCCCAGTGGCGCACCCTAATGAAGGATGTTGTCATTCCAGAGAAAGGGTGTGCCTTTAATTTTCCCAAAGACCACAAACCTCATTGAATTGTGGAATTACAATTTGAGTCTGTGTAAGTCTGGGCAAAGACCAGGCTGTTTCCACTATGTCTTGAAGCCTCTCCCACTAGAAAGATGCAATCAGAATAAGTTATGAGCAGCTGGTGCCCATCTCGTAATAAAAGGGATAGATGGACTGAGTCTCAAGAGTTAAGACAATGAAGGATAAGACATAATGGAAGTCTCCTCTTGACTTTTCTCTTTCAGACAAAACATTATCTGACCTTGAGGTTTGGGTATGGAGAGGGGGGGAAGAAAACAAACCTTTTTTAAATTGGGTGGTTTCATTGGTATGATTTTCTAAAATATTAGAGTCACTATATACTGAATCACTCTTTGTGCTTTAACACATAAATCTATGACAAGAGAATCAGCACCATGCCTGGCACATAGTAGGCACTCAGTTCACATTATTACTCAGTTGTACTAAATGAGTTCTGAGGTTTTCATCAGCAAGAAAAGTGTTTGAGGGTGGTAATATAAATGGACTCACGTTACCATTGATGTTAGAAATTTCAGTGTCTAAAATGTAATGTGATATGAGAGCTATTATGGCCACACTAGGAAAAGGGCTGGTGGCCCCACTTTTCCCAGCCCTGGTTCCTTGGGTTTTCCTGTATCGTCCACTGGTCAGCGAATTCGTTATGGGGTAAGACCCGTGGATAATCTACTCTGTCTTCAGCACTTGGCACATAAGTGCTTTGTTCATAGTAGGTGCTTAGTGAATGCTGTTGAAGAAATAATTATTTCTTTTCCCTCCCCCTCCCAATACTTATGGTCATAAAGTTCCCCTGTAAACATTCAGGGTTTTTTTTGTGTCTGTATGTGTGTGTGTGTGTGTGTGTGTGTTTTGTGGTATGCGGGCCTCTCGCTGCTGCGGCCTCTCCCGTTGCGGAGCACAGGCTCCAGACACGCAGGCTCAGTGGCCATGGCTCACGGGCCCAGTCGCTCCGCGGCATGTGGGATCCTCCCGGACTGGGGCACGAACCCGTGTCCCCTGCATCGGCAGGCGGACTCTCAACCACTGTGCCACCAGAGAAGCCCAACGTTCAGGTTTTTTACTCTATGTTAGAAAAGTAAGTAGAAAGGAGCTACAAGAAAGCCTACTTGGACACCAAGTATTAAAGAGCAATAGAAAGCAACTCATGGTTCTGTTCTCCAGTGCATGACCCAGAAACATCAAGGACTCAGAGAAGAGAGGTATAGCCAAGAGCTGAGGTTGCTAGAAGTTGAAGTAAACCTTAAAAGTCGAGATGATGGGAACAAACTGTACAAGAAGAAAGAACATCATGAGTCTGTAGGGGGGAGGGTAGGACTCCGAAGAATGAGTGTTCAAGGTAGGACAGTAAGAAGCTATTGACCTGTAGTAGAAAACCCTCATTACAGGTGTTGAAGATGAAAGTTAGAACCTGAAAGCCATGGAAACCTGAAGCTTAATCGTCAGCTGTATGGGTTGAGTGGAGTAGGACTAGGGTTGGGCTACAGGAGGAGTTGAAGGCAAACAGTTTTATTCTTTCACCTTTAAAACAAGGTTTTAGAAAGACAACAGTGTGATTTACTTAATTTCATTTATTCCACCCAGATTAAATATTTATATTTTGACAGTGGATTTTTAGGAGATGTTGCCTTATCCTAAAGCCAAGATGATAATCTGGTGGAGAAGGAGGGCTCTTTGCTGCCCTTAAAATCACACCTTGGAAGGGAAAGTCGGCCTGCAATATGCACAGCCTGCTGCAGATTTTCTTAACTAGAATTAAAGTGTTGGCCCCCCACATCAGAGGTGGGGTGTGTATAGACATGGAGGGGAATGTTGGTAGTTCCACCGTGGGTAATGGCAGCAGCTAAAAAGCCACAGAAGGGCCTTCTGTTCAAAACTCTCACTCCAGGCATCCTAGGCTTTGACTTCCTGCTCCTCAGTCCACCCAAAGCTAAAATGGTTTTCACTTGTGTAAATTGACTTAAAGATAAGATGAATATGAACAAATCTGGTCCCTGATCAGCAGTCAGTATCAAATAATGCTGCTCTATTGGCCCACTAGAAGACTATGGTGATTTAAACCAGATGTAATAAAATGAGTACTAGCTTGGAAGGGTGGTAACCTAGGTTCTAATCCTGCCTCTGTCATAGATCCATCATGTGGTCTCTTTGTAGTGCTGGCAATGGGGATTAGAGCTGTCTGAGTTGAATTGGCCTAATGTATTAGATCAGTTCTGTCATCTCAGGGAAGGTAATTCAAGTCTCCTCTCAGACCTGTTCTGTGGTGTAATGCGTTTCCACTATAACATCAATAACAGAGTTGAAATCCCAGTACAATGTTAGAAGAACTATATATACAAAGCATTGCTATTAGGCATCAGTTCTTTATAAATTTTCTCTAGGGTCCCAAAAAGTATGTTGCAGCACATACGTGTTCTATGAATGTAGTGATGGCTGAGTTGGGATACAATGCCTTTTCATTTTGTATTTCCCTTTCAGAAAGGGAAGGCAGCACGAGCTTTAAGTTTTATTAGGCAGAATGATACCGTACACTCTTGAACTGTGTATTTCTCTCTCAGTGGATGTATGGAAAATATTAACCTTTGGTATTGTTTGAGACAATTTCAAGAACTGAAAGTCTTCTAGAGAAATGACCTGTTTGTTGCACGCTCACAGTGTTTTGTGGGTGGAGAAGACTGGGTTCTTTTAGTACCATAGCCAGAAGGAATCTCTGCATAAGCCTGGGGCTTACCAACAGAAAACTGGGTTCTTGTCCAGGTTCTGCCATTGTTTCTGATGCCCTGAACCAGTCTTCTATGTCTTAGTTGTTTCATTTTAAAATCAAAGAAGGAGGGTTTGAAACACTGGGCTAGATGATCTAGTTTTAATACTTTCCACTTTAGAATAGATTCCATTTTTGGATGAGCAAAAAAATAGATCCCAATAAAGAAACTCTAACAAAATTACGGTTGCTTTTAAAATGTGGTTCATTATCAACTTTCATGCCACCTGTTGTCTCTGGACCCCCCAAATTTCAGTATAAATACCACTATTGTACTTATTATAATATGAAGTAGGTCTTTATAGTGTAAGTATCAGTAAATTTCCTTGAATGTCATGGCCTAAATGCTCTGAACAGGTCAGAGGTGATCCGTGTTGTTACAAAATTGGTATCCTGTTTGGCCTCTGCTTTCCAACACTCCTTCAGAGGTTCTCAAAGTAGACTGTAGCATATAGGTACCTTACTTTTCTCAGTGCAGCTCTTACACGAAATCCCTTGAGTACTTTTCATCTACTCACCTCTGCTATTCTTTCTGCAGCCATTTAACAAATTAAAGGAATCACTGTTACGGAGTGGTTTGCCCAAATCACACTGTTTCTTTCTTAAGGCTTGATTGTCTTTTTACAGCACATTCCAGTGTGTCTGGCTCTACTGGCATCAGAGTAAATGGGTTGGGGTTATATTCTTCCCGGAGGAAAGACAGATGGCTATGCTCTTTGTCTAGGTGGTTTGGTTATTATTGTTGTTTTCCAACCTATTATTTTATCAGCTGCTTTACTGCAGTGAGCTTGTCTACAGGTTTTACTTTTCCAACAGAACTAATTTAATGTCCTTCCCAACTTTTGTGAGTGCATTACCTACCTCTAGAGAAATACTTAACCTTATTAATGATGACTTAGATTCCACAGTAGTTTAAGATAAAAGGAAAATGGAGATAGTATTCTCTGGAAACACAACCCCAGACCATGGAGCTTTTAAGGTTGGTTTTCCATTCTGCTTCTCTGTTTTTATGGAGCATGTGTGAAATTTAACCAGACAAGAATGATTTTAGAAGTGTGCCTGCACAGACTCCAGTGTGAAGCAGGGCCTGCAAATGATTGAACAGATGTAGCAGGTGTAAACATGTTTCCTTAGCTTGGATCGTGGATTCTACATCCTCCTAGAAGACTCTCCTTACTGCAGAAAAAGGTTATCGGTACAGATGGCAAACTGCTAAAATGCCCAGAAGGTTCAAGCTCATCTGCACTCTTAAAGAAGGGGCGGAGTGTGCGTTATTTGACTCACAGGTGTTCCGAAGGCTCCAAATTACCTTCAGGTTTTTCAGTTTTACTTTGCTTGAACAGATGTCTTGGGTTATATGTTGGAAGTATTCACTCCTTATGGTGTCCAAGTGTTTAAAATTGGAAAAAGTGTCCCATGAGCAAGGGGGTGGAGTTGAGCTCTTGGCACATGAGCCCCTATAGTCCTTGCAGACTAAGGCTCTGAGCCTCTCTTGTCTCTGAGCTGCTGCCACTGATTATTTTCTCTGGTCACTGGCTCCTTACTTTTCTGCTTTGCAGAGTTCTTCTCGGACAATGCTTTTGGCACAAACACTTCATTATTGCTGAACCTTAAAGTCCCTTGTTCCTGCTTCTGTCTCTCTCAGCCTGTGGCAGCAACAGGTGCAAATAGGTGATGACCACAGGCTTCCGGTGTTCTGCTAGAGCAGTTTCTGTGAAGTGAGCACCAGAGCTAGCCTTCTGTTACAGCCAAAGACTAACACAGAAATCTGTCAGCTTCCTTTCCCAGAGCAGTAAACTTTAATCCTCTATGGGAAAAGCAAAGTAAAACTAAATTAGACTAATGTTAATGCCTATCACATTATTTAACCTGTTATGTTTGCCCTTCTGCAATGTCTCTCTTCCTACTTTGAATAAAAGGTAACATTTCCTCAGAAGAGCATTTCCTAAAAGGTATTCCATGGGAATTTTAGTAGGTGATATTTGGGAAAATGCCATGCTGGCAAGAAGTTTGAGAAGCACTGTGTTATATAAAAGTAAACATTTTTTTAAACTGTGGACTTTATTGGGGGCATTTAAGTATGCTAATTTGTAACTCAAGATCTATATAAAGATACTATGCAGGATTTCCCATTATTTAACCAAGAAACATTTGTGTGTAGAGTATGTCACAAGACAAGTGCTCCTTGGAATACACTTTTGGAAATGTTTGCTTAGACAAAACAATAAAGCCCAAGAGACCCACATCTAGAAGAAGTCTGCCCTAGGGAAGCTCAACACACAATTAACTGCGTGGTGGGTTTTTTTTTTTTTTTTCCTGTATTTAAATCATGGACAAAGGGAACTGACTTTAGGGGGTTTTGCAGATTGTAGTGGACTTCTTGGCTATCTCCGCAACATCTCTTTCTGCCCCACACTATTGTAATCATGCTCACTGAGAGGGATCATCCCTACTCTTAGCACCTTTTATGGACTGAATTATGCTCCCCCCACCCAAACCAATGTGTTGAAGCCCTAACCCCCAGGAGAACTGTTTTTGGAGCTAGGGCCTTTAAAGACGTTAAATGAGATCTTATGGATGGGCCCTAATACAATTGACTGGTGCCCCTATAAGAAGAGGCTATTTGGACACTCACAGAGATAACAGGAATACACACATGCATTGAGGAAGAGCCATGTGAGGACACAGCAAGAAGGCAGTCATCTGAAAGCCAGGGGGAGAGGCCTCAGGAGACACCAAATCTGCTGACACCTTCATCTTGGACTTACAGCCTCTATAACTGTGAGAATATAAATTTTAGTTGTTTAAGCCACCCTATCTCTGGGTTTTGTTATGGCAGCCCTAGAAAACTAGTACTGTATCCACTGGGGCCTATACTAGAGTCTCAGGGCAATCCATCCCATTACCCCACCACCAGGGTTATTTTTCAGATAACCCTGACCTAAACCAGTCAGTCCTATATTTCCCTGGACACAGGGGTTAGTTCAGGAGTACTCCCATGAACACCACGCTCAGAACTTTGTTTAATGGTGTTGAAAAATGCCCCTTTTGTTCCTGATGCACGTGACTGCTGAGGAAACACGTAGCATCGGTTGCCGTGGGCAGCCATCTTATGAAGGCAGTCAGAGGATGATGGACAGAAAAGGCCAAAAAGAAAACAGAAAAGAAATGCATTTGGAGCTCTGGTCAATCCAGGGCTTAAGGCTGAGCTTTTCACTTATGTGAGCTGATACCCCTCTAGATTGTTGAAGGCACATTGTATTGCTTGCTTTTATTGGCAATGAAAACTATCCCAACTGAGTCACAGGTTACACAGGGGCCATAGTGGATCAAGCTTCAGTCCCAGCCAAAAGGCTCCAGGGTAGGTTTTAGTGTCCAAATTATTGTGTGTCTGACGTGTCATCTCTGAGGTTCTGGGCAATGATTTCAGTTTACATTTCACTGTTCTGCCCTACTGCCTTCCATATCAGGGTATGTGCCCCAATTTGTGATTCTCTTAGGTCTTTTAATTAGCTATATTTCTTAATCCTCTGTAAGTGATTAAATGATAGGCTTCAATGTATGATCCTTTCCATGGGTAAAGGACTCTTGAAAACAGGCATGCCTGCAGAATCCTAAGGGATTTCTACTCTAAAATATAAGGCCACCAGACAGTCCAATGGTGGACGTATTTTGGGGCAGGACTCATGTCTTTTAAGGGTCAGCCAGCTATGAATAAAATCTGGCTGTGGAAACAATAAGTTGCAGAAGTGTGTCCTTCAGGCTGTAGGAATTAAGGACTTTTTCAAGACACTTAACAGAATGAATTCTCCAGATCTTGACACCTGGTGCTAAAAACATGCATCTCTGCAGCTGAATTCCTGGTTTCCCATGGGTAAGGCTGACAAACTAACCTCACCAGCATTGGCCCTTCTTTCTTTCATACCCTGAACTACCTGTAAGTTGCCCCGAGCTTAAAGACAGAAGTAAGGCCACTGCTGGTAGTAGATTGAATCGACTTCTTATAGAAATGGTATGCTAGCTGGACAACGCCTTGTGCACTGGCAGACCCTGAAGAGTCCAGTGATGACTCAGTGACTTGCTTAGTTTTTTGGAATTGACCACTTATTCACTTCCTGAACCTAGATTTAGTCAGCCATAAATTAACTGATCCTGACTCAGGCTTTGCCCCCGGGTATAATTCAAAGGCCAGCAATCAAAAATTCAATCAACAATTATTCATTGAATATTTGCTATATTCTAGACACTGAGGTGTATAAAACAGATAAAAATCCCTACATTCATAGAGTTTAGGACTTTGTGTGTGTGTGTGTGTGCGTGCGTGCACGCACACACGCTCGTGCCCACATGCACATACAGAGAAGAGAAACTTAATTAAAGGATGTAAGAGGGGTTAAAGACTGTGGTAGTTTTGTACTGTGTCCAATTGGCTAAGCGGGAACCATATTTCTCCTCATTCCTTTCCTTATATGGCTCCCAGTTAGAGTTAGCCGAAAATGGAATTTGTACTAGGTTGGGAAGCTGGAAGTGAAGAAGTAGCCATACTATCTGAAGATCATCATGATTAGATGCCAGGAGAGACAGACACAGAGGAGCCAGAGGATTCCTGCTTGCTCTCCTCTCCCCCTGCTCTTCTTGCTGACTGTCTGCTCTGCTGACCTACCTCAACCCCAGGCTGACCAGCAGAGCCTTCCATTGGCTTCTCCTCCGGTTCTCCTGCGCTGCCCTGCTCCAGCTGGACGTGCTTCACGTCCCACATTCTCTTGCAGGCGCCTACTTGTCCATCTGAAACACCGCTTCAGAAGGGCTGGGTTAGGACTTGGATCTCCCCGTTCCCTTCACAGACCCCTGCTTCCCCAGCTTCTCTCCTAATTGGGTCAGGCCTGATTTCTATAACACACCCATGTTCCATACTACTGTGAGTGCTTCTGCTTCCTTAACTGAATCTCTGTAGAAAAAAATAAAGCAGGCAGAGGGAGTGCTGGTGGGGAGTGAGCTGCAATTTTAAGTAATATAATCGGGGAAATCCTCACCAAGAAAGAGACATTGGAGCATAGACCTGAGGAAATAAAGAAAATAATTGCAAATTTTCCTAAAGCACATGAAGACCATTCAAAGGATAATCAGAATAATAAAAGATTTGGCCCAGAAACACCTACAACTAAGTATCTTATAATGCTGCATAAATATAGCAAACACAAAAATACTCTCTGATTTTCTTTAGAGCCTCCTTTTGAAGTTGTATTTTCTTAAACCTTATGGGGTTTTGCAGAGGCAAAAATCAAGGCTGGAATTGTTCTTTGAGCTTTTAGAAGGAAAAGAGCTCTGTAGATATGAAGCCATAAGAATGAAGTACCCTTGTTAAGTCACATTGCTCCGCCAGCTACTGGAGCTCAGCCATTATTTTTCCAAAACACTCCTCAAGCTTTGTCTTGTGTTTACAAGAGCAACAATGACAAGTATAAAGAGAGTAAGGAAATCAGGGGAGGTGGCCCCAGAGAAAGAGAAAGTGATATAGGAAAGTTTCTCCATTGGGATTCACTGAGATGAGCTTGGCTTCAGAGTGTTCAAGCAGGATCTGCACTCAGCTGGTGTGCTAGAGAGAGGTGAAACTGCCTAACCAAGCACTGTGCAGAAAGACCTGCTTCTGTGTTTTCCTGTCAGGAGCACCAAGGGGGTGGTTTCCTGGCAACCTGCCACCTGCTTTCCCTCTGCGGAAGCTCGTCGGCCCCTAGGGGGAGCCCATCGTCTGTCAGCCTCCAAGGAGCACCAGTGTTTGAACTACATCCTCTTGGGATGGCAGGCTGGTTGTCTCGCAGAGCACAATTAGAGCATCTGCCAGGAAAAGATTGTTTTGAGGCAGGTATGCATTTAATAAATTGGTGTTGTGGTCCTCCTGTGCTGAGGCCTAGCTGATTGCCCATGGACAATTGTGGACTTTCTTTTGACTCTAAAATTTAACTAGAAGGTGGATGTCTGTAAACAATTCTCTTTAGATCATGGGAAATCAAACTCTTACCTATCTAATAATCATAACAGATCTGCAAAAATTCTGTTTTGCAATGAAAATGTTTGTTTCATTCTTAGTTGGAATTTTAAAAAAGCAGTTCTTAGTAGAAATGGATGTGTAATAATTTTGTACATTTTAACACCGTAAGACATATGACATTTTGCATACATATTTCCCTGCCTGTCCTCTTGTGGAAGCAACAGCACAAACCAGCGTAGTCAGATGGGAACCAAGAGTTTCCATTTGGAGAGGTAAAAGCTGACTGACCTTCTGTGCACATGGAAGGCAAATGGATGAAGGAAAACGTGTCCCCTTGTGAGTGGTACGTCCTAGCCCTACATTTCCCTGGTTATACTACTACACTTTTTGACCCATTATCATCAGTTTAAAAGCAAGCTCTCTCCACACGCCTACTGATGGCAGCTTAAATCAAGTCAGAAGGGAAGGCCTGAGGGCTGGAATCTGAAAGCACGTAACCTTCCCACACGTGAACTCCTTCAGTGATTCGCCATCTATCTACAATGGTCCCCATTGACTAAAACGTTTGGAAAGGAAGAAACCAACCAGTGTACCTGGTACCAAGCCAGATTCATGGCAAAGTTCAGTGATGGGAAGAATCTTTTTACTTTGGTCTCCTCCTCCCTTTTTCGTTTAATTTTTCACACATTCATTTATTCTTCTTAAGTTCCAGAGAAGCTTCTGGTATAGGCCAAGAGAGTGTCAACCGTTTCCTAGATATCACTTATTAAATTAAGGTAAACAAACTTGGGAACAAAAGCCAAGAATCTAGTATTTGTCTTTTCAAATATTCAGTTTCACAAAGGCCAGTGGGAAGAACTAGGTGTGAACATCACATAAATGTTTCTTATCTGACAACACTGCTCAGATATGTTGATTTTCCCCAATATCTAGTGCCAGTTTGTTCTAGGAAAATATCCGATGTTATCCTTTGGTTTCAGAAGTCTCACTGTGCATACCAATGTTCTAGTTCACCTCTTAACAAAGTGAAGGTCTGACCTTCCCACCTATGATGAATACACATAACCTAATCTGTAATTAGATACATTTCAAATAACTGTGAGTAGTCGTTCCCTCTTAAAAAAAAAATCTTAAGTGCTAGCTTTCCATTCCTTTGGTAATGACTTACATATGGGAAATGAAACAGTTCATTTGCCTCCATCGTGTTACCATCAGGATCCCATAGGACCAGCTCTTTACCAAACAACCAAGGACTATGTAAGCAAAGTGAGGGCAAATTTTGTAGGACAGCAGGAGAGAAGGACATGAAGGTGATGTTTTTCCTATACTTTATTAAAAAAAAAATAAAGATCTTATCTGAAGTGGAAAGCTGACATAAATTTGGAGTTTGCAAGTCTTGGCTTATGACTGAATAGTTTGAACTCCATCTGACATATTAGGAAGTCTTTCCTTACTTATTCATCTCATTGAGAATCAGCTTTAAGGAAGCAAAAAATATCACATCTTCCTGATAAAGTAACTGCTCTAGCTAGTCAGATTTTATTTTTGAGTTAGTTTATGTCAAAAGTATACTTAGAGTAAAAATGCCTTGCCAGCATTTACTTTTAAAAATAAAATTGTTCTCATCATTTAGAAATGTGACAGCATTATAAAATATAAATTCTGAATGGAAAGCAAATTAGCTTTACACTTTCCCTACATTTCCTTAGCTCTTATTTTAATGCCTGCAATGTTTACAAGCCTTGAATATAAGCCTTGTAAAAACTTTTTTTCATTCTCATAATTATTCATGAAATTCAATTAACTTGTCATCAGATGAACAATTATGTTATCCTGGTCTGTTTGCCCCCAACAGCTAGACTTTCTTTGAGTTATCTGAGTCAGTTTTACCTGATTTTCTTCTAAATTCTAGGTTTTTCATGAAAAAATTAGGAAGATATCTAAGCATATTAAACAAATTATAAAATCAGCAAAACTATTTGTAGCAATACTTAAAGAATATAAACATGCAGATATACTTAGCTCCCTAACCTAACCCTTGCTTCCCATGAAAATTTTGCAGAAATCATGCTTAATCTTTCTATCTCTGATTAAAAAAAAAAAAAAATTTCCTGGGCTTGTGTATAGCTCCAGAAGCAATTTCAGGCATTTTTAAGATAATGTGTCTCTTCAGTCTTTTAGCCCTTTAGCAGGAAAGACATGCGTATCTTCTGCTCACCTGTTAAAGGATTAAAAGACCTTCTTGCCCTCTGTATTACCCAGATCTTCCCCTTGGTCTCCTGTACAAAAAACATTAGAAGGAATAAATAAAACTGTAGAAAACAATAAAGGGTGAGGGTAGGAGAAAGCCTCCAAACAAAAGGGGGAAAAAAAGAAATTATGCAATAGTATAATGCTACTAGTGTGCGTGAAAAAACCCTGTGATGGCGTTTTCCCAATCACCAGGGAGTAATTTTCCCATTTCAAGTGAGAGACCTTCTTTGCCCTTTGAAACCAGAGTTGATGTTCACTAATTATAAAATGGTCCCTTAGCAACCATTTCAAACAGGATCTGTTACCTCTGCTCTCTAGGTTTAAAGGTACATATCCTTTTTCAAGACGACAGTGTAGAGGCAAGCAGAGTGCAGCAGCATCTAAAGATGGGATCAAATGATACTTCCGCAACAACCAGTGATTGAAAGGATGTCTTGGAAATTGGGACATTGCTATTTGATGTTGAAATAAGCTTTTTTATATCATTTAATTTGTCGTCATTATTATACCAGATGGGAAGACGTTTGAATCACCAAAGAATTACCATCTACCACACTGTATATATTTACTTACTTCTTAATTGTCATCTCTCACTCACCCTAATTATAGAGCATGTAAGTGATATAAGGAAATTCTGTCTTTTGTTCATTGCATCCTCAGAGTCTGGTCTCTGGCATAGAGTAAGCACTCAGTAAACATTTGTGGACTGAAGAAATTCATACATGGATAAGGATTCTTTTCAAATTTTGATAAGGGGACAATGGACACAGATGAATAATATTTACCAATTTCTTAAGTTACTGTTTAAGGGGACTTTTAATGAATGACTTATAAGTGCGTTCCAGGGCTTTATAAGTTATAATGGAAATTTGTATCTTATTTTCACTGCAGTGTATTAAAATGGGATTTTCTTGTAGTGGTCTTGTCACTTTACCCATATCTCCTTGCCCTTACCTGTAAATAGTTTTTTTAAAATGTTACCTTAACTTACTTTTGAGGTCCTGGTTAGAAGCTGGTCAATTCTTCTTCTTCACCAGCTAATTAAGTCCACAATCCCACCCATCATCTCTCTTATTGGGCTGTCATACTCTGGTCCACTATCCACCTGCCTTAATCACCTGAGAGCCAGGTACCAGATAACTAGAGACAGCCCCCATGACCCCAGAGCCCCCTGAAATTATTCAGATGAGCCAATCCTAAACTTAATTACCCTGTGTCTCTCAGTCCTTCCCTTGGAAACCACAGTAATGGTGCTTGTTCCCAACAGTCACTTTCTCCTGCCCTGTGACCGACCGGGTGCATGGCTTGCTGTGTTCTCTCCAGGGAAGTGTGAGCATAACTAAAATGTTAAGACACTTTCTGCTTTTCCTCTCTCAATATGTGTCTCACCTCACCGTACTCCACTCAGTAATATAGTTAAGACGTTGCAAGAGTGGCCAGACCTCAGCAGATAGTACCTGCAGTTCTTTGTGTGGGCTCTTCCGCTGCTGGAGCCAACTTTGCTATTCAGATGGGAGCTGGAAGTGCTGGGGAACCAATACCCCTGAGAGCAGCCCTCAGCCGATGGCTGACTGGGATGAGTGTATAAACACCCCAGCTCCCTTCTCCCCAGGTCCATAAACTCTGAGGCATATATCTTATGCTGGCTCTCAGGCTTTCCCCAGGAATAGTAAGCTCCAGTTGCTCTCACGGATAGCTAGATATCCTATTTTTTTTAGCTGACTTCTCCCTCTCACTTTCCTTTCTCCTGTCAGTATTTTCTCTTGCCTCCCAAATAAACTACTTGCATCTTGTTTTAGTTTTCTGCAGCTGCCACACAAATTACCCCAGCAGAAATTTATTCACCCACAGTTCTGGAGGCCAAAAATCTGAAATCAAGGTGTCGATAGGGCCACACTGCCTCTGAAGCCTTTAGGGGAACCTTCAGTTCAAGGGAGCCTTGCTTACCTCTTCGGTTTCTGCTGTCTTCAGGCATTGCTCAGCTTGTGGCAGGATAATTCCAGTCTCCTATATGCCTTTTCCTCCTCTGCAGTTAAATGTCCTACCTCCCGCTTTTAAGGACACTTGTTGTTGGATTTTGGGCTCACCCTATTCCAGGGTAATCTCATTTCATGATCCTTAATTTAATTACATTTTTAAAGGCCCTTTTTCCAACTAACGTCACATTCACAAATTCTGGGTGGACGTATCTTTTGAGGGGCCACCATTAAACTCACGATAGACCTCAATTCTTGTCTTAGGGTCTGCTTCTGGGGCAACCCAAATTAAGACTTGTCTGTCATGTAAAATGGATTGATATTGTTTCAGAGTAGCTAGGAGTCCAAAATTTAGATGCTGGGGTCCAGACCCATCCTTCCCCCTCCCCCGCTGATGTTCTCAGAAGGCTGCTCTCCATACATGGAAATATTTTCTACTTCTCAGTCCAGACTTGGCTTCTATCCAACTGAAATGAGTAATGAAGCAAAATTTTATTCTTATCTAAATTTTTACAGCCCTTGGAACATTCCTACAGTGATGGGAGAAGTGAACCTCAAAAGTCTCCAAAGAACTTCTTTCCTTCAGTTCTCTTTTGTTTTTCCTTCCCTTCTTCCATGTACTGCCTGTTTCTTCTGCTATAACTGACCACCATTATCTTTATCAAAACAACTCATACCTCCACATTGAGCTCACTGATCTAATTTCACAAAACATGTATTAAAGCTTTATTTATATTTGCAGGGTATTGGGGGGGGCGGAATGGGGAGAAGCTGGTCTAGAGATTTCTAGGGTTTTGAGATACAGATACCCTTAAATGTCATTTCTTTCAATTCCCTCTTTTTTTAGATTAAATTTTTTATAAGACAACAGCACAAAGGAGAACCAGGACCCATTAATTGGAAATTCTGCAGTGCTATGGATGCCTTAGGCAATTTTAAGCTTTGATTTGCTACATACATTTAAGTGAATATAAATTTAGAAAATACATGTGATTTCCCCAATGAGGCCTAATTATGGTACTGAAAATAAGCCCCTCTTTCTTCACCAAAACTGAAAGCTTTGATTTCAGGGGATGACCTTCCCTAACCTACATGGTCGAATTAGGAGTTTGGTCTGTCTTTTATGCATGGGGTCTTTTGTGTTGCTTTCTGAATAGTGGATACTTTTCTCTCTGCTGATAACCAAGGTGGTCCTACATGATAATCTACCTGAGGCAGTCAATGACTTTCTGTCCACTTCTCTCCAGAAGCTCTGAAGATTAAAGGGCTGGCTAACGAGACATTCCCTAGACCTGAGAGAGAAAAGCTCTTACCAATCAAAGCCTTTTTAAATAGGATTTTCTTCATAAATGCTCTATTCACCCATAAGTTTGTTTTTTCTTTTTCCTCCGGTGTTCCCGTATCCACAGGCAGTTTCCTGTCAGATCTCTCAGTCTGGTAACCTTAATGCTCTTCCTCAGAAGCCCTGCCTCCCCTGTTGCAGAAGAAGTCTAACCTCTAGGTTTCCTGTGGCTCTTGCAGAGTCTAGCAACCCTCAAGCTTGGACTGGATGTATATCGACGTTTCCTTCTATCTGGTCATTTCAGGCCCCCGAAGGCCTGGTGAGTGCAGGTCAAGGTAACGCCCATCAATTTCAGTCCAGTCTTCAATCTCTTTCCAAGTGGGAGACTCTGACTTTATAACTTAATCATTTATAAAATATAAACAGCTCACAAAGATAATCATATTTGTTTTTCAGGGACAGAATAATCTAATCACATGTTGATGGATGATGTTTTTACAGTTGGTAGCTTCCCTACCCTGAATTATGGTGCTGAAAATCATTTGGCTTTTTCTTGTCCTTCTTGAGGTATGGCTGCCGTCTGTGGTGGTACCTTTTTTTTTTTTAATTGACGTATAGTTGATTTACAGTGTTGTGTTAACTACTGCTATACAGCAAAGTGATTCAGTTATACATATATATATATATATATATATATATATATATACACACACACACACATTCTTTTTTAAAATATTCTTTTCCATTATGGTTTATCACAGGATACTGGACATAGTTCTCTGTGCTATACAGTAGGACCTTGTTTTTTATCCATTCTCTATATAAAAGCTTCCGTCTGCTCACCATGGCCTCCCACTCCATTCCTCCCCAACCCCCTCCCCCTTGGCAACCACCAGTCTGTTCTCTATGTCCGTGATTCTGTTTCTGTTTCACAGAAAAGTTCATTTGTGTCATATTTTAGATTCCACATATAGGTGATATCTTATGGTACTTCTCCTTCTCTTTCTGACTTCACTTAGTATGATAGTCTCTGGTTGCATCCATGTTGCTGCAAATGGCATTATTTTGTTCTTTTTTTATGGCTGAGTAGGATTCCACTGTATAAATGTACCACATCTTTTTCCATTCACCTGTCGATGGACATTTAGGTTGTTTCCATGTCCTGGTTGTTGTGAATAGTGCTGCTATGAACATAGGGGTGCATGTATCTTTTTGAATTATAGTTTTGTCTGATTATATGTCCAGGAGTGGGATTGCTGGATCATAAGGTAATTCTATTTTTAGTTTTCTGAGGAACCTCCAAACTTTTCCACAGTGGCTGCACCAACTTACATTCCCCATGGTATACCAGTTTTGATTGTTACCTTGATTTGAGGTTTTATTTTAATCATAGTTTAGATCCTCCTTTGAGGCAGACAGCAGCTAGCCTTATAGATATGCCTGTTTCACTATGCAGAAAAGTTACCATCATTCTCGCATTTTTTTTTTTTTTTTTTTTTTTTTTTCCGTATGCGGGCCTCTCACTGTTGTGGCCTCTCCCTTTGCGGAGCACAGGCTCCGGACGCGCAGGCTCAGCGGCCATGGCTCACGGGCCCAGCCGCTCCGCGGCATGTGGGATCTTCCCGGACCGGGGCACGAACCCGTGTCCCCTGCATTGGCAGGCGGAGTCTCAACCACTTCGCCACCAGGGAAGCCCTCTCACATTTTTATGATGAATTATCATTGCATCTTTCATCAGTGAAGCACGTACACACCTTCTACCCCCAAATATCATTCCTAACCTGAGACCTCTGGGAGGTGTTCTGTAGGCCTGAACCACATTGTCTTACAATTAGAGTTGAGGGAAGATGGCGATTAACTCACGGGTGCTAGTCAGACGCCTATTTCATGCCCATCTCTCTTCTCCCAAAGGTCTTGGTAGGGTATCCTGGATTATGTTTGCACTGTTGTTGTCTGCCTTGCCTTAGCTTCTCCTGGTTGGGCTCAGATATGGGCTGCAGTTTCCCTCCAGCTCCACTCTGGATAGTTAATTCTATCTGCCCACTATGTCGTGGGCTGGGGCTGATCTTGCATGCACATTATATACAATTCAGCATTGGCTTGGGGCATCTTTCTACCTACTTGCTATTTTGGGCTTCCCAGCAATTTCCCAAGTTCCTCAACCAAATGGGAACACCTGCAGGGAAAAAGAAGTGAAAGCATCACACTCTAATATAAACCAGAAGATTCAGTTCCGCTGAGGTGCAGGGTGCCCCGGAGAGAGGGTGTGGAGACGGGGCTGGAGAAGTAACAGGTGCCAGATCAAGTACTTAGGGTGCCAGGAAAGGAATTTGGACTTAATCCTCAGGGCACTGTTGGGTCAATAAAGTGCTTTAAGTAGGAGGGAGCATGACATTCTTACCCAATATACTGAAGCACGTCTGAATCAGAATCTCCGACCTGCTCCTTTTAGGTAGGTAGTTAGGTTACTTCTCCTTATGAACAAAGTAAATGAAGGTCTTACACAAATATCTCTAATCAGTGTTAGACAAATACCAATCAGATTCTTTGTGCTCCAGCTCAGAAAGATGATATTAAGATGATTGAAAGTCCAACCTGTGCACCATGCTAACACTAGTCCTGACCTGCCCAATCATGTCATGGCAATCTTCTCTGCTTTTCCCAGCTGTCAGCTCAGTATTGCCAAGCATCTGAAGAAGGAATATTGGAACTCAGATTATGCTGTGGCATAGATTTATTTTTGAAACCTTAGATTGGAACTACATCGTGTGTTTTATCTATAGCAAAAACTGCAGATAGTAATTAATATTAACTGAATTTTAAAGTTGTGTTTGAAGAAAAGACATGGACAGAAATTTTACCTGTAATGTATGTGAAAACATATCTCATAATTTAAAAGCTATTTTGGCATGCTGCACTAGACAGAGTAGGATGATACACCTGAGAGATTACCACAGTAATAATTTCTATTCAAGAACAGAAGGAAAGTGTCCCTCAAGTATATATATATATAAATCATATCACAATAAATATCTATGCATATATACCATGTATGTATACTATGTATGTAATAATATATGTAAAACATATACATATTACATATATTATTACTATACATATATAATGCATACCTATTGTATATTAAACACATTTTTATAAGCACATAGGTATATATATATACACACACACACACACACACATGCATACACATGTATACATACATCTTTTTTGACCCTCAGTCTCCTCATCTATAAAATAAGGCTTATAGTGCTCAATTCAAAGATTGGTTCTGAAGATTAAATAAGTTGTATAAACAGTGTGCTTAACATCAGGCCTAGCATATAGGAGGGATACAAATGCAGTGAATCTCTTTCAGAACACTTAAGCGTCAAAGCCAAATACATAGAGATTTACACATGTAAAAAATTATGAATGTGAATTCCTTTAAGTTGTTAGTAGAGAAAAATCAAGAATCATATTTATTTTTCTAAGTGAAAGAGTCCAAATTTATTATCCCTAAACAAAGGCATCAAAAATAATTGAGTTAATTTCTAGTTTTCCTCTACTTTTACCATATCATGTATTTTATACCATCTATAAGTATATACATAATATATACATACATACCATCTATTTCACTTTTAGTCTCAAATTTTAATTCCAGATATTTCTAGGTCCAGATCTAAATACCTTTCAAAGAGATTATTGCACTTCATGAAATTAGACTATTTTCGTGTTTGCTTTCATTATATTTTTGCAACCTGAGTTGGTATACAAACATTTAAAATTCAGGGTCATAAATGATTTGTAATTATTACATGGATTAAAGAAAACCTCAGATATTTTGACACACCTTCACTCAAGAGTTAGAGGCCTATCTATATTCTCTCTCCTTGAACCTGAATAGTTTTCCTGACTGCCTGGCAAAATGAGAGCAGAAGTAACATACCCATTTCCAGGCTAGGCCTTAAGAAACCAGCAGTGTCCACTTCCTCTAGAACAACATCTCCAGGAACCATGAACCACCCCAGTGGTCTAACTACTCTGACACCATCATGTTGGAAAGGTCACTTGTAGGTGCTCCAGGTGACAGTCAACAGTTGAGCCCAGCCTTGCAGGAATCCCTGCCAACACACCAAACATCTGAGTGCAGTGAACGTCAGTACTCTACCCAGCCCATCCACCAGCTGAATACCATCAATGGATGTTGATTAATGCCATATGTAGCAGAAGAGTTGCCCAGCTGAGCCCTGCCAGCATTCCTGACCCCCCAAACTGTGAGATCTAATAAAATGGGCATCATTTTAAGCCACTAAATTTTGGGGTAATTTGTTACATAACAATAGATAACCAGAACAATGGATTTACAGACAGGGAAGTAGAGTCTGTCTTTCCTTAGCAAGTATTGTTAGTATGAATTCAGGGAATATGGCGTAAGCTTTAGTAAATTGTAATGGATGAATAATAGGCTTTAGAATAAAACTGTAACATTTTTAGCAGCAAGATAAATTTATAAGTCTATGTTGATCATCTGATACAAACCTGGGAATATTTTATGTTCCACATTGATTTAAAATATGATTCTTCTGAAAAGTATTCATTTTCCAGGAGATTATTATGGATATCTGATTCACACCTCTGAAATCCACTTATGAGGCTACAGACGTGTTAACATCAATTTTATTTAAGTTGTAAGATATTTTTGAAATAACTATCATTATAATAGGATCTATCTAATACTGTTTTCTGGTAATACTGTGATTCAGATGCAAGTGATTTATTAAGTTTGTGGAACACCAGACACTATTTGTGATGCTTCCAAAATAATTCTTATACTTAGAAGATAGATATTAAAGGACAACAAGAGAATATGAGAATTACTTAGGTCCACTGTGTGTTTAGATATTCAGATATGTGAGGGTCATTTAAAAAAAGCAGTTAAGATAAATAGCAAATGAGCTCCTTGCTTGAAACCTCCTCCTAATGCTCCCAGCTTCTGTTAATTACCCTTCTCTCTCTTCACCCAACACATTTCCTCAGGGTGGAGAGGGATACATTTATTTTCAGGGCTTTAGCCACAAAAGATAAATTTGAAACATAAAACACACATTTGAAGAGACCCAAATTTACATTTGTAGTCTTGACCTTTTTACTAAGTTTCACCCCTATATTTTCAATTGCATAAATATATGTCCATCTAGATAACGCTCTAATACTACCAACCAAATGTGTCCAAAATAAAAAAAAAAGATTCATGTTTTTCAACTGCATAATCATTAAATCTATCAAGCTAGAAACTTTAGAGTGACTTTTATCTTCCTTCTTCCTCATCCTATAGATAATTGAACTTCAAGTCCTGTGATTTCTATCTCTGAAACATTGACTCTATTCTGACTCACGTTTCTATTTCCACACAATTCAGACTCTCATCTATTTCCTGCATTTGCACAACAATCTATCTTTTTTAAGGCAAATCACCTTGATGTTTGTTGTTGAAAACATTGTCCTAGAGGAAACAAACATCAGCAAAGAGAAAAAAACTTTCAACATAATGCTAGAAGTTATGTCCCATCTGAGAAAATAGCATGCTTCCTCCATTCTGATTAAATTCCTTTGAAAATGTTTGAAATAAAATTTGTATTAAATTATATCATAAATACAGAAGTGTACACAAGTTATATGTGTACAGTTAAGTAAATTTTCAAAAAGTAAACATACTTGTGTAACCACCACATATGAAAAAAGAATATTCTAGAACTCCTGAAGACTCTTTCATGTTCCCTCCCCAAAGGTAACCATTTGCAGGACTTCTATACTATCAGTTTTGCCTGTTCTGAACTTTATATGAACTTTATATAAAGGGAACAATGGTATGGTTCTTTTGTGTCTGTCTTCTTTCGCTCAACTATAAAGTTGATGTTTATTCACATCGTTACGTGTAATAGTAATTTGCTTATTCTCATTGTAGTATGACATTCCATTGTATGGATATACCACAGTTTATTTATCAAATCTGCTATTGATTGACATTTGAATTTTTCAGTTTTGGGCTACTTTAAGAATGCTCTTAAGAACATTTTTAATACATAGTTTGGTACAGATATGGATGCAGTTGTGTTGAGTATATTCCTAAGGAGTTGTTGGGTGGTAGGAACGTGTGTCTTTATAAATATTACCACTTTTCCCAAATGGTTAATACCAATTTTTTTTTTTTTTTTTTTTGCGGTACGCGGGCCTCTCACTGTTGTGGCCTCTCCCGTTGCGGAGCACAGGCTCCGGATGCGCAGACTCAGCGGCCATGGCTCACAGACCCAGCCGCTCCGTGGCATGTGGGATCTTCCCGGACCGGGGCATGAACCCGTGTCCCCTGCATCGGCAGGTGGACTCTCAACCACTGCGCCACCAGGGAAGCCCGGTTATACCAGTTTTTATTCCAGCAGCCATATATGAGACTGTCCCTTAATCCAAATCATGGTAGCACTTGGTATTGTTAGTACCTTCAGTCTCAGCTAATTAATGAGCATATAGTTGTGTTCGTTATGTTTTTAACTTTCAGTTCATGATGAGTAATGAGATTGGCCACATTTTCCCATGCTTAATGTTAATTTGGATATCTTTTCTGTGAAGTGCCTGTTGAAACATTCTCAACATTTAAAAAAACTTGGTGGCTGGCTCAGTTTTTTGTAGGAGTTCTCTCTGTATTTGATACTTCATTCCTTTGTCAGTTATATGTGGGGCCAATATTTTCTACTCCGTGGTCTTCTCAGAATGGGGTCTTTTGATAAACTTAGGCTTTTAATTCTAATGTCCCGTTTATCAAGGTTTTTCATTTTGGTTAGTGTTTTAAAAAATGTCTGTGTAGAAGATGTTATTTTTGGGAATGTTTATTATTTTAACTTTAACTTTTTGATCTATGGACCATCTGGAATTAACTTTTGTACAAGGAGTGGGGTGTGGGTAAAAATTGTTTTTTCCATGTAGATAGCTAATGGGCCCAGTACTATTTATTCAAAGTACCATTTTTTCCTCACTGTGGTATAGTGATATCTCTTCATAAATCAAGTGGCGTTGTGTGTGTGCATCAGTTTCTAGAATCTTTGTGCTTTTCTGTTGGTCTATTTAGCTGTTCTTCTGACAGCACCACTCTGCCTGAATTTTAGAATAGGCCTATCAAGTTTCACAAAACTTCAGAGATTTTGATTCCTTTGAATTATAGTTCAATTTAGGAAGAATGGTTATTTTTGAAATACTGTCTTTGAGAGTCTTCCAATCTGTGAATATGATGCCCTTCATTTGTTTTGGTATTCTTTAGTTTCTCTCAATAATGTTTTGTTGCATACATGATCAAAATCAAAGTTCTTGTTTTGTCGTATAAAACTCTTTGTAATAGGATCTCAAGGATCTCTCCTGCCCACCTTATTTTCTGCCACCTCTCACCATCCACATGTTTTTCCAACTTCCTCGAACTTCCTAAAATGTCTAGACTATAAAAGGCTAATTCTTAGCTCCTTGCTTTTGCATATGATTTTTTCCATATTTCTCAAAAACTTCCTTCTCTTCCATGCCTGGCAGTTTTCTTGCAATAGTTTAAAACAAAGCTCAGCTTCCATCATCTCTGTTAAATTTCCCCTTCCAAAGTAAATTGCATTGCCCTAAATCCATTAGTGACACTTTTTTCTTGTCACTCTGTGCCACCAGTACCTAGTACAATTCTCAGCTGAGGAAGAGTTCACCTATTATTTGCTGACTGATTGGATGTGTCCCCATTTAATCCTAGTCAATTCATGTACCTAGACACACTAAAACAGAGAGAACTCCATATGCCTTCAGGTTTCATAGAGTCTCAAGGCTACCTGGTACCCAAAATAAGCTAAGAGAATAGATAACAAGTATACCTTAAAACCCACCTTTCAAGAAAAATGTAAAAAACTCTTCTTGCTATGTTTCTAAGCCTCTTATAGTTTAGATTAGCAACATTCAGTGTGTACGCCACAGACCAACTACATCAGAATCGTGTGCAGTGATATATCAGGCCCCCCCACACCCCAGGCCTGAACCCAGACCTTCTGAGTTGGAAAAAAAAAGGGGGCTGAGAGTCTGCATTTCTGACAAGTGTCTGAAATGATACTCATGGGCATTAACTTTTGAGACTCATGGACCTAAAAAATGGTCTTTTGGTCATTCTTTCAAATGGCAGCCCTAGATCTTCAAGCAGAGTTATTCTCTGGGAATTATGGCCTTAGGATCTCTCTCTGACTTCCATTCCCTCTGAGAGGATGTACAGTAATCTGAAACTAAGCTTCTAGAATTAGAGCAGTCTGAAGGATTTAGCAGCAGGCGGTTTCAGTTGGAAACAGAGCATACATACGGATCTGTCACAGATCAGGATAAGGGGAGGCATGAAGGAAACTATGTCTCTACTATTATTGTGGAAATCCTCCCCACTGGAT
This sequence comes from Grampus griseus, assembly GCF_964374135.1. Lineage (NCBI taxonomy): Eukaryota > Metazoa > Chordata > Mammalia > Artiodactyla > Delphinidae > Grampus > Grampus griseus. The sequence continues at coordinate 14,698,063 of NC_139004.1, forward strand.
GCCAGCCCAGGTGAAAGGTGGTTGATTCTTCAATTCTTACTCATCCTGCTTTAATGACTATGTTTCCACCTGTGTTGCCAATGGACATGGTCCAGAAATTGGCATTGACAGTTGACCCTGCAAGAGAAATCAAAGAGCAATCTCTGAGGGTCATGGCTGGCCATTTGTGGTGGTTCATATAAAAGGCAGAGGAAGCAGTGTGTGAATTTCTTCCATCTAGGGCATGGTGGCCATCTGCATTGTGTGGACATTCTATACTGAGGTATGGACACTTTTGTTCTGTATTTTTTCTCAAACCTAGAATGAGAAAACTCATTTTTTGTCCTCTTTCCACCTCAACAATGTGAGCCACTCTGTTGTGCCCCAGAGCTCTGTAATTAGAAAGGCCCCTTGTTGTTTGGCATGTCCGATGACTTAATGGCAGAGAAGGTCAGTCTGTGACACTAAAATGCTGATCTGCAGGGAAATGGTGAGAACTCAGCTGACTTACATGTAAACAAAGTCAGAACAAAGTAAAGCCCCTCCGTAACCCTGAGTAGAATAGAAACCAGAAGAATATTTCAGCCTCACTTTATTTTGATGAGGGGGCTATTTTATTTCTTCATTATAAATATCTCTCCACACTCTTTTTAGCTTCCTGAAGTTTGGATGCTCATAGATGGATGTATGACAGCAAGGGGGCGGGGGAAACTGCTGAATTTGGAACCACAGCGTTGTTGGAATTATTGGGAGAATGTAGTCCCTGGGACATATGCTGAGACAGTAAGGGCTGATCCATTTCCAGATGGAGCTCTCACATCAAAACCACAGAAGGACTGTGATTTTGATTTCACAACTAACAAAGCCTCATTTCACATCCAGCTGCCCAAGGAACCTGTTCCAAAACAGATTTACAAGAGGGCCAACAAAGACCGCGAAATAAAATGTTTCTAGGCAAAGACCATGTAAGAAAATACATAAAAATTCCTCATACTAAAGACTACTCTCATTGTTAATAAGTCAAATGACTCAATAACACTAGAGTGATGCTTCCGTTGCTTGTTGAAGATATATACTGAGAAACACAAGGATGGTTCTCCTTTAGAGACAGGTAATATTGAGGTGCCAAGAAAAGATGTAGCTTCCCTGAAAGTTCTCTGAAATTCTGGGCATGATGGAGCTTCAGAAAAATAGTGATAACATAAGTAATATTGACCCCATACTTCCCTATAATATTAAAAGTATTCCCCTGGGGTTGGAAGACACTAAAAAGTGGTGAGTATGAAGGTTATAAACTTTACCCAAAGCCAACTGCATGGTTCAAAAATCCCTAAACTGTAAGGTATCAGTAAGGTCGAGAGACCCCGATACTCATGAAATCATGAATTGTCCAAGGCCAATTCCGGGACAAAATTCGGTCACATGGAATGATATTAATATTTGCTCACAGTAGACTCTTGGTTCTCAAAATATTGTGAAAGCAAATATGTCAGTGGCACTAGAGGCAATTCTCTGATCACTGACAATATTCATCTTAGTAAAGGTATGATGGAACTTGAAATTAATTTGTTAATTCCAGATCTGAAACAAAGATGAGTTGAATGTGAGTCCCAGCTGCTGTGAGCTGGGATATAAAGCTGCATGATGGATCATTTGATGCCTAATGTACATCATAATCATGACTCACTAGCACAGTGAAGGCACTGGTTCTCAACCCTGCTGGCACATGCTGGGGAACTTTAAAAAGTACCGAATCCTCCCTCATCCCCGGTTCTTATTTAATGGGTCTGGAGTGTGCCTTGGACATCAGCATTAAAGCTCCCCCAGGTGATTCCAATGAACTGCTGAGGCTACAAACCACTAACCCATTGGTGTAGGTCATTATTTCTCATCTTTGGCTACTCGTTAAAATTACTTGAGAAACTTTTTAAAAAAGCACGGTATACCCTGGGCCCCATCCCAGACCAATTAAATTAGAAGAGGGACACTTCTGAATATAGATATTTCTTAAAGGTTGCCTAAGTCATTCTATTGTGCAACCAGGATTGAGAATTAAGGGTAGAGGGTTAAAGCAGGTTAAATGCACCTTAGTAGTTTTCTAATTTAAAAACCATATAGTTAATTCTGACCTGTAAAAACAGTCTTTCTTCCTTTTCAGAAATCTAATATATATCATATATATGTATATATAAAGATAAACATATCTTAACTATGGATTAGAACATAGAGGATATAAAAGAAAAATGCACCGTCTTGCCTTCAGAAGTGATAAAGAGGTTGCATTAAACTTGAATGTTTCCATCAGAATTCCAACACCAGAAAAATACTGGCAGAAAAGACAATGGAGGTTTTTTTTTCTAATTTGTAAAACTGGGAAAGATGATTTTCATCTCAGGTTCTGTGAGTAGAAAATCCCTTCTCCAGGAGACACTGTCATTCAGCTCTTCAAATCCTATTGTACTAGAGAAATGCTGATGTGCTAGATAGTTTTTTCCTTTCCAAAGGAGTTGGTTATGAAACATCTAAAATGAAGCATGAAACAAAAGAGAGAGTTAATTTATAATTGCTCTGTTGAAGCATTTTGTGCAAATCTTGGCAGATTGGTGACTCCATTTGCAAATCTCAAAATTTGAAAGTCAGCAGTTCTTATGTGCATGGAGTCATTATGCTCAAGGATTGTGTCACTGTATTTGCAAATTCCAAGTAGGTTTTGAATAAATGAAAGAATGAATAAAAGATCTTTTATTTATAGTGTATGGACCAAACACATCATTAGGTGCTTTTGCAATCTTTTCTCCATATGATATAATACTGATAACATTTCTGTGATTCAGAAATTTATTACACATGCTTTAAAAATGAGAAAACAGAAGCTCATAGAAGTTGCGGAACTTTCTCAAAATTATACAACTGTAAGGTATCACAGATTGGTTTGATCTCAAGTCACTCACTCCTTGAAGGGCCAGTTTTCATCAATATCTCTAAAAAAAAAAAGCTTTCCTTCAGCCAGAAATAAAGTCCTTATTGACACTCTCTCTCTACATATGCAACAGTTGGGAATGGCTTTCTATACCTTTATTCAGTTGGTTGTTACTGCACAATATGTTGTTCATTAACACGAGCTCATGGGCCTGTGGCCTTCTGCTGGTGCTGATCCTTTCACTATTCCAGGTTCTGTTGGATCTTCCTAAAATGTGTCACTTAAAATCTTCGCCTTAGTAGGCACAGGATGGGAAATAAGACAGATTTCCACTTTGGTGATTTAGTGCCTTCCAGGACCCATTATCATTGGGAAAATCAGGTGCCATTGTTAAACACTATATTACAGAAAAAGGCCAACTTTTAAAAATCATTTACTAGTTCCTCCCAAGAGCAGTGCTCAGAAATAAGCTAACAAGGCATCAAATAAGTGAATAGTATTGCATTGAGGGTCAAAGCCAAGTGTTTAGTTCTATATCCTCAGTACATAGCAACATGCCTTCCATGCAGCAGGCGGTTGGCAAATGTTTGTGGCAATGATAGTGATGGAGATTTGAAGGCTTATAATATTACCTGCCTATACAACCGCTGTTTCTTTTATTCTGTTTTTTATTTTAATCTCTAGATATATGCATGTGCACAGAGATGTGACATTATGGAGGAGAAGAAAAAATTCTGTTGATAACTGTTACCTTGGAAAGAAAACCTCACTGTTCATGACGGGGCTTATATTCAATGACTTTAAAAGGAATCTTTGAGTAAAGGATAAATGTGATCACCTGAGAATAGCCGTGCATTTCTGGAAAATGTCTCTTCTGATCTCTATGCATTCCCACCATATTAGTTTCCTGTTGCTTCTATACCAAATTACCACAAGCAGTGGTGTCAACAACACACATTTATTATCCTACAGTCTGTGGGTCAGAAGTCCAACATAGGTCTTACTGGACTAAATTCAAGGTGTTGGCAAAACTGTATTTTTTTCTGGAGGCTCCAGAGCAAAATCTGTTTCCTTGCATTTTCCAGCTTCTATAGAATATCTGCATTCTTTGGCTAGTGGCCCCTTCCTGTATCCTCACAGACAGCAACATCACATCTCCCTGACCCTTCTTCCACCATTGTCACATTTCTCTCTGACCACAGCCAAGAGAGGTGGAGGTGGATATTAGGTTGGACATACCTAGATAATTCAGGATAATTTCTCCCTCTCAGGGTCCTTAATTAATCACAACCTCAAAGTCCCTTTTGCCGTGTGGGTAACATATCCACAGTTCCAAAATGTGGTCATGTATGTGTGTGGGGGGGAGGGGAGCATTATTCTGCCTACCCACACCCACTCCTTCTTCTGTGCTCTCTAGCCTTCTCTCTCTTTAAAAATCTTTTAAAATTTGCTGTGATGCTATGAGGAAAACTAGACATTTGCTGCAGCCAAAAGTGTCATTATTGGTAAAATGAATTCTGAGACTCCTAAGTATCTTTTAGTTATCTAGATTTGGGGACTATGGGAAGTTTGAAGAGTGAGTCCCAAAGATAGATAAATAAATAAATAATAAATAAATAGCGAAAATGAAAGGAAAAATATGATAAATGTTATAAGGGTGATGGTGCAAAGTGCAATGAAAGTATTTCACCAAGGCACTGAGGATAGCTTTCATTTAGTACATTATTATTCATTTAGTATTTCTTTTAGTATTCATTTCAGTAGTATTTGCTTGATCATAGGTTATGGCATATTTTCAAGATTTGGCAAAAATAACAATAAAGGAGATGGAAATAGTCATAGGCAGAGGCTAGAGGAGACAGATATAGATGGCTGATTAATGAGATTTCCTAGTGTTCTCATTGCCCATATGCTAGAGTGACTCATCATGATTAGTGAAGCTCAGGAGAGAAAACTTCAGATCACAGTAATCTTTCTGAGCTTAGTGGATTTCCTAAAATAAGATCCTTTTGCATAGGTAAAGTATATGTAGTAGGTGGATTGTAAAAATGGCTCTAAATTTCCACTGCTTTTTGTATCCAAACCCTTTGCAATATGACTTGCATTTCCTCCCATCAAGAGGTAGGGTCTGTTTCTCTAACCCTTGAATATGGGCTGACCCTATGACTTGTGTTGGCCAGAAGAGTGCAGCAGAAGTTTGTGCCAGTCCAAGAAGCCTTAAATAATTCCATTTGCTCTGCCACCACCATGGCAGAGCAAATGTAGACCACATGGAATAAAGCTGAACCAATTTAGTTGTCCCAACTGAGGCCCAAGATAGGTGAAAGAATTCAGCTAAGAGCGGCAAAGAAGACTGTCAGACCTGCAGCTGAACACAGTTCAGTAAGTGAGCCACAGCAAGCCCACGCAGATCAACAGAACTGACTGATCAGTCCGTAGACTCATGAGAAAAAAAAAAGGTTGTTACTTAAAGGCACAAAACTTTTGGGGTGGTTTGTTACATAGTAGTAAGTAACTAATGCAACATACATAGTAGTCAGTGTTTTTTCCTGAACAAATGGTATGAATTTTAGAGAATAACCTCTGCTTCTCTAAGTGCAAATAGGTGTGAGACTGAAAAACCATACAGTCGACTGACTTATTTTCCATTCAACAAAGATGGAGTAAACTTTGGGGTAAGAAGTGTTTTCTGCCATGCAAAGGTAAACTTTTCCCTCTTAAAACCAAAGAAATTTTAGAGAGATCACTACCCACTAAGTCTCTTTGGAAAGAGATGTCAGACTTTCTGCCTCCAGCCATTATGGATTAACAGATTTATCCTCACATCATAAAAGTCTAGAAAAGGGGAACAAAACTAGAAAAATGAACAAGATATATGAAGCAACTGTTTCAGACATTAGACAAAAAATGAAGCAGGATGGTGATCCTGAGAGAAGAAAACAAGCAAGGTGAGCACTATGATCATCCCAGAAAACATAGCAGAAAGCTTGAAGTCACTTTCCAGACCATAATACAGGAAGGTCTACTCTAGATCTAGAGTAAAGATAACTCTAAGCCTATCATAACAGCATTTAAAAACAAGTTTTGAAAGTATCAAGCTGAACTGCAGGTTACTTCTTGCCATAACTAAGTCCAAATTCTTTAAGAAAAAACGGCAAAATTAGCATTCAACAATGGGAAATTCACCATGTTCAGCATCTAATAAAAACTATTACAAATGTGAGGAAGTAGGAAAATGAGACTAGTGACAGAGAAAAACCAATAAATAGAAATACATATCACAGAGATTATGGAATTAGTAGATGAAGGATTTTAAATAGCCTTTAATGATATGCTTATGCTCTTTCAATTTAAAGAAAAAACATGAGCAAAACAAGTGATAGAAAAGCACAAACTCTGGTCATGAAAAAATACAATATATACATTTAAAAATATCATTCAATTGTATTAAAAGTAGATTAGACACTAGATCTAAAAGTTTAAAAGTAGATTAGAAAGTAGATTAGACACTATCTAATCTAGTAGTGTCTACTACTAGTAGTAGTGTCTACTACTAGATTAGAAGTTAAAAGTAGATTAAAAGTAGATTAGACACTAATCTACTTTTAATCTACTTTTAACTTCTAATCTAGTAGTAGACACTACTACTAGATTAGAAGAAGAAAAAATTAGTGAACTTGAAAATCTAGCATCAGACACTATCCAAACTGACATGAAGGAAAAAAACCACTAAAATAATAAAAAATAAAAGAACTTCAAGTGATCTATAATTGCGCCTAATTGGAAACCACAAAGGAGAGAAGAAGGAAAAATGAGTATACTGTTCTAAGTTTCTTGCATTATTCCTGAGGTGGTACATTATTTGAAAGTTAGCCGTCTTTGAGAAAGAGAAATATTGTATGATATCGCTTATTGCAGAATCTAAAAAGAAATGATACAAATTAACATAATTACAAAACAGAAACAGACTCACAGACTTAGAGAATGAACTTCTGGTTACCGGGGTGGAAGGGTGGAGGGAAGGGATAGTTAAGGAGTTTGGGGTTGACCTGTACACACTGCTGTATTTAAAAAGGATAACCAACAAGGACCTACTGTATAGCACAGGGAACTCTGCTTAATGTTATGTGGCAGCCTGGATGGGAGGGGAGTATGGGGGAGAATGAATACATGTATATGTATGGCTGAGTTGCTTTGCTGTGCGTCTGAAACTATCACAACGTTGTTAATCGGCTATACTCCAATATAAAATAAAAAGTTAAAAAAAAAGGAAGAAAGTAGGCTGTCATAAGTTAAAGATGCAAATGACAAAAAAAATTGAAAAAATAAAATGCTATTAGTGTAGATTAAGTGGAATGGAAAAAACATTCAAGTAATCCAAAGGAAATCAGGAAAAGGAGTAAAAAGAAACAAAGAACAAATGAAACAAAAAAAAAATAGGATGATTGATATAATCCCAATATTGTAGATAATTGCACTGAATGTAAACAGTCTAAACATTCTAATTAAAAAGCATGGACTGTCAGGCTGGATTAAAAAGCAAGATATGGCTATATGCTGTCTATAAGAAAAAACACTTCAAATATAAAGATATAGATAGATTAAAAGTAAAAGATAGAAAACAATATAATATGCAAATACTAATCAAGAGAAAACTGGAATGGCTATACCAACAGTGACCAAAGTACACATCAGGAAAAGAAATATTAGCAGGAATAAAAGGGAACATTTCATCTAGGAATCAGTTCATCAAAATAATATAAAAACTTTAAATGTTCATGCATTTAAGAGCTTAAAAAAATACCTGAAGAAAAATCTGACCAAACTGAAATTAGCAATAGACAAACTATTATAGCTGGATATTTCAACACTCCTTTCTCAGTAGTTAATTTTTTAAAAGTAGTCATAAAATCAATAGAATATGGAAGACTTGTAAAACATAATCATTAAATTAACTGAATCAGCATTGCTGATGGGAATGTAAAACTTTCCAACCATTTTGTTAAACAATTTGGAAGTTTCTTACCAAGTTAAACCTATACTGAATATTTAACCCTCAGTTCCACTGGTAGGTATTTACCCAAGAGAAATGGAGAGAAACATATCCTTCCGAAGATGAGTACCTGAATGTTCTTAGAAGCTTTGTTCACTATAACCCCAAACTGGAAGCAAGTCAATCACTAGGTGAATGATGAACAATTTGGGGTGAATTTCTACAATAGAAAACTACTCAGAGATAAAAAGCAAGATCCATGCAACAGAATGGTTTAATTTCAAAAAACTTCATGCTACACAAAAGAAGCTGGATCCGAAAGAGCGCACGTGGTATGCTTCCAGTTATGTGAAATTCCAGAAAATGCAAATGACAGAATGCAGATACATTTTTTCCTTGATATTAAAGAAAGAGGCGCCTTAGTGCAGAGGGATATAAGGAAACCTTTTGGTTTTATGGAAATGTTCTATACCTTGATTGTGGAGGTCTTTACACAGATGTATACAATTGTCAAATCTCATTGAACTATATACTTTAAATAGGTGTGGCTTACTGCATGGGGATCATACTTTAATATAACTGATTTTAAAAAATGATGTCAGTTTCTCATCCCATTCCCATTTAGATGAATATAACAGATACTCAGTGTATTAATTAGGAAATAATCTTTAAGGAAGAGCATTCTGTGGAATTCATGTCTGGCTAGGTGAATTGATGTCCTGAAATTTTTAATTAAAATTGGCACTGCCCTCCTCTTTTCTGAAGTGGGGATGTGAACACAAATGAGTTTCAAATAGAAAAGAAATCCACAGTCATTATAGATCCCTTTCTTGATTAAGAAGATAATGCAACAAGGGACACAAATGAAGCACCCGAATGCAAACTGACTTCTGTTATTCCTGAATGTTTGATGAATGAAGCATTATGGTTAGCTGGATATCCTTAGCTAAACGGATAGCTAAGCTCTAACCCAGTGCTTTGCAACTCTTCTTGTCCATATTGAACAGGAAGAACAAAGAGAGAAAACTATGGGTAATTAATCTAAATGATGCTTTTAACTGGGTTCCAAAGTAGCAGAGAAGAATATTTTAGCAAAGGGGAGATAATAAATCTAGTTTCAGACATAGTGAGTTTGAGATGCCTGTAAAATCTTTAGTTGGAGACATCCAATTAGCAGATGGTAATACAAGCTCGGAGCTTTAATGAAAGTCGTAGGTACTGCTGGGGATATAGATGTGTACAGAGATTGGGAGAAGAGCAGAAGAGAGAAGGGCAGGTAAGAGCGGGGCGAGGAGAGGAGAGATGAAGAAAGGAATGGCTAATGTCTATTGTGGGCTTGTCTCTCAAGAAGTTACATAGTTAAAGGGAAGAGAAAGAAAGACTTGAGGAGAGCTAGCTAGGAATGAAATATACCAGAATATATTTCTCTGTTTCTCTACATCAATTGGATGGCCAACAATTAAATCCTCTTCTGACACTACCTGGAGTTAACATCAGCCTCCACAAGTTTAAAGGATCAGTCCCACAAGACTGCCCCAGCTAAATGCACTTCTGTTCAACTTGGCTACAAATTCAAGTGTTCCCCATGGTACCCCCTACCCCTTCAGATTTGATAATTCACTAGAATGCCTCATAGAATGCAGGAAAACATTTAAGTTTACCAGGTTATTACAAAGGATTCAACTCAGGAACCGCCAAATGGAAGAGATGCATAGGGCAAGGTATGGTGCGGTTGGGGGTAGAGCTTCCATGCCCTCTCTGGGCACACCACCCTCCCACTTCTACATGTTCACCAATCCAGAAGCTCTGAGTCCCATTGTTCAGGAGATTTTATAACCCAATCTCTAGCCCCACTCCCCTTCGCTCCCCTCCCCAGAGTTTAAGGTGGGGTGGGGCTGAGAGTTCCCACCCTCTAATCACATGTTTGGTTTTTCTGGTGATCACCCCATCCTGAGACTATCTAGGAAACCCACCCTGAATCACCACACTAGCAAAGACTCAGGTGTGTTCTAGAGGGCCTCATTATGAATAACAAAAGACACTCCTATTACTCAGGGAATTCCAAGTGTTTGGGGTGCTCTATGCTAGGAACATGGGTCAAAGTCCAAATATATACTTTTATTGTACCACAGTATCTATTAGCTGAAGAATAGGAACCAGCAAAGAGAAAGAGGTATATGATAGAATAGGAGAAATTAGAATTGTGTGGTCTCCATGGAGATAGAAATGTGATAAAGAGCATGACCCAAGTGGCAAGGTTGATTCTGAAAAGAGGAAAGAGAGGTACAGATTTGAAGAACACAGAAGACATCTGGTTGGATTCAGATTATCCACCTATCTATCTATCTATCTGTCTATACATGCACACATACACACACATCACTTACACTTGAAGTTTGATGACAAAGATATTGAAGGAGGGGCTTGAGAGAACAGGAAGACTGAAGTCAGGTCAGAGGCTTGCTGTGCAGCTTTAGCTGTCCTATGACACTGAAAGCCGTAAATTTGTAGGGTCCTCATTTTATAACATTATACAAATTCCCCCAGCAACATTGATGACCCAGAAGCAAGAAGAGGGACGTTGAATGTTCGACTACTGGTTTATTGGGAATTTTATTTTGGATTCACTGTCATACCAATGTAAGAAGAAATTTTCGTATGACATTTTATGTTTGAAACTCGTCAGGTATTTATTGATTAGGATTCTGAAGATTGCAAAGCAAGGTTATAAATTCAGAAAACTTGGTAAGCACCTTTAGATTTAAAAGGAGGAGTATTAACTGATGGGGGCCTCTTCGGAGCTAGAGGAGGACAAAAGGCTATTGAGTTGGAAGAATACTTTTCAAGATAGATGCTCTGGCCAGAGGAAATTTAGCTGGAGAAGGGCTTTAAATATGTTTAAGGATGCAGGGCTTTGAAGAGCAGGTTCAGAATGAAGTTTATGTGAAAGAAGGGAATTGTGGATGATAATGGACTGTCAAAATCTTATAAAAGTTTCCTTTTTAGATTTCTATCCCCATTGCACATTTTCAGGGCTACCTTCTCTTTTCCTTCTCACTCAGCACACTGGGACAGTGAAAGAGGCAGAGATGGGAGTGTGGGGAGGGGTTGTCATAATTTCTTTTTTGACCCTAGAGCTCAAAATAAACAACTGGAACAGGATGGAGGAGAGGAAATGGGCTGGAGTGGGAGTGTAAAGGACCCAGCGAAGTGAGATGCTGGGGGTGAGTTCTCAGTCCTAAAAGAGATGAGTCAAAATGGTGATGGTGGCGATTTGTGGTCCAGGCATTCCGAAGTCAGAAATTGCCTTAGGCTGGTTGTGTATGTGTGTATCCCAGACTGACTATTCATTCTTTTTATTTACTCCCGTCGTAAAAATTTATTTAGAGCATTAAAATTTTAGTGTCACTGTTTTCAGGACTTAGGTCGGTTAAGTGGTGTAGGGGTTCTGGTCACCACTAAGCTACATTTTTTCACTGATGTACTCTATGGTCACTTCCAGTTTTCCATATTTTGACCTGTCATTTGATAGGAAAAAAATGCTTGTGTGTGTGTGTGTGTGTGTGTGTGTGTGTGTGTGTGTGTGTGTGTGTGACTGCTGAATGAAGCTAATCTTGCAAGGCTGTGATCTGAATTCAGTTTGGTTGTCATTTGAATCGTGTTTTGTATGAGATGTGCTTCTGAAGCGAACAGGGCCCTCGGGGTCATATTTTCTTAAAACATTCACTCCCATTACATGCTTTTGTGTCTGAAAATAAAAATACAGGTTATGTGTATGGGAATGAAAATAGTTATAGTGAAATGCATCTTATTCCTGAAGGACTTTTCACAGATATGAACTACTTATTTTGTACAATTCAAGTTGACTTTTTTTGACTCCATGAAACAGTAATAGAGTTTTATGCCTTTCTATAGCCATAATATAATGATGGCCTGAAATAGAACAAAAATTCCCATAAGGTGTTAAAAGAATCAAAGCCACTTTCTGAATTGAGGTTCTTATTGTAATCTTTAAAATGTAAATATGAATGTGTAAATAAACAAGAGGCAGACTCTTTGGAGTATCCTCATTTATCCTGCTGCTGTCACAATTATAATCCCTAGCAGCTGATTAATATGGAGGAAGACATATGTAAATTGAAAAAGTTGTCTTCTACCATACTGTATTAATGTCTCTCTACCTAGTAATTTGGTGAAATAATTTAGTGAAATGCATCCACAGTAAATAGGTTTCTATTCCAACCTAATGCTCTTTTCCATCTTAACTGAGCATAAAATTATATCTTCAAAGATCGGCGAGAAAGGAAGGCTTGATGCCTCTTGAACAGTTCAGTGTGACATATGGTTTTAAATGCAACAGTTTTATCTGTAGCACACAGTATCTGTAAATTTGAGCTAATGTTCCTGTGAAAACAAGAAGGGATTTATGCCCAAAAACTAAAGGCAAAGAAGAAAAAATCTTTTCAGCTACCATATGTAGAACACTGAAAACTGTATATAAATAGAAAACAATATTGACATTTATGTATCTGTAATTTTTTAGAAACATGTTTTTACATCTAGCTGTTTTATTCAAGCATTAATGGTGACAGGGATCTTAAATACAAATTCTTAGAGGAGTCAGGCAGGTCATATATACTAGTAAAGCAGGCCTAGTGAGGATTAAGTGAATCTGAGAGGGCTGCCCTGTCTAAAGCACAAAATCCAGTAGGCAGTTGCCTTGGACTACTTCTGGCTGAGGGTAGCTAGATCTCCCAAATTTTCAAGAAATGTCCCATAATTAAATTTTCTGTGAAATCTCACAATCCTGTTGGCAACAGCGTTTTTGTAAAAAAAAAAACAACACGATTTGTTTTAAAATAGTTCTATAGGTCAGATTTGGTATGTGGGGCTGCTGATTTGTTACCCTGATATCTGATGTGTGTAGTTAAAAGAATAAACGTGTAGATGGTGGGAGAGCATAAAGTAAAGGAGGAAGGGAAGGAGGAAGGGGAAAGAAACGGGGGGAAAGTGGAGAGAGGAAAATAAAATTTCCAAAATATACTTAAAGATTTAATCTTACTCTCAATAAACAAGATTACCTAAATTACTAATTCAATACAAATGAAAATAAGGCTTATTAAAAGACATACACATCTGATTAGACTTTAGATCCTTTTCTTTCTGATGAAATGTATACCTGGTAAAGACTGACAGCCTTGGGAAGACTGGAATTGATTTTGTGTATTGTGTGTGATAGGGATCAAGATTTATTTCTTTCAATGTGGATGTAATATTGACTTAGAACCGTGTGTTGAAAAGATCATCCTTTCCACAATGCTCAATCAACCATGTCACCTTTATTGTAAATCAAGTAGATATATAGATTTTTCTGTCTATCATCTATCTATTTCTAGGCTCCATATTATATTTCATTGTTTGTTGGAGTGTTGTGACAGTACCACAGTGTCATAATTACTGTAGTTTTATAATAAATCAAACTTGGTACTGTAAGTCTTTTTACTTTGGTAGGGTTTTTTTCCTAAAATGTCTTGGCTATAATTGGCCTTGTATATTAACATATAAATTTTAAATTGTCTTGTTAATATCCAAGGTTCGGCTTCCTCAAGCCTGTTTCACTGTGGCCCTCTGCAGGCATTAGACTCCCCTGGAGTGCTCTAAAATGCAGACTCCCAGGCCATGATGCAGGGCTGCTGAATCAGGATCACCTCAGCTAGGGTCCTAGAATCTTCATTTTATATAAATACCATTAGATGATTATGCACAGTGAAGTTTAAAAACCAGGACTGCACGTTTGGCTTTGATTCTAGCTGTTTCCTGTTGGCTTACACATCCTGATTCAGGGATACCTCTTTTATACAAGGCTGATACCATTTCTTATCTGGCAGAGCAGTTACTAATATCAGGTACTGTGAAGCAGGGAAGTGGTGGAAGAATTATTTTGTAAATAAAGATACAAGACACACTTGTATTCTCCACAGTAGTCTTCTCTATCTGCACCCCCCACCCTTTTATTCTATACAGCTTCAACTTCAGTCCTTCTGGGTTTTGTTGAAATACTCGACATTTATTCTTGGACACTTAAAGTTTCTTCTCTTTACACCATTAAGCATTTTATTGATTAATTTTCGCCTTTGTACTTTCTCCAAATCTATTTTTTCTGTAACTTTCTCATCTTCAGGGTATTTCAGGTCTAAATGTTGACCAAATAATTCACTACACTATAATTTATAAAATATTCCCTCTTGGGTCAGGTAAGTAAGAGGTTTTATTGCAGCTTAGTTCCAAAAGTGGTAGACAGAGCCTGGATGTTTAAACAGGGCCTGAAGCAAGGTTTTGCCAACCTTTCGGAGGCTGCATAACAAATATTCTTTATTTGCTTCTTCAGGTGTTGGAGTTAGCTATAGCTTCCCGAAGGTCATCTCTTAGCCTTCACTCCCTGCTACCCACACCAACATTTATGAGTCCCCTGTGAAAATGAAAATCAGCCTAGGAGGCATCATACTAAGCTATAATCAGCTAATACCTCACTTTTCAATTAACACTCTAGCAGGGATTATTTGAAAGTCAGCTGAGAACAGGAACAAGGGGGCAGGTTGGCACTTGTAAAACCTGGTCAGAATAAAATGAGAGAAGCATAAAGAAGAAAGGAAGGAAATCTTTATAATTTTACTTAAAGCTGGTGAGTGGCTGTGGCACTTCAGATTATTTGGGCTATACCTTAATTTGTCAACCGAGGGTTTAAGGTACCCTGTGTTGAAAATTTGATTTTTAAAAGGAATCGGGGTTTTCCCTAAGACACCCTTGTCCTAGGGGACAAGGAAAGCCACAGATCATTTACTTTCTCACCTCTTGTTACATAATGTTATTATGCCCCTACCAGTGTATGATCACATTATACAGAAAGAGGAAAAATATCTTATAATTTTCATGTTATCTTTTATTTGCCCTGTGCTTATTGCCAATAAATCTCAGAGTAAGGGGTGCTTAGGCCAACAATATTTGTGTGGGGATTGGTATTATAGTGGACTGCCAGGAAGGAAAACATTGGGCAAATTACACTCCATTTTAAGCCTGACTCTTAATACAAAAATATTGAATTTTTTTGTATTTGCGTCTCCTCTCCAAAAAAAACAGTGAGTTTGTTGCCCTAATTTATTTTTTTTTAAATTAATTAATTTATTTTTGGCTGTGTTGGGTCTTCGTTGCTGCCCGCGGGCTTTCTCTAGTTGTGGCGAACGGGGGCTACTCTGTTGCGGTACGTGGGCTTCTCATTGCAGTGACTTCTCTTGTTGTGGAGTACAGGCTCTAGGCACGCGAGCTTCAGTAGCTGTGGTGTGCAGGCTCAGTAGTTGTGGTGCACGGGCTTAGTTGCTCTGCAGCATGTGAGATCTTCCCAGACCAGGGCTCAAACCTGTGTCCTGCATTGGCAGGTGGATTCTTAACCACTTATTGCCCTAATTTCAAAGTTACTCATGTGGTCATATTGTATAACCCATCCTTACAACTTCTGCCCTGAATAATTTTTTCAGTTTATTTACATTTTAATATAATATTTGGTACAAAATGATATATGACATATATGTATGTATGTAAATATCTATATGCAAGTTATAAAGTCTGATAACGTAATAAACAACTGTAAACCCGTTATACAATCCAAGTGTTCAACAGTGTTCCTCTGTTTATCTTCACCCACCCTCCACGGTTTTCCTTTTGTCTTACACAAGAGGTAACTAGTACCTTGAATTTTTTTTTTTTTACATCTTTATTGGAGTATAATTGCTTTACAATTGTGTGTTAGTTTCTGCTTCATAACAAAGTGAATCAGTTATACATATACATATGTTCCCATATCTCTTCCCTCTTGCGTCTCCCTCCCTCCCACCCTCCCTATCCCACCCCTCCAGGGGGTCACAAAGCACCGAGCTGATCTCCCTGTGCTGTGCGGCTGCTTCCCACTATCTACCTTAGGTTTGGTAGTGTATATATGTCCATGCCACTCTCTCGCTTTGTCACAGCTCACCCTTCCCCCTCCCCATATCCTCAAGTCCATTCTCTAGTAGGTCTGTGTCTTTATTCCTGTCTTACCCCTAGTACCTTGAATTTTATATTATCATTGCCTAGCCTATATTTGTAGTTTAAGCATATGTTTATAGGTATCCCTAAATAACAGATTTTTTAGTTTTTCTTGTTTTTGAATATTACATTAAATATATCACATCGGATATCTTCTTATGAGATTTACTCTTTTTCCCTTTGCATCACATCACTAAAATCCACTCACGTCATTGTCTATAGCTGTAGTTCAGTCGTATGTATTTCACTGAATAACTATTTCATAGTTGATTTATTTATTCTCTTGTCAAAAGGGAAGTATTACTTCTAGTTTGTGGTAGTTGTTTTGAATATATTCTGTATTTCCTTGTGCACATATGTGCAGGAGTTTCTCTTGTCTATATACCTAGGACAGGGTTCCTTGATGGTGGACCTATTGTCATTTGGGGCCAGATAATTCTTTATTGTACAGAGCTGTCCTTTGCATTGTAGGATGTTTAGCAGCATCCCTGGCTTCTACCCACTAGATGCCAGTAGTGCCTTTCAGTTGAGACAACGGAAAATGTCTCCATACATTGCCAAATATTCTCCAAGGATCAAAATCACTGACCTAGAAATACAACTGTTGGGTGGAGATCGGGTGTGTGAATATTCATCATTACAAATTGCCAAATTGTTTTCCAAAGTAATTGTAACAATCTAGTGTCCCCTGACTTTCTTGTTGATTCACTTCCTCTCCAACACTTGGTGTTGTCAGATCTTCTGATTTGAGACAACTAAATAGGTGTAAAATTGTGCCTCATTATGGTTGTAATTTCTATTTCCTTGATTGTTAACTAGATTGAGAACCTTTTTACTTATATATTGTCCACACTTGTTTCTTTTTCTTAGTGGTCTTTGCCTAGCTTTCTGTTGGGTTTTCTATTTTATTGATTTGTAGATATTATTTATGTGTTCTGAATACTAATACTTTGTTTTTTAAGTGAGTTGTAAATATCTCTCCTAGTTTGCTATTTATTTTTTTTCATTCTCTTTATGATGCCTTTTGATGAACAGAATTTCTTAATTTTAATATAATTGAACTTATTATTTTTTTCATTCATGGTTAGCCTTTTTTGCCCCAAGATTACAAGTAAATTTGTCCTTGTTTTCATCAAAGATTGGCACATAAATAGAATAGCTTCTGCCTGAATACCTTTCTCTTGGATTGTGCATTCTGGGGGAAACTAGTTACCATGTCTTGAGGACGCTTAGCTGGCCCAAGGAGAGGCTCACATGGAGGAGAACTGAGGCCTCCAACAAGCAACACCAACACCAACATGCCGACCAAGTCAGTGAGTCCCTTTGGAAGTGGATCCTCGGCCCCAGTCAAGCTTTCAGATGACCACAACATTTTTATTTATTTATTTATTTATTTTTTGCGATACGTGGGCCTCTCACTGTTGTGGCCTCTCCCGTTGCGGAGCACAGGCTCTGGACGCGCAGGCTCAGCGGCCATGGCTCACGGGCCCAGCCGCTCCACGGCCTGTGGGATCTTCCCGGACCGGGGCACGAACCCGTGTCCCCTGCATCGGCAGGCGGACTCTCAACCACTGCGCCACCAGGGAAGCCCTGACCACAACTTTCTGAGAGACCCTGAGCCAGGACCCAAATTCCAGATCCTCAAGTTCCTGAACCTCAGAAACTGAGCGATATAATAAATATTTATTGTCATTTAAAGCTAAGTTTTAAGATAATTTGTTACACAGTAACAGGTAACTAATACAGCTCGCCTCTTTGTTTGCTAATGATCTCTGATTATGAACACATTACTTGATTTCTTTGGTGAGATTTTATAGGTTCAAAATTGAGAAGACTTTCTTTCAGAGTGGGTGTGCTTTCTGCCTGTGGCTTTGGTTGCCCATAGCTGGAAACTTCTGTTTACCTTGAAAGCCTTCAGCCAGTTCACAAATCTTAGACTTAACTTTCCTACTTTGCTTTTGCCCAAGACTCAGTCCCCAGCAGCAGTGCTATGATCCTGATCCATCCTCAGGTCATGCCTGTTCCTTGTGACCCCTGATGACTGTCCCCAGTTATCCATTCTAATTTACATGGCAGGGGTTAAGGAAGGAAGCTGAAAATCTCCACCAACTCAAATGCAAACAGCAGTGTTTTGAAGACTGTCCTGGGTAAACTATAGTAGAAGGAGGCCTTCAGAGCACCTGGTCAGCCATAGTGCTAGAAGCAAATAGCCAAAAAGATTTTGCAAAGGCTTTCTCACCTAGAATAAATATATAAATATAAATATATATATTTAAAAAATAAATATTTATTTAAAAATAAATAAATAAATATATAAATATAAATAGGATTGGAGCAGACTGCTTCTTTCCACTACAGAGGTGTTCAGTATCATTTCATCAAGGGCTATGTGGCTCCATAGGATTAAGTTGAAAGACTCCTTTTAAGCAACCGTTGACCTGTTGATAGGAATAAACTGGTTGAGTTTGGATATGCCATCAAACATGGGGGTCCTTAAGTCAGACATAGTTCTTCAGCCTTCCCAAATGACATATGATAAATTATTTAACTTTCTAAGTGCCAGAAATTCAGGGCCCTTAAGCAATGTTAGTTTTACCAAGACAAGATTTCTAGAAACTACTCTCCTGGGAATCTGATGATGGGTGGGGATTACCTCTGGCAATAACTCTCTCGCCTCTCTGGGCCTCAGTTTCTAAGTCTATAAAATGTGGAGATGCTTTAAGATGACTGTTAAGATCTTTTCCAGCTCCCATATTTTTGAAAATATCTATGGATAATGTATTTTGGCAGAAGAAAATGGTATATAAAATAGACTCCTCTTGGCCAGCAAACTGCTGAGAAGACCAAGAAATAATGAGATTTATTTTCTAATTCCCAGTTACCAAGTTCACATTTCACATTGAATTACTCTCAGCCCTTGAAGACTCTTTCGCTACCAGTAAAAAGGCCTCAGATATGGTAGTAGTTTTGAAATATGTACTTAGTTATTAGTAAGCACATTAGCAGGAAGAAGTTTAAACCTGTCAGAGACAACAGGAATGAGACATTTTGAGATGAGACAGGGAGAAGAAAGGTGGCATTAAGAGAAGTGAGAGGACAGCAAGTTACACTTTGCTAAATCACAGTCTCGTTCAGGGGCCAACTCTGGCTTCAGAAAGGGCTTTTTGCCAATTAAAATATTGGCTCTGTATGCATGTGTGTGTATATATACGTGTGTGTGTGTGTGTGTGTGTTTCGTGTATGTACGTATGTATTTATAAGTAGTAAGGATTAATAGGCAGTTTTGAGGTGGCGTTGTCAGAGGCATTCTTCACTAAAATAATGATTTTCTTTCATCCTTTCTAGGCAGTGTTTGCTGCAAAATGAAGATGATGAAGCAACTGGAATTGTATCTGCCAAGAGAGGCTTTGTCTTTACTTGCTTGGGTACGTCATTCTGTAGCTGGCAGCCCCCGACCATCCTCCCAGCTGTTGCCCCTGAACTGTGAGCCTTTTGCTTTGAGTGCGTTCCTCCAGGTACCTCGCAGGCCTGCTGAAGGGGTCGGTGGCAAACTGGAAGATAACCACGCAGCACTCACGCGCGTGGTCCCCTTTGGCATGTCAGTCATATGCTGAATGCAGTCACGATGACTGGTTCAATTAAATACGCCTTCATTTATCTAATACGACCCACAAAGGCCCTTAATTTTGCCACTTCCCACATCAAAACCAGGAAGCTGAAGAAGGAAGATTGTAAGGAAGGTTTCACATTAAGGATTCTGGTGACAACAACCTGGTGATTTTTCAGTCAATCAGGATTTTTTTTTTCCTTGGGAGGAAATAGAAAATAGGTGGGTAATTATTTAGTTGAGCTTAAAATGTTTCTTCTGCATGAGTTCCAGAGAAAATGAAGATGCTCTTGTTATTAGCAAGGTAATGAAAGGAGGGCCTGAGGTTTCAGGTAGGTGAGGGAACTTGAGAGGGGGTGGAGGCCAGGGGGAGTTTTTCAATTGCGGTGTTAAGGGAAGGGGAAAATGAAGGAAAGAGAAGGTGAATAAGTGGTTTTTTAAAACAAGACTTACAGCGCTGTGTGGCAAGCAGGCTAAAATTTACTGAAGAAAATCAAGTTTAAAGTTGCCATTAGAAGTAGTGAATTTTAAATGTATCATAATTATGGCAAATTTGATTTGTTCTTCATGTGAAATATCACATAGCCTAACACCATAAAAATAGTCTTTGATCCAATGAAAGATATTCAAGGAACAGAGGAAAAGAAATCCAGTATACCATTAGACTTACATACATCTCATTAGGTATTTCCTTGATGACCAAAAACTGGATTCAGGTTTCTCCTTCTAGGCAAACCCTGGATTCCCTGGGGAAGATGCTAGGATTCAGGTATTTGAGGATAGAAAATTTAAAGTTACATATTTGTTGAGATAAATTATCTATCTCTAACATAAAAAGGAGACATTTATCATATTATGATGACATATATTTCCCCTGAGTCTCTTTTTTAATATTAATGTTAGTGCACAGAATTATGAAATGTTAACACTGAAACAAAGCAGCCCATCTGGTCTCACAGGTTGTTTGACTTGCTCTATTTCTGTGTACCTGTCTGTACTTAAACTCTTCTGAGTTCTCAGTTCATTTGTAAATTGATGAAGATTAGATTGGATGAAGTCTTAGGTTCTTCCTCAATCTACAATTCTGACTCTTATCTAACATATTTAATTGAGTTTAAGATACACATTTTTTTCACATTTTAATATCTCTAATATTGAAGTGTATCTTACAGTAGAAATTTCCTAAACACTGTATCATAATCAGCAGGTTTTTCTTTTCTTTTTTGAAGGTATGTAAAATAATGGTGCTTATAACAATTAACGTCATGTTAGATTTGATGGAACGTGATGTATAATTGAGGTATAAACCCCGAACATTCCAAAGTCAGCTAATGTCATCATCCATCAGCCAGCCATTCCAAAATCCACTTAGTTCACATTATTGGGCATCTTTGAGAGGTGTATGGAATTTTGATTCCAGAAGAGAATTTAGCTGATGGGTGTTTCACAAAGAAAATCGTCTTTTCTTTTCTTTGGATATTTATTCTAGAATAATCCATTTCTCTTTATATGAAACTATCCTGTTCCTTGGTTTTGTTCAAAAGTCAAGCCCATTTAATTCTTGGTTATGCTGGTATAGGAATGTAAAATAGGTAATGAGACAGTTCTTTTCTATGGCTAAATTTACTTATTTTAACAGTTAATTAATTCAAAAATGATTTGTTGAATTTCCATGTATCATGCTATCTACTAATGATAAAAATAGTAAACAGGATTCAACCTCCAACCCTTCTGCCCTCCCCGGGGGTCATTCGGGGGTGGGACTGAAAGTTCCCACTCTTCTCATTAGCATAACAAAAGACACATTCCCAACCCCCATCACTTAGGAAAGTCCAAGGTTTTTAGGAGCTATGTGCCAGGGATAATGGACAAAGACCAAATATTTATTTCTTATTATAAATCACAATATCACAATAATAAAAGTGCATTAGTAATCAAAATAGTTGAAAACATGTATAACTAGTTATTGAGCAGGGGTACACAGAGAAAATAATTTTTCTCTAATTTCTGTCTTTTAACATGGCTAGTCATATCTCTAATTTATTCCTATTATTTTTTGAGGTGATTCTTAGTTTCCTAGTCATTTTAGATTTTAAGAATATTTAGGTACATATTGCTCACTTTCAGAAAGTAAAAAATTCTCAACAAGTTTAAATAAAAATTCCAGTCCCTTATCTGATTTGATTTGAGAGTCTTCCTTTTCATGGTTTAGGCTAGACGCATGGCTCTGGCCTGCGGTAGGGGACAAGCCATGAACTCAGCTTTGGATTTCTTCCTTCCTCTTTCAAGCCTTTATTTAGCTACTGTTTTTTGTAGTTCTATCTTGGCTAACAGGAAATGGCCAGTGTGTTCTCCATTATAGCAAGCTTCTAAATACTGCTTTCTCATGTATAACATTTTTTTGAGTTCTTCAGCCAATATCTCCAAACACTGTTCACTGAGATTGTTCCAGATCATTGCTTCATGACATGGGTGATGTACTTTCCAGCTGACCAAGAGTGACATCCTTTTAGCCTTTGTCCTGAGGGATCCATCCTGTTCGGATCCCCACTTCCCCAGAAGCATTTTTTAAAGTTTGAGTCCATCAAGACAGCTCAAGATCACTTAGTCTAAAAAGAAATTCATTCCTTGTTTTCGTGCCAGACTATGGGTACTCTACTCCCCAAGCCACTCTCTCTTCCTTGTCTTGCCATAAAAGGCAACTGCAGCCAGCCATTTATCTTCTGATTTTTCCAGATGGGCAGCAGGTTCCAATACTTATTTTTATGGACACTGTCAAACTTCAGGAACACACATAAATTCCTCCTAAATGTCAAGTGCTCCCAAGGCCTCATTCATCAAAATTTGATGCACTGAGTAAGGCTAAAAATCTGCATCTTGAAAGTATCCGATTTGAGGGTGTGATCTGGTTTCTTTTGCAGACATTCAAAGCCTCAGGGAGCCCCTCTTACTTGGTTAGTGGGGAAGACCTTCCTTCCCTTCTTCATATGCATTTTTCCTGGTAACAGCACTTGTTATTAGGTGGATAATTCTCCTTCCACAACTTATCTCCCTCTCCAGGCACTCCTATCTTTTGCTTATATAGAGTGGATGGGGAAGGTGTGAAGGAAAAAAGTTCCCATCTGATCACTTCTTAGGAAACCTTTGAGGTTAACTTTTTGGCTGCTTTTTAGAACATAGAGAGACTTATTGACAGAGATATTCAGTGTGTTTAATGGCCATCATGGCAGACCATTGGAATGGATTCAGACCATGATGTTAAAACATCATCCTGGAAAGGCCTTGATGATCCAGGATCCACTATCTATTTGCTGGATCATTAGAAAATCAGGGAGGTTCCAGGGAAGAGGCCAAGGTAGTGGAGTGGTAGAGCTAAGGGAAGTGTCTGTTTACCAACTGCCCAGAAGTATGTCTATATTTCAGCTACTAGGTGAATATCAGCCCTTCCTACAACATATTATCCTTGGGATTGAAGCTTGAGCTATAGTCTCCAAATAATAAGAAAAGTCTTATTTCACATCTCATTACATTTGAGTTATGATGGAGCCAACATCCAAAAACATTTTTTGATAAATGTAACTGAGTTAAGGAATGAGCCTTGGAAAGCAGAACCCATAGAGAAGCAGAAGGCGTAAAAGGAGAGGAAAGCAAAACATCGTGATAACCAGAAAATAAGAGCTTTATCTTAAAAGCAGGCCATTTGTAGTGGAGAAGATGAGACTGAACGTGAAGGGAACAACCTTGTGTTGATCGATGACCTTCATAAGAAAATTCCTAGGAGGGTGGTGAAGATGAAAGCGAGAGAAAGGGCATGAGAGAGCAGAGGAGGGGGAACGAGGGGATAAAAGTGGCAGATAGAGACAATGCAAGTGTGGGGTTATAAGGATGGAAAGAAGCTGGATGGTAGTTAGAAGAACATACAGAGCAGGAATGTTTGCTTGGAAATATGCTGTTGTTGTTGTTAATAACTTCAACATGTTTGAAGGCAGGAGAGTAGGAGCTGATAGACAGTAAATAGGTGTGATTGTGAAGAAAATGTGGAGCACAGCTCCTCTGCATCTGGAAGGACTTTATCAAGAGCTCACACAGATGGAGGGATTGGCTTTCTGAAAGAGGAAGTTTTTCTGCCCTATAAGACTGGATGATGGGTGTGAATAAAGAATGAGTGTGAGCAAAAGGAGTATTGTAAGCCAGTAGACTGCTATCTTCTGAGTCAAGTAGAAGGCAAGAAGGTCACTGAGAGTGACAGAGTGAAAAGAGAGAGAGAGAAGGTCTAGAATATTCAGCAAAGGGTAGAGGAGAATTTGTAGAACTGAATCATCAGGCTGTGAAGTAGGTTCCAGCTTCAGTTGGACACTGGATTGTTGGTGGGGCTCGTGGCTCTGAACAGACCTATATGTTCTGAGGTTCAGGAAAAGGAATGTAGAGAGATGGTGCATTTGATCCAGGGAAAGGAACTGCCATGTCTGGGTGCTTAGGCATGGCTAGAGTGAGCAAGGAGAGCACAACAGAACGGAGTGTCTATAGCTCAGGCATGGGCGTGAATCCACAGAATGGACAGGCAGAAGCATGAGGTTCCGAGTAAACGGTAGGCTCTGCTTAAGTAGGAAGCAGATCATCTAACTGTTAAATGAGAAGAGGGCTTGACATACTGGTTCTTCTTTTGAAAGGGAAATGGGTTCCACAGGTGTTGAGGACCTGGAACGCCTCTCTGAAATGTAACTGGTATGGGAAGTTGGGAGGGAATAAAGTCTTCACTGATTTGGCTTTTGATCTGAAATAATTTCAGCAGTGCTATATGCTAGGGAAATAAGGAGGAGCAGCCCTGGAATGGACAAGAACAAAGCCACATGGACAGATGCAAATATGTGTGTGTTCACTTGCTTTTGAAAGCAAACATTTTGTTTTCAGCAAACAGCTTGCATCTTGTGCTTCCTTGATTTTTTTTTTTTTTTTAAAGGAAATTACACACACAAAACAGCCTGTCACTGGTGGCTTCCCAGAGAAGGAAGAGAGGCCCTTGAGTGTTTTCCAGTAACCAGCTCCCTAAGCTGGTTCTCACACAAGAAAGAAACTCAGAGTAACAAAAAGTGCCTGTGAAAGGTTCTTTTAGACTAAAATTTGGTGGAGATTAAAAGAGGGCAAAAGTTCAAATGAGAAGGAGCCACTGCCAAGTAAGCAGGAATCTCAGCCAAGGGGAAGGAAAAGGAGACGCTGGTTTAAAATGCAAGTAACCATGGCAAGCCAAGAGTTCAATGCTAGAATCTAGTTAAGAAGTAATATCACACAGAGCCGTGATTGTTTATTCAAAGCAGGCCATGAGAGAACAGTTGTCTCCAATGGGTACTCTCACAGCTTGGATTCAAAATTATAAGTGCATTTTTAAAAGTGTCCAGCGCTTCTCTCTGACCCATTTGGTATTAAGCAAAAAGAAAAGAAAGCACAAAGTTTATTCTCAGTGTCTCTTGTGGGTTTAAGACAGCTTTACATATGGAAAAGCATTTTGGTGTCAGCTGTTGAACTGGTTTCCTGCTATTCTGCTTTCAGTTGCCATTGGAAACTCTGCCTGACCATGTGGTAACATCACCCATTTCCCAAGGTTCAGAAACCAATGCGCCTCTGAAGGGAAGCAGAACGTTTCTTTACACGTACGTGTTGTGCTTTGCTCCTGTTTAAGAGTGAGAAGGGCTTGCAAACAGCTAAAGGACTGTGAGAATAAAGATGAGGTGTTGAAATACAAGATAAAGGTAAGCCTGATGTAATGAAACCTGATAAAGGTAAGCCTGATGTAATGAAAGAGGCTCTGCAATGACCAGAGACTCACCTTCACATTCATGCCCATCCTTCCCATCTAGATGGTCCATTTGCTGTCATTAACACTGTGTTGAGTCAAGCAGAGGCTTCCATCCTTCCTGTGTCAATGAGATGGCTATCAATACAGCAAGGGTTTTCAGAAGCGGGAAGGTACCTGAGCTTCTGAAATTTATGCAAAACTTTGATGTCATTCTGCATGTGTGATTTTCCGGGGGAATCTGTCAATCATTTTCCTGAGATTATCAAAATGGTCCGTGAACCAAAAAGTATTAAGAATCAATGAACTCAAGTATCACTAAATAAAGTATGTTGGCTGCACTCAAACATATGGAAAGAAAGTAATTAATAGTTTCAGTTGTTACAATATAGTAATATGGGCAGTGCACTGGGAAAGCTTTCTCCCTGGTTAATGGATAGAAAATGACCAAGGAGAGGAAATTTTCAAGAGGAGATTGACTCACTGCAGGAAGCTGAGAGAACTGGTGTTCCAGTCCTATCCAGGCAGGAGGATCATCTCCCAGCTCTCAGAGAATGTGTCATATCTATATTCTGCTCTTTTGTTAAGTCTTGAGCCATTAGGGAATCTGAGAGCTGCAGGAGAACCTATATTGTCAGGAAAGGAAGACGTGTATTTCAGAGCTCAAATGGAAGGGCAGCCTAATCATGTGGTCTCATCAAGGGAAGTAGTCCAGCAACATATTCTAGCACTTAAATCATATAATCTGGACTCAGACTGCTTAGGTTTGAAGTCTGGTCCATTAAATATAGTAGATATTATCATTATGTCCTAGTTACATATGATCTCTGTGCCTGAATTTCCTCATCCTTAAAGTGGAGTTATAATAGTATAGTTGATCCTCATTGTCTTAGTCTACTCAGCTGTTATTATAAAATACCATAGACTGATTATCTTAAACAAAAGAGATTTACTTTTTTTTTTTTTTTACAATTCTGGAACGTGTAAGTCCAAGATCAAGGTTCAGGCTGTTTTAGTTTCTGGTGAGAGCTTTCCTCCCGGCTTGCAGACAGCTGCCCTCTCACCATGTCCTCATGTGGCTTCTTCTCAATAGTTATAAGCTGGAGTGGGGAGCTCTGCCATGTTTCTTCTAAGGGCACTAATCTTATCAGATCAGGGCCCCACCCTTATGACCTCATTTAACCTTAATTTACTTTCTTGGATGCCCCACCTCCAAGTCCAGCCACACTGGGGGGTAGAGGTTCAGTATACAAATTCGGGGGGAACACAGGCATTCATCCTGTGCACTCATTATTCACCGATTCCATGTTTGTGAATTTACCTACTCTCGCTACAATTTATTTATGACCCCAAGATCAATACTCATGGCATTTTTGTGGTCATTTGCAAGCATGCAAAGAAAGGTGAAAATTTTGAGTTGCCCAGCATGCACACTCCCAGCTGAGGTTGGACAAGGTGATGCTCTGACTTGTTTCAGCTCTCATACCATAAACCATTGTCCTTTTTATGGTCTATTTAGTGCCACATGTTTAACATATTTGTGCTTTTATTGGTGATTTCACTGTTTAAAATGACCCTAAACATAGTATTAAATGCTATCTGGTGCTTCTAAGTGCAAGAGGGTTGTGATGTGCCTTATGGAGAAAATATATGCATTAGAGAAGCTTTGTTCAGGCATGAGTTGGTCTGAGTGCTATTGGCCATGAGTTCAATGTAAATTAATCAATATCATATATTAAATAAAGTGTCTTTCAACAGAAACACACATAAAACAAGATTATGTATTGACCAGTCAGAGAAAATATTTCAACCAGATGCTTTCAGGAACCTAACCCTTTATTTCTCCTAGAAACATCAGATCAGTATTGTAGAACATAATGACCATGAATAATGAGAATTGGCTGTATATGACTATGAGGATTAAATAAGTTATATATAAAGTCCTTATGAGACTGCTTAGTTCAGGCTGCTGTAACAAATAGACTGAGTGGCTTAAACAACAAACATTTCTCTCATTTCTGGAGGCTGGGAAGTCCAAAATCTCAGTGCTGGCTGTCTCTGTTCCTGCTCAGGACCCTCTTCTTACTTTGCAGATGAATGCCTTCTTGCTGTATACTCACATGTTGGTGAGAGAGAGATCATCTCTCTCATGTTTCTTCTTATAAAGGCACTGATCCCTGTCACAAGGACTATACCCTCATGACTTAATCATCTCACAAATTTCCCACCTTGAAATACCATCACTTTGGGAACTGGGGCTCAACATATGAATTCGGGGGATACAAACATTTAGTCCGCAACAACTGTCTAACTCATACTGAGTAATCAGTATATGCCCTTTATTATTATTTTCTCAGAACTAGAATAGAAATATTACTCCACAGTTGGAACAACAATTAAGTGTTAATACTTGTTCAAAGTGTTATATCATCAGGATTGATAATACGGCAGAAAGAGAATTTATTAACTGCTGGATTGTCTACCCCACCGTTTCAGCAGAAATATCCAAAGATGCTAAAATTTTAGCTGTAGATATGGCTCAGGTTATATTACTCATTCTTTCATTTACATCATCTGTCAGACATTTACTCTGCATATTTGTCTAGTGAGGTAAGTGCTGTAAGCGTACCAAAATGAATAAAACTTGTGTATAACTAAGTAAGTAAATAAAGATGTGGTATGAGCAGTGGCTTAATAGGAATGCAAAGAAAACATTAAGGGAATGCAGAGATGGGATCAATTCCCTGTTAGTTCTCTCAGCATTTTTCTGAGAATTTCCTGGTCTTAACCTAACTACCAGGGTGATATTTGTGATGCATTAGAAGGGGGGAATTTTCAGCTTCAGTAAGGCCCATGGGGTGAGGCTGGGGGGACGAGGACCAAGTTGGCCATCACGGTCTGTTAGAACTCCATCTTCTGCACTGATTAGACTATCACACTGTCATCAACATACTTGGTGGATTAGAGCCCAGATTCTGGAGGAAGACAGCCTGGGTTCAAGTCCTATTTTTCCCACTAGCATCTCTGTGACCTTGGGCAAGTTACTTAATTTCTCTGGGTTCCAGTTTCCTTAATATATAAAATGAGGATAATGATAGTGCATTCTAGCATTGCTATGAGGATTAAATAAGTAAATATTTGACAAGTACCAGAACAGTGTCTGGCATATAATATACTTTATTTCTATATTTAATAAATAACCAGATCATCATCTCTGAATGTCCTGTACCAGAAATATCCTAGTGGATAAATAAGATGATTAACAATCAGTTGTTGAATGAATGAGTGAAAAGTAAATGACCTTCGGGAAATGCCAGTAGGAAAGAAAATACAAGGAAATGATTTTAAAAAGAGCTAATTTGATAGTTAAGATATTTTCCATTGCTGCTGCCCTATACGAAAGCTTCTAATGTGCCAATTCCATTAAAATAAAGTCCAAATCTTATGGCACGGTATATAAATTTTTAAAAGATAGGGTTTGCAGTAGTAGTATGTAAACCCCTATATCTCAGTGGTTTAGGAAAACAAAAGTGTCTTTCACTAGCAAAGTCTGATGAAAGAGTTCTCATCCAATTATTGAGAAATGCAGGCTTTGTTTATCTTGTGATGCTACTGTCTCATAGCACCATGATGATGAAGGAGAAGAATGGAAAAGGAACATTAACTCTTAAGTGCCATGGTCCAGATGCATGTCATTTCTGCTCACAGCCCAGCACTCAGAACTAGTTGTATGTCCCAAATGCTGCCAATGTGGAGAGGCTGGGAAATGTAGGGGCACATGGATATCCAGTGAGCAGTGTCTGTGCCACAAATGGCATACAAGGCCCTCAGTAGTCTGATCCCAACTATTCCCACCATGTCTTTTGAACGAAATGAGGTCTTGAGGTCTCATAACAGTATCGAATAATCACAGGATGTATACAGTAGACTTTCATCACAAGGAAGTTTGGTCGTGGCCTGAAGAGAGTGTTCTCTAGACTCCTTTTTGGTTTTGCGGGGAAGACAAATATAGAATGGGGCTCCTGCTCTCAAGTTGCTTACAATGTAGTTAAGGAAGTATGAAAAGAGAGTTAAGAGGAAAAGGCAGTGTAGGATCAATTGCAACTGAGTGCAAGAGATGCGGTAGCTTGGTTTTGTGGAAGGACCTTGAGGTTTGGAATCAGACAGTCCTAGGCTCCAAAGTTTACTAATTGTATTATCTTAAGAAAGTCACTTAACTTCTAAAGATATATATCCACATACATACTGTAAGTGTACACACACACACGCACACACGCACACACGTCCTTAGTAACTCAATAAATAGTAGCTATTATTGTTTGTTTTTCTTTTTGTGTAACAAAACATCTTTGATGAGAAATAGATTTTTTTCCCAGGGTATGCAATAACATAGGTTATACTACTTATTCTTTTTTAAACACCTGTTGAACAGCAGCCCCAAAACAAAGGTAATTGAGTCTGAAAGAATTCTTCCACATCTGGTCAGGTTCTAAGCCTAAGCTTAGAAGACCTATCCTGCTACATTTCTGGAGAATGTAAGCCTACAAAAGCTACACTCAGCAAGATTATAGCAGCAGTTGGCTGGGGTGCCCTGCAGTGGTAAGCAGCCCTAGAGTTCGTGCCTCACCCCTGCTGTCCACTGGTACCCACACCGCCTGCAGGACCCTCGTGGAGCCATGCAGTGGACTGGGGACATGGGAGGGCATGTAAAATAGGAAAGTAGCCCGTGCACTTTCCATTGCAGCCAGTGCCTCCTCACTTCCCAGCCTACTAATCCTGGGTTATGGGGGACTTCTTTTTCCCAAATCAATTGGCTGAAGCTTTCTGAGTCACAGATTACTGAATTATTTCAAAACTTATGAAATGCAGGGGGGCGGTTATTATCTGCTTGGCTCTCCGGGTCATTCTGATTTCCCAAGTCAATTCTGAATAGCGGATGTCCCATCTCTTTTCCAGAGCCCTGTCCATCATAGACCCTGGGAACTTACAGAGGGTGTTGACAGATATCCCCTATATATCCTGACCCATGAGGAAGGGGCTCTGGCTGAATGGAGCTCACGCTCTCTGGCATCACACTATTGATTGTCACAGACATCAGTGGATCCCTTTTTATTTTGCAAATATCACTACTGTTATGAATAAGAATATCATCTTACCATCTCCCTCAAAGCACAGAAGCAAATAGAAAGGAAAAATCCCATAATTTTAACTGCATAAAGCCGTCTGGGGCTCTGTTCATCAGAGAATTCAATTCTGCTGAATAATTCTCCATAGGCACGAATAATAAAAGAGGGGATTATTACCCATCTGTTTGCCCTCTCGGCTTTTGTCCAGCCCTTATTGTCTCCTCGGGCTGGATCCATCTGATTGCTTTAGTGACGCAGGAAGGCATCACCAAATATGAACACATTCCCAGGCTCTGGGAGCCTCTCACCGCACTGAGGTGGAGTGACACAGAGTGTTTTGCCTTCGAGCATTTCAGCAAACTGGGGCTGCAATAAGATATTTAAGGTCAAGGCCATGACATCTGTGGCTGGGAAAGGGCCAGCAGAGATCATTTTTATCTTCTGTTGCACACATGCAGTCTATTCATCACCAGGCATCAAGATCTTGACAGAGCAGCCAGGGAAAGCACGGGGAGAAGGGCTCTCATCTCAGCTGTCAGGGTTGCTGTTTATATTATTTTGCCTTGTTTTTCCCTACAACCTAACATAAAGCTTTCTCAGGCTTGGGCAAGACTTTGCAGGGCCTTTTTTTTTCTTTCTTTCAGGAAGACAGATTTGAACAGGAGTTGGGCAAAGGAGGAGAAGGACTTTGAAGCATTAATTATTCTTGACCTCCAAGTTGTATAATCCAAAGGCAGTACTTTTAGGGAAATAGGCATGGTTGCCAAATTTTATAAACCTAATAAGAAAATAAAATAATTTTTTATATCAAACCACTTCCACTTGAACCCCATGTGAAAAACCTATCCATCACTCTCTTCTACCCTTTTAGTCTTTTCAATTTGTGCAGAATTATAGATGATGAAATAGATAGTTTCAATTAGAATAAAAACATTTTCGTTGGTGAAAATCACCATTTACTTGTTTTGTGACTTTTAATGAATCCTGTTAGAGAGTGGAAATAGAAGCTATACTTGAATGCTTTCAACTCACACTCTTAGACCCAACCATACAAATGATGGTAAGAGAACCACTATGGCGTCAGAGGGCCTTAGTTCAATTCTAGGCTTTGAAACTAACCACCATGTCTTCTTTACATCTTAGGGCTTCATTTTCCTCACCTGTAAAATGATACAGCTGGGTAAGATTGTTTCCAAAGTCCCTTTTTGCTCTCAAAGTCTCTTTTTCTTGAGGGTATTTGCTTCAAGTGGCATTTGCACTAAGTATTAACAGTTTCTCTGTATTGGTTTTATGGCTACTCTATGAAATAGAAACATGCTTATCTTTGTCTTCAGGAGTGTAATAGAGGCTAAAATGGAGAAAGTGACATGACCTTCACCTTTTAAAGCCGTATTATCCTGACCAACTTCTGGGTTGCGCTCCTAATCTACTTTTGATTATGTCTCTTCTTTCACTAAAGACATGGAAATAAGAAATTCAGAAAGAAGATGCCTATTATGATTTCACACACCCTCACTTTTATTTAAAAATGTATTGCTATCATGCACTTACTTTGTAATTTACCGTTAATCTCTGTGACACTACCGTGATCAGGATTTCAGAACATTTTTGAAAGATGCATTGTCTCCTACTGCTTTTGTACAGTGAGCTGCACTTTGCTGCTATCCACTTTCAAGGTTGCTGAAGCACACTCATAATGGGTTATCATGATCCCAGATAAAAGCAACCCAGCAACACCCGCTTACACATCCAGGCTTTCCTTGCAGGGATCTTATTTTACTTTTCATACTCAAAGAACTGGCTGCACCCTGCACTTTTTCAGGGTCCAAGGGAAAAATATAATGAACTGTTAAGATCTAGTGTCAGAATTCAGCTCCTCTGAAGTCCTGGGTAGTAATACTACTTTTGCATTTACATTTCTAAGGACAAAGGGGAAGGAGTTGGTAATTGACATTTATTAAGTCCTATCTCTCATATATTCCAGATGCCATGTTAGGTGTGTTGAAAACCTTTTCTCATCTAATCCCTCCCAGCTACCTGTGAGGTAGGAAGTATTCTGGCTGTACTACAGTTGAGACCCTAAGGCTTGGAGATACTTTGGAAATTACTGAATATTAAGTAAGGATATATAGAAGCAAGACTGGAACCCAGATCTGTTTATCAAATCTATATGGTGGGTTTGTGATTTTTCCATCCTTTTAAAAACATTTTTAAACTGTTTGCTTTGTATACATAATACATTTCATAATCAATTCTTTCAGGATCTAATAGATTGTTTTCATTTTCTACCATGCAATCATCAGCAAATAAACAAAAAAAACACATCTTTTGGAGTTTGATGTTCCCCTGTCTGCCACTTGACAAGGAGGGCCAAGATTCTGCAAATATTTTTATAGATCTGACATGGGGTCTTTGCAAGCCAACCATAATGGGGCCTAAAATTCATGAGTCTGAAAGTCCTTCCCTGCTACAAAAGCATCTATTTGCCCTGCCTTTTCATCAAGCAAGGGGATGTAGTTCTTATATACAAGAGGTACTGGTGGCAAATAACCAGGAGAGTCTTGTGAACATGTCTAGTCAGTTGAAGAACTCAATTTTTAAAATCTTCATAAAGAAGGTGAGATTTCAGGATTTTATTCTGTCATGGATAGAGTTACATGCGTGTGTGTATATATGTGTATAAATGGAAAATACAGATTGTGAAAAACACCAATTTACTTAGAAACTATGGAAATTTCTTGCAAACTCTAGAGAGAGGAAAGTCAACACCAAAGGCAGTCTGCAAGCTTCACGCAGGTTGAAAATACTGAAGGTCACATGTGGTCACATGTATGTCATTTTACCAGATGTGCACATTAGTGCAAATGTACATCCTAAGCAATCCCTATGGCAGGGTGCCCTGGGGGAGAGAAACTTAGTCTGTATCTAAGGAAACATCCTTAGCTCGTGACAGCAAATGCTGATATTTAATGTTCCTTTTACTTTTATTCAATTACAAGAGACTTTAGTCCTAAAATAGAGAGTCCTGAAAAACACCCCCCTTCTAAAAATTAATAGTTTTAAAATTCTTAACAAGATCTCATATTTCTAGGAAACAAGCAATTCTTTGCAGGTTTTTCATCATGTTATGTTCTAGTGCTGGAGCACTTGTCAGGATCCTGTAGCTTCTTATTGTTGCTAGTCACACTTCAGAGATAAGTGACCCTCTAAAACCTGAAGTTATTTAAAGGTTCAGTATCTGGAAACCATTCTTGTGAATTTAATATATTTAATTTTTCTTCCTAGCACACTCTAGTTGTGTACCTGGGTTTTTTTTAGAATGGAATTATTGGCATTCACATTCAAGTGATTATACAAAGGAAATGTTCACTTCTTGCTCTTTTTCTTGGAAAAGATGATAATGAATTGACCAAAAAAAAAAAGATATAAAGGAAAAATGCCAGATCTGTTTAAATCCAAATTCCTTTTGATACTGGCATATGCTGTTCTTTGTGCTGAAAACAAGAAATCTCAATCTTTAAAATTTTGAAGGTAGTTTTATTAACAGACAGATTATCTCACAGCAGAGGTCCTAGCTCACATGTAAGAGTATAAAGCCTGCTCAAGAATTCAATACATAACATCTCATCCTTAGTTTCTTTGAACATGCAGTTCAGAGAGAAAGGTGCTCTATCAGTAGTTCTAAGCCCTTGCTTCACATGAGAATCCCCTAGGGAGGGTTTGAAACCTACCATTGCCCAGGCCCTCCCTGCCCCCAAGGTTTTGGTTCAGTTTTACTGGGGTGAGGCCCAGGCTTTTTATTTCTAAAAGCTGCCCAGGTGAGTCTCATATGCAGCTAGGCTTGAGAACCACTGCAGCTTCACACAGCTCTCATCAGTGGAGCAGAAGACACACACAGGAGCCAGAAATGTCTAATCATCTGGAGGAAGGGGGTAAAAAGGAAAGAAAATGTTAGTTGGATTTGAGCTAACCGACAATTATTAGAAATAATTATGATTTATTCTTCCTACTCCATGGCAGGGATGTGGCATATTGGGAAGATCCTGACATTGACATTGAGCAAGTGACCGGGATTCCAATGTCAGGGTCATCCCCATATTTCAGATTCAAAGCCTCAAAGACAAACTTAGTAGATTGTTGCTTTAATGATGCTATTTCCCATATCAGTACATGGAACGGTGAGAGTGAGGTCAATTTCAAGCTGGTTAGAGCCGGGATTCAGAAGTAAAATATAAAAATAAAAATTTAAAAAATTCTTAACCCCCTCCTTCCCCTTTATGGCTTACCATCACCACCACTCCCCACTCCCCACCACTGGCCCACAATTGCTGGGTGCCTCCACTTGTGGTTCATCTTCATCTTTTCTTTTTCCTTTTTTTTTTCATCTGTAGCCATCCTTTCCTTGTCCTCCTTTAACCTTCTCATCCTGGTTAGGAAAATGGCTGCATTTCTTATCCCATCGTGGATCAGTGTGCTGCTCTCCTTCCTGAGGGTTCTTTTAACCCCAGTTTTAGCTGCCTTAGACTAGTTCCTACTTTTTCTGCTATCCTTTCCTACTTCTAGCTCACAGGGCTAGGTCTCCAGTGTTTCCTCCTAT
This sequence comes from Grampus griseus, assembly GCF_964374135.1. Lineage (NCBI taxonomy): Eukaryota > Metazoa > Chordata > Mammalia > Artiodactyla > Delphinidae > Grampus > Grampus griseus. The sequence goes on from NC_139004.1 coordinate 14,733,155, forward strand.
TCAAGGCCTCTGGCCCAGTTGTTAAATTTTCTCATATAATTCTGAGTGAATAACCTGAGGAAACCCAGTATTCTTATCTAGGAGTTTGGGTACCTGGAGAATTAGGGACTCCAAAACAAAACATGTTTGTAAGACCAAATCCTGACCCTGTTTCATGCAAAATATTAGTAAAGTGGGAATAATATCTGTGTAAAAGCTGTTATAGAGATTACGATGAAATAATACATTCCAAGTAGCCGGCATACATTAACACATTTCAACTGTTGACATCTGTCTCCTCTGTATTCTTTAAGGTCAGGGGACTGTGATATGGATCTCATCCAGATTATTATATTTAGTGTGTCAGGTTTGAAACATATGGGATATATTCCTATAATCTCAAAGAAAGAAGAATGTGAATTTTTTCTTGTTTAAATTATTCAGGATTTTTTTACAAAAATTTTACCTGTATTAGTATAATTATTATTGAAAAAATACTGGGGTTCATGAATTTGGGAATAGACATTTTTATAGGTGGACTGTAGGGCTTCATTTATTTTAATGGAATATAGATTACATTGAGGATGTTAATATTTGTTTCATGAAAGTTCCAGGTTACTTCCTGCTTTTAAATAGATTTATTTTTTAGAGCAATTTTAGGTTCACAGCCAAATCAAGCAGAGAGTACAGAGAGTTGGCATTTACACGCTGTCCCTACACTGCATCACCTCCCCACTGTCACTATCCCACATCACAGTGGTATGTCACTGTGATGAACCTACACTGACACATTATCATCACCCAGAGTTCATCCTTTACATTAGGGGTCACTTGTCACATTCTGTGGGTTTTGACAAATGTATAATGACATATCCACCGTTATAGTATCATTCAGAGTAGGTTCACTGCCCTAAAAATCCTCTGTGCTCCACATATTCACTCCTCCCTCCCCAAACTCCTAGCAACCATTGAGCTTGTGCCTGTCTCTGTAGCTTTGCCTTTTCCAGAATGTCATATATTTGGAATCATACAGTTTGTAGCTTTCTCAGATTGGCTTCTTTCGTTACTAAGATGCATTTAAGTTTCCTTCTTGTCTTTTCATGGCTTGATAGCTCATTTCTTTCTAATGCTGAATAATATTCTATTGTCTGGATGTACCACAGTTTATTAATTCACCTACTGAAGAACATCTGGGTTGCTTGCAAGTTCTGGCAATTGTGAAAAGAACTGACATAAATACCCCTGTGCATATTTTTGGACATAAGTTTTCAACTCATTTGGGTAAACAGCAATGAGCACGATTGCTGGATCATAAAACCTTTATTTTTGTTGTTTGAGAATTTATTGTCACTGTCATTTACAACACGGGAGATTAAATTCACTTTACAATCACAACAGAAGTTTCAATCAGATACATTCAACCCTCAAGTGGGATGCTGCAGTCGACAGTTGGCTAATTAGATCAATACAAATGTCACAATTTCAGAGACTTTTGCTGTATTGAATGGTATGTTTCATGCTATGGAGGGATCCCAGTGAAGAAATTCATTGTTCCAGTTCTCATGTATCATGGTTTTCAAAATGTTATGCCCCAACCCATATCCAATACTATGCCCACTCAATCCCCACTTTAAATGTGAATGATTTGAGCATATCTGCTAAACTAATAGGGCAAGTCCAAAGAAAGGTATTTAGAGTGAGAGACGAGGATAAGAGATCTTGTTTTGGGGAAGAAGGCTCCTACGTTAATGAGCTTATTATAATATTTCATTATAAGAGAGGAGAAGTGATTCTGAATACAGCTTGATTGCTGCCTCCCAGATGTGTTTTGCAACCTAGCTCTCTGGATGCATATCAAGGGCAGTGGAGAGCAGAGACTGTATATTAAAGCTGAAATGATTTTGTTTTATTTTTTCTAAGATAATTGCAGAACAATGAAGCATAAACAGTCTTATTTCAGGAACTCTAGACCAGAGTGTAACCAAAGAGGAAAGAACATGCTTCCCTGCTGAGCCACAGATAACCCCATAGACTTATCAAAACAAGCCACCAGTGGGCGGTAGAGCCTGAGAGTGTGTGGGATCTGTGAGTGCCAGTGTTAACCACCTATTGGATGGAAGGATGTAGTGGTTACCAGGTAGAGTGGCAGTGGAGTAGGGCACAGCAAAATTGTTTGAGAGCACATGTGTACTAACATTCGAGAATCCTCAGCTAGTGAGGCTTAGAGGGAAGACAACATTCTAGGCGGCATGTGGAGCAACAAGAGAGAAGGAGCCTGGGTCCCTGGGTCCCTCATGAAGCCACCCCACAACACTGGCCCCAGCCATCTCTATGCCATTCAGTGAGAAAGAAATAAAGTTCTCTCTCTCTGGCCAGTGTTATTTTGTATCTCTGCTAATTGCAATAGATCTTGCATCCTAGTAATACCCCTCTTTCTTAGGCCACCTCCCCAGAGTACTCTCATGCAACCTCCTGACCTCCCCTGCACATCCTCTTCTGCAAAGCCTATACCCCAGTTATTTCCTAAACCCCCCTTTCCTGTGAAAACGTACATGTAATTTGACAAACTCACTCAGATCTCTGTTTAGGACATTCCTTAAGAAATGTTATAAGTGGTTAATATTATTTACATTTTAACAAAGGTTTTTATTGTATTAGAAAAAGGGTGATGAATGGTAGAGAGGCCAGGCATGGTAACTGAAGTATGGAGGCGATCCTTTCGTGCATTAAGACCTATAGCCATCCTTTAAATAACATTTTGACTCCCTCCCCTCCGCCCTCCAACACACATACCATTTCACTGACATATATGGCTGCTCTTGGGGGAACAAATCCACAGCAGTCTCCCACAAGTACCCTTTATAGCAATCTCAGTATATTTCCTAGAGTATGACTAACCTGAATTGTGTCCACTCTGAAAACTAAATATTTCCCAAGATGTAAGGCTAAAAAACTAAAAATAACAAAGGAAAAGGCATTCACAAGGTCAATACTCAGGCGTGTTCAGGTAAATACAGTTACAAATAAGAAGCCATTTAATTTAAACCCAAGTCAAGGTAGAAAGTACATGCCTGCTGGCTGCATCTTCTTGCTGTTTCGACATGTACTTTGTGAGCCACTGCTCTGTATGACATACGATTCCTTGAACAGTGTCTATCACACACATCATGATTAACAAATATTATTGAATGAGTGATGGATAACTCTGCTATGTGAGCACTATAGTTACTAGGTAAATCTCCTCTTGTTAAGCTTCTTATGCATTTCTAGTCCCGAAGAAACCCTGTGTATAAGACTGGCATGGAAAACATGCCACATGGAAAAAAAAATTAAAAAGGAAAGTTAAGGGAAAAAGGTGGGGGAGAGACCCAGAAAATTATAAGGAAGACGAAATTGATAACTCGCTTTTCTCATTTAGCACTATATTCCTAGAATAACAACTTCTTTACTCAGCAGCAGCGTTTATTTGAAAGCACTAAACCCAGTATGAGGATTCAGAAGGTGGGACAGGGCAACAGTGGGGCCTTGAAAGTATTTATTTCCTCCACAAACCGGAAAACACAGACACAATTGCTGGAAATTTCTAGCAGCAACTTAGGATGTAGTGGAAAGGATTTCTGAAGGATCACAGGTAACCGTGACAGGCTTCAGGTAGGTGGGATGTAAATTTACATGCTTGCAGTGGGTGCAAACAGGAAGAAGGCGCCAGCTTCAACTTGTAAGGCTCACCAAGCATGCTTGGTTCAAAGGAATGGGTTAATTTTCTCTTGACTGAATTCTGCTTGCCTGATGCATTGTTTATGATTTACTTTCATTTGCTCAACTTCTTCCGGTCGTATCCTCTGGAATTCTCTCAGATGCTATCAGTAGACGGTTCTGACCAGTGAGCAGCCATTTGTTACAGTATCTCAAGGAAAAACATACCTGTACCTACTCTGTGCACACTCACCCTGGCAAAGAGTGTGTCCCTCCTCTCGTGAGAATGTTCTCACGGGGTTCCATCCTCACTGCTTCATGCAACAGCCTATTCTCAACTTGAGTCGTGGCAGCAGATCAGTGAATGTTTAACAACTGGCTCTAAGGTGGAGGCGGGACCCCGATTTGTAGCGTTTGTCAATTTTGTGGTGTAAATACACTTACCATGACCTCTTTCATGTACCAGTAAGAGGCACAGAGCCCAGAGTAGGAAAGAAAAGCGTACAGTCGATTCTCAGGAGTCAGAGCCAGCGGCCCCCGCACACCACTGCAGGTGATGGTTCATCACCTCCCAGGTCCCTCTTGACACCCACTTTCAAACACCAAGATTTCTTTTAAGACTATAGACCTAGGAGGGTCTCCTGGCTGGTCTTCCTCACTATAGAATTCTCACAGTGGTTAATATATATTTGCTAAGCCTTCCAACAACGTTGTCTCTGATCCTGCTATGGAAAGTCACCATTGTAGGCACACAGCCCCTTCCTCTGCTTTCCCTTCTTACTCTTTCCTTCCTCTTTAGCTCTTTTCCACCTCTCCCCACTCTACTGCTGCCTTCCCTCCTACTAGTCCCACAGACATTTCCCAGGAACTCCTGTCTTAGTGTGAACTGTCCTTTATTTTTTCTTCACCAATTCTCCACAGTCACCTAGATCTGAAAGTAATCTGTCCCTCCTGATCCCAGCCCTTGTCCAAGGAAATAAGTGGCATTCTTGGTACTCAACTTACAAGGTGAAAAGAAGGATTCAATAAGGGAACTCCTTTGTCCCTACTGCCTTTTCTTGGCTACAGTTACTTAATATTTCTAAAATCTAACTTATTTTTTACAATATCTCTTATTTTTTCATGTCGTTTTTTTTTTATCCCTGATGCTTTCATATACTGATTTTCAGGAAAGGCACCGAACTTTCCGGATGAATTAAGCACCAAGTTCACAAGAATTTTTTCCACTCTTCCCTTGTCATTATCCTAATAAGTTTCACCAACCACTTACTTTTTTTTAAAAAAAAACATCTTTATTGGATTATAATTGCTTTACAATGTTCTATTAGTTTCTGCTTTATAACAAAGTGAATCATTTATACATATAAATATGCCCCCATATCTCTTCCCTCTTGCGTCTCCCACCCTCCCACCTTCCCTATCCCACCCCTCTACGTGGTCACAAAGCACCGAGCTGATCTCCCTGTGCTATGTGGCTGCTTCACACTAGCTATCTATTTTACGCTTGGTAGTGTATATATGTCCATGCCACTCTCTCACTTTGTCACAGCTTACCCTTCCCCCTCCCCATATCCTCAAGTCCATTCTCTAGTAGGTCTGTGTCTTTATTCCCATCTTGCCCCTAGGTTCTTCATGACATTTCTTTTTTTTTCTTTTTTAGATTCCATATATATGTGTTAGCGTACAGTATTTGTTTTTGTATTTCTGACTTACTTCACTCTGTATGACAGACTCTAGGTCCATCCACCTCACTACAAATAACTCAATTTCGTTTCTTTTTATAGCTGAGTAATATGCCATTGTATATATGTGCCATATCTTCTTTATCCATTCATCTGTTGATGGACACTTAGGTTGCTTCCATGTCCTGGCTATTGTAAATAGAGCTGCAATGAACATTTTGGTACATGACACTTTTTCAATTATGGTTTTCTCAGGGTATATGCCCAGTAGTGGGATTGCTAGATCGTATGGTAGCTCTATTTTTAGTTTTTTAAATACTGTTCTCCAGTGGCTATATCAATTTACATTCCCACCAACAGTGCAAGAGTGTTCCCTTTCCTCCACACCCTCTCTAGCATTTATTGTTTGTAGATTTTTTGATGATGGCCATTCTGACCAGTGTGAGATGATATCTCATTGTAGTTTTGATTTGCATTTCTCTAATGATTAATGATGTTGAGCATTCTTTCATGGGTTTATTGGCAATCTGTATATCTTCTTTGGAGAAAGATATATTTAGGTCTTGTGCTCATTCTTGGATTGGGTTGTTTGTTTTTTTGATATTGAGCTGCATGAACTGCTTGTCAGTTGCTTCATTTGCAAATATTTTCTCCCATTCTGAGGGTTGTCTTTTCATCTTGCTTATGGTTTCCTTTGCTGTGCAAGAGCTTTTAAGTTTCATTAGGTACCATTTATTTATTTTTGTTTTTATTTCCATTTCTCTAGGAGGTGGGTCAAAAAGGATCTTGCTGTGATTTATGTCATAGAGTGTTCTCCCTGTGTTTTCCTCTAAGAGTTTGATAGTATCTGGCCTTACATTTAGATCTTTAATCTATTTTGAGTTTATTTTTGTGTATGGTGTTAGGGAGTGTTCTAATTTCATTTTTCACATGTAGCTGTCCAGTTTTCCCAGCACCCCTTATTGAAGAGGCTGTCTTTTCTCCATTGTGTATTCCTGCTTCCCTTTGTCAAAGATAACGTGACCGTATGTGCGTGGCTTTATCTCTGGGCTTTCTATCCTGTTCCATTGATCTATCTTTCTATTTTTGTGCCAGTACCATACTGTCTTGATTACTGCAGCTTTGTAGTATAGTCTGAAGTCAGGGAGCCTGATTCCTCCAGCTCAGTTTTTCTTTCTCAAGATTGCTTTGGTTATTCGGGGTCTTTTGTGTTTCCTTGCAAATTGTGAGATTTTTTGTTCTAGTTCTGTGAAAAATGCCAGTGGTAGTTTGATAAGGATGGCATTGAATTTGTAGATTGCTTTGGATAGTATACTCATTTTCACAATGTTGATTCTTCCAATCGAAGAACATGGTATATCTCTCCATCTATTTATATCATCTATAATTTCTTTCATCAGTGTCTTACAATTTTCTGCATACAGATCTTTTGTGTCTGTAGGTAGGTTTATTCCTAGATATTTTATTCTTTCTGTTGCAACGGTAAATGGGACTGTTTTCTTAATTTCACTGTCAGATTTTTCATCATTAGTGTGTACGAATGCAAGAGATTTCTGGGCATTAATTTTGTATCCTGCTACTTTACCAAATTCATTGATGAGCTCTAGTACTTTTCTGGTAGCATCTTTAGGATTCTCTACGTATAGTATCATGTCATCTGCAAACACTGACACCTTAACTTCTTTTCCAATTTGGATTCCTTTTCTTTCTTTTCTTTTTTCTTTTTTTTTTTTTTTTTTGCAGTACATGGGCCTCTCACTGTTGTGGCCCCTCCCATTGCGGAGCACAGGCTCCGGACGTGCAGGCTCGGTGGCCATGGCTCACGGGCCCAGCCACTCCGCGGCATGTGGGATCTTCCTGGACCGGGGCACGAACCTGTGTCCCCTGCATCGGCAGGTGGACTCTCAACCACTGCACCACCAGAGAAGCCCCCTTTTATTTCTTTTTCTTGTCTGATTGCTGTGGCTAAAACTTCCAAAACTATGTTGAATAATAGTGGTGAGAGTGGGCAACCTTGTCTTCTTCCTGATCTTAGTGGAAAAGGTTTCAGTTTTTCACCATTGAGGATGATGTTGGCTGTGGGTTTGTCATATATGGCTTTTCTTATGTTGAGGAATGTTCCCTCTATGCGTACTTTCTGGAGAGTTTTTATCATAAATAGGTGTTGAATTTTGTCGAAAGCTTTCTCTGCATCTATTTAGAAGATCATATGGTTTTTCTCCTTCAGTTTGTTAATATGGTGTATCATATTGACTGATTTGCATATACTGAAGAATCCTTGCATTCCTGGGATAAACCCCACTTGATCATGGTGTATGATCCTTTTAATGTGCTGTTGGATTCTGTTTGCTAGTATTTTGTTGAGGATTTTTGCATCTGTGTTCATCATGATATTGGCCTGTAGTTTTCCTTCTTTGTGACATCTTTGTCTGGTTTTGGTATCTGGGTGATGGTGGCCTCATAGAATGAGTTTGGGAGTGTTCCTCCCTCTGCTATATTTTGGAAGAGTTTGAGAAGGATAGGTGTTAGCTTTTCTCTAAATGTTTGATAGAATTCGCCTGTGAAACCTTCTAGTTCTGGACTTTTGTTTGTTGGAAGATTTTTAATAACAGTTTCAATTTCAGTCCTTGTGATTGGTCTGTTTATATTTTCTCTTTCTTCCTGGTTCAGTCTCAAAAGGTTGTGCATGTCTAAGAATTTGTCCATTTCTTCCAAGTTGTCCATTTTATTGGCATAGAGTTGGTTGTAGTAATCTCTCATGATCCTTTGTATTTCTGCAGTGTCAGTTGTTACTTCTCCTTTTTCATTTCTAATTCTATTGATTTGAGTCTTCTCCCTTTTTTTCTTGATGAGTCTGGCTAATGGTTTATCAATTTTGCTTATCTTCTCAAAGAACCAGCTTTTACTTTTATTGATCTTTGCTACTGTTTCCTTCATTTCTTTTTTATTTATTTCTGATCTCATATTTATTATTTCTTTCCTTCTGCTAACTTCGGGGGTTTATTGTTCTTTTTTCTCTAATTGCTTTAGGTGTAAGATTAGGTTTTTTATCTGAGATGTTTCTTGTTTCTTAAGGTAGGATTGTATTGCTATATACTTCCCTCTTAGAACTGCTTTTGCTGCATCCCATAGGTTTTGGATCATCGTATTTTCATTGTCATTTGTCTCTAGGTAATTTTTGATTACCTCAGTGATCTCTTGGTTATTAAGTAGTGTATTGTTTAGCCTCCATGTATTTGTATTTTTTACAGATTTTTTCCTGTAATTGATATCTAGTCTCATAGCGTTGTGGTCGGAAATGATACTTGATATGATTTCAATTTTCTTAAATTTACTAAGGCTTGATTTGTGACCCAAGATATGATCTCTCCTGGAGAATGTTCCCTGAGCACTTGAGAAGAAAATGTATTCTGTTGGTTTTGGATGGAATGTCCTATAAATATCAATTAAGTCCATCCTTTTTAATGTGTCATTTAAAGCTTGTGTTTCCTTATTTATTTTCATTTTGGATGATCTGTTCATTGGTGAAAGTGGGGTGTTAAAGTCCCCTACTATGAATGTGTTACTGTCGATTTCCCCTTTTATGGCTGTTAGTATTTGCCTTATGTATTGAGGTGCTCCTATGTTGGGTGCATAAATATTTACAATTGTTTTATCTTCTTCTTGCATTGATCCTTTGATCATTATGTAGTGTCCTTCTTTGTCTGTTGTGATAGTCTGTGTTTTAAAGTCTATTTTTTCTGATATGTGAATTGCTACTCCAGTTTTGTTTTGATTTCCATTTGCATGGAATATCTTTATCCCTCCCCTCACTTTCAGTCTGTGTGTGTCCCTACATCTGATGTGGGTCTCTTATACACAGCATATTGTTTTTGTATCAATTCAGCCAGTCTGTGTCTTTTGGTTGGAGCATTTAATCCATTTACATTTAAGGTAATTATCAATATGTATGTTCCTATTACCAATTTCTTAATTGTTTTGGGTTTGTTATTGTAGGTCTTTTCTTTCTCTTGTGTTTCCTGCCTAGAGAAGTTCCTTTAGCATTTGTTGTAAAGCTGGTTTGGTGGTGCTGAATTCTCTTAGCTTTCGCGTGTCTGTAAAGCTTTTAATGTCTCCATCAAATCTGAATGAGATCCTTGCTGGGTAGAGTAATCTTGGTTGTAGTTTTTTCTCCTTCATCACTTTAAATATGTTTGCCACTCCCTTCTGGCTTGCAGAGTTTCTGCTGAAAGATCAGCTGTTAACCTTATGGGGATTCCCTTGTGTGTTATTTGTTGTTTCTCCTTTGCTACTTTTAATATTTTTTCTTTGTTTTTAATTTTTGATAGTTCAATTAATACGTGTCTTGGCGTATTTCTCCTTGTATTTATCCTGTATGGGACTCTCTGTGCTTCCTGGACTTGATTAACTATTTCCTTTCCCATATTAGGGAAGTTTTCAACTATAATCTCTTCAAATATTTTCTCAGTCCCTTTTTCTCTTCTTCTGGTCCCCTATAATTCGAATGTTGGCGCGTTTAATGTTGCCCCACAGGTCTCTGAGACTGTCCTCAAGTCTTTTTATTCTTTTTTCTTTATTCTGCTCTGCAGTAGTTATTTCCGCTACTTTATCTTCTGTGTCACTTATCTGTTCTTCTTCCTCAGTTATTCTGCTATTGATCCCTTCTAGAGTATTTTAAATTTCATTTATTGTGTTGTTCATCACTGTTTGTTTGCTCTTTAGTTCTTTTAGGTCCTTGTTAAATGTTTCTTGTATTTTCTCCATTCTACTTCCAATATTTTGAGTCATCTTTACTATCATTATTCTGAATTCTTTTTCAGGTAGACTGTCTGTTTCCTCTTCATTTGTTAGATCTGGTGGGTTTTTGCCTTGCTCCTTCATCTGCTGTGTGTTTTTCTGTCTTCTCATTTTGTGTAACTTACTGTGTTTGGGGTCTCCTTTTCGCAGGCTGCAGGTTCGTAGTTCCCGTTGTTTTTGGTGTCTGTCCCCAGTGGCTAAGGTTGGTTCCGTGGGTTGTGTAGGCTTCCTGGTGGAGGGGGCTAGTGCCTGTGTTGTGGTGGATGAGACTCTATCTTGGCTTTCTGGTGGGCAGGTCCGTGTCTCGTCTTGTTTTTCGGGGGTGTCTGTGGACTTATTATGATTTTAGGCAGCCTCTCTGCTAATGGATGGGGTTGTGTTCCTGTCTTGCTAGTTGTTTGGCATAGGGTGTCCAGCACTGTAGCTTGCTGGTTGTTGAGTGCAGCTGGGTGCTGGTGTTGTGATGGAGATCTCTGGGAGATTTTTGCCATTTGATATTACATGGAGATGGGAGGTGTCTTGTGGACCAGTGTCCTGAGCTTGACTCTCCTACCTTAGAGGCACAGCACTGATGCCTGGCTGTAGCACCAGGAGCCTGTCATCCACATGGCTCAGAATAAAAGGGGGGAAAAATTAAGAAAGAAAGGAGAAGATAAAATAAAAAGTAAAGTAAAATAAAATTATTTAAATAAAAAATAATTATTAAAAAATATTTTAATGTAATAAAAAAATTTTAAAAAAGAAAGAAGAGAGCAACGAAACCAAAAAACAAATCCACCAATGATAACAAGTGCTAAAAACTATATTAGAAAAAAAAATACAGAGACAGAACACTAGAACAAATGGTAAAAGCAAAGCTGTACAGACAAAGTCTCACACAGAAGCATACACATACACACTCACAGAAAGAGAAAAAGGGGAAATATATATATATATCATTGCTCCCAAAGTCCACCTCCTCAATTTGGCATGATTCGTTGTCTATTCAGGTATTCCACAGATGCAGGGTACATCACGTTTATTGTGGAGATTTAATCCACTGCTTCTGAGGCTGCTGGGAGAGATTTCCCTTTCTCTTCTTTGTTCGCACAGCTCCCAGGGTTCCAGCTTTGGATTTGGCCCTGCCTCTGCGTGTAGGTCGCCTGAGGGTGTCTGTTCCTGCTCAGACAGGATGGGGTTAAAGGAGCCGCTGATTCGGGGGCTCTGGCTCACTCAGGCCGGGGGGAGGGAGGGGTGCGGATGTGGGGCGAGCCTGCGGCAGCGGAGGCCAATGTGATGTTGCACCAGCCTGAGGTGCGTCGTGTGTTCTCCCAGGGAAGTTGTCCCTGGATCACAGGACCCTGGCAGTGGCGGGCTGCACAGGCTCCCCGGAAGGGAGGTGTGGAGAGTGACCTGTGCTCGCACACAGGCTTCTTGGTGGCAGCAGCAGCAGCCTTAGCGTCTCATGCCTGTCTCTGGGGTTCCCGCTGATAGCCATGGATCACGTCTGTCTCTGGAGCTCCTTTAAGCAGCACTCTTAATCGCCTCTCCTCCCGCACCCCGAAACAAAGAGGCAAGAAAAGAGGGAAGAAAAAGTCTCTTGCCTCTTCGGCAGCCCCAGACTTTTCCCGGAGTCCCTCCCGGCTAGCTGTGGCGCACTAGCCCCTTCAGTCTGTGTTCACACCACCAACCCCAGTCCTCTCCCTGGGATCTGGCCTCTGTAGCCCGAGCCTCAGTTCCCAGCCCTGGCCTGTCCTGACCAGTGAGCATATGAGCCTCTCGGGCCGGTGAGTGCCGGTTGGCACCAGTCCTCCGTGTGAGAACCTCTCCGCTTTGCCCTCCGCAACCCTGTGGCTGTGCTCTCTTCCGCAGCTCCGAAGCTTCCCCCCTCCGCCACCCACCCGCCCGCGAAGGGGCTTCCTAGTGTGTGGAAACCTTTCCTCCTTCACAGCTCCCTCCCACTGGTGCAGGTCCCGTCCCTATTCTTTTGTCTCTGTTTTTTCTTTTTTCTTTTGCCCTACCCAGGTACGTGAGGGGTTTCTTGCCTTTCGGGAGGTCTGAGGTCTTCTGCCAGTGTTCAGTAGGTGTTCTGTAGGAGTTGTTCCACGTGTAGATGTATTTCTGATGTATTTGTGGGAGGAAGGTGATCTCTGCGTCTTACTCTTCCTCCATCTTGAAGCTCCCCTCACCACTTACTGTTATAAGCACACTTCGGGCTTCTCACCCTCATATATTATTTATTCTAGTCAAAATGAATTATTTGTTTTTATCATATATATGCTTTATTCTCTGCCAACTAACTGGTTATGGTGGTGGTTCTTCATTTGGCCCCTACCCCAATCCACCATCCACCTCAGAGCTGTGATCCAGGGAACTGTCCCTCCTCACTGTGTAACCTAGCTCCCTTGCTCCCTTGCTTCTTGTTGGAATCTACAGATGGGAGTCACGGCAGGGGACTGAGGAGTGGGAGGAAAGAGATGGAGGTGAGGGGGAGGGGCAGCTTAGGGTATGAGATTAAGAGATACAGACTACCATGTATAGAATAGATCAGCAACAAAGATATATTGCCTAGCACAGAGAATTAGAGCCATTATCTTGTAATAACTTTTAATGGAGTATGATCTTTGCAAATACTGAATCACAATGCTGTTTGCCTGAAACTAATATAATACTATAAAGCAACTATACTTCAATTTAAAAAAAGGGACTGGGGTGTTTTCCCCACCTGCTCCCGTCCTGCTTCAGCATCATGGCTCTTGTAGTGGCTGTATCCCTCCAAGACTACAGCTCTGCCAGGGGGTCCTCTCTCCATGGCTCCAATCTTCAGTGATTCTTAGAACACTCTTTCCTAGGTGTGACCTCTCACTGTTGTGTGTCCTTGGGCCCCTCAGCATCCCTCGTTCATCCCTTAATCCTGCTAGCACCTCTATAAACAGTCCCTATAAATAGTGACTCAAGTATTCCCAGATCTCCATCGGATTGTGCTTTAGGCTTCCTACAAGCATCCCCACTACTATAGGACCACAACTAGTATCAATTTCCATCTGGGGTTTTCCCTACCGAATTCTCTCCATATGAATATTTTATCTATCTTTAAGTATTGGAAGAAATGCCAATTACTGTGTAAAGTAATATTCCCGTGTATCTCCCAGTAAAAAGTATTCAATAATATATCTGCTCTCAGAATTCTCAAGGCATTTAGCCACAGCTCTTAATAGATGTACATAATTAACCAAAATAAAAAACAACACATGTCATATTTCTGTCAAATTTGAGGGTGGAATTTAATTTTCCTTCCTAAAGTATCAGTTCAGTGTCTTTCAATAAGTACCCCTCGAACATTGGTTGATCAATGAACAAATTATTCATGTTACTATCTTTCCTTTCTCTACCCCTTATATTTTGCCTAGAGCATCTTAACTACTATTAAGCATTCCTTTAAAGGTTGACTTTATACTGCATTTTCTATTTATTTCCTCTCTATCTCACAAACTACATTCCACTTTTATAGTTCAGTGATCACTTTTATAAAGTTGATTATTAAATTTCTTACATTTTTCTTTCGTGGCATTAGACTTGTATTTCTAACTGCCAAATTACCGTCACTGTATGTAGGCATCACTACCTTAACATCCCAACATTCCATGCTGAGGTAATGATCCTGTTCTTAAAAGCAGCTCCTTAGCCTGGTTTCTCCACTTCTGAAGGTCATCTGTATCCTCCTGTTACACAAAATCAGAAACTTGGAATCATCTTAGAGTACAATTTCTCCTACTTGATTCTTCCTCTGAAAGTTCCCTTGAATTACAAAAATATTTTCTGTAAGTACTCCAATCACCGTAATTCACTCCCTCCATTTATTTTTGCAAAAATTATTACTATATTCTAAGGAGTCTTCATACTTCCCATGTTTTCCTTATCACAATATCCGGACCTCTGCTATGTGAGAGCTAGAGTAAATATCAGAACCCAAGTTCACCGCCTTTATTTTACAAAGAGAGCAATGGGGTCAGGAGGGGTCAAATGACTATCTCACGCATCTGGGTACTGTGGAAAAGCTGCGAGGGGAGACTGTCTCATGATAGCTACTGTGGCATTTTTTGCAATATCTCAGGATTCAACTTCTGTCCTCCCACCAGATTAATGTTCGTCCTTGCTGACCTATTTGTATCATGCTCTTGTTATTACTACTTGCTTATTGTAACTATTCATGGCTTTCAGTAGTAAGACTTATCTAATTTTATCCATTAGATAAGTCACTCTGGCATTCAGTTGCCTACACTGCAGCTCCACACTCCACTTTTAGTCTTTTTTTCCCACTGCCCCCAATGCACCTGTGTGTGTAAAATTAATGCTTATCGTATAGTTCTTTTCCTACTAAAGTCTCTGCTTTTCTACCTCCATATCTAAAATTTATGACTTTATCCTCTTCCCTAATTATCTCTGAAATACATTATCAGTGCTGTGTTCTCCATTATGCCTTTTGATATTCCCTTAACTGGGAATACTAACTCACCTAAACATTGAGTCTACGATTTGTTATTGAAAGTACTTAATGCTCCTTTGTAGAATAATCATAAGCATATTTGTGTCTCTTTCCATTTCCCTGTCTCTATTTACTTGCCTTTATGTCTTTCACACCACTAGATCCAAAACTTCATACAAAAGGAACACTCAGTGTTGATAAATTTTAATATTTTTGATAGCCCAAGCCATTGAATTTAAGTGTTTCACATACCTTCTTATTTATTTCAACACATTAGTATTTAATCTACATTTTTAAGATGCATATCTCACAAAAACAGTTGAATATAACTTTGAGTCTGAGGGGTGGTGGCACCATGAAATTGTGGTACAGAATCTCCCACCTTCAATAAACAAAAGCAAAAAAAAAACAGCCCTACAACAAAATTTCCATCAGTAGAAAGAAATATGGAAAATTATAAACTTCAAAAAGTGATGACCAGTGAAAGGAAAGAAGATTCTGGTATAATGACCAAGTTGACAGGATTCCCAACCCTGCTCCTACCTCAGGAAATAGGACTAAGGATATAGGAAGTTACAAAAATCCTGAGGATATTTCTGAATACTCTGACTTGAAAAGAAGTGGGCTAAAGGGATGAGTAGATGTGCCTGAGAAAATCAAGATAAACACTGAGTAAATGCTCTACAAACTACATCTGGACCTTGACAGAAACAGGAAGGCCCCAATTCTCTTGCTCCAGCATATAGTGCTAAGTTGGGGGAGTGAGCCAAAGCCCCAAAGAGTTGAATTCATGCCAAGCTGGGTGGAATGAGTCTAATAAAGGACATCTGGTGGGATCTCAGCAATAAGAGTGAACTTGGGAGCTCAGCAAAGATTGCAGTCAGCCTCAGCTGTGCTTTCCCCTTCTCTACATCCTGCTCTGTATGCCGTAGTTCATAAGGGAAGACGAGATCCCAGGTAAAGTGGGAATGATGTCCAGGTAAAACCACAAACACTATTTCAGAGAAAAATTAAGATCTGAACAAAGGTAGAAAAGGAAAGGAAATGGTTTGAGAGCTATGAAATTATTTTAAAACCCACAAAAATCAAAATTTGTAAGTGTAGAAAGGCATTTATTTTGAAAGGTAACATAGATATGACTTCAATATGAAAAAATATGCAATCCAAGGAACCAAGGCAGAGTCTCTGCTGGTGCTTTGTATCCATTGAGTAATCCAATAAGGATATGGATTCAGTAACACAAGGAAAACACAATAATACAGAAAAAGATGAGAATAAGAAGAAAGGGGATGTTGTAAAGAAAAAAAAGTAAGATAAAAAAGAAATAATAAACTAGAAGCAGCAAGAAACAGAAAATTATCATGGAGATAAGCCTTTATTTATTCATAGTAGAAGTAAAGAGATAATAAGTTTAAAATAATTAGAAAGGCAGTAGATATGGAAACTATATCCACCATAGAGGTGATTGATATTGCTGAAGTGAAGACTCCAACCAATAGCACAGATAATAACCAGAGATATAATACAGGAAAATTTACCTGAAGTAAAATCATGACTGAATCTTCCAGTTGGTAGGATGCATCATTACCAAGAAGAGTTGATATAAAGCTAGTAATATAAAAAACATTTAGTTAAGTTATTGAATAACAGAGGACACTTTAAGTTTCCAGAAAGAAAAAGCAAGTAACATATATGTGGGAAAATCTGACTGGTCTCACAATAAATACTCAGTTTCTAAAATAATATAACAAAATCTCCATTATATCAAATCAGTTTTCTCTTCAGATGAAAACAACATAAAACAACATAAAAGTATTTCCACACATGAAATAACATGTTCATTGAAACTCAGCAGCAATGAAATTTTTTTTGAGAAACCTACTTCAAGATTAAATGCAACCAATTAAGAGGTGAATCAAAATAATACAGAAATTAAGAAAACCATGATAATAGGACAGGAGGTCAAATAATTCATTTAATATAACTCTAAGATAAAACCACTGGGTAATTATTATTACCACAGTTATATAATAAACTCTAAATATTATAAAAGCAATAAACTCAGAGGAAAGGAGGCATAGAGGTTACTAATTTTAAAATATGTAAATTAAATCCATATTGACTGTAATTTATTGATGGATTTAATAATGTTTTTCTTAGAGGAATCTTTTAGTATCTATTATCTCATATGATGAAAAAATTCTGAATTTCTACAATTATTTAATTTACCCCAGTTGCTTTTTCTGTCACTAAGGAGAATATATTCATTTGTTATATAAAACTAAACAAAATGAATGAAGTGAGAAGGTATGAAAGATAAACACTACCGTGCTCCATCTTCAATGCTCAGTCCAATCCTCCAGTATATGAAGTCTTCCTAGACCAATACGTCTTTTACTGGTTTGTTGTATCTACTCTCTTACAATCCACACATTACATGCTACATAATTTAGTGCCTATTCATATGTTTAAATGAACCAATTGCATGCAAAAACACTCGCTAAACTGTAAAATACAATACAAATATCACGGCAACATTTTGAGCAGTCTTTTGGCACTGCCAGAGTGAAATTAAGGACAGCAATTCCAAAAACTGGAGGTAAGAGTCAGAAGCTGAAGAAAGCAGGGACTGGAGGCCAAATCTAAACCCTTACAGTAATAGTGATGGCAGAGGTCAAACGGAGATGATATATTCTGGGTTAACATAAAGACCTCACATCTAGTAATTTCTGGGCAAATCAGTTTCAAGCAAGCAGTGTTTGATAAGCAAGTGAGCAATTGTAGTAGGTCCAGAATTCACACAGGAAACCTCCTGCTACTCTTTGAAGAAAAAAAAGCAAAGCAAAAAATAAGACCTAAGACCAAAAACAAGACCAAAAAGACCTAGGTGGATAGGTACAACTCATAATAGTTTTGAAAGCAAAGTTCGTATATAAAATATTGTTTTTATCTCTGCATTCATGTTGTTTCGTATGTGTTAGCCTGAATTCCCCAATTATTTTCAAGATTGCAGTCTACTGAGACTGCTGAATTTAGGAAGAATACTCAGTTTATCCTAAACAGCCAGAGTCTGACTGAACTTTTTAAAAAACCCCTTTTCCTACTAACCTTTACCAATATGATTATGATTAGTATTAATGCTTTACTAATAGCAGATAGCATGTATTAAGGGTGTATGCACTAAGCACTTGATTAAACATTTTAATGTATATTATCTCATTTAATAATCACAATAATCCTATGCAGTACATACTGTAGTCACATTTACTGCACAAATAAGAAAGCTGAGGTTGAGGGGATTTAAACAACTTGGCCATGACCATACAGACCATTAGTGGTGATGATGTGATTCTATTTCAAGCCTCCCTAACTCCCAAATTCATGTTCTTTACCAATATACCATTCTGGCTACACAATATTTAGTATTTGAATGTTATTAAGGATCCTGGATTCCCAGGTTATCCTGCCATGGTAATCTGCTTCTTTAGGTGTGCAGGGAAACATGTCCAGAGGACAAAGCCAGTTAAGGCTTTAGTCTCCAACCTCAGTAAAATACCTAGTGAACTCATAATGGTTCTGCAGATGACTCTTCTTGTAGAGGCTAAGGGTCAAAATAGCCTCCTCCTTCCCTTCTTCCTGAGTCCATCCACTTACTGTACCAAAGCTGAAGACGTGAGAGTCTAGAGGAAATGACCAATTAAGAGCAAGACTGTCAGAAACTCATGTTTTCTCTTCTTGTTCTCCCTCATTTCCCCCTTTTTGCTCTGCTTGTTTGGTGACTGTATTTAATCTGTCTCATTATTAAAGATATCTTCTAGCACATTAAAAAAAGAGCAAAACAGTTTGACTTTAAGATGTCAGTTGTTGATTTTGGCAGAATAACCAGGAAACTTGTTAAGCACAAAAATGCCAACATCAACCTATCGAAGGGTATTCTGCCAACTGTCTATTTCAGGGATCATTAGAAGCCATTTGGTTAGATGATAAGGGAGGAAAACTTCCAGGACTAAGAGAAATGGGAGCAATTTTATCCAACAGGTGAAGGTTCCCGACAGTTACTTATGAACTCATGAACCTCAATGGTCCTGGAAGGCAGGAATAGATTATTTTAATTTTTCTGGAGTTGATGACATTAGGAACATATTGAACATGTGACTAATAATATTTTATAATAGGAAAATGAAAGGGTTCTGTTCATGTATAGCTTGAGAGGGAGATCCAGAATGGCATGACATTCATCTGTGTAGAAGATTCATGTGAGAGATAAAAACTGACTTCTTTGCCTTTATGATTAATAAGAAAAAGATTTTCAAAACACTACTTTTTTTTCCCCAGAAGTGACATAACAAAGAAAGAAATAAGAGAGATGAACAAGGCAAAAGAGAAAAGTTAGGCAACTCCTGAGAAATCAGTTTATTGGACTAAAAATCAGAAATGATGCTAAATAAAGAAAAAAGAAATGAAGTCTCATAAATCAGAAAGGAAATATCACTGTTAGCGAGAAGCATACGAATGAAACCTCTAGTGCACAGAACAATGAATCCCTCACTGTCCATATTTCAAGCAAAACACAAGAGAGTGAGGGGGGGAAATGATAGCAACACTTGCAGCTGAAATAACTCATGAAGGGATAAATTCTTCTCTTTCTCCATGTTGCATTTTCTCATGATATTCCTCTTGGAAGTCAGCAGCTCTTTTAAAAGAAGATACTTGCAAACACTGACCTAGCCTTGCACTGAGATGTGTTTGTCTATCTCCACAGTTCTTCTTGGATATTATTGAACATGCCCATAGATTTCCTTCTTCACTTTTTTATCCACAACTGAAGTGCACCCACCTCTAAGCTTCCAGAAGCCCATTCTTGCATCCATTAGGACAGATCTTCAAAAACATTTCTCAGTGAGTGGGTGACTGACTTATGGGAAGATGATGTAATGTATTTATCTCCTATTCCACTTCTCTGATGATTTTCAAAGATATATTGACATATTAGTAGTAGTCTGTTTAGCATCCGTAGAAGCAAGAGCAGCAAACACTCTGTGTACTCCCCCACGACACCTCATTCTTATGACATGTTTCTGCTATTTGAGTTATGATCCCATTCGTAAGTTAGCCTCAAATAGGAGATTATGGGTTTCTTTTTTTTCTCCTTTTTTCCAGTGGGCTTAAAGGCAGCAGGGAATCTTGATTAAAATTCACCATAAGGCCCATTTGTTTGCCATTTCCCTTCCCCCCAACTTCCACATCCCTCCTACCCTGCTGTGAACTCTTTGCAGTTGCAAAGGAATGACCCCTCACTGCCACGTTGAGGTGCTCAGTCCAGGGAAACATTCCAAGCAGCTGCTGTCTGTCCAATAAAGATGACAGATATTTACCATCTCTGGATACCCCTCCAGGTAGTTTTATACTCATGATTTGTTTTATTCTGTGTTTTAGGAAACAAGGTTTCTTTCCTCACGAACAGGTGCAAATACTGCTGACATTTATAACACTTCTCAAAGACAAGGATAAAGAGAAGGTCTAGGCTTACACAATGTTAGTTCTTACGAGACCAATATCAGAGGATATTTTTTGAGGTGGTTGCTCTTGGTGGTTGCCGCATTTTTCTCTCTGTCCCAGTGAGACGTAACTATGCCAGAGTCATACTTCATGTTCATCTATAGGAACATCTGGCCCATGTCTAACATTTAATTTCCGCACCATTAGAGTCAAACAATACATGTACATCAGTAGATAATGTAATGCATTATCACGCAAGGCAGAGAGTAGCAATTTATTAGCCTAATTTAAAATAGCCTTCAGCAAAAAATTGTGCATCTTAATTCAGAGTTCTGAATGAAATGACATGTTTTCCAGTAAAATTCAAAGGTATATACCCAGACATGCTTGGAAAAACTTTCCTGCATATATTATCTTCAGCATTATTCAAGGATCAAACATCAATTCTGTTTTTCATGTTCTAAACCAATTTCATCCATAATAACAAGAGATAACAGCCTTAGGAGAAGAGGAAAAAAGGAATTCTCTGGAACATAAGTAGACCCCAGATCTTTATTTCTTAGAAGACACACCTTGAATGTGTAGGTTACTCAGAATTTCTTTGCATATACTTAAAATCACAGAAAATTGCTTGCTTTGAATGTTGCTTGCATGAATTTTGCTTCTGTTTAAGACATTTTCATTATTATTTTAGGTTTATAGACAATGGATATGTAGAGTCTTAGTTTGTCTTTGTGGAAAAATATTGTAACTTTTATAACGATTTAGATGATGTAATCTTAGAAAGTAGCTTAAACTATGCAGCCTGAAGAAATTGTTATTATTAAAACAGACATATTCAAATATCTTCTCAGGTCTTATTAATGAAAATCATTGTTTAGTTTCTTAACACGAATATCTGATCTAGAAAGATGTGTAGTACCTGTTAACACCAATGGAAAACATTTCCATTCCTCTAAAGGTTATAAGTGGAAATAATAGTATATACTTATAGCTTGTATATGGCAATGTAAACACTGAATTCTGTGACGCATCCAAAGCATGGTCATAAGGCACATTGCAGGTGACAATTCAGTCTCAAAAGAGATGGGCAAAATTTGTCATCTTGGGGTCCTCAGGTAGTACTTACTCTGGTATTGAATCTTTCACAAATGATGTGCAAGGCCCATGGCCAGTCCCTGTGACAAATGCATATACCCCAAATTTCCATGAGTTCAGAGATTAATGAGGGAAGTAACAAATGCACATACGTAATCAGAGTACATAACATAGCATGCTAAATGCCATAAAATTGGAAAAAGTGCTTTGGGAGATGAAGAAGAGAAGAATTATTTCTGGCTCTGGGCAACAGAAAGCCTTCAAAAAGAGTTAGTTTTGTGAATAGAGAACAGGTTGGCATTTACTAAATATGTTAAATGCCAAGACCCTGGCCCTTCAAGGAAGTTACTTAGACAATAAGTCAGTCATGCTTTACCAGAATTAATATGCACCACCCCGCACCCAAGTTCCCATACCTTACGATCAAGTTTTCTCCTGATGATGCAGCCCCTTAGCTTGGATTCAGCAGTTAGATTAAAAGTATTTGCCCTTCCTCAGCTGTTGAGATCTTCTATTTGAAACCTATAATATGACAAATATTTTATTCCCTTTATTCCACTCTGGCATTGTGATATGTGACCAATTTGGCTTGGTACTGCTACCACCTAGCCTATGACTAGTGTGGGGAAAATGCAGGAACCATCCAGGACAGCGATGTTTTGCCCTAATCCCTGACTGCCTGAACTAATTCCAGGGAACCTGGACATATTACTGTGTGAACTTCGAAAACCTGGTGTTACCCTTTATAGTCTTTGAATCAGTTTGTGGCTTCATTACTTTACCCCAGAAGGCTTGAATTTATCACAGATCTAGAACATTTGTCAACAACCTCGAATACCTAATCCCATGTGCCTTACCCTAAACCTGACCCCTGACACAGGGGCAGATATGCAAATTGGGTTCCCCAATCTTCTGTCGGGAAGGGGGGAACTTCCTGCCCCCCCTTCCCTTCTTTGGTTCTTTGTGGCTCGTGAAATAAAATGACATGAGACATATTAGCAGAAGAAAATCAAATTTAACTTCGTATGTACAGGCATCCTATATACATGAGAAGATCAGAGGCAGAAAGGTAAAAGGAGGTGTATATGCCATCCTGAGCTAAGGAATGGGCTAAGGGCCTGGGAAATCCAAGGACAGGAGGGTCATTCACAGGATGATAAGAAGAGCAGATGTTTAATAGTTAGATGTTTGTCCTGCCAGATAGATGGGTCCGCCTAGATAAAATTTATCTCTGATCATAATTCTTTTCTGGGAAGTTTCCAATATAAACTTCTCTAAGTAGCTAAGGGAGGGTCAGTAGTTTCTCTTGAGCTTAAAGGGACTCCACTACCTTTAGCTCAAAATAATCCACATGTCAAAGTAGACATCTTGGGGAGGCCTGTTCTGAACCCCTACACTTAAAAAGATTTCTAAAGTTGGAAATGTATAATAACCTTGGGTTTCAGCTTTCTGTTACGCACTAGAATAAAGGTAATAGAGTAAAACAAATTTAAAATAAGTGTAAAATTTTAAAAGTTAAAATCCATCTCCCCAATCTCAATTCCCCAACCCCAGACATGTTCCCTAGAGATAATTACATTTATTTTTATTTATTTATTTATTTACATTTCATTTGTGAGTTTAATCTATTTTAACTTGAAAATTTGAAGTAATATTGAAAAGACATAATAACACAGACTTGTACTGCTTTAGCTATTCACTAGCTATTCAGAAGTGCTTATTGTTCTAGCTAATGACAGATCTAGGAAGGGTTTTTTTTTTTTAACATCTTTATTGGAGTATAATTGTTTGACATTGTTGTGTTAGTTTCTGCTGTATAACAAAGTGAATCAGCTATACATACACATATATCCCCATGTCCCCTCCCTCTTGCATCTCCCTCCCACCCTCCCTCTCCCACCCTTCTATGTGGTCACAAAGCACCGAGCTGATATCCCTGTGCTATGTGGCTGCTTCCCATCTAGGTATCTGTTTTACAGTTGGTAGTGTACATATGTCAATGCTACTCTCTCACTTTGCCCCAGCTTACCCTTCCCCCGACCCCCTGCCGTGTCCTCAAGTCCATTTTCTACGTCTGTGTCTTTATTCCTGTCCTGCCCCTAGGTTCTTCAGAATCTTTTTTGTTTTTTTTAGATTCTATATGTATGTGTTAGCATACGGTATTTGTTTTTCCCTTTCTGACTTACTTCACTCTGTATGACAGACTCTAGGTCCATCCACCTCACTACAAATAACTCAATATCATTGCTTTTTATGGCTGAGTAATATTCCATTGTATATATGTGCCACATCTTCTTTATCCATTCATCTGTCGATGGACAATTAGGTTGCTTCCATGCCCTGGCTATTGTAAATAGGGCTGCAGTGAACATTGTGGTACATGACTCTTTTGGGATTATGGTTTTCTCATGGTATATGCCCAGTATTGGGATTGCTGGGTAATACAGTAGTTCTATTTTTACTTTTTTTAAGGACCCTCCGTACTGTTCTTGATAGTGCCTGTATCAGTTTACATTCTCACCAACAGAGGGTGTGGTTCCCTTTTCTCCACACCCTCTCCAGCATGTATTCTTTGTAGATTTTTTGATGATGGCCATTCTGACTGGTGTGAGGTGATACCTCATTGTAGTTTTGATTTGTATTTCTCTAATGATTAGTGTTGTTGAGCATCCCTTCATGTGCTTGTGGGCAGTCTGTATATATCTTCTTTGGAGAAATGTCTATTTAGGTCTCTGCCAATTCTTGGATTGGTTTGTTTATTTTTTGGATATTGAGCTCATGAGCTGCTTGTAAATTTTGGAGATTAATCCTTTGTCAGTTGCTTCGTTTACAAATATTTTCTCCCATTCTGAGGGTTGTCTTTTCATCTTGTTTATGGTTTCCTTTGCTGTGCAAAAGCCTTTAAGTTTCATTAGGTCCCATTTGTTTATTTTTGTTTTTATTTCCATTTCTCTCAGAGGTGTGTCAAAAAAGATCTTGCTGTGATTTATGTCATAGAGTGTTCTGCCTAAGATTTCCTCTAAGAGTTTTATGGTGTCTGGTCTTACATTTAGGTCATTAATCCATTTGAGTTTATTTTCGTTGATGGTATTAGGGAGTGTTCTAATTTCATTCTTTTACATGTAGCTGTCCAGTTTTCCCAGCACAACTTATTGAAGAGGCTGTCTTTTCTCCATTGTATATTCTTGCCTCCTTTATCGAAAATAAGGTGACCATATGGGCATGGGTTTATCTCTGGGCTTTCATCCTGTTCCATTGATCTATATTTCTGTTTTTGTGCCAGTACCATACTCTCTTCATTACTGTAGCTTTGTAGTATAGTCTGAAGTCAGGGATCCTGATTCCTCCAGCTCCGTTTCTCTTTCTCAGGATTGTTTTGGATATTCAGGGTCTTTTCTGTTTCCATAAAAATTGTGAAATTTTTTGTTCTAGTTATGTGAAAAATGCCATTGGTAGTTTGATAGGGATTGCATTGCATCTGTGGATTGCTTTGGGTAGTATAGTCATCTTCACAATGTTGATTCTTCTAATCCAAGAGCATGGTATATCCCTCCATCTGTTTGTATCATCTTTAATTACTTTCATCAGTGTCATAGTTTTCTGCATACAGGTGTTTTGTCTCCTTAGGTAGGTTTATTCCTAGGTATTTTATTCTTTTTGTTGCAATGGTAAATGGGACTATTTCCTTAATTTCTCTTTCGGATTTTTCATCATTAGTGTATGGGAAGGCAAGAGATTTCTGTGCATTAATTTTGTATCCTGCTACTCTGCCAGATTCATTGATTAGCTATAATAGTTTGCTGGTAACATATTTAGGATTCTCTACGTATAGTATCATGTCATCTGCAAACAATGACAGTTTTACTTCTTCTCTTCTGCTTTCGATTTCTTTTATTTCTTTTACTTGTCTTATTGCTGTGGCTAAAACTTCCAAAACTATGTTGAATAAGAGTGGTGAGAGTGGGCAACCTTGTCTAGTTTCTTATCTTAGTGGAAATGGTTTCAGTTTTTCACCATTGAGAATGATGTTGGCTGTGGGTTTGTCATATATGGCCTTTAATATGTTGGGATAAGTTCCCTCTATGCCTACTTTCTGGAGAGTTTTTATCATAAATGTGTGTTGAATTTTGTTGAAAGCTATTTCTGTATCTATTGAGATGATCATATGGCTTTTATCCTTCAGTTTGTTAATATGGTGTATCACATTGATTGATTTGCATATATTGAAGAATCCTTGCATTCCTGGGATAAACCCCACTTGATCATGGTGTATGATCCTTTTAATGTGCTGCTGGATTCTGTTTGGTACTATTTTGTGGAGGATTTTTGCATCTATGTTCATCAGTGATATTGGCCTGTAGTTTTCTTTTACTGTGAAATCTTTGTCTGGTTTTGGTATCTGGGTGATGGTGGCCTCGTAGAATGAGTTTGGGAGTATTCCTCCCTCTGCTATATTTGGGAATAGTTTGAGAAAGATAGCTGTTAGCTCTTCTCTAAATGTTTGATAGAATTTGCCTTTGAAGCCCTCTGGTC
The DNA here is from genome assembly GCF_964374135.1 of Grampus griseus. Taxonomy (NCBI): domain Eukaryota; kingdom Metazoa; phylum Chordata; class Mammalia; order Artiodactyla; family Delphinidae; genus Grampus; species Grampus griseus. The sequence continues at coordinate 14,758,904 of NC_139004.1, forward strand.
CTGGGCTTTTGTTTGTTGGAAGATTTTAAATCACAGTTTCAATCTCAGTGCTTGTGATTGGTCTGTTTATATTTTCTATTTCTTCCTGATTCAGTCTCGGAAGGTTGTGCTTTTGTAAGAATTTGTTCATTTCTTCCAGGTAATCCATTTTACTGGCATATGGTTGCTTGTAGTAATCTCTCATGATCCTTGGTATTTCTTCAGTGTCAGTTGTTACTTGTTTTTCATTTCTAATTCTGTTGATTTGAGTCTTTTCTCTTTTTCTCGTGATTAGTCTGGCTAATGGTTTACCCATTTTGTTTATCTTCTCAAAGAACCAGCTTTTAGTTTTATTGATCTTTGCTATCGTTTCCTTCATTTCTTTTTCATTTATTTCTGATCTGATCTTTATGGTTTCTGTCCGTTTGCTAACTTTGGGGTTTTTTTGTTCTTCTTTCTCTAATTGCTTTAGGTGTAAGGTTAGGTTGTTTATTTGAGGGTCTTCTTGTTTCTTGAGGTAGGATTTTATTGCTATAAACTTCCCTCTTAGAACTGCTTTTGCTGCATCCCATAGGTTTTGGATCATCGTATTTTCATTGGCATTTTTCTCTAGGCAATTTTTGATTTCCTCTTTGATTTCTTCAGTGACCTCTTGGTTATTTAGTAATGTATTGTTTAGCCTCCATGTGTTTGTGTTTTTTTTTTTTCCCTGTAGTTAATTTCTAATCTCATAGCATCTTGGTTGGAAAAGTTGCTTGATATGATTTCAATTTTCTTAACTTTATCAAGGCTTGATTTGTTACCCAAGATACAATCTATCCTGAAGAATGTTCCATGAGCACTTGAGAAGAAAGTGTATTCTGTTGTTTTTGGTGTTTTGTTTTTGTTTTAATTTTTCTTGCAGTTTTTTATTGAAGTATAGACGATTTCCAATGTTGTGTCAGTTTCAAGTGTGCAGTACACTAAGTTATATATACATATATATATATATAATTTTTCAGATAGTTTTCCCTTGTAGGTTATTACAAAATATGGAGTATAGTTCCCTGTGCTATACAGTAAGTCCTTGTCGGTTACCTATTTTATATATATAGTAGTGTGTATATGTTAATCCCAAACTCCTAACTTATCCCTCCCCCCACTCTCACATTTCCCCTTTGGTAACCATAAGTTTGTTTTCTAAGTCTGTGGGTCTATTTCTCTTTTGTAAACAAATTCATTTGTATCATTTTTCAGATTCCTCATATAAGCTATATCATATGATATTTCTCTTTTTCTTTCTGACTTACTTCACTTAGTATGATAATATCTAGGTCCATCTATGTTGCTGCGAATGGCATTATTTTGTTCTCTTTTATGGGTGAGTAGTATTCCATTGTGTCTATATACCACATATTCTTTATCCATTCATCTATCAATGGACATTAAGGTTGTTTCCATGTTTTGCTATTGTAAATAGTGCTGCTATGAGCATAGGGGTGCATGTCTCTTTTTTTTTTTTTTTTTTTTTTGCATGTATCTTTTTGAATTAGGGTTTTCTCCAGATATATGCCCAGGAATGGGATTGCGTCTCCCTCCCTCTCACCTTCCCTATTCCACCCCTCTAGGTGGTCACAGAGCCCAGAGGTGATCACCCTGTGCTATGCAGCTGCTTCCCACTAGCTATCGGTTTTATATTTGGTAGTGTATGTCTGTCCATGCCACTCTCTCACTTTGTCCCAGTTTACCCTTCTGCCCCGTGTCCTCAAGTCCATTCTCTAGTAAGTCCATGTCTTTATTCCTGTGCTGCCCCTAGTTTCTTCAAGACAACTTTTTAACTTATTTATTTATTTTTAGATTCCATATGTATGTGTTAGCATATGGTACTTGTTTTTCTCTTTCTGACTTACTTCACTCTGTATGACAGACTCTAGGTCCATCTACCTCACTACAACTAACTCAATTTCGTTGCTTGTTATGGCTGAGTAATATTCCATTATATATATGTGCCACATCTTCTTTATCCATTCATCTGTCAATGGACACTTAGGTTGCTTCCACGTCCTGGCTATTGTAAATAGAGCTGCAATGAACATTGTGGTACATGACTCTTTTTGAATTATGGTTTTATCAGGCTATATGCCCAGTAGTGGGATTGCTGGGTCGTGTGGTAATTCTATTTTTAGTTTTTTAAGGAACCTCCATACTGTTCTCCATACTGGCTGTATCCATTTACATTCCCACTAACAGTAACACAATCATAGTAGGGGACTTTAACGCCCTACTTTCATCAATGGGCAAATCATCCAAAATGAAAATAAATAAGGAAACACAAGCTTTAAATGACACATTACACAAGATGGACTTAATTGATATTTATAGGACATTACAATCCAAAACAAACAAAGTACATTTTCTTCTCAAGTGCTCAGGGAACATTCTCCAAGGTAGATAATATCTTGTGTCACAAATCAAGCCTTGGTAAATTTAAGAAAATTGAAATCGTATCAAGTATCTTTTCCAACCACAATGCTATGAGACCAGATATCACTTACAGGAAAAAATGTGTAAAAAAGACAAAAACATGGAGGCTAAACAATACACTACTTAATAACCAGGAGATCACTGAAGAAATCAAAGAGAAAATCGAAAAATACCTAGAGACAGATGACAATGAAAATATGATGATCCAAAACCTATGGGATGCAGCAAAAGCAGTTCAAAGAGGGAAGTTTATAGCAATGCAATCCTACCTTAAGAAACAAGAAACATCTCAGATAAAAAACCTAATCTTACATCTAAAGCAATTAGAGAAAAAAGAAAACCCCCCAAATTTAGAAGGAAAGAAATAATAAATATGAGATCAGAAATAAATAAAAAAGAAATAAAGGAAACAATAGCAAAGATCAATAAAAGTAAAAGCTGGTTCTTTGAGAAGGCAAACAAAATTGATAAACCATTAGCCAGACCCATCAAGAAAAAACGGGAGAAGACTAAAATCAATAGAATTAGAAATAAAAAAGGAGAAGTAACAGTTGACACGTCAGAAATACAAAGGATCATGAGAGAATACTGCAAGCTACTGTATTCCAATAAAATGGACAACCTAGAATAAATGGACTAATTCTTAGAAAAGCACAACCTTTTGAGACTGAATCAGGAAGAAATAGAAAATATAAACAGACCAATCACAAGCACTGAAATTGAAACTGTGATTAAAAATCTTCCAGCAAACAGCACCCCAGGACCATATACGACAAACCCACAGCCAACATTGTCCTCAATGGTGAAAAACTGAAACCATTCCCACGAAGATCAGGAACAAGACAAGGTTGCCCACTCTCACCACTATTATTCAACATAGCTTTGGAAGTTTTAGCCACAGCAACCGGGCAAGAAAAAGAAATAAAAGAAATCCAAATCAGAAAAGAAGTAAATCTGTCACTGTTTGCAGATGACATAATACTCTACATAGAGAATCCTAAAGATGCTACCAGAAAACTACTAGAGCTCATCAATTAATTTGGTAAAGTATCAGGATACAAAATTAATGGACAGAAATCTTGCATTCCTATACAGTAATGATGAAAAATCTGAAAGAGAAATTACGGTAAAACTCCGATTTACCACTGCAACAAAAAGAATAAAATACCTAGGTATAAACCTACCTAAGAAGACAAAAGACCTGTATGCAGAAAACTATAAGACACTGATGAAGGAAATTAAATATGATACAAATAGATGGAGGGGATATACCATGTTCTTGGATTAGATCAATCAACATTTTGAAGATGACTGTACTACCCAAAGCAATCTACAGATGCAGTGCAGTCCCTATCAAACTACCAATGGCAGGCTTCCCTGGTGGCGCAGTGGTTGAGAGTCCACCTGCCGATGCAGGGGACACGGGTTCGTGCCCCAGTCCGGGAAGATCCCACATGCCGCGGAGCGGCTGGGCCTGTGAGCCATGGCCGCTGAGCCTGCGTGTCTGGAGCCTGTGCTCCACAACGGGAGAAGCCACAACGGTGAGAGGCCCACATACCACAAAAAACAAAAAAACAAAAAAACAAAAAAAAAACTACCAATGGCATTTTTCACAGAACTAGAACAAAAAATTTCACAATTTGTATGGAAACACAAAAGACCCCGAATAGCTAAAGCAATCTTGAGAAAGAAAAACAGAGCTGGAGGAATCAGACTCCCTGACTTCAGACTATACTACAAAGCTACAGTAATCAAGACAGTATGGTACTGGCACAAAAACAGAAATATAGATCAATGGAACAGGATAGATAGCCCAGAGATAAACCCACGTACATATGGTCACCTTACTTTTGATAAAGGAGGCAAGAATATACAATGGAGAAAGGACAGCCTCTTCGATAAGTTGTGCTGGGAAAACTGGACAGCTACATGTAAAAGAATGCAATTAGAACACTCCCTAACACCATACACAAAAATATTCTGTTTTTTTTGAATGGAATGTTGTATAAATATCAATCAAGTCCATCTTGTTTAATGTGTCATTTAAAGCTTATGTTTCCTTATTTATTTTCATTTTGATTGATCTGTCCATTGGTGAAAGTGGGGTGTTAAAGTCCCCTACTATTATTATTGTGTTATTGTTGATTTCCCCTTTTATGGATCTTAGCATTTGCCTTATGTATTGAGGTGCTCTGATGCTGGGTCCATAAATGTTTACAATTGTTTTATCTTCTTCTTGATTGATCCCTTGATCATTATGTAGTGTCCTTCTTTGTCTCTTGTAATAGTCTTTACTTTAAAGTCTATTTTTTCTGATATGAGAATTGCTACTCCATCTTTCTTTTGATTTCCATTTGCATGAAATATCTTTTTCCATCCTCTCACTTTTTGTCTGTATATGTCCCTAGGTCTGAAGTGGTTCTCTTTTTTTTTTTTTTTTTTTTTTTTTTTTTTGCGGTACGTGAGCCTCTCACTGTTGTGGCCTCTCCCGTTGCGGAGCACAGGCTCCAGATACGCAGGCTCAGCGGCCATGGCTCAGGGGCCCAGCTGCTCCGCGGCATGTGGGATCCTCCCGGACCGGGCCACGAACCCGCGTTCCCACACTCTCAACCACTGTGCCACCAGGGAAGCCCTGAAGTGGTTCTCTTATAGACAGCATATATACAGGTCTTGTTTTTGTGTCCATTCACCCAGTCTATGTCTTTTGTTTGGAGCAGTTAATCCATTTACATTTAAGGTAATTATCGATATGTATGTTCTTATTAACAATTTCTTAATTGTTTTGGGTTTGGTATTGTAGGTCTTTTCCTTCTCTTGTGTTTCCTGCCTAGAGAAATTCCTGTAGCATTTGTTGTAAAGCTGGTTTGGTGGTGCTGAATTACCTTAGCTTTTGCTTGTGTTTAAAGAGTTTAATTTCTCCGTCGAATCTGAATGAGATCCTTGCTGGGTAGAGTAATGTTGTTTGTAGGTTTTCCCCTTTCATCATTTTAAATATGTCCTGCCACTCCCTTCTGGCTTGCAGAGCTTCTGCTGAAAGATCAGCTGTTAACCTTATGGGGATTCCCTAGTATGTTATTTGTTGCTTTTCTCTTGCTGATTTTTGTATTTTTTCTTTATATTTAATTTTTGATAATTTGATTAATTTGTTTCTTGGTGTGTTTCTCCTTGGATTTATCCCGTGTGGGATTCTCTGTGCTTTCTGGACTTGATTGACTATTTCGTTTCCCATATTAGGGAAGTTTTCAACTAGAATCTCTTCAAATATTTTCTCAGACCCTTTCTTTTTCTCTTTTTCTTCTGGGACCACTATAATTTGAATGTTGGTACATTTAATGTTATCCCAGAGGTCTCTGAGATTGTCCTCAATTCTTTTCATTCTTTTTTCTCTTTTCTGCTCTGTGGTAGTTATTTCCACTATTTTATCTTCCACGTCATTTATCCGTTCTTCTGCCTCAGTTATTCTGCTATTAATTCCTTCTAGAGAATATTTAATTTCATTTATTGTGTTGTTCATCATTGTTTGCTATTTTGTTCTTCTAGGTCCTTGTTAAATGTTTTTTTATTTTCTCCATTCTATTTCCAAGATTTTGGATCATCTTTACTATCATTACTCTGAATTCTTTTTCAAGTAGACTGCCTGTTTCCTCTTCATTCAATCTGGTGGGTTTTTACAACTTGCTCCTTCATCTGCTGTGTAGTTCTCTGTCTTCTCATTTTGCTTAACTTACTGTGTTTAGCGTCTCCTTTTCACAGGCTGCAGGTTCGTAGTTCCCATTGTTTTTGGTGTCTGCCCGCTGTGGCTAAGGTTGGTTTGGTGGGTTGTGTAGGCTTCCTGGTTTGGGGGGGAGTGGTGCCTGTGTTCTGATGGATGAGGCTGGATCTTGTCTTTCTGGTGGGCAGGAGCACATCTGGTGGTGTGTTTTGGGGTGTCTGTGAACTTAATATGATTTAGGCAGCCTCTCTGATAATGGGTGGGTTTGTGTCCCTGTCTTGCTAGTTGTTTGGCATGGGGTGTCCAGCACTGGAGCTTGCTGGTCGTTGAGTAGAGCTGGGTCTTGGCATTAAGATGGAGATCTCTGGGAGAGCTCTCGCCGATTGATATATGTGGGGCCGGGAGGTCTCTAGTGGACCAATGTCCTGAACTCAGCTCTCCCACCTCCGAGGCTCAGGCCTGACACCTGGCTGGAGCACCACGACCCTGTCAGCCACACGGTAGAGAAAGGATAAAGTTCTGAAAAAACTCAGCCTTTTCTTCTTTTCAGGAGACCTTGTTCTTCTGTAACTGTGCTTGGGACAGATGACTGGATGTTCTCGACTGCAGGTCCTTTATCCTTTGGGGTTTCAAGTGGGGCTGGAGGTGTAGGCAGGTCTAGCAGAAGGCCCGGGGTCATGCTATCCCACCTCTGCTGGGCCTGGAAAGTTTCATACCAACTCTTCCAAGCTGCAAAGCCCCATGAGAGGGAAGAAAGTACTTCTGGTGTCACCAACCGTGTCTGTTTGTCTGAGGCACAGCACTTCTGGTCGCTGAGATGAAGTTTGCAGCAAAGAGAGTTTGCATTGGGAGTGTGGGGAAGGGTGATTGGGAAAAGCAGATAATTACATTTAAGTGTTTCTAATTTTAGTTCTTATAGTGATTATAATTATAAGTACTAGGCTTTCAATAGCTTATAAAGACTCCTTTCTAGAAATAAGAGGAAGTTAGTTCACTTACTAGAGTCTTCTCCTATCTGCATTCCAATTTATATTATATTATTATTTTAAGTTCTTCAAGTTATTACCTTCATGATTTTAAATGATACTGGTTCTTCAATTTCAAAATTATCTCCACCATGTACGATTGCTTCTTTTGCTTGATAAATATTTACTGAGTGCCCACATTGACCAGATACTGTGTTAGATTCTGGCAACAAAATGTCTAAAACAGACATAAACCCTGTCATTATGGAAATTACCACCTAACGAAAGGGCAAAAATCAATCATTGATATTGTAAACAAATAAATTGCAGTGATAAGTAGTACCCAGAAGTTAATAAAGTTACGAGAATTTACATTAAGGAGGTTTCAGATGGCTTCTCAGAAAAGATTACCCTTGATAAGAGATCCGAAGGATGAGTAGGATTTAACTATGTGCAAAAGGGTAATAGGAGCATTCCAGGCAGAGGAGCAGCTCATGTAAATGCCCTGTGGCAGAAAAGTCATGGAGAGTTTGATATGCAAGAAGTCAGTGGGACTCAGTGGAGAAAGTCAGGAAGAGCAGAGAGTTAAGACAAAAAAGATAAATATAGTCTGGCCATGCAGAGCCTGAAGGCTTTATTAAGGAGTTTTGCCCTTTTCCTAAGAGCAAGGGAAAGGCACTTAATGGTTTTTAAGTAGAGGCAAATCGTTATCAGAATAGAGTTTCAAAAAGTTTACCCTGATTATAGTTTCATGGATATAAATAAATGAGCTGGAGTATTTTTTTTCCATCTAGCTTTTACTTCTGTCAGTCTTAACCTTGCTTTGAAGTTGCCAAGATTTTTGTTATTTGATTTACTTTATTACTGTGAGCCTTCCATGTTTTCCCTATAGGTTCAATATAAATGTTAAAAACAATAAAACTATCTAGTACCCTTTTACCCAACAATCCCACTCCTAGGTATTTGCCTGAACACAAATGAGTACATACAACTACCAAAAACTGTGGAAGATGTTCACAGCAGCTTTATTCATAATAGTCAAAAACCAAAACAAACTCAAACGTCCGAAAGGAGAATGGCTAAATTGTGGTATATAAGTGAAGTAATATATTAAATATTACGCAGCAATGAAAACAGAATGAACTACTGGCAAACATGATTATAAGAATGACTCGGGCTTCCCTGGTGGCGCAGTGGTTGAGAGTCCGCCTGCCAATGCAGGGGACGCGGGTTCGTGCCCCGGTCCGGGAGGATCCTGTGGGCCTTGGCCTCTGGGCCTGTGCGTCTGGAGCCTGTGCTCTGCAGTGGGAGAGGCCACAAGAGCGAGAGGCCCGCATACCGCAAAAAAAAAAAAAGAATGACTCTCCCAGCAAAAGAAGCCAAGCACAAAATAATACACACCATAGGACTGTATATAGATGAAGTTCAAGAACTGACAGAACTAATCAATGGTGATAGAAGTGGAAATGGTATTTACCATTTTTGGGGTGGGAGGGGTATGACTGGAAAGGGGCTTAATGTTAACCTTCTGGGGGCACTGGAAATGTTCTATATTTTAATCTTGGTAGTCATTACTTAGATGTATACACCTTTAAAAATTCATTAAATCTTATAAAGATTAGCCAACTTGATGCTCATTAGTCTATATATATTCTACCTCAACAAAAACGTAAAAAGAAAAACAATAATTGGCATTTATGACGCTGATATTGCAAATACTCCAGATTCAAGCGACCCATTTGGCACATATTCATGTGTATGTCTCTAAGGAGACTTTTCCAAGGGTGAAGGTCAGATTGATTCTTTCTTACCTTATATTCTATGATTTTCTCCAAATCATGCCATACGGACAGTGTACTTTCAAAGTCCTTGCATGTCAGAAAATGTCTCTATTTCACTCTCTCGTTTTCTTAATTGTTTTTAAATCATTTCCCCTTAGAACACTGAAGGAATTCTTCCATTGTTTTCTAGAATATGGTATTTTTAATAAATATTCAAGTTATTCTGATTTTTATAGCTTTTAAATTTTCTTTTGAAAGCTTTATGGTGCTTTCTTTTACACTTGAAGTTCAGAAATTTTGCAATAATGTGTGTAGATACTGTGTTAGATTTCTATTACTGCTTAACAGATTACCACAAATTTAGCAGTTTAAAATAACACCTGTTTATTACTGCATAATTTCTGTACGTGAGAACTCCAGGAAAGGCTTAGTTAAGTCCTCTGCTCAGCGTCTCACAGGCTAAAATCAAGGTGTTTATTTGGCTGCATTCTCATCTGGAGGCTCGACTAGGGAAGAATTTATTTCCATGGTCCCTCAGGTTGTTGGCAAAATTTATTTCCCTGATGCTGTAGAATTCATGGAAAGTTCCTTCTTCAAACATAGCAACAGAAAAAGTTTCTTCTTCTAGTCTCTAAGCTCAGGGAAGTCCTAAATCCACTTTTAAATAGCTCACTTGATTAGGTCAGGCCTACCTAGGAGACTATTCTAGATATGGATACCTCAACTCAAAGTCAGACTGTTTAGGGACCTTAATTATTATCTGCAAAGTCCCTTCACCTTTATCATACAATGTAACGTAGCATGGGAGTAAGAGCCATCATAGTTTTAGGTTTTAGGTTCCTCCCCATACTCAAGGGGAGATTATAGGGGGCATGTACAAAAAGGGGTGGGAATCTTGGAGGCCATTTTAAAATACTGCCTACCACAGATTTTTTTAAAAATTATTTTTTATTATTTTTGATACTCATTTTTATATCCCCCAAATTTGGAATAACCTGAGCTCAATAACTATTTGCTGAATAAGTAAACAAACAATGAATTAATACACAATTACTTTGTATCCCTTTTCAGATCTAAAGATGTAGTTCTTTCTTCTGCTCAGAGAAATTTTCCTGTTACATCTTCAACAATTTGTTTTACTTTGTCTTTGAACACTTTATAAAACATATTTTATATAAATATTACCCATGTTTCAGTATTTTCTCTCATGTTTTTCATCTCTTTGTGGTTTTGCTTTATGTTTTTAGATATAAGTGCAGAGAGGGATAAACGTTTCAGAATATTTCAGATCAGCAACTTAAATAACTTGTGTCCAAATTATTATTGTTATCCTCTTCAGTGTTTTATTTTAGCAGCCATATGTATCATTTCCAAGAACAGTTTCTAGTGCTTTGATTCTGTTCAATTCTGGATAAGATGGTTTCTCAAATCTCTCTTAGAGTACTGAAATAGTATTTTTTAAGTTCTGTTTCCCTCCTGAATTACCTTTTTCTTTCCAGAATCAATTATTCTTTTCTATAGGCCCTATTCTGTTGATTTTATAAGCCTCATTGTTGTTTGACTCAAATGTCTGGTGACCCATGGTTACCCATTCATATTTATTAGTGAACCACGAAGTAGTTTTGATATAGTGGATGGTCCATGACTTTCATTCTATGTAAGACATTCATAGTCCCAGCATTCACAAACAGCTCCCATCTCTTATTATTCACTGAAAGTCAAAAGCACACAATTTAGAACTTAGCATCAATTGAACATATATTAGCAGGTTCAGGATGGTTTTCCTCTCTCGCTATGCTGTCTGCTTTCCCATTAGTCTTTCTTGAAAGGGTGGGCTGACTGCAGGCTTTGTGTGTATGGGTAAGGTATGCATTGCAGCATGACTGACTTTAGTTGTACATCAAAAAAATACACACATTGGAGGAGCCAGCCAATATGAATTACTCTGAGGACACATTATCACTTTCCCCTCTTGGTCAGATTTGTCTTTTAAAAGATCTCGTTTGTTGGAAGGTTTAATCTTGGCTTTAATTCTTTTTCATGTACCAGCACCTACACCATGGTCCCTAATTCTCCCCTGACAGACAGTTCAATTTCCTAAGTAGCAGCTCTCTGGATGTATCACAGGATGGACATGATTGTGAGTCATGCTGTATGGGTTTAAGTGGAGCTATGAGTACCAAGACATTACTTGCCCAGTCGTTTAGTAGAGAATATGTTAACTAATTCCTTGGTAACTACCCCACAGCCCACTTCTGCTCTCACTGCTTGATGACTTTGAGCATACAGCATCTCCTTTCTCTGCCAGAACGAAGGCCTTCCATTGCCATTGCGGACTTCTGTGCCTCATCTGGCTCTGCTCTTTGCATTAGTAGTAAGCAAAATTACATTTGCAAAATCCTTTTTGCCACGTAACTTAATCAGAGATGTCCTATCATATTCAAGGGCACCTCTCACAATTAAGGGAAGGGAGATATACATGGACATGGGTAGAGAACTTTACCTTTAGGCAAAAAAGATGTAATTGAGGTCTGTTTTTCCTAGGTTAAATGAATGTAATATAGACACTTAGGGAAATAAATTCTTTATTTTTTCTATTATTAACCTAAGGGTCAATCTGAAGACCCTGATTCTCCCCCTAGGAAAAGGGAAATGAGTCAAATTGTATTTATAAAGTGTCTACTATAAGCTAGGCTTCATGCTGTACATGTTATATACAAGTTCAATTGTATCATCCTGATATAATCATTATTACATAACTTATAATTTTATAATAGAATTATATCTCTAGTATTCTAGTTTCACGGGAGGCAGGGAGTCCATTGGGGGGAATGTCTAAAAAGGTTCCATAAGAGAGCAATTTAAAAAAATTAAAAGTTGGGAAATAATGGTTTAGGGAAATAGATTGACTGCTCGTTCTTCAGATTATCTTCTTAGATATTATTGCTCATATTAGTGGATTTGATAGCTGTGGAGCATTAGATTGTCTACTCTGACGAAGAGTACAATTGGCCTGTTACCAATGGAAAACAAATACTTACTATGCCCAAACAGATATCTGTGGAGGGAAACATTCGACATTTCATGTGAAAACTGAGTTGTGACCCAAATGCCACTTCTGCTAGAAGGTGACAAAGTCTGTAGACCATGCTAAGATTCTGCTTATGATCGACTCAAAATTACTTTATATCATATAAATACATAGGTGGTCAAGGGTCCAAAATTTTGTTTCAAACAGCACGGCAGAATGTTAGTCTAAAAGTTACCTGCCTCATAAGGAGCAGTGGGGGGATCCTCATCCGTTTATAGAACTAATACATACATTTGGGCAGTACTATCCTTTCCCTCTTTTGTATGTGCTTTAAAAGAGTTTTACTTGTTTTTAGAACATCTACTGACGTAATAGCTTCAGATTTAGAATAATTAAATTATAGTCCACTTTTCTAGCAAGAATCAGGTTACAGTTTGGGTGGTCTATTAATGTCACTCCTAAGAGGATGCAGGGATGAATTAATGCAACTTCTTCCTATCTGGTCTGAAATTTTACTCTACTTGCAAACTGATAAATAAGCCTGTTACTCTTTCATAAATGCGTGAGAAGACACAAGACTCCTGAGTCAGAGAGAAAGGGCTTCATTACTTACAAGAAAGCAAGAAGCATAAGCACCAGCAAGTTTGCATCCTTTTCCCCTTGGGCCTCATGGCCCACAGGGGTGATGCAGAGAGCCCAGATTGGGAACCTGCTCTTTTATAGCAAGCAGTAAGCAAGACTGCTCTTTGCCTCATTTCCTCCACCAAGGTTGTTCACTGCAAACACAACACTAAAAAATGGTGAGATAAAGAGTGATTAGGGCCTTGAATTCTTTGCATACTTGGAAAGACAGTAGAAGCAAAAGAGACCTATAGGGGAGTATCCCTGATATCTCTCATTTGGACTTCTGCATACCTTCAGCTCAATGAGATGTGTTTCTTCCATAGCTACTATGGGTACATTTCATTATTATACCTAATTCCGTGTTCTATTCCCTTTATTTCCTCTGGGCTTTCTCTAAGTTGGGCAGAGGAACACCCTGCAAAGAATCATTGCCTAAATAGAGATTACATTATTCACTTCGTGAAAAGATGTTAGCAATGTTAAGAAAGAAACCAACTATATTTGTGTTGTATCAAAATTTTGGAGCACTGAGAGATTAGATAGAACATGTTTTCAGATTAACATCAGGTAATATTGTAAAGAAGATCTCTAATTGCATGGGAAGTTGGACAAGGTAAATTTTAAATTCTCAACTTTGTGTTTCTTTGATATTGTGCAGGGTCAATCCCCAGTATAATCTTGCAGACAGTTATCTCTTGTCCTTTTCCACTCAGTCTTTTGGAAAATCATAATGTTACTTGGAAGAGAGTATTTGTTGACACCAGATTAAATTATTGGAATTATCGTTTAATCTCATCATGCTACACTTTCTCCCACAAATAGAACAAGTTATGAGCCCTATTTTTCTATAGAGCACTAGAAACTCTTTTATGTTCAATTTTGTCTTTAAAGAGATTTACTAATGGCATAAGCATAAATAACTAGCAAAATGACCAGAAAGAATGTCTCTCTAAGAAGCAAAGGAGGGTGGGGAAAGAATTACAATAGGTTTTATGTAACCCCATGCAACATCTGTGCACTAAGGCATAGATATTTTGTGAGGTGTGTGTTTGAGTGAGAAAGGAAAATAGGGCTCTTTGGATCCACTGGAGAATTTCTGTTTAAACTAAAATACGTGATCTTGTTGCTCAAGACTTATATTGACCCGATACTCTTTATGGCTTTTGCATTTCTAGGATGATTTTTTTGCACTGTGCCATGTGTATATAAGTTCTGGTGAAGTCAGGTGATCAAATACTGTGGTTTTATTCAGGTTGGTTTTTGTAGACATGGCCTCATATAGAAGTGTGCATTTGTTCTTGCAATTCAAATTTTGTCTTCTTTCCATGATTTTATAACTACACTGAACTCCTGTTTAGAAATTCTCTGTGGTCAACAACCCAAGGGTTAAGTTCCAAGGCATATCAGACTCATAAAACAGGTATAGCCAAACACCTGAATCTTGTAGATTGAAAAAATAAAGACAAAGAGAAGGTGGTTAAGTTAAAGCCACCTTGAGGCACCAGAAACTTATGGGTTGGTGGATTTTATAAGACTACTTACAATGCTCTTCAATTAGAAAAAGAGAGAAAGCAGTTACCGTAGCGACACCACGTCTAATGGTGCTTATGCTACCTCTGAGATACAAAATATCTTCTTCCAGGGACACACTGACCAATACATCCTGTTTTAAGAAGTTTTATGCCTAAGATTAGGCTTGCAGGAGTAAAAAAGTTTTTCAGTGATATGAGGAACATACACACACATGCATACACACATCCATATCCACAAACATATGTAATCTTAATTTTCAGTATTCATTTATTATAGCACAGATTTAATTCATTTTCTTTCTTCTCCAATATTTTTAAAGACCAAATTGTTTTGCTGAAATTCAGGGAAAATAAAATCCATTTACGAATAGCAAATAGGGCAGACAGCAGAAGCAGGAAGAACTACAGTCTTGCAGCCTGTGTAACAAAAACCACATTCACAGAAAGATAGACAAGATGAAAAGGCAGAGGGCTATCTACCAGATAAACGAACAAGATAAAATCCCAGAAAAGCAACTAAATGAAGTGGAGATAGGCAACCTTCCAGAATAATGATAGTGAAGATGATCCAGGACCTCGGAAAAAGAATGGAGGCAAAGATTGAGAAGATGCAAGAAATGTTTCACAAAGACCTAGAAAAACTAAAGAAGAAACAAACAGAGATGAACAATACAATAACTGAAATGAAGACTACACTAGAAGGAATCAATAGCAGAATAACTGAGGCAGAAGAACGGGTAAGTGACCTGGTAGACAGAATGGTGGAATTCACTGCTGTGGAACAGAATAAAGAAAAAAGAATGAAAAGAAATGAAGACAGCCTAAGAGACCTCTGGGACAACATTAAATGCAAAAACATTTGCATTATAAGGGTCCCAGAAGCAGAAGAGAGAGAGAAAGGACCTGAGAAAATATTTGAAGAGATTATAGTCGAAAAATTCCCTAACATGGGAAAGGAAATACCCACCCAAGTCCAGGAAGCACAGTGAGTCCCATACAGGATAAACCCAAGGAGAAACACGCTGAGACACATAGTAATAAAATTGGTAAAAATTAAAGACAAAGAAAAATTATTGAAAGCAGCAAGGGAAAAATGACAAATAACATACAAGGGAACTCCTATAAGGTTAACAGCTGATTTCTCAGCAGAAACTCTACAAGCCAGAAGGGACTGGCATGATATACTTAAAGTGATGAAAGGGAAGAACCTACAACCAAGATTACTTTACCCAGCAAGGATCCCATTCAGATTAGATGGAGAAATCAAAAGCTTTACAGACAAGCAAAAGCTAAGAGAATTCAGCACCACCAAACCAGCTCTACAACAAATGCTGAAGGAACTGCTCTAAATGGAAAACATAAGAGAAGAAAATGACCTACAAAAACAAACCCAAAACAATTAAGAACATGGTCATAGGAACATACATATCGATAAGTGCCTTAAATGTGAATGGATTAAATGCTCCAACCAAAAGACACAGGCTTGCTGAAAGGATACAAAAACAAGACCCATATATATGCTGTCTACAAGAGACCCACTTGAGACCTAGGGACACATACAGACTGAAAGTGAGGGGATGGAAAAAGATATTCCATGCAAATGGAAATCAAAAGAAAGCTGGAGAAGCAATACTCATATCAGATAAAATAGGCTTTAAAATAAAGAATGTTACAAGAGACAAGGAAGGACACTATGTAATGATCAAGGGATAAATCCAAGAAGAAGATATAACAATTATATATGCACCCAACATAGGAGCACCTCAATACATACGGCAACTGCTAACAGCTATAAATGTGGAAATCGACAGTAACACAATAGTAGTGGAGGACTTTAACAACTCAATTACACCAATGGACAGATCATCCAAAATGAAAATAAATAAGGGAACAGAAGCTTTAAATGACACAATAGTCCAGATAGATTTAATTGATATTTATTGGACATTCCATCCAAAACAGCAGATTACACTTTCTTCTCAAGTGCTCATGGAACATTTTCCAGGATAGATCATATCTTGGGTCACAAATCAAGCCTCAGTAAATTTAAGAAAATTGACATCATATCAAGCATCTTTTCTGACCACAACACTATGCAAATAGAAATGAATTACAGGGAAAAAAATGTAAAAAACACAAACACATGGAGGCTAAAGAATACATTACTAAATAACCAAGAGATCACTAAAGAAATCAAAGAGGAAATAAAAAAATACCTAGAGACAAATTACAATGAAAACACGATCCAAAACCTATGGGGTGCAGCAAAAGCAGTTCTAAGAGGGAACTTTATAGCTATACAAGCCTACCTCAAGAAACAAGAAAAATCTCAAATAAACAATCTAACCTTACACCTAAAGGAACTAGAGAAAGAAGAAGAAACAAAACCCAAAGGTAGCAGAAGGAAAGAAATCATAATGATCAGAGCAGAAATAAATGAAATAGAAACAAAGAAAACAATAGCAAAGATCAATAAAACTAAAATCTGGTTCTTTGCGAAGGTAAACAAAATTGATAAAACATTAGCCAGATTTATCAAGAAAAAGAGGGAGAGGACTCAAATCTATAAAACTGAAATGAAAAAGGAGAAGTTACAACAGACACCACAGAAATACAAAGCATCCTAAGAGAATATTACAAGCAACTCTATGCCAATAAAATTGACAACCTAGAAGAAATGGACAAATTCTTAGAAAGATATAACCTTTGAAGACTGAATCAGGAAGAAATAGAAAATATGAACAGACCAATCACAAGTAATGAAATTGAAACTGATTAAATATCTTCCAACAAACAAAAGTCCAGGACCAGATGGCATCACAGGTGAATTCTATCAAACATTTAGAGAAGAGCTAGCACCCATCCTTCTCAAACTCTTCCAAAAAATTGCAAAGGAAGGAACACTTCCAAACTCATTCTATGAGGCGATCATCACCCTGATACCAAAACCAGACAAAGGTACTACAAAATCAGAAAATTATAGAGCAATATCACTGATGAATATAGATGCAAAAATCCTCAACAAAATACTAGCAAAGAGAATCCAACAAGACATTAAAAGGATCATACACCATGATCAAGTGGGATTTATCCCAGGAATGCAAGGATTCTTCAATATATGCAAATCAAACAATGTGATACACCATATTAACAAACTGAAGAATAAAAATCTTATGATCATCTCAACAGATGCAGAAAAAGCTTTTGACAAAATTCAACACCCATGTATGATAAAAACTCTCCAGAAAGTGGGCTCAGAGGGAACCTACCTCAACATAATAAAGGCCATATACGACAAACCCACAGCAAACATTATTCTCAATGGTGAAAAACTGAAAGCATTTCCTCTAAGATCAGGAACAAGACAAGGATGTCCACTCTCACTACTACTATTCAACATAGTTTTGGAAGGCCTAGCCACAGCAATTGGAGAAGATAAAGAAATAAAAGGAATACAAATTGGTAAAGAAGAAGTAAAATTGTCACTGTTTGCAGATGACATGATACTATACGTAGAGAATCCTAAAGATGCCACCAGAAAACTACTAGAGCTAATCAATGAATTTGGTAAAGGTGCAGGATACAAAATTATGCGCAGAAATCTCTTGCATTCCTACACACTAATGATGAAAAATCTGGAAGAGAAATTAAGGAAACACTCCCATTTACCACTGCAACAAAAAGAATAAAATACCTAGGAATATACCTACCTAGGGAGACAAAAGACCTGTATGCAGAAAACTATAAGACACTGATTAAAGAAATTAAAGATGATACCAGCAGATGGAGAGATAAACCATGTTCATGGATTGGTAGAATCAATATTTTGAAAATGACTATACTATCCCAAGCAATCTACAGATTCAATGGAATCCCTATCAAATTACCAATGGCATGTTTTATGGAACTAGAATAAAAAATCTTAAAATTTGTATGGAGACACAAAAGACCCCCAATAGCCAAAGCAGCCTTGAGGGAAAAAAAATGGCTCGAGGAATCAGACTCCCTGACTTCAGACTATTCTACAAAGCTACAGTAATCAAGACAATATGGTACTGGCACAAAAACAGAAACATAGATCAATGGAACAAGATAGAAAGCCCAGAGATAAACCCACGCACCTATGGTCAACTAATATGACAAAGGAGGCAAGGATATACAATAGAGAAAAGACAGTCTCTTCAGTAAGTGGTGCTGGGAAAACTGGACAGCTACATGTAAAAGAATGAAATTAGAACACTCCCTAACACCATACACAAAAATAAACTCAATGGATTAGAAACCTAAATGTAATACTGGACACTATAAAACTCTTAGAGGAAAACATAGGAAGAACACTCTTTGACATAAATCACAGCAAGATCTTTTTTGATCCACCTCCTAGAGTAATGGAAATGAAAACAAACAAATGGGACCTAATGAAACTTCAAAGCTTTAGCACAGCAAAGGAAACCATAAACAAGATCAAAAGACAACCCTCAGATTGGGAGAAAATATTTGCAAACAAATCAATGGACAAAGGATTAATCTCCAAAATATATAAACAGCTCATGCAGCTCAAAATCACAAAAACAAACAACCCAATCCAAAAATGGGCAGAAGACCTAAATAGACATTTCTCCAAAGAAGACATACACATGGCCAAGAAGCACATGAAAAACTGCTCAACATCACTAATTATTAGAGAAATGCAGATCAAAACTACAATGAGGTATCACCTCACACCAGTTAGAATGGGCATCATCAGAAAATCTACAAACAACAAATGCTGGAGAGGGTGTGGAGAAAAGGGAACCTTCTTGCACTGTTGGTGGGAATGTAAATTGATACAGCCACTGTGGAGAACAGTATGGAGGTTCCTTAAAAAACTAAAAATAGAATTACCATACGACCCAGCAATCCCACTACTGGGCATATGCCCAGAGAAAAACATAATTGAAAAAGACACATGCACCCCAGTGTTCATTGCAGCACTATTTACAATAGCAGATCATGGAAGCAACCTAAATGCCCATTGACAGACGAATGGATAAAGAAGATGTGGTACATATATACAATGGAATATTACTCAGCCATAAAAAGGAATGAAATTGGGTCATTTGTAGAGATGTGGATGGACCTAGAGACTGTCCTACAGAGTGAAGTAAGTCAGAAAGAGAAAACCAAATATCGTATATTAACGCATGTATGTTGAATCTAGAAAAATGGTACAGATTGAACCGGTTTGCAGGTCAGAAGTTGAGACACAGATGTAGAGAACAAACGTATGGATGCCAAGGGGGGAAAGCCGCGGGAGCTGGGTATGGTTGTGTGATGAATTGAGCAGTTGGGATCGACATGTATACACTGATGTGTATAAAATTGATGACTAATAAGAACCTGCTGTATAAAAAATAAAAGTAAATTAAATTAAAAAATTAAAAAAAAAGAATATCAAATATATTTATGCACAGCAAAGGAAACCATTAACAAAATGAAAAGGCAACCTACTGAATGGGGAAAATAATTGCAAATCATATATCTGATAAGGAGTTAATATCCAAAGATATATAAAGAACTCATTCAATTTAATACCAAAAAAAAAAAAAAAAACCCCAAACCTCCAAACAATCTAAGTAAAAAAATGGACAGAGAAACTGAATGGACATTTTTCTAAACAAGCCATACAGATGACCAACAGATACATGTAAAGATGCTCAACGTCACTAATATTCAGGGAAATGCCAATCAAAGCCACAAATATATAGGTGTGAGATATAACCTCACACCTATTAGAATAGCTGTTATCAAAAAGATAGGAGATAACAAGTGTTGGCAAAGATGTGGAGTAAAGGTTGGTGGGAATGTAAGTTGGTGCAGACACTATGGAACACAGTATGGAGATTCTTCAAAAAATTAAAAATAGAACTACCATATAATCCAGCAATTCCACTTCTGGTTATTTATCCAAAGAAAACAAAAACACTGACTCGAAGAGATATATACGTCCCCATGTTCATTGCAGCATTATTTATAATAGTCAAGAGATGGAAACAACCTAAGTGTCCACTGAAAGGTGAATGGATAAAGAAAATATGATACACATACACAAACAATTGAATATTACTCAGCTATAAAAAAGAATGAAATCTTGCCATTTGCAATTACGTGAATGGATCTTGAGGGCATTGTGCTAAGTGAAATAAGTCAGACAGAGAAAGATAAATGCCATATGACCTCCTTATATGTGGAATAAAAAAAATTGCTTGTAGGTACAGAAAACAGATTGGTGGTTGCCAGAAGCAGGGAGTGAAGGGGATGAAAACATACAGACTTCCTGTTATAAAATACATAAGTCATGGGGCTATAATGTACAGCATGGCAACGATAGCTAATAGTGTATTGCATATTGGAAGTTCCTGAAAGAGTAAATCTCAAAAGTTCTCATCACAAGAGAAACAAATTCTGTACCTATGTATGGTGATGTATGTTAACTAGACTTATTGTGGTGATCATTTCATAATATATACCAATATCAAATCATTAGACATGTTGTACATCTGAAACTAATACAATGTTGTATGTCAGTTATACCTCAATTAAAAAAAAAGAATAACAAGTATAAATTGAGTTCTGCTGATATATGGACATGGAGGTATTTTTAATTCTTCCCTGAGAGTCATTAAATTTATATAATTTTTATTGAAAGAACACTTTGTGTGTGAGTATTAATACAGAAATTAGAATATTATCTGTTTTGAGTGAATTAGATTTTAATTCCTGTCCAGGAAAAGACATTAAATTCTTGTTCATGTAAAAAAAATATAAATAAAACTCTTATTTATATAAAGTAATTATTTAAGGAAGTAAAAAAAGTTGGGCTAAATAGTACAGAATACAGCCCTCTATTAATCTCATAAACTAGTTAAATATATATCAAAGACAAACATGAATACAAAACAAAAACAAACATGATTATAGAAGAGAATGCCTTCTCTACATCTTCTTTCAGATGAATTTTAAGAAACTGAACAGGATTTAACCCTAAAGATTTTTGGAATGACCACCAAACCTGTACCAATAAATATCTTCTTTTTTAATGATATTTTTACATTGTCTATAGCACAGAGATCCATTTAAGGACTATCTTTCTGATCAGATTATTTCATTCAAATCCAATGTCAGAAGCAAAATGTACTTAACACAAGGCTGGAGTTGTATATCGTATACCTTCCTTGTTTCTTCAAAGAATTCTATTTACCTGTTTGCTCTTTACATCATCCCTGCTTCTGAAAACAGGGCTTAATGTGGTTGCTGCATGGATATTCAGATGTTCATAGGGAAACTTGCTTTCTGACCCAAAGATATAATGAATACTCAGAACTCAGTATGTACTGTCATAAATGTAAAAATTACTTTTGAACTCAAAGTTTGTTGGAAGTAAAATTTTTGTTACTTGGACCACGGGCCACATTTTCATACAAAAACAATGTAATAAATATAGTTTAGGCTCCCTTGAAGGCTCATAAAACCTCTTGGATCTAGGATATAACAGAGCTGCTTTAGACTTGCAGTAAAATATAATTGGCTGTACTATATATAAAATCAGAACAGAAAGCTGAAGAATAAGTCATTTTATTACAAATGCTAGTACCTGAGAAATTACATTTTATTTCAGCAAAATATAGATTAATTAGAACTTTTTGGAACTTTGGAGGAAACTTTAGAGCCCTTCCAAAAATTTATTTACTCAGTAATTATTCAGGGATCCCGTACTCTGAGCCAGCTATTATTCTAAGGACAGAAGGAGCAAACATGATAGATAAGGTTCCTAAAACTTTATTACAGTGGCAAAAATAAACAATATACAATAAATAACAACAGAAACAAAAAAAAAGAATCTTACATTGTTACATAAATAGGAAAGTCAGTAAGCTATGTGGCATGATGGAGTATAACGAGGGTCACGTAAGGCAGAGCAGAAAAATGATTGCTGAACTGATGCTTGAAAGATGAAATGGAAGAGATAAGCAATACGAATTATAAAGAGAAGGGATAATAAGGTAAAGGACCAGAAGTGAAAGGCCAGTGTGGCTGTGGCTGAGTGAGAGGGGAATGGTTTGGGATAACAGGCAGATCAAGCAGGTGTGCATAGGCCGTGGTGAATATTTTGTGTTGAGAGCAATGAGAAGCTACTAAAGCTAAGGTATAAAGCCCTTAATCAAGGCAGTAATGCCATCAGACTACAAGACCACTTCTTACAGCAAACCACTTACTGGTCAGGCCCCTTACTTATGAAAAAATGTGGTGCTTGGATTACTTTTTTATGTATTTTTCTCAAGCTATAGTCCCTATTCTCAGCTCTCATTTATAATCTTTACATTTAAAAAATGTTAATGTTGGAGCCATATAGAGAAAAAAAACAAAAAACTGAGGTTAAGAGGCTCTTAACCTCAATCTAAGAAAGATAATGGTGTATTGGGGTGCAGGGTGGCAGTGGGAATGGAAAGAAATAAATGAGAGGATTCAACATACATTTCCTGGGTAGCTGGAAGGGTAGAACCTAACAATGACTCCCAGATTTATTTCTCTAGCAGCTAGGTGGATGCTAGTGCCATTTATAGTGGCTGAGGATTCAGGAGGAGGACTAGTTTAAGGAGATGGGGTAGGGAGGACAAAAATTCTGTTTGGGGGATATTATTAATAATTATGAGATGGCTATTAGACTTTATAGAGCAAATGTCAGGTAGGCAGTTGGCTAAATTAGTCTGCAGCTCAGTATAAAATTTTCATATTTTGGTTCAGCTAGGATTGAGATCTTGCTGAGTGTGAATGGCTACTGATAGCAATATATAGTAATTTTAGGGTAAAAGGGTGCTACTAGTGTACTAAGGGTCAGATGACAAAAACTAGGACTATATGTTCAACTGTTGATGGAGAGAGAAAAATTATTGAACATATTTGAAGTGAAATGCTTCTAGTGATGAATAGGAAACCTAAAGAGAAGTGAAGCAAAGGATCATGACAGAAAGTTTAAAAGTGGTAAAAATATTGGATTTGATATCTGGGTCGGTTGCTTAGGGACTGAGGGCATATGGAAAAGAATAATCGTAGAGTAGGAATGATGGCTTTCTTTTTTAAGTTTATTCAACATTTATGGCTATTCCTTTTTAAAATTTTTTTGGTGTATATATCATCAATATCAATCCTATGCTTACTTCCATAATTAGATCATATTTTATTTACTAAAAGAATGAAGAACATAAGGAAAATGAGGGAAGTGGTGGAAAGATATAGAGAAGAGAAAATAAAAATAGATAAAATACAGATATTTTAAAAATGGGTTTCTGCCCCAAAACAAAAAAGTTCGTGTCAGGGAATAAAACTCCTAGAGAACAACAGATAAAAATAGGATAAGAGAATATATATTTAACAAGACAGCTATTTGAAAACAGTAGAGATCAACTAATGCTAACAGATTTTATGGGCTAAGATCTTAGAGAAAAGAAGATGTCACTCAGTTGAATCCTGTACTCAACAAAGATTTTCCAGTTGGTTCACGTATGTGGAGAAACCTAGCCTAAGTAGAAATCCTCGTGTCTATGGTAGGCTCACTAGACTGGAGAGACAAAAATAGGTCCCCATGTTCAGGAAATCAAAGATCCTGGGGGAAGAAGAAGCACAGAGGAATTAGCTCTATGTTCTGTGTTCAGTTTTCTCTCAAGAAATTTGCCAGTTCCTAAGCTCTCTAGACCTGGGGCAAGAGGTCAAGGAATTGAGCAAAACCAGCTGATAAGAAGCAGATTGAAGATTTACCTGACTTACAGTTCTGAAGAACAAAACTTGGAATTGAAATCTGTTCATGACCGTTTCAGTGGAACCTCAGGCTTTCTGCTGAGACCTCTGGAGGGCTGCACTATAGCAGTAGGAGTAAATTAGGAAGAGCAAAACATCAGAAAGCTGAAATCTCAGTGCCTGGTTGTATTCAAATGGTTTTCTCATACCTACTTGCTGCCAGAAGGTGACTAACTTCTCTCTGGAGGAAGATAACTTCAACAAGAGCACCTATAATTTTTCATATACAATGTCTGGCAGACAATCGGAAATTACCAGGCTTGCCAGTAAATGAGACCAAATGACAGAAAGCCAACAGAAAATTTGCACAATAAAACAGATCTATGATGATGCAGATACTGCAGTTTTTATTCAAACCAGACTTTCAAATAACTATGATTAATATATTCAATGATAGCAGTTTTGGAAGTACAGTAACTATCACAAGAGAATTGGAATATATAATAAAGATTCAAATGGAAAGTCCAGAACTAAAAACATACAATAACCTAAAATTGATAATTCAAAATATGTGTTTAACAGAAGAGAGAAAGAGAGAGCATTAGTGAACTGGAAGATAGAACAATAGGAAATATCCAGATTGCAGTATTGAGAGAAAAAAAACTTAAAACACAGAAAATGTCATGAGACGTATGGAAGTTGGTAAATAGGACTAACATAATGTGTATTTGGAATCCCATATGGAAGTGAGAGAGAGAGAGAGAAATGTGGAAAATATTATTAGAAAAGTTATTTCAAAGAATATTTCTAAACCTATGAAATACATCATCACAGGTCAAAGAAACATGGGACCCAAAGAGGATATATGCAAAGAAAACAACATGTAGGCACGTTAGAGCCAAACTGTTGAAAACCAAAGGCAAAAGGAAAATCTTAAAACAGAGAAAAACGATACAACACCCTCAAAGTACTAACATTGACACCCTTTTCAACAGAAATAAGAGAGGTCAGAAAAAAAGATTGTATTCATTTACCTGGGTTACAGTTACAAAGTACCACAAACTGGCTGACTTAAACAGAAATTTGTTGTCTCACAGTTCTGAGAGCTAGAAGTCTGGAATTAAGGTGTTACCAGGATCATGTTCCCTCTGAAACTTGCCGACGTGTCCTTTCTTGACTCTTCCTAGCTTATGGTGGCTGGCTGGCAATCTGGCATTCCAGGGATTAAACAGATGGATCACTACAGTCTTCCATGTTCATATAGCATTCTCCCTGTGTTTCTTCACATCATCTTCCCCACATGTGGGTCTGTCTCTATGTCCAAGTTTCCCTTTTTTATAAGAACACCAGTCGTGTTGCAGTAGAGCTCATCCTAATGATCTTATTTTAATTTGACTAGCTCTATAAAAACCCTATTTCCAAAATAAGGTCACATTCTGAGGTACTGTGAGTTAGGTCTTTACATATATTTTGGGGGAACACAACCCATAACAGCAATAAAATGCCCTATTTGAATGATAAACCACAAGATCATCCTAATCCTTGCGTAACTGTGGGTATGTTTGATTCACCTGAGGGAGAAGTAGTGCTATAGAGTAATTTTAGATCAGACACTTTTCTAGGATGCATTCCAGAGTAAATTGTTGAAAGCAAACTTGATGGGATCAAGGACTGGAACAAAAACAAGAAACACATAAGCAACAGAACAGAAAAAAGAACAACACATAAACGGTAACAACAAACTCGTATGTGAACTCTCTTCATCTATAAGGGATAATTATACATGTGATGAATCATGACTCAGAAAGTACTGGGAGGTGAAATTTTCCAAATAATACTAATCCGCTATTTAAAAAGTAGAAAATGCATCTTATGCCGATGTTTGAAAATAGTCCCAGGTGACTTTGTAGATGCTGGTTCCTGCTCTTCAAGAATCCTTCTCTCTGATCTTCTTCATTCTTTGTACTTAGATACTTTAAAGGGTCTTTCTCTATGTAAATACCTCATTTCCAAAACCAAGAAATACATTATTTACAAGATCATTTGTGGGGACCTTGTAAATATCCCTGTGCCTTTCCAGTTATTCTAGAAAATAAAGCACAACATTTCTTACTTTTCCTATTTCAGTAACTTTTCATACCCAGAAATGCACTATTCATTTTAAACAAAATATGAGTAACTTTCTTAATTCTATATTTTACTTAAACAAAACAATTTGGATGCTTTTCCATGGGTGAAACTATGCATATGTCTGAAGTGTCACATTTTATCTGAGAATATTAACAAAAATGAAAATTTCTTATGTTGCATATTTAAAAATTTGATGACCATCTAAAATTATTATTTGCATTAATTTATTCCATAATATGAATTATTAAATGAATCACATTTATATAACAAAGGCATTCTGAAGTACATGCTTTAGCCTCAAGCATTTTGAGTCATTTTCTTCATCCCATTTTGAACACTACTAAATATGTGAGATTGTTTTTCTAATTAGAACAATATATACATCATACTTATATTTTAAAAAACATTTTCATTCTTTCCTATGTGATCAACATTAGAAAATGTAATTCAGAAAATCCAGGATTTTCAGTATGTGTGAAATCTTCTTACTGTAGTATCTCCTTATTTTTGAACCCTATTTGAAAAAAGTACTTTTCACGAGTCAGTGTCCCATTGCTGGTGGTCACAGGAGAGGGTCTGGCCCAAGAACAGACTAAATCCCTCTGGGCAGTGATGGCTTGTTTGCCAGGTATCTTCCAGGAAAAGTGTCTGGAATCTTTCCAGAAGCATCCAGGAGCCATCCCCCCAACCCCTACCCAGTCATCCAACTAGATAGAAAGACCACTTCTTCCTCTCTCACAAAACAGATAATTAATTAAAAATGCCTCTGATACCAAATTTCCTTAAGGTAAGGAAAAAAGAGAAAACAGAATGCCATTTTGTCTACTATTCCCTAGGTGAGCACTGTGGGAAAAGTCAAAGCTAGGAGAGAGAAAAGAAACTAGAATTGAGTACTAGAATTGAGTACCTTTGTACTACATTCAGAGGGAACTATTCTATAAATGAGCCTATATTGAAGGAGAAGAACAAAGTTGCAGGACTGACACTACTCAACTTCAAGATTTACTAGAAAGTCTTGGTATTGGTGAAAGAATAGACAAATAGATCGATGGAACAGACTAGAGAGACCAAATAGCCCCACATAAATATAGTCAACCGATCTTTTACAAAGGAGCAAAGGCAACACAATGGAAAAAAGATATTCTTTTCAAAGATGGTGCTAAAACAACTGGACATACGAGTGTAAAATAAGGAATCTAGACACAGATCTTAACACTGTTTGCAAAATTTAACATAAAGTGAGTCATAGACCTAAATGTGAAATAGGTAAATGCAAAATCAAAAATCTCCTAGAAGGTAACATAGGAGAAAATCTAGATGACCTTGAGTTTGGTAATGACATTTTAGATACAACCTCAAAGGCGTGATCCATGAAAGAAATAATTGATAAGTCGGATTTTAAAAATAAAAAATTCTGATCTGGGAAAGACTGTCAAGAGAATGGGAAGACAAGCTAGACACTGGGAGAAAATATTTGCAAAAGACATATCTGATAAAGGACTGTTATCCAAAATATAAACAGATCTCTTAAAGCTCTACTAGGAAAAAACAAACAACCAAATTAAAAAATGGGCAAAAGATCTGAACAGACACCCCACCAAAAAAGATGTACAGATGGCACATAAGCATAGGAAAAGATGCTCCGTATCATATGCCATTAGCGAACTGCACAGTAAAACACATTATGACTACAGACCTATTCCAGCAGTGAAAATCCAAAACACTGATAACACCAGATGCTGCCAAGGAAACTCTCATTCATTGTTGGTGGGAATACAAAATGGTACAGCCACTTTTGAAGACAATTTGG
This sequence comes from Grampus griseus, assembly GCF_964374135.1. Lineage (NCBI taxonomy): Eukaryota > Metazoa > Chordata > Mammalia > Artiodactyla > Delphinidae > Grampus > Grampus griseus. The sequence goes on from NC_139004.1 coordinate 14,786,705, forward strand.
CAGTTTTTTCTAATAAAACTAAACATACTCTTACCATATGATCCAGCAAGTGTGCTCCTTGGTATTTACCCAAATGAGTTGAAAAATTATGTCCACACAAAACCCTGCACACAGATGTTTATAGCAGCTTTATTCATTGTTGCCCAAACCTGAAAGCAACCAAGATGTCCTTCAGCAGATGAATGGATAAATAACTGTGGTACATCCAAAAAAATGGAATATTATTCAGTGCTAAGAAGACGTGAGCTTTCAAGCCTTGAAAAAACATGCAGACAATTTAAGTGTATATTTTGAAGTGAAAGAAGCCAATCTGAAAAGGCTACAGACTGTATGATTCCAACTATATGACATTGTGGAAAAGGCAAAACTGTGGAGACAGTAGAAACATCCGTGGTTGCCAAGTATTAGAGGAGAAGTAGAGATGAATAGGCGGAGCACAGAGTTTTCGGAGCGGTGAAGCTACTCCGTATGGTATTATAATGGTAGGTACATGTCCTTATGTATCTGTCAGAACCCATAGAATGTACAGCAGGATGAGTGAACGCTAATGTAAACTAGGGACTTCGAGTGATAATGACGTGTCAGTGTAGGTTCATGGATTTTTAACAAATCCATTACTGTGGTGCCCTATCGTGGTAGTGAGGGAGGCGGTGGGGAGGCAGGGCAGGAAGCACATGGGGACACTGTGTACTTTGTACACAGTTTTGCTGTGAACCTAAAACTGTTCTGAAAAATCAAGTCTATTAGAAAAAACCAGCCTTTAGTTTTGTCATCTACATTTAACTTCACCCAGCAATCAAAAGAGTCAAGCTTGTTTCTGAAGCCCAGGTACCCGAGAAGGGAAGCAACAGGCTGCTGTTGCTGGTCACGAGCTTTCAGATAGTGTGTCCTCCAAAGTCAGCTTTGTCCTCTGTTCATCAGCAAGCAATGCCGCTGTCTGTACTGGGCTTGGTAAAACTGTGTCTGAAACTGCACTGACTCCTCTCACAGCCCTGCCATGTCAATTCTCTGTTTGTATTTGTGGGTTTCATTTTTGCTTGTTCTTAAGCCTTTTCTAGATAACTTGTGGTTTATTCTGGTCTGTAGCTTTTATTCCTTTTATAAGGTGGACCAAAGGCAGAAATCAATAGGAAGAAATAAACAAAAGCATGGAGGGATCTCTTTGGAATTATTTTTTTCATACATGAATTTCAAAAACATGGCATTGTGCCGTACTCCAGATGATGACGTTGTTTCCCATGTGGTGTGGGTTAGCAATGCTGATGCCGTTATACGTGTGCACTGGAATTGACAATGAAATAAATGGTTGGCAGATGGTAGAAGCCAGGTTTCTCACTGTAGGAGTGGGAGTTAATAGGTAAACAAGGGAAAGAGGCTAGAATGATCCATGAAGAAATGGGTTAGAGTTGGCGACATCATTACGGACTCATGTAAAGCTTAATATTGATATAGATGGCTACATGAAGAAATGTTTATAGATATGTCTATATCCAAGGGTTAGTGTACAAACATATTCCTGGCATGAGGGGGCCTAAAAGCAACCAGTAGCAACAAGCACAGTTAGCACCCAGATCTTGGTTTTTAATACTGTTCTCCAGTAAAAGGAACCACGGCTCCTTGAAGAAATGGTTATTTCTAGGCCTGGGGACACAGGATGAGATGATGAGCCTGGAGCATCTTATAGTGCCAGAAAGTAAAGTAGTGCTAAAAGCAAAACAAAGAAACAAAAAGTACCTCACAACAATGAGGGTGTGTCGAAGGGACAGAGGAGGCAACGGAAAGAGCTGTCAGTGACCAAAGCTGGAACACTTGGAGCGACACAATAAATAAGTAGCATTGGCTCATAACCCAAAGACAATATCCATGAAGCCAGGCTGATATCAATAAATGGTTCAATAAATAGATAGATGGAGAAGAAGAGATAAATTACCCGTGCAGAAGAATTCCACTTAAGTTATGTAAATACTCTACCCTGAATGAAGGAGTGCATAACTCACCAGTCCTTACGTTTAGCGGGGAAAGTGTAGTGACTTTCTTCCAAAGAGCAGAGAATAGAAAGAAGGAAGAAGGAGTAACTTTACCCAAGCCAAGCAGTCAAGGTCAACGTCAGCAGTGATAAGTCATGTTGATGGTACGTGCATTTGGTCTGATGTGTTACAAATGGCTCTTTACCTCTGTGGTCTTCCATCCAAAACCCCATAACCCCAGTCTAAGCGTAGCAAAAGCGCCAGCAAGTCCCAGTTGAGGGACAGCTTTCAACAGACCTGAGCAGTCTCCTCAAAAATTGTCAAGGGCGTCAAAAACAAAGTAAGTGTGAGAAACTGCCACAGTCTAGAGGAACCTAAGGAGACAACTAAATTTAACGTGGTGTCCTGGTTGGGGTCTTAGAACAGAAAAAGGGGTCTTAGAACAGAATAATGTATGGACTTTAGTTAATAAAAATGTACGTCTGTTGGTTCATTAATATAACAAAGGTACCATACTAGTGTTAGATGTCAATAAAAGAAGAAACTGAAGGTGGGTATACAGGAACTCTCTGTACTATCTTCACAGTTTTTCTGTACACATAAAACTGTTCTAAAATAAAAGTTTATTTTTAAAAAATGGGATTTTGTTGTGCTAGGAAAAAATGGTATATGAAGGAAGTGTGTATTAATGTATCTCTGTAATATACTTATATAGAGGTCAGCATGCTTTGGGACTTGAAAGTGGCTCTTGCAATAGAGTGGTTTTAAATAAAACCACAAAGCATGCCCACAAGAAAATGGTCAAGAATGGCTATTTGGCAAATAAACGTTTGTATTTGAGACTGTCTGTGACATATCACCACAGAAATTCTTAGAAATGGTTCAAATTCTCAGGAAGCCTGAGCATAAACACATGATAAATCATTCACATGCTAACCTTGGCTTCCCCATGGTGAAGAAATTGCCTTGGAAAAAGAACTACATTTAAAATCCATCTACGTAGGATGAATGAAAATCTGTTTGCCCATATTACTGAGCAGGTTTTCACCAAACACTGCTGATGAGAGTGATATTTCAGAGGATGGGACAGGCAAGAGAATAGTTGAGATTCCCAGGAAATATTCAGCAGTAGATGGTGAAACTAATCCAGACTTTGGGAACAGAGTTTTGCAGCAAGGAGCATGTCTGAAGTGTGTTAGCATAGAACGTCTGAGATGAGAAGGATTAATATCTGGGGGTCCACCAGAGGAGGGCAAGTCGTTGGAGTTCCAGAAATAATCGAATTTAAGAACACAGGGTCATGACTTACAGACCTGGACCCATTTTCTGTTTCTATCCCTCTCCAGCTCTGTGACTTCAGATGAGTTACAGCAGCTTTCCGAAGCCTTAATCTCATTGCCTGACAAATGGGAATAATAAGGGTACTTACCTCATAAGGTTGTTGTGAGTATTAAGTAACATATGGTTTTAAATGTTTCGCATGGTTCTTGGCTCGTATTTAATAAAGGACAGCTGCAATTATTATAAATATGTTATTACTCATGTCATTTTAGGGGTGCCTGCAGAGGCCCATAGTATGTGAGCGAAGCACCTAAGACAATGTCTGGCACAGACTAGGGGCAAGGGTGCCTCTTCCTCAAATGTGATGGCTTGCCCATGTGATATGGCCCATTGGGCTTTTAGTCAGTTTATTTTCTTTGATGTCTGCTCCTGGTTATCTGCGTGGTATTTGCATATCCATTAGAGAGTTTTTCATTTACTTTCAGTTCATTTCTTTTTTTTTTTCTCTCCATTAATATGTAAGTTCAGCACTAATAATCACAGTTAACCACAGACTTTTAAACCCACAACCATAGCAGTCCAAGTCTGCACTTAAGGCCACAATCTATTCTTTTTCTATAGAATCGGCTCTGCTAAAAAAACATTTAAAAAGCAATATACACATAGATATCACATGTGCTTGTAAGTTTTCTGGACAATGGGTATTTAATTTTTTATTAGGAAAAGAAGTCATAGTAACCAGCAAAAATTCTTTGTTTTTAATTCTACTTCTAGGTGTGATGTGTCTTAGATAATAAAATGAGAATCTGATGATTCACTGCAGTGCTATCACTCACTGGGATGGAGGATTACAGAGATGCATTTTAAACTTCTAGAGCTAAAGTCCAAAGATTTGGGTCTGGTGCTAAATTAATAGCTATGAACTGAGACCATGTCTTATGAGAGGTAGCTGAGGTAGTTTCCTGAGGGATGTAATGGTAAAGAGCAAGTGTACAGGGCAGAGGGAATGAAATAGGAAAGAAGAAAAAGTCAATATAAGGAAGTGTTATCAAGTTCGCTACCAGAAAGGGTGACTAGAATTTCATCCCATTAGCATCACAAGAGCATTATGAAATGGGTCTTAAACTGCCCATCCAAGTACAGAAGAGTGAAGCCTTCAACCACTGGCACCTGATACCCATACTTGTTAACTCCTCTGCCCTTCTGGCTTGCACTGTATGAGTGTGAAGTGGGTTCCCATAAGGTATTTCCTTCTTTGATATCAGAGAAGTCCCAGGACAGGAAGAGATACAGTCCAGGCCTAAGGCAGGGCTTTGCCTGTTGTACCTGCGTAAGTCTGGACAAAGCCAGCATGGAAGTGGTCACTGAAGCAATGGATGCCCTGGAGTGATGGATAGGAGGTGCCAAGTCCACTCTATAAAGGTCACTCCATCATTCAACTTTTCCAGGCCTCAGTGTTCTGACCAATTAAACGCAACTTTACTTAACCCAGCAGCTACACATGGAAATCCATTGTGCAGCAAGCACTGTTTTAGATGGTTGAACAAGATCTAGGTTTTCAAGCACAGATTCCACTTTTGCAATCTTAGGCAGCCCTCTTTTTTAAAAGATAGGTGAAAGTGAAGCTGCATAGATTGAAGAAAGACATGAAGCCCCAGCTCAGTCTCCCTTATCAGCCCCAAACCTAACATGTGAGGGACGCTGGAACTCAGAGGATCCCAATTTATATATACTGAACCAAGTGCCCACTCAGTTTACTCCATGGTCTACGTGTTATGTGACTCTGTGTGACCAGGATAATTAGTTCTCAAAGGGCGTGGAGGGCAAGTAGTTCTGGGACAGTCGCCAGTTACCATGGAGGCTGACACATCCTTCTCATCCTCTAACACAGGAAGCACTGAGAGGCAGCCATGATTCAAGGTACGATCTACCAAATTCAGGTATGTTTCCTGAATGGTATGGTCCTTGAACCAGAATATCAAAGAGGAAAAACAGAAGTTCACCTCTTTAAGAGCGTGCTAAGCAAGCCACAGAGAGGGAGAATATATTTGCAATACATGTATTTGACTAAGGACTTAATATCAAAATATGTAAAGAATTCCAACAAATCAAACTGAAAAAGTAAACAATCTCATGGGGAAAAGTCTTGAATGCCACAAAAAAGATATGCAAATGACCAGTTATGAAAGATGTTCAACATGATTGCTCATCAGAGGAAAGCAAATTCAAACCCCAATGTGATTCTACTTCATACCACCAGAATGATACAAACAAAAAAGATTGACAATACCAACTTTTTTTTTTTTTTCCCGGTATGCGGGCCTCTCACTGTTGTGGCCTCTCCCGTTGCGGAGCACAGGCTCCAACGCGCAGGCTCAGTGGCCATGGCTCACGGGCCCAGCCGCTCCGCGGCCTGTGGGATCTTCCCGGACCGGGGCACGAACCCGTGTCCCCTGCATCGGCAGGCAGACTCTCAACCACTGTGCCACCAGGGAAGCCCAACAATACCAACTTTTGTTTATTTATTATTTATTTATTTTACATCTTTATTGGAGTATAATTGCTTTACAATGGTGTGTTAGTTTCTGCTTTATAACAAAGTGAATCAGTTATACATATACATATGTTCCCATATCTCTTCCCTCTTGCATCTCCCTCCCTATCCCACCCCTCCAGGGGGTCACAAAGCACCGAGCTGATCTCCCTGTGCTATGTGGCTGCTTCCCACTAGCTATCTGCCTTACGTTTGGTAGTGTATATATGTCCATGCCTCTCTCTCGCTTTGTCACAGCTTACCCTTCCCCCTCCCCATATCCTCAAGTCCATTCTCTAGTAGGTCTGTGTCTTTATTCCTGTCTTACCCCTAGGTTCTTCATGACATTTTTTTCCCTTAAATTCCATATATATGTGTTAGCATACGGTATTTGTCTTTCTCTTTCTGACTTACTTCACTTTGTATGACAGACTCTAGGTCTATCCACCTCATTACAAATAGCTCAATTTCGTTTCTTTTTATGGCTGAGTAATATTCCATTGTATATATGTGCCACATCTTCTTTATCCATTCATCCGATGATGGACACTTAGGTTGTTTCCATCTCCAGGCTATTGTAAATAGAGCTGCAATGAACATTTTGGTACATGACTCTTTTTGAATTATGGTTTTCTCAGGGTATATGCCCGGTAGTGGGATTGCTGGGTCATATGGTAGTTCTATTTGTAGTTTTTTAAGGAACCTCCATACTGTTCTCCACAGTGGCTGTATCAATTTACATTCCCACCAACAGTGCAAGAGGGTTCCCTTTTCTCCACACCCTCTCCAGCACTTAATTGTTTCTAGATTTTTTGATGATGGCCATTCTGACCGGTGTGAGATGATATCTCATTGTAGTTTTGATTTGCATTTCTCTAATGATTAATGATGTTGAGCATTCTTTCATGTGTTCCAACAATACCAACTTTTGATGAGGCTGAGGAATAACTGGCATTCCCATACACTGCAGTTGAGAGTATAAATTGATACCACCATTTTGTAAGAATACTTACAAGCATCCTCTAAAGCTTAATATGCACATGTCTTGTGATCCAAACAATTCTGTTCCTAGATATTATACCATATTAAATGTGTTTGCCAAAAGAACATGAATGTTCATAGCAACACTACACACTATAGTACCAACATGGAAACAGCCAAAATGTCCATCCATTGTAAAATGAATACACCAACTATGGAATATTAATGCAGTAGATTCTAATCATCAGTGAGAGTGAAAAAGAACTATAGCTACACACGACAACGTGGATGATTCTTACAAATAAAATGTTGGACAGACATGAAAGAGTATATATTTTATTATTCCACCTACATAAAATTTTAAAACAGGAAAAAGTAATCTATGATCTATATTAGAAGTCAAGATAATGGTTACACTTGGGGAGGTAGTGACTGGAAGGGGCCATGAGGGGACTTCTGCAGAAGTGCCAATTTTCTGTTTCTTCATTTGGGAAGTGGTTGCATGTATGCCCTCCCCTTATGAAAATTCATCAAATGGTCCACCTGTGATTTTTGAACTTTTATTTGTCTTTTACACCTTAATAGAATTTATGCACACATACAAACACATATGCACACACAGAAACCAGTTCCTCAAGTAGAAGATCTTTATTGAGGAGTTCAGTGCAAATCTTAAAGTTACTGAGGGAGGGGACCTCACTGTTTCTCAAATTAAAAATCTGCCTCTGGACAAAAATTTACAAAAGAGTTCTGAGAAATACAGATTTGATGGTTGGTTTGAGATACTATAGTGTCATAATTTGTTGATATAGTTAATTCATTCAGTCATAGCAAGCAATAAATACTGATCTATTCAGCTTTTCCTTTCTGTAAGGCATGATACTAGATACTTAGTTAAAACTGAAACAAGGAAAAGCCCTGTCTTCCCAGAGCTTGCAGAGCTGTTGGGGAGGTAAGAAATGCATGCTATGAAGTAGATTTCAGGTGCTCTCAAAACAGAAAGTAACTGTGTGAGATGACGTTACTTAGCTTGACTGTAGTAATCATTTCACCATGTATATGTGCATCCTATCATGATGTTGTATGCCTTAAATGTATACAATTTTATTTTAAAAATAAAATTAAAGAAGAATATCAGGGCTTCCCTGGTGGCGCAGTGGTTGAGAGTCCGCCTGCCGGTGCAGGGGACACGGGTTCGTGCCCCGGTCTGGGAAGATCCCGCATGCCGCAGAGCAGCTGGGCCTGTGAGCTATGGCCGCTGAGCATGCGTGTCCGGAGCCTGTGCTCCGGAGTGGGAGAGGCCACAACAGTGAGAGGCCCGCGTACCGCGAAAAAAAAAAAAAAAAAGAATATCATATTTAGTATCATAAAAGAGGTACAAAGAAAATATTGCAGGAGTTTAGAAGTAGAAGAGGTCATTCATATCTAAGAGACTCAAGGAAGGTTTCAGGGTGGAGGGAGCATTTTGAGTTACACTTCTGCCAAAGTAGGTTAAATTTAACTTTGTGGAGACTGGTGAGTAGGACCAGCTAAGGACCACATCAAGACAGGAAAATGGCTGAACTGGGGACAGTGAGTCACTTGGTCCAGAGTCACGGAGTTTTGGAGTGAGTAGATCTGTTTATTTGTTTAATGTGAGTAGTTTCATTTATTTGTTAGTTAATTCGACAAATGTATATTAAACTCCTCCCATGGTCCAGGATTGGGAATATAACTGTAAATAGGTTTTCTATTCTTTCTGCCCTTGTGGACTTCATAAAGCCTAAGGGAAGATAAACAAGTAAATGAATCTTTAAAATACAGTATGATGCAGGGCACATTCGGGGGAACAGGTGCTGTGAAAGCTCAGAGCAGAGCTACACAACCCGCTTGTGGGCTTAGGGAAGAACTCTCAGAAGAAATGTCATGCCAAGTAAGATCCGAATAATGATGTAGGGTCACAGCAATATTGGAATCTTGGGTGCCAGCCTGAGAAATATGAACAGTGTAGAATAAGTTAGGTTGTTTGCATTGAAATTTGAGCAAAGAAATGATATGATCCAAACAGTTCTTTATGACGTCTGATCTTGCTGCTACATAGGATGAATATGAGTAAGGGAGAAACTGAGTTGGGGAGACCAGTTAGCACACTTTTGGTAAGAAGTAGTAAGTGTTTGAACAATTTTGTCCAGAAAAATTTAGAGAAATGGATAGATCTTAGATGTACTGCAGTTATAGACCCGAGAGAATTTGTCAACCAATTTTATTTTAGTTGGGAAAAAGAAAAGAATGAAAAGATTGTGAGCCTAAGTAACGTGCAATTTGCAAAGAGGAAATTTAAGGCAGGAGGATGCTTGGAATAGAGGGAGGTTGAGATGTGTGTCTGTGCTCTGGAGAGAGAGCTGGGGAGACCAGCTTGGATGCATTGCATTTGAGATGCCAGAAGGATATCTTGACAGGAAGTTTCAGATAGACAGAGTTTTAAAGTTTGGGAGAGAGAGAATGCCAGAGCTGGAAGGAAAGATCTGGAAGTCTTATACCAGGTGGAAATATTGATCACACACATGAAACCAGATGAGATTGACAAATGACACGACATATAGAGAAAAACAAGAAAAAGCAAGCCAATAGTGAGACCTGGGGGCAGGGACAACATTTAGAGGGGTAGGAGAGCAGGTGGAAAAGACAGAGAGGAGCAGGTAAAGAGAGGGAAGAAGAAGGTGCCAGAAAGTCATTAAAGCAAAGTTTCAGGAAAAACGGGCAATGGGTCCACTGTGTCAGATGCGATCAGAGGTTCTGGTATTGGAGCTGTGCTTGAGAGTTGTGCTACTGTTATGTGTGTACCACCTTGGGACAGGCAATGTGTGGGGAGAGAATAGCTAGAATTGATACTGCTTTCTTTGATATTTCCCCTAACGTCAGCTTCCTGTGTACTGGGATAACTAACATTTTAAGTCAGGTGCCGTAAGCACATTTCTGTTAGAGCCAAGACTTTGAAAACCAAACCAAACCATTTGAAAATGGTCATTTGGGTGCAAAGATTCTGTGGTTCTGCCTTAGTGTCTCTATATAAAACAACTTATTTTAATGACAACCTGAGCTAGAAAATGTATATTAAAGTATTAGATAAATACTTTAAAAGCAAAATGTTCTTGATTTAAAAAGAAAATGCTTGGGACAGCACAAAATGAAACTAAGAAAAAGGTGTTGAAAACTAGACAGAGGCAAACAGATGCCCACTTTTTAAGCAGGTGTTCATCTCAAGCAGATAAGAGGAAGCTGACTGTCTGGGGGTAGTGGCCTCTCTTTGGAAAATTTTCCTACTAAAATCTGCGTTGAGTTGATATGTAGTCGTATCCAACCGGATCCAGATTTGTCATTTCATCTCTCTGGCAAGTGTCCATCTCATATCAACTTCCTTCTTCAGTAGTATGGTCATATACCCCTTTTGCCCTGTTGTCCTGGTGTAATTACCAATAGCACCTCCTTTCACTTTCAGATATGTCCCAGAGAGGATGTTAAATTATATGTTCATTCTGCTCCTAGGTCCCTCATACACTCAGTGGAAAAATAATAGTGAAGTTTGAGGGTTCTGACATTCAAATGGACTGGAATTTGAATCCACATTCTGTCATTTTCGAGCTTGGTTTTGGCAAGATTTGCTCTTTAACCTCTCTGGACTTCAGTTACCTCAAATGATAAATGAGAATAATTATAGAACTTACTGTATAGGGTTATTGTAATGAGTTAATGTCCATAAAGGGTTGAAACACTTTGCCTGGAACATATAGAAACACTTGATAAATGTTACCAGTTATTATTATCATGATTATTATTGTCATCCCCCATCCAGAGCACTTCCACAGACTGGGGTTTATTTGAAGCTATGTTTTTTTTCAGCTTACAAGGGAAGTGCCCCTCTCTCTATGCCAAAAACTCCGCTGCAGATGACATTTCCCCTGGTGTTAGGTGCAGTTAGGAGACCCCTTAATCATTTTTCACCTGTATGGGTTTATCCCAACATTATGCTTGCTATTGGCTCCATGGTAATCAGTCATAGCTCCTGGACCCACTCTGAAGTGAGGATAGAAATAGAAGCAACAACTGTAAACATGCTCAATAAGCTACATAACCTGCATTCTGAGTTCACATCATATACATTTATCAGGCATTTCCTTATCTTCACATGTATTGTTACATGTATAACGACATGAATCTTGGAAGAATAAAGTCTTTTTCTTACAGTTCTGTGAAATATCTTCTCGGACCTGAAATCCAAGTCCTCTAATTCTTTGTCTGCTACCACTGTAAGGGATCAAGTTAGCTGCAAATATCTAAAAACTGAACCAAATAACTCTGTGGATTTTTTCACTATCTCAGAAGTCTGAAAACATGCAAGCTATTCATTGCCGTATACAGATTCCACTATCAGTTTAGGCCACAAGTCTGTGTCTCAAAAATTGTGTGACACACATAATGTAATAGGACTAACATCACTCTTGCCTTTTTAAGCCTTTTTCTGCAGAAAGTCTTATTAGCAGACCCTCTTTAGTGCATGAGAGAATTAGGTCATTAGAGTCACACTTACTGAAAGTGTATGTTGCTTCAGCATCACCAGTTGCCAGTGTCATGTCTGATTTTAAGAACTATAGGATTGCTGATACCGTTATATGTCATGGAGTGCGAGGTGTTTTTAAGATTTCTACATGTATGCTTCGAATTTCTCTTACATCTCGTCTGCATGGATGTTGTTAATGTTTGTGGACATTTGTGATCACCTATGCGAAAGGGAGTGAGTAAACCCAGGGGTGTTTCCTTTCTGTTAGGATTACCCCGTTCCTGTTTGGTTTCAGTTAGGGGCAGATGGGGGGCAATGTGTGAGTCCCTGGGGTGCTGGCCATACTCATCAGAGGCCTGCAGTCCTCCGGCAAATACCAGTTTCCATTGTGCTTCCAGATCGTCTCTGCTGCTGCACTCTGTTCCCCCCACCCCCTTCCACGCTTAAAGCGTCATCTGGACAAGAAGTGGATCACAGCAAGAAGCAAAAATCCCTCTTAAATTTCAGGTTCTATATGTATTTGCCCAACAATATATTATTCTCTGTTCAGGAGACTATAGCAACTCACTCTTCTGACTGATAATCTCATCTTCTGGTTGCCTGAGTCTTGCCCACCACAGACAAAGAGTGCATCATTTTCCCAAAATACTCATAAGCAGGGGAGTGATTAAGAATCCATTCTTTCACCAGGAGGGACCTAAGGGTGAATGTTATGTTTGCCACTGATGAATTGGAAAACTTCAGGTATGTCCCTGAATTTCCTCATCTTCAAACCTGTGGTCATAATAGTAGCCACTACCAACAGCTGCAACAAAGGTTACACGAGATAAGACAAGCACTTCATCCAGGGTCCGGCACGCAAGTGTTCAATTACTGCTGGCTGGTACAATATATTAACCTATCATTTAAGTGGAAAGTTTTCGTTCTCATAACAATAGGTTGTAGCCTAGACTGAGACCTGCCATTAGGGTGAACCGTTCTTCCCCATCACAGCAGGCCAGACTTGGTCGAGAATATAATTCAGACCCTCTTCAGCTCTCTGTCTTCAGAAATACCATCGCTCTGAAGATAGCGAGTAGAGAAGAGCTGATGACAAGTTACTGAGCTGGAAATAAAGGGGTAAAAAGAATGCATTTATGAACACATGAGTTTTCAAAAACCTCTCAGCATGTCTATGGGACTTTATTTGGTATCAGTGCCATCTGTTTGCCGGATGTCTCTGACAGAAATGTGTCCATGAATTTGGACTCTTCTTTTTTTCCCCCCTCAGCTGTGCACTGTAGCCAGATGTTCTTGTGTTTCAGAAGCAGCCACGTCCGTCAAGCTCTTTGCGAGACCGGATCATTCATGCTTGTGTAACTTCATTTCTCCAGCAGTGACACTAGTGGGCTTGTTTATCTACTTTTTCCCCCTGATTTTTTTCTCACGTTGCTTCAAATTAAATTAAAAGCCAACACAGTCACTGATTAACCAAGGGTGGCACATTTGTAAACTTGGATTTGCCAGGTTGCCAGTTGAGAAAAATCCCTCTACACTCTTTGCCAACACTGTGTCTACCAGGCACCATTGGTGTCTTGGCAGTGCTGCTTGGGTTTTGTCAGAACATAATGTAGCTGTGTAAAAGATGTCCTTCAGAGATGTTAGCTGACTTGCGTTGTTCCCAGACTTAAATATGCTGTGAACTAATTAACACCAGTGTGAGAGTAAATACTCAAATATCGTTACCTTGCAAATAACAGCACACAAATTTCTGTGCACGGGTTTCTGTCTCCTAAAAAGAGAATGATGATGATTATTATCACAGGAAGAGAAAATATTGGGACAGTAAAGCATTGGCGTCTGCTAACAGGCAATCTCTCATTCCAGTTCCTAACAAGCTTGCAAAGTCCAGGGTAGAGACATATTATCAGAAGTGCATGTTAAAAATACTGCAGGGCTTCCCTGGTGGCGCAGTGGTTGGGAGTCCGCCTGCTGATGCAGGGGACATGGGTTCGTGCCCCGGTCTGGGAAGATCCCTCATGCCGCAGAGCAGCTGGGCCAGTGAGCCATGGCCGCTGAGCCTGTGCATCCGAAGCCTGTGCTCCGCAATGGGAGAGGCCACGACAGTGAGAGGCCCGCGTACCACAAAAAAAAAAAAAAAAAAAAACCTGCTACAGCTAATCAATGAATTTGGTAAAGTTGAAGGATACAAAATTAATGCACAGAAATCTCTTGCATTCCTATACACTAATGATGAAAAATCTGAAAGAGAAATTAAGGAAACACTCCAATTTACCATTGCAACCAAAAGAATAAAATACTTAGGAATAAACCTACCTAGGGAGACAAAAGACCTGTATGCAGAAAATTATAAGACACTGATGAAATAAATTAAAGATGATACCAACAAACGGAGAGATATACCATGTTCTTGGATTGGAAGAATCAATATTGTGAAAATGACTATACTGCCCAAAGCAATCTACAGATTCAATGGAATCCCTATCAAATTACCAATGGCATTTTTTACACAACTAGAAAAAAGAATCTTAAAATTTGTATGGAGACACGAAAGACTCCGAATAGCCAAAGCAGTCTTGAGGGAGAAAAAAACGGAGCTGGAGGAATCAGACTCCCTGACTTCAGACTACACTACAAAGCTACAGTAATGAAGACAGTGTGGTAGTGGGACAAAAGCAGAAATATAGATCAATGGAACAGGATAGAAAGCCCAGAAATCAACCCACGTATCTGTGATCAACTAATCTATGACAAAGGAGGCAAGGATATACAACGGAGAAAAGACAGTCTCTTCAATAAGTGGTGCTGGAAAACTGGACAGCTACATGTAAAAGAATGAAATTAGAACACTCCTTAACACCACACACAAAAATAAACTCAAAATGGTTTAAAGACCTAAATGTAAGACCAGACACTATAAAACTCTTAGAGGAAAACAGGAAGAACACTCTTTGACATAGGTCACAGCAAGATCCTTTTTTGACCCACCTCCTAGAGTAATGGAAATAAAAACAAAAATAAACAAATGGGACCTAATGAAACTTCAAAGCTTTTGCACAGCAAAAGAAACCACAAACAGGATGAAAAGACAACCCTCAGAAAGGGAGAAAATATTTGCAAATGAAGCAACTGACAAAGGATTAATCTCCAAAATATGTAAACAGCTCATGCAGCTCAATATCACAAAAACAAACAACCCAATCCAAAAATGGGCAGAAGACCTAAATAGACATTTCTCCAAAGAAAACATACAGATGGCCAAGAGGCACATGAAAAGCTGCTCAGCATCACTAATTATTAGAGAAATGCAAATCAAAACTACAATGAGGTATCACCTCATACCGGTTAGAATGGGCATCATCAGAAAATTTACAAACAACAAATGCTGGAGAGGGTGTGGAGAAAAGGGGACCCTCTTGCACTGTTGGTGGGAATGTAAACTGATACAGCCACTGTGGAGAACAGTATGGAGTTTCCTTAAAAAACTAAAAATAGAATTTCCATATGATCCAGCAATCCCACTACTGAGCATATACCCAGAGAAAACCATAATTCAGAAAGACTCATGCACTCCAATGTTCACTGCAGCACTATTTACAGTAGCCAGATCATGGAAGCAACCTTAATGCCCATTGACAGATGAATGGATAAAGAAGATGTGGTACATATATTCAATGGAATGTTACTCAGCCATGAAAAAGAATGAAATTGGGTCATTTGTAGAGATGTGGATGGACCTAGAGACTGTCCTACAGAGTGAAGTAAGTCAGAAAGAGAAAAACAAATATCGTATATTAATGCATATATGTGGAATCTAGAAAAATGGTACAGATGAACCGGATAGCAAGGCAGAAATAGAGACAGATGTAGAGAACAAACGTATGGACGCCAAGGGGGGAAAGTGGGGATGGTGGTGGTGGTAGTGGTGGTGGGATGAATTGGGAGATTGGGATTGACATGCATACCCTAATATATGTAAAATAGATAACTAATAGATCCTGCTGTATAAAAAAATTAAACTAAAATGAAGCCTTTTTAAAAACAAGCTGTAAACGAGAGTGTTACGTGTATATGATTTAGCTTCCATGTGTTAAGCCAAGTACAGCATTAGGAACCTGGGACCAGAGGCTCTTCATTTCCCACTCAGTGGAATAGCTTATTTTGTCTAATCACTCCGTGAAATCTAGAGTCAGCAACGCTTCATTTACAAAAACATGAAAATGAAAGCTATAGCTAAGTTTTCTGGTTTATCAATAGAACTGATTATTTGCAAATATAGATTCATAAAGTCATACACTTGATTAAAATTTTACATGCCAGATACAAGATGTAACAGTGCATTACTTTCTAAATGCTTTATTCATTGAATGGAACACAATGAATGCCCATTCATCTTGGTTAAAGTACTCACGCAAAGGTACTCATGCACACCTGCATATCACAAAGTATCAGCACTGGAAAGAGCTGCCGTCTAAAAACTTTCCAGTATTGCCAAGTTGCTTACAGGGAGGCATGAATCAATAGCAGCATATCTCAATGTTTCATTGAGAAAGTTGCAGAATATGGTTTAAGCCTTGTTATAGCCATTCCCTTTGCAGCAAGGGTGTGTTTCATATTAATAGCTTAACACACTTGTGCCTCTTTCCATACCATAATTATCACTGTGCCATGTGATCAAACACTGTCATGGTGAGGGTAAGGGGAGGGGCATTTATTAGTGTTAGAACATACAGTGATATACATTAGAGCAAGTCAGCATGCTGGATTTGTTTGAAAAGACTGTGGATAGAAAAAAATGCTATGATTCCAAACAGAAAACTAATTCAGGGAAAGTGGACGTCTCTCCAGAAAGCATATAGAACAGAAGAATCAGCTGTTGTCTCTTAAGAGATGGTGAAAATTGCTTTGTCAGTAAGTAAGGCTAAGTTAGTGATATGAGTTTTCTAGTGAGGCTATTCATTGTATTAAAAAGTGCAATTTTAGCCACAAAAATTTTTAGAATATAAAGTTATATATTTTATGAACAGCCCTTCTGTGGAATGTCCTTTTACTAAATAGATTTATTTTCTTACTTTCAGACAACTCCAGTTTATTGCTTGCTAAATTAGAGAAGTATAATTCCAGAGTCACCTACAATGAGGAATTTGATCACAGTAAATTTAACATGGCCTCATTAGTATCTACCCACATCTCTAGGAAACTGAAGTTCTCTAAAGGCACACATTGAACTATAGTAGAGCAAACATCCTTAAGTTAAATGACCAGTGAATCCATTTATTCGCTTCTTATCACCTATTCAGAGAATCCTGGTTACAACAAGATGTCATCATTCTGTTTCCTTAGGATTAGCTTAAGTATGGTTTTTCGCCCTCTCATCTCTCACTCCCACCAGTTTTATATTTCCTTACCTAGAAATTTCAAGTTAACACTAAAAATGCCCCCAAATGATTTTATTTCTGTTCTTCCTTTGGGAATATTGCTTCAAGGTGGCCCTGTCTTTATATTTTGATGACCAAGTATAAAGTGAGGGCAACAAAACAAGAGAAACCAGAGAGGAATACAGTCACAATCAGATTAACTATTGTAGGTGATGCATCTGAATGAACCAAGCTTCACGTAGTATTTAAACTGAGGAGAGTATCATTTGGAAATTAAGAATGAGAACTTTTAATCAGCAATGATCATACATTAAAACTTTTACATAAAAACATTCACTTTTGCTGGCCTGCAGGACGATAGCAGAGTCTTTTCTCTCTGCCTCATCAATCCTCCCATGAGACTCTGTTTTGTTTAATTTACGTGGCTGGCTTGCAAATCTGAACTAACTGAGAAAAGGGCTGTTTCTAAGGTAGTAAATCAAAATAACATCACAGTCACTTCAAACAATGTTTTTGAAATTCAACTTCAGAACAAGTAGTTCAGAC
The DNA here is from genome assembly GCF_964374135.1 of Grampus griseus. Lineage (NCBI taxonomy): Eukaryota > Metazoa > Chordata > Mammalia > Artiodactyla > Delphinidae > Grampus > Grampus griseus. Next base: position 14,803,928 of record NC_139004.1, read on the forward strand.
TACAAATACTTTTAGCTTCACACCGGCTTTCCTTCTGAACTACGTGTTCGGTGACCTTCTGCAAAGCAACTACAAGGGCAATTTCATTTCCATAGGTTACATTGACCTTGCAGAAGTGAAGAATCAAAAAAAAAAAAAAAGAATGAAAAGAAAGAATAAAACAAGCCTTTTTGGTTTGGGCCTGGAAACTAAATAAGCACCAGATAAAAATCACAGTACAAGTGAGTGTCATTGAAATAAAGTGACTTGTTTTTATCACAAGTCTAGTTTCAGTGAAGTCCACTCTCATTCTTATCTTTATTCATTCTACAGGTTGTAGATAATGCATGACCGTATTAAAATTCTCTTCTTGATCTGAATCTCTGTATCTCTGGTAGACAAGCTGGGTCCTAACAGCTTGATTGTATGTGTGTTGATTTTTAAAAGACAACAACATGAAACCTTTAAAGCTGGAATTTCCTGATTATTTCAGGCCAAGTTCTATATACTACACAAATCTTGCACGGCAGTTTTAGAGAGCAACAGTAATTGAATTAAATGATTTAGAGTGAATAGTAGAAGTAAGGGAATTAGGGGATCTGGGCTGTTTTTCGGTAAACTATTACTGAAGTGTAATACACATACAGAAAAGTACAAAAATGTTAACTACTCAGTGTGATGAATTTATACAAAGTCAACACAGTCTCCTAACTTCACTATCAACCAGATGAAGAAATAGAACATTAACCATCACCCAAGAAGCCTCCCCGCATTCCCTGCCCATACATGCAACTTCCCCGAAGTAATCACTTCTCATGACTTCTATCACCATAGTTTTGTTTAGCCAGTGTTTGAAATCGATAGAAACAGAATTATTCAATGCGTAATTTTTTGTGTCTGGCTTCTTTCACTATATAGTATGTTCACAGAGATTCACTCTGGTTGTTGCCTGTGATAGTAGGTTGCTATTCTCTTTGCTGTACAGTATCCTGTTGTAAATATCTACAATATGTCAAATGTCCATTAATATCTGGACTCTTACAAGTAGTGTTATGATCATCTTTGTATTGGCACAGATACAAGGGCATTTCTGTTGAGCATATACTCTGGGGTCATAAAGTGTGCATATTGTACACATTAGTAGATACTGCCAAAGTGTTTCTCAGAGCAGCTTTACTAGTTCACACACCCATCAGAAGTGCATGAGGCTTCCAGTTGCCCCATGTACTCACAATCTCTTGGTATTGCTGGTCTTTGCTATTTAAGCCAATTGATGGGTGTGTAGGAGGTTCACATTTTTGTTTTAATTAGAATTTCCCTGACAACTAATGAAGGTGGACAATTTTCACATGCCTATAGGTCATTTGGAACTGCTTGTTAAAATCTTAAATCTGTTTTCTACTGTCATGTCTTTTTGTTATTGATATGTAGCTCTTTATGTGTTTCCAGTATGTTTTTGTTATATATATGCATTGCCAATGTCTCTGTAGCCTGCCTTGTCACTTAATGGTGTCTTTTAATAAGCATACATTTTAATTTAAATTTTGTCCATTTTACCAAAATTTATCTTATGGTTAGTAATTTTGGGGGTCCTATTTAAGAAATCATTTTCTACCCAAATTTCATGAAAATGTTCTGTTACATTCTAGGGGCCCTAAGGTTTTTACTTTTTTCATTTAGATCTATAAGCCACCTTGAAATATGAATTATATTGATTTTTCCTCTATAAATATATGTCTCACTCAACATCATTCATTAACAATACAATCTGTTCCCTCACTGCATTGCAGTGACATCTTTGCTATACTTCAGTATACCAGTCTATTTTTGGATTCTCGATGCTATTCTGTTGGCCTATTTGTCTATCATTAGGCCAGTACCACACTATCTTAATTATAAAGTTTTACAATAAGTTTTGGTATCTGGTATTGTAAGTTCTCCAACTTTGTTTTTCCTCAAGATAGCCTTTCATTTACATATACGTTTTTGAATAAGCTTGTCTCCCCCCTCCCCCCACAGCAACAATGCAACAAAATCCTGAGATTTTGATAGGAATTGTGGTAACTATATGAATTAGTTTGGGGAAAATTGAAAACTTGAAAATATTGAGTCTTCAATCTGTAAACATGGAATATGCTTGTATTTATTTAGATGTTCTTTAATTTCTCTCATTAGTGTTTCTAATTTTCACTGCAGAAGTCTTGCACATCTTTCCTAGGCATTTGACAGTTTTTAATTTTTGAGCTATTGTAAACAGTATATATTATTTTTAAATTTAAATTTTGTAATCATTTGTTTCATTTGATCCATTTTTCCCGTAGCTCATCACTGAAAAGTTTAGTCTACTATAAAACATCTTAACTGAAAGGGAGACTTAGATTAGAAATGGCTATATTAACAGGATTAGTTTTGTACATATGAAAAGAGAAAGTTGCTCTGCAGAAACACATTATATTGCCCTATAGTGATCCTAAAGATGATTATGGGAGAGAAAGTGAGGGATTTTTGCTCAGGTCTGGGAATCTCTTTTACCATTAGACTATGTGGGCATTCACAGCAAAACTCAAAGTAAAGGGTTAAGTGGACTAAATCAGTGGCTGCAAATGAGGGTGCAGTAAATGGGTATGTAACTACCCCACCATGCAAAACTCCTTCAGTATAAATAAGCCAACTGCTAGTTATTTATCTGCTGCTCTGTCATTATCCTGTGTGCATCCACCTCTAATAGGGACTGTCAGAATCATATATGGTTGGTGTGTTGTGAGGTGCTGGATCTCTCCTAAGTAGCTCCTGTCAGTTGTGAAACTAACTGCTTAGGGGACAAGAACAAGGAAAAAATAGTACCTTGATTGAAGGGATTAGAATGGGGTGACGGAATGTGGGGAGTGGAGAGAAATGGAGGGGAGACAACATAGAAGCATAAGGAATTAAAAAGTGTGCACTATGTGGTTGGTTCCATCTGTTTTGTAGCTTGAGTGGTAAGTCACACATTTAAATAATAGAAAGCTTATTATTATTTTCTTCCCAGCTAATACACATGGAATTTGTATAACAAAGCCTGCAAAATAAACTCCAGCCCAGGGCACAATCTTCTTGAAGCCCACAAAAAGTAAATTTGATATGTAAATACATTTTCCACACACTTTATATGTACTTCCAACAGTAAAAGCAAATATATGAGTTGTGCAGAACAAGTGTAACTCTCATCTGATGGGGAAACTGACACTCAAGGAAATTAATGACCAATGCCCTGATAAAAAGCTGGATTCCAGGACTTTGGAATTTTGCTTTAAAATTCTTTTATTAAAACCATACTGATATTTTTATTTTATTCCTTCTAGGAATGCCTCTTGGCATTTCAAAACATAAAAGTAGTGATCTTAGAATATTTCTGAAGTGCATCAAATACCTACTCTTCTTCTTACATTGTAAGCATTTGTCTACTTTTGAATATTTCATCAACATTTTCACAGGAACTCCCCCTGGGTAGTATCTTTTCTAAGCCTAGTATTTTGACTTTTGCTGTCTCTCAGAGGGCAGAAAAATGAACAGCAACCCAACTACATGGAAGACAGAATGGGGCCCTTCTTTGATGATGGAGCATAATTAGTGACATAAGCAAATGGCTAATTAGATCCAAAGCAACTTCTAAAATGTTAGAAAGAAACGATTGAAACATAATCAGAGTGCAAACAATCATAATTGACAAACATGCACTAGACTCTTGAAGCACTGAAAATATAGCTGAAAAACTGAGGGCTATTTCAGGCAAACCCTAAATCAGATTAATAATATTTATTGTTCCACCAGCCATGAGAAAGCTAAGACAAGAAGCAATATAAACAAATAGGGGTGAAACTACTGAGCTGTGAGTCTAGCGATGTGATTTCTCAGTCCCCACTCTACTAATGACTGTGTGACCTCAAATCAAGACCAGCCACATACTCATCTCTAAAATGAGAGTGTTTGGTTTGATGTCATCTAGTATCCTGGCCAGCTCAAAGGTTCCTATGATCTCGTGACCCAGTGGGGAGAAGAGAGACAGAGGCATAACGATATTTGATGATGACTCTAAAAGAGCTTCTGACTGTTTGCCTCATTTGGATGTATTTTCCCATTTGCAAAGCCTGGCAATGAGGTTTAAAGGCCACATGCTGAAAGGATTTGGGGGAAAATATTTGGAATATTTATATAAACTCTTTGAGATATTATGTGGAATATAAAAATGTCTGTGACACAGTCCATGTCACAGAGGAGTGTTCACTCTCCATGGGAAAGACGTTCTGTACAAATACACAGTAATGTTGTAAAAATCCAAATAAGCCTGAATGAAGTGCTAACATTACAGAAGTATAAATATCGGCTGCTATAGGGATTCAGAGATACATGATCTACAACTGGAGGAGCCCTGAAGTTGATCTTGAAGGAGAGGCTTGGAGAACAGACATCAGGATGGACAGATGTATAGAATATAGTACAGACTTTTGATGGGAACAATATCATCAAGGGAGTGAATCCATAGAAATGAAGGTGACATCTCCCAGGACTAGTGAGAAGAAAGGCCTCTTGGATTAGAGAGACTGTTAACAGCACTAGTGGGAGGCAGGACTGGAAGAATCAGGGAGCATCCATACATTATACATGTTCAGGCTGAAGAAGATGGACTTTTCTTGATAGTTAGTGGGGAGCTAGCAATGGGAAAGGATTATAGAAGACAACTTAATATTCAGAAAGATCAAACAAGGGCCAATTGGAAGAATTGATTAAAGGAGACAAAGACAGGTGCCAAGAGTCAAGGTAGACATCTATTGCAATTGTCGTGTATAGGTGAAGACCTCAAGCATTAGAAATGGAAAAAATCCAATACTGAAGGAGCTTCCTCACTAACTCTCTCTTCTTCTTTCCTCTTTCCCTTCCTGGTCTGAATAAGCCTCTGGGTAATGAGGTAATATAGATAAAAATATGTTTTCACTCACCAAGCCAAATAAATTACCCCAGCACCTAGTGGTGGTCTTCGGTTGGATGAGATAGAAATGTAGAATTGATTTTGTAGCTTGTCTCATGGGGGCCTCTGGGAAAATAATTCGTTGGGGTGACCTTTTGTTTTCACATGATTATGGAGATATGACCCAAATCCCCACCCTGAGTTCAAAAAGAAAACAAATCCTCTTCATTACTTTGTTGGCTCTCCTCACTTCTTGATCTCAGCCAACTTTTTCCAGGGTCTCCTTCTATCTGCTCTCCTCCCACGATAATAGTCTTGTATGTTTTGTTCCCTTGGAGCCAAAGACACACTCTTTATGTGGTGAAAAAGAGTAGATTCACCAAAGTCACTCTGGACTGGCTGTCCATAGCCCAGTGATAATAGTTCCACTATCTAAAAGAAAAATGTGAATTTTAACACAAACACTCCCATGATGATTCAGCCTTAACTCTTGCCAGAGGGAGGGCTGCGCCATTTTTTTCCCTCTCCCCAGCACGCAGGCTGCTGTGAAGAAGCATCTGCTGTCTAATTCTTTTCTATATTAGGATAAAATGTTTTTCGGCTTGCTGATTTCAAGCCCTGAGGAAAAGGGGGGAAAAAGAGTTTCTCATAAAGTGTTCATTGCACAACCAATCGGTCTGTGTCCTGGGAACCCCAGGCATGTATTCAGGGACTAAGCCCCAAGAGCAACACCTCAGAGATGATGGGGTCAGGAGCTGGACAGGACGTGCTCACTCCGGGGGTACAGATGGTATCTGTTCAGCTAGAATTCTTCCACTGTGATTGCTTTAACACCCAGATCATTTTAACCAGCTTCTTATCACAGTTGGGAGGGCCAGCATACTTTTCTTAAAGATTAACCAGACACAGTTTTTAATTTTCACAGTTCAAATAAGGGATTGGGAGAGCCAGCTGAAAAGAGTGGGGTCTAGGAATAAAAATACTCATTCAAAGATGGACATGTCCTTGAGAATACATCTAAAAAGCAAGCTGAGGGAGAAAGTATTGGGGCAGTATTTCCCTATCGGTTCCTTCTGTACCCCACCCTCATCCCCAAACCCAGGGCTGCTTTTGATGAGAATAAGGGCACGACACCCACAATAAGATTCCTGGCCCAGAGCAGGGGCTGGAGACCGAAGGAGGTGAGAATGCTCAGGACGCATCGACATGCTGAAGGCTATTGGCCTTTCTGCCTGATGAGAAGACTACGTAGGAAAACTTGGGGAAAAACGGATTGTATTTTGCTCTTTCCCTCTCACCTTCAGCTTTCTGTGTGCCAGTGACCTGGCTCACAGCAAGTGCTGGCGAGCGGCAGTGCACCCCTGGGTGTCATTGAGAAGTGAACCGGGAGCTATCCCACTGCCCAAAATATCTCCTGGGAAACAATCCCATCTGCAGGGCTGTGAGCCAAGTTCTTGGTTTTGAGTTTGTAATATAGTAATAGTAATAATAACAATTCTCATTGTTGTGGTTGCTATGATTTTGTCAAACGGGTCCATTTGATATATTTCCTATCACACTGTGAATGCCCTCATGGACATGGGAATATAGCTGCTGAACGTGCTTTAAACTAGCAAATCTCATACATCTCACTGCTTGCAATTATTACTTAAGGACCAGAGAGAATGCAGCCTACTTTTTTGTTCAATAAGATAGATTTTTTAAAAAAAATTTTAAAAATAAGATAGACTTTAAAGCCAAAGTGAGGCATATCACAATCAAGAGGACTTTTTTTTTTTTCTTTAAGTCAAGGTAATGGAGGAAGAAGATGTTTATTAGGTGATAAAGTCTGGACTTCTTTACAAAGCCCAGACTCTATGCTTCCAGTCAGAACATACCAGTTCTCAGAGGTTTTACAATGCAGCTCTCAAAAGACTTCCCTTTTGGTTGTGGGCAATGCACAGATTTCAGCTTCTTGCTCCCTGGTTAGGGTTGATGGGCCAGGGAACAATTTTTATTAGGTTTCAACGCATCTGTGGTACTTAAATACGAGACTGAAATAGGCACTTGTTCCGTGCTGTAGGGTGATAAGTTGCATTAATTTTTATTTTAGTCTGTCTCCAAACATGGCTTTTATAGACTAATAAAAAAGCAATTTTTATAAGTTCACAAAAAACAATGAACACAGTCGAGCATAAATATCTTACGACCATGGCCAGAGGAAAATTATGAACTAAAAAATCTGCTGAAAGTGACACAAAAGGACAATACCTAGATGCTTCCTTCTCAAGGTAAATTAAACTCTCACCTAAATGGAAAATTCTGTAATGTGAATTTCCACTAGTGATTCCTCCCTGCTCTCATCCCACGACAGCTGGAACTCTGTCGCCCTACCCTTCACTAATTTATGCCGTCATACTCTTTAAGATCAGCCTCAAAAATTCAGCTCTTTAGGAGTAGTATCACCCATCAATACAAGTCCTCACATTTCCATATAAGCATAAGTATATTCAGAATATACTGGAAAACACTAAAACCTTAATAGGAAATCTTTCAGGACTCCATTGTCATATCTCTGGAGAGATATTTTATAAATGTGTGGGCAGAATCTCTCAGACAATAAAACATGTAAAGTAGACTCTGAATAACCCTCTTATCAAAGCTCTCCCTGATGGTTTTTATATAGTGGTAGCTACTACATTGTTATATAATTATAATGCTATGTGAAAGATATGGTCTCAATTAACATTTAACATTATGTACTGAATTTCCCCAAAAGTTAAAAAAAAATCAGTGACTCATCCAAATCTTTTGTTTACTTAGTGCCAAACATGTGAACATTTGGAAACTTCCAGATGACTGACAATGATGTTGACTTTTGATTCTGCCAATCTGGGCTCATGAGGTTACCCTTTAAGTTTGAAGCATAAATCCTTGCTTTCACTACTTCCGCAAATTTTATGTTTCAGCCACATGATTAGGCTGATTTTCCATTGCTTCAATACTCCATGCAAAAGGAAAAGAAGCATGTCAGCAAACAGAGTATTCAAGAATATCAATGTTAATATACAACTTTCACCTTAGACAAAGCATGTTGACTTTCTTAGGCCTTAAGTTGGTTAACGTTTCCTAACCTCATTGTCAAGGTGTTTTGTTTTTTAGAAAAATAGAAGTAGTACCTAGAATTCAGTTAGCGATCTTACCTTTGGTAGGATCACAGTATACCGTTGTATTTGACATTTTCTCAACTCTGTACCCCTTAGTGGAAGCATGAGGGGTGGGGGGTATTGGAAGCTATTCCACAATTTCTATACAGGAGAGACTTGAGTTCAGGAGTACTTGCCTGAAAGCCGGCTTTTCTAGCAAGTACATCACTTCACGTCAGTTGCATGTTTATTTTGAGAAGCTTTGGAGGACTTTCTGGAGATTATGAGGAAAATTGTCTCTATTACTTAAGGTGATACTAGCAGCTAAAATTCCCAAATCTCAATGGCTTAATACAATAAACGTTTACTTTTTACTCATATAACAGCCGAATGCGTATTTCTGACGAGTGGCTTTTCCTCAAGTACTAATTCCTGGCTCAGGCTCCTTCTATCCTAGAGCTTCAGCATCTTTAACAAACGGCTTCTAAGGACACCAAGCTTTCAGCATCAGGCTGTGAAAGGGGAAGAGGAAGGAGGGGTTTCCTTTTGAATAGATCAGCCTAAAAGTGGTGTATCCCCTTGGCTGGGACTCATTAACATGGCTGGGAAGTGTAGTCTAGCTGTGTGTCCAAGAATAATTTTTTTTTTTTTTTTTTTTTTTGCGGTACGCAGGCCTCTCACTGTTGTGGCCTCTCCCGCTGCGGAGCACAGGCTCCGGACGCGCAGGCTCAACGGCCATGGTTCACGGGCCCAGCCGCTCCGCGGCAAGTGGGATCTTCCCGGACCAGGGCACGAACCCGCATCCCCTGCATCGGCAGGTGGACTCCCAACCACTGCGCCACCAGGGAAGCCCCAAGAATAATTTCAGATGGGTTTGGTGATCAGCCAGCAATCTCAGCTACAAACTTCAGCTCCAGCCTCCAGGTCTTGATCATTCCACTGAAAGGAATGTGAGGCATAAACATGAGCATCAAGCTTCTGTCTCCCAAGTACCCACCTTAGACGTATCTGTGAAGGCCATGAAATTCCCCAAAAGCCCAGCAGCCTTGAAGAGGCCTTTCCCCTGAGTGTCTCCTGTCCACCATGCTTTACTGCACTTCCTGATTCATAAGTCCATGCCTCTGTAGGGATCACCGGCCACCAGGGATGACATTTAAAAGATTGGACTCATTGTACACAGGGCGTTATATTTCAGATCCCCAAAACTGAGTCTTCTCATTTCCTTTTTCTCCTGACTTGGCATTGATTTTCTTCATGCTTGAATAAGCTTTATAATTCTGCCAAGGTGGAAGTTCATATTTGCAACTTTTTTCTTTTTCATTTCAACACAAAACGAAAGCTAAAACAGTCTGATTAATTTTCAAGAGCTCGAAAAGGTTAGTTTTTTCCACCCCCATATAATACAAAAATGAATGTGCTAATTTAGCTGAAATGTTATGAAATATGTACTACTGGGTTGAAACCACGTATGGAAATTCCATGAACGTTTCCCACTGTGATATCTCTTCAAAGACACCTGTTCACATCCTACCAAACAGATTTCTATTCCAATAATTAAAATGTAAATACATCCAACATCAGTAAAAGAAATTCAGCTACCAATGTTGGGATATCTTAGCTCTCTGAGCAGGTTTGATTCTTTCCAACAACATCATGCATGACTCTAGTAATGGAGCAATATACTGTACATTTATACATGAAAATTGGCAATAACTGTCAGGTTCTATTATGGTTATCGTCAACTAAAAATTTTAACCTACAGTTACAATTTCACTAGAGTTCAAATGTTCTCCCATGAAAACTTTTCAGCAGCCCACTAGCCTTATGAACATTTTGACTCTTAATGAAATGATTAGTGAAAGGACAGTTGCATGTCAGATGTTGTATAACTCCTTGGAAGCCAGTTTCCCACAGCATTTCAAGTTCTTAGAATTCCATTGATGATGTTCTCACACTATGTATGCTCAAAAATTCACTGGCAACACACATCTGTGTTTACCCTTTTAATAATGACAATGTCCACAATAATTTTCATATTCCTAAAGGATTGAGTAATACCTTCAGAACCTTAGAAGGCAAACATGACTTATGTTGGACCTGGAATCATCCTACCATCCATAATAAGAAGAGTCTAAAATTGGAAATCACTTACAAACCGGAAGCAGAAGATTGTCTAAACTGCATATTTCTGGCAAATTAATATAATGGAAGAATCTGCAAAGTTGTGAAAGGAAAGACATAGCCCTGGGTATATGGGGCTTTGGCATTCTTTTTCTGTGTTTATCCAATTTCAATTCAATCAATTCTATTTGAATTAGGGATTTTTTTCAATATACAGTATATACTGTGTGCATCTTGACACTTTTTTTTTTAACAACAATAAATACAGATGGGAGGAATCACAGGATGGGAGAGGACCGTCAGTCTTTGCATGTTGTATAGAGAGGAAAAAAATGTTTGACTCTTGATTATCCTTTCTAAAAGGGTCTTAGGAAAGAAATATAGGTACCATAAAGTAAATTTCCTACAACTCTGCAGTATAATCAGAATCGAAGAACCAAAAAGCATTTGAAACCACACATGTTCAATACAACTACCACCACTCTGCTTCCCACTCTCTTGGCCAATATTGTTAATTGATCTCATTAGCCCACTGGGCCCAGATACGAGTACAGAATTGCTCTCAACATAAAGCTTTAGGTATCTATTCCCAACTGACAGTTGACCTAATTTGTAACTCAATATAAAAATCTATTTGTCATTCCTGACATAGGAGATCCCTGGATAAGAATCTGAGGGAAAGAAAAGTTACAGTCATGATCTTGGAAACTTCTCTGTAGATTCAAGTGGTCATCTCTACAACAGAAGCTGCCCTTTACATTCTGAGGTTATTTTCTTCTGATTTGACTTTGCCTCAAGAAGGTTTGATGCCTTCCTGGCAGGCACATCTGTGATAATCACATGAAAAATAAAGAGCATGACAGAGAAATAAGTTTAACTCTCATTGTCTGTAGCATACACTTTTCCCTATGTTGAAGTCTCACCAGTTATCAAACTGGGATATACAGGCTGTCAAATGCAGTAACCTCATCAAAACAGACTGGGCCACCAACCGTTACAGTGGCGCCCAAGATAGGGTTTCCAGGAGCAAGCGTTCAGGGCTGCTTTCTCTCTTCTGGGTCTTTGAAAAGTGAAAATCTCTGCTGGCCCATAGCTTTTTGGTCAACTGCTTACTGACTGTAAATTAATTCTGAGTCAGACAAAACCAGCACATATACAAAACCATGCGGGCAGCAGCCTTTGTGCTGACATCAAATCTGTCTTATCTTTCTTACTCTTATTTGCCCTGATACCCTCACTAAGTCATTTTTAATTTTTAAAAATCATATAAATATTGTTCTTAGACATCTTAAATCCTTTTTGGCACAAGGAAAGATGTAAATACATAAAAATGAATTAACATATAAATAAATCAAAATTACCACCACTAGCCTTCTTACATTTCACAGTCCACAAATCTACCACAGAAGGTTACTATCTTCTGAAAATCGTTTAATTATTTTGCTATTGTGTCTATTAGCCAAAGAGGTCTGTTTTCCAATGTATTCAAGAGAAATGTGTAAAGGCATGCTAATATACCTAAGAATAACACCACTGATATTATCAGTCTTACAGTTACATTTATAGAGGTGCAATGTCCTTCTTTGTACCTTTAAGATATTGTTGGGTCTTTTTTTCCACATGGAGAAGTTAAAGTTATTAAAGGTATTCTATGATGTAACCAATGTCTCAGAAAACACTAGAGGGGCAAGAAGCTATAAGGAATTGGCTCATGTCTTCAGGGGTTAATATTCCCTTGAGAGAAGACATTATTCCCTCCCTTTCTTTATATTTGTGAAATCTTGCTTTTGACTTGACCAGGCCGAAGAAAATAATGTCTCTTAGGTAACTGATAGACTGTGAAATTAAGTTCAAGAAATCAGATCTCTTGAAGGAGCAATCCTTATCCCTGAAACCACCCTGCCATCACAGACTCAAAGAAATCTGATTTTGAACTCATCCATCAGTTTTGTTTCCTCTCTATTTGTTTTTGCAGTTGGTGCAAGAAACTGGTGGTTTTGAGATCAGCAGGAAAACGTTCAAGTGAAAACAAAGCTTTCTTGCAGGCATTTTTGCTGGCAATAGTGTCCTTTTCTCCTTTGGGTCCTCAATGCATTTCTCAGTTTTACAGATATTTTCCTTTTGAAGTCTTCTCACCAAAGCTGTCAGTAGGATTCGTGACATGTGCAACTTGTTGCAGACAAAAGCACTTTCTTTATTCTACACCTGCCAAATATATTGCTTTTTTTACCTGGGTATTTGTAACCACTGGTGGTTCCAACTTTAATGTTGAAATGAACAGGGTTCCATGTTGAAGGAAGCTGCCTATTGTCTGGTTGACAGAGGTGGCCTCTTATCATCTTACATAATAAAATTAAACTTGCTATTTATTGTGCACACTGTGTGTCAGGTGCTTGGTCACTGTGTGTCACATTTTTAGTTTGGAGTCAGACAAAAATAAGATGGAGTTATTATTATCATCATTATTAAATAGCTTCAAAAACAATGTCAGAGTAATTAAAAAGTAATTAAATAGGTGACCAAAAACCATACAGAAAATTAGAATTTAAACTCAAGAAAATCTGAATTCAAAATCAGTATTCTATACCATTCCCCTCTTACCATAATGTTCTCTGAATATGTTTCACTCAGGCTTCAGCTTTTCAAAATACGAAGTGTACACTAATCACATGTTGCAGATCTCTCGATCAGAATCACCTTATAGTCTTTACATTCCTCCCCCTTTCAAGGAGAATTGAAAACGTGAAAACACATGGAACTTTACACAGTGTTATACTTGATTTTATCAGTTTTGCAGGGAGCTGCATTTGGGATCTTTAATCATTTGAAGTGTTCAAATTCAGTGCTACCATTCAGGAACCAGTGAAAATAAATCAGCAAGTCTTATAGCAGGACTTGCATACGTTATTTTCAAAGCACTGCCTAATATGATTGGCATATTAATCAGATTAGGAACTTCATTTGGACTTAAGTGATTCTAAGTATTTTCTTTTTAATATTTTGTGGAATTTTTAGAGATATTTGAGGGAGTTTTGCCTTCCATGCTTGATTTTAATTTAAATAATTTTGTCATGTCTACCTCCATTTTCTTTTATATTCCATTTTCTTCTTTCTTGTTCTTTTTTTTTTCTTTTTTGCATCTGTGAACTATAGTTTGATCCAATAAGAGTGATATGGAGCTTATTAAATAAGAAAGTGTCTGTCAACTGGAATCAACACTTGCCCAATGTAGTTTTCTTTTTACTTGTCTTTGAACAGCCTGGACCTTGGATACTCTCACAGGACTATAAAGAGATCTGTATTCTATTTTAGGAATATTTTATTTCTGCTGACTTCTCTTACTCTTTTCCATGCATATACAGCAAACAAGTCAAATTTTCTGATTTCTGAGCATTGTCACCTTTCAGTCCATGTTGCAATTGTTCATTCATTTAACTGAGAGCTATTTTTGAGTGCCTTTTGTGTGTGTGCCAAGTACGTACAATAATAGGCAACGGGACTGTGGCAGTGAAATAGATAAAGTCATTTGGGTCCTCTAGAAATCACAGGGCAGGGAGGAAGACAGAGAGAACCTGAAATTACCAATATGGCGAGGGTTACAGAAGGGGAAAGATGCCATTTGTTGAACCAGTGACAAAGGTCTTAATTTAGTTTGGAGGATTGGAAGATCAGCAACATCTTCCCTGAGGAAGTGACATTTGTGCTGAGAAATAAAGGGATTGGCCAGATGGGAAATGGAGAAGGAGGGATAGTCAGGCTTTCTAGGCACCATGAGCCACTTTTTGGAGGGAATGTAAAGTGATGTACGAGGCAGCTTCTTTTCTTGCCTAGAGTTCATTGCCAGTATTCTGGACGTACTTTAAAGTCCTTTTTGCCAATTGTCTAAATTCAGACTTTAAGGAAAAGCACTTTTGCTGCTGTATTTCCCACTTCCTATATTTTGGTTATTTTTTAACTCTTGAATAAGATAAGAATGGGGATGAAAAACCAGAAAAGGTTTCTGCAGTATTAGCAAGAAGGTATTTCAAGGGAACTTTAAGGGACGAGGAATCATTTTTTATTCTTTACTACAAGCATTCTGATAAGTTCTCCTTTTAATTTAATACTTAATTTAACTCTCTGAAATCAATATTGTTCCTGTCTTTAGAGTGGTGGAAACTCATGCTTGGGGAGGGTAAGTTATTCATACTGTATGAAGTAGGGCCAGAATCTGAAACTAGGTATTGCTGACTCAAAAGCCCATGTTTAATGTCTCTACAAAGTAGCAAAGACACAGAAGTGGCTTAGGAAGAGGATGTTTGCTAACAGTGGTAGTCCAGTTTCACTGAAGATAAGGAGAGCACACAGAAGGTAAAGTTGGAAGGTGAAACATGACAACAGAAGTGTGCAAACAGATGTAATGGAAATTGTTGGCCACCCACTCAAAACCCAGTTCCTTTCCAAATAGGTGTCTTCCCAACATCATCACCCCATGTAGGGAAATCTGACCATTTTCAGCAAAAGGGGTTTTGTATTTCTAAGGATAATTTCAGTTCCCTTGTCAATAATTGGTTCAGGAACATAGACCACAGCCAATCAGCACTTATCATTCCCCAGCCCACTGGGATGTTTTTAGCAATGGCATATGACCCACCTCAATAGGCATATGATCCAGGTGGGCCAATGAGATGGCAGGAGGGAATTTAAAAGGTCATTTGAGAAAAAGATTATTGATTTAAAAAAAAAAAAACTACTGCAATATATGTGAGGTGCAGAACTCCCATAATGATTTTACCACCAGCTTGGAGAACACCACTGAGGTGAAGAGTTATAACTTTCAGAGGGAAACATAAAGTCAATGTCACAAGGTGGTTCAGACCTCCATTTATTGAATCATCTCGTACCTTCTAATCCTGGCTCTGCCTTATACTAGCTGGTAACCATGAACAAGTTATTTAACTTTAAGCTGCTGTGGTCTGATCTGTTAAATGGGGATATTAATAATACCACCTCACAGGGTTTTGGGGAGGAATAAATGGATATACATCTCCTAGCATATGACACACAATAAATGGTAGTTTTATTATTATAACTTAAGCCACAGTGAAACCTTTATATTTCTGATAAAGGAGGAAAATTAGTGGCTATATTTGAGTTTAAAGATTTTAACGAACATTATCAAATATTTTTCTTATTTACTAAGACCCAGAGTCAGTAAATTTACCATTTCTCCAGATTTGGGGTAAGGAAGAGAATCAGCTGTGAAACTGATCATGGTATGTAAAATTGCTAACCTGCATCAACTGGAAATTGATATACAGCTCAAGTTTTATACTTCACAGCACCTCTGAACCAAAAGGAAAAGAGGGCTTTCCATGAAATCAGATTAAATAAGAACTTGGGCCTTAGCCCCTTTCTGATTCTGAAGGTTCGCTATCAGTATCATAAATCACCCAGGTCTGAAGCAATCAGAGTAACTAAGGCTAATATATGGAACAGTGTGCTTCTCTTGATTGTCAACTGGATCCAAGAACAAGGTACTCAATGCCACGTGCAGAAATTGAAAAAGCAGGAGGAATGCATTTCACGGACTTCTACCAGCAAAGGAAGTTTGCATATTTATTCTCTGATTTAGCAGTTGAGGTTTTTCTGTCACAGAAAGACAGTCATTAGAGGAGAAGGGGCGAACTACAAATGTGTAATACTTTGGTTTTTTTGTTGTTGTTCTTGTTTGTTTGTTTTTCATCTTTATTGGACTATAATTGCTTTATAATACTTTTGAATCTGGTATGAATTTACTGATGGGTCTTCATCTTGGCCCTGAAGAATGGTTTTATAACAATGAATCTATGTATTTTCAAGTTTTTAATGGGGATAATATAATAATAAGAACATATAAAATTTTGTTTTTAATTTTCTTACCATAACTTTTCATTTACTTTTTATATTTCTAGTAGTGGCAGGAGTAAGAATAAAGGAAGCAATCATGATTATTACTATTAATTTTTATTAGTGTTAATAATAGTTACTATAAAACCAGCGATTAAACCTGTTTTTCATTTAGGCTAGGATGCATAGGAGAGGTCAGTGCCCATTGTAGCCACAGGCCAACTCAAGTCATTGATAGATAGAAGTGAGGGTGGCAGATGTGGGGAGTACAAAATGTAGAAGAGAGAAGTCAGAAATAGAAAAGGCAAGGAAAGAAAGGTCAAGGTCAAGTGGCCAGCCAGAAGCATAATTAACTATTTTTAGGCATGAGTCAGGGATATAACAGCCTGCGAAGGCTCCATCTCTGCGCAAAATGAGGGCTGCCCATTCCGTGGTAATCAGAGCTACCTGTACTGATAAATTCAGTCTACTTTGCAGAGAGTGATTTTTTTATCTTGCCAAATGCAATTCTAAATATGTAATTATAGGTCCCCTACCGCCACCCCCAACCAGGGCCTAGCATTCAAGGGATTTCCTGAACTCCCTGCTGTTAGCATCAAGCCATAGGAACCTTTGGGTTACCCTCAGCCTATTCTTGTTTTCCTAGCGATGAAATAGGGCAGAACCAAGAAGCTTGTCAAACTTGGACCCAGTTTCATTGTAAAAAGGAGCTGTAGTCTGTGTGAGAT
Organism: Grampus griseus; assembly: GCF_964374135.1. Lineage (NCBI taxonomy): Eukaryota > Metazoa > Chordata > Mammalia > Artiodactyla > Delphinidae > Grampus > Grampus griseus. Next base: position 14,820,694 of record NC_139004.1, read on the forward strand.
AACCACTAAGCCCCTCAACAGCTCCTGCCTCACTCCTCATATTGTCTTTAAAGCAGTGATCTTCAAGGTGGGATCCTGCACCACAGGAATCAGATTCAACTGGCTTGATATGAAAAGTGAGGATTCCTGGATTCTAATACGCCAGGGATGGCACGCACTTGCCTGCACTTTCGACAAACACTTCAATTAATATGTGAAATAAAGCTTTCTTTAAGTCCTAGTTCTTCCACCCAACTACCCTTCCCAAATTTGCTCTTAGGTGGCTGTCAATCAGTCTTTGCAGAGGTGTTAAAAATAATCACATTGTTCACAGATACTGCTTAAAAGAGTAGATCCCCCCAAAAGTATTTGCATTTTTGAAGTGGTTTCCAAGAAGGTACAATTTCTTGATGAGAAGAAAAATATAGTATTAGAAGAAGTTAGTTTGTCAATGTGTGATATGCAAATGTTCAAATAATAAGATAATAATTATAACCAAGAATTATGGAACATTGATTTATAAGCATTATTGCTAATTCTTATTACAAATCATAGGAGAAGAAATATCCCATTTTCACTGAAGAAAAACCTGGGGTCCAAGTGGTAAAATGCTTTGTTCCAAGACCATACATTTGGCATATGCCTAATCAGAATTTTAATTTTATATTGTTTTGGCCATATATATAGTTCAGTCTCTTTCCATTTAGACCATACTACTTTCTGAAAAAATATCCTTTCAATGACAAAGTACACATTAGACATCATCCTTAGAGAATTCCTGTGACATCCATTTGGCTAAAGTTGCTGAGAACCATAATTATTTTTATGAACGATTAAAGCATTTTACATGTTTCTAGACATTTCTTTAATAAGGTTTAGCACTGCCGTGTTGAAAATGTGTCATTTTCATTACTGCACTGAGACTCTTTTTGCACCCAACTCTTTATTTCTGCTACCTTGGTTTCATTTCTATCACCTTTCAAAGAGCTGCCTGTCTGAAATTATTTATTTTTTTAGGTTATTTGCATTATTATGAATTAACTCCGAAGAAAGGTTATAGCTTTTCAGAGATCTGTAGGAAGTGTGGGGATTTATTTGTGTAATTTTAACTTAAAATTTATTAGAGAATGAGTTCCCAGGGTTTATCAACTTGTTCTGTCGGTTTGACATTTAGTTGAAAGTATTTGCCACTCTGATTCTGAAGGAACACAATCTTTTTCCTATGTTCATCTCTAAGACATTTTTGGAGAAGACCTTCTACGTGCTAAATCTAAATGCACTTACCCAACTACTTTAGTGATAGTTTGTTTTATTTTGTTTTTCTTCAGAAAGGACAGAAATCTAAACGTTGAGTGGATTAGATGTGATTTGAAACCTTAGGTAGCAATTTGGTTAAACTGAACATTACTTTTACTCAGACATGACTGGAAGGATTTGGAATCCTTTTGAACTGGCAAGTGTTCTTTAAACAGCTATGTGGAGAGAGGACATCACTTTGCATTGAGTAAGTTAAATCAGTGCAGTATATAAATCATGATGCTCTCTTCCTTGGTACATTCATCACTTTTGCTGCTTTCCTCAGATGCATTCCTCTTCACTCTCCTGTCCTCTGTAGCATCAGGGGAAGAGCAGGTGTTAAGCATTTTCCAGTCAGTCTGGCGTCCACCCTTTGGCTGTGTTTGATCAATGGCAGGCAGAGAAAGGGCCTTGTGGGAGGTGAAGAGGGAAAATAAGCCAATTATTTTTATCCCTTCTTTGCTTTCGGCAGGTTCTTGGGTGTTGGCTTCATACATTCCACATCATTAGCTCCTACCAGACATATCTGCTATGATTCCAGTTTCCATCAAGTGATGCTGGTCCATGGGCTCAGGGAACACCATCTCCTCACTTTGTCTCTCCAGCCTAGGAGTGGGAGTGACTTCCTAATGTGAGAATCTCTTGGGTTACCTGACTATCTCTTCTTCAGTATACTTGTATAACCATCACTTGTATAACCTAGTCCCTGAGTGTAGATATCTGAACTTGGTTTTGTTTTTCTGGTTAAACCTTGACCTCTACACCTCTATGCACATAACATTTATCATTAGCACTAATAACATGTTTAGGGTTATTTTAGTGCCTTCTAATAACAACCTAGAGGAGTATTGGGAAAATTGCAACAAACCTAACTACTGTCATGATGTTGAGCTATAATTAATTATGGAGTATTTGCTATCATGTATTTTTTTCTTAAAGGAACACTTATTTAGTTATTTATTTATTTTGGCTGTGTTGGGTCTTTGTTGTTGCACGTGGGCTTTCTCTAGTTTCGGCGAGCAGGGGCTACTCTTCGTTGCAGTGTACGGGCTTCTCATTGCGGTGGCTTCTCTTGTTGCGGAGCACAGGCTGTAGGTGCTTGGGCTTTAGTAGTTGTGGCATGTGGGCTCAGTAGTTGTGGCTTGCAGGCTCTAGAGTGCAGGCTCAGTAGTTGTGGCACACGGGCTTAGTTGCTCCGCAGCATGTGGGATCTTCCCGGACCAGGGATCAAACCCATGTCCCCTGCCTTGGCAGGCTGATTCTTAACCACTGTACCACCAGGGAAGTCCTATCATGCATTTTTGAGTGAGTAGAAGAAAATATATCTTGCTGAAATGAGTTTTTGGAAGAAAATAACACACCGGTTTGGGTTTGTTTGTTTGTTTTTTTTTTTTTTTTTTGCCTGTTTGTTTTTTATAGTGTTCAAGGTTAGTAAATCATCCAATAAAAAAAATCCATCCCAGGTACATTCCAAATTGTAATTTCCCATGAAAATCTCTTAAATTTCTAAGCCAGCACAAATATAGACACCTATCAAATGTTTTCATAGCATCAGCTATATAGATTTGAACTAGTACATAAAAACCTCTTCATGTACACTGAAAAAAATTAATTAATAGTACATTTTGTGTATTTGTACTAAGTGCAAAAGGGAGTCAAAATTACTTTTACCACATAACAATTTGTAAGAAAACTAACCAGAGACTTCTATAGTTTGGCTGGATACTCCCCTCTCATTCAGCCAGGGGTACTACTGGGGGGGAATAATTCCTAGCTCTGGTCCCTAACTGTTACACAGACAAAACTGGTTTTCTTTAAACCTTGTTCTTTTTATTCCTGTTTGCACAAGTAAGCCGTATTTATAGCTCTCATTGCAGATAGATGAGATCATGTGTCTGAGTTCTGGCCAATGGAATGTGGGAGAAAGTGATGGATATCCCTTTCAGTCCTGATTCTTAGAAACTTCCTAATATATTCTCCACTTGTGCTTGATTTTATTTCACTTTGCCAAAAGCAATTGATGTAATTTAAGACTATGAAATTCTTAAAGGTGGCAAGCTATAAGCTGGGTTCCTGAATGACCATGTGGAGCAGAGTGGCCCATGTTTCCCAAGGGCTGATATGCATTGGGCTGTGGTGTGTGGGAAGATTTGCTTTTACTGTGTTAAGTCACTGAAATTTCAAGGTTAGAGTAGCAAGTGTTTACCTTGATTAGTACACAGATTAATTAAGCACTGACAGAACAAAATTTCAGAAATACACTATTAATCTGATACCTAAATTCTTCCATTTGGATTCTTTTTAGTACTGCATTCATCCTTTCCTCTCCTTTTCCTCCTTCTAATTTCCATATGTTCATTTTAATATGGAAAAGTGGGCTCTGTTGAAATATAAATGAATGAAGGCATGCTGCCAAAGGCTTGTCTTGTGGTGTGCCTTGAGGATTTAACTTGTATTTTATTTTTCATAGCTATAGCAAGCAACCTTTTTGTTGGTCTTTTGAGGGGTGAAGCATTGGGAGCAAATAACAGGGACTTGCTCCATCTCCTTGCCAAGCTGGACGTAAGACTTGGTTTGTGTTTATAGAAATTGGGCCTTTCTAAATGTGCTATCAATCTCTTCTAGGAGAGTTAATCTGCTCTTTTGCAAGAGGAAAGTCATGAAGGAGCTCTTTTTGTGAGGATCTTAAAATAATCAAGGGTTGACAGGACACTGAGGACAGACTAGGAAAAAGAAATAGGTTCAGGATGTTTAATGATATTCTAAGGCCAGGGGCATGCTGAAGCCAATGGACCAAATGAAGTATGCAGGAACGTCCCCTTATAAGTGCTTAGGACCAGTGGCTGGGCTAGAGGACCTATCTCATACTTATACCTATGATTCCTTAATAGTTAATGAACCACCATGTAGGGGCTTATCTCTGATGTCCAAAGTCCACTACATACCAAATGGAGCAGTGGAGGAGCAAAAACCCCAGGATTTTGAGAGTTGGAGTGATCTATGCTAGTTATTCATGAAACTGGATCCTCTACTGCTTGACAGTTTTGTGGAACTGTATCCTAGGCATGGATGTGTGATATCTTTACTGATGTCCACTCTTCAATATTCTTAGCTTATATGTCTTTGCATAGCTTATCCCAAATAAAGTAGGGAGCTCAGGGCTCTAATAATGCAGTTTCCCATTTGTATCAAATATTCTGTACAATGAGCATAAGTTCACCTTCTCTTGTGTGAGGTTCCTTCTACTACTAGCTTATGCTGACTTTAGAATCTCATCCTGGCACAGCAGAAAAGACATCATCTTTGAAGTAAAAAAAAAAAAAAAATCTCTGTTTGGCTATTGGGAAATCAACTTAGCCTCTTCTGACTTATTTCCTGTCTGGGCTACCTGTATTATGGAAGTGTGAGCAGGATGAAATGAGGTAACACATACAGATGTGCCTAGCATGTTGCCTGGCACATGGCAGGCGCTCTGTAAGTCCGTAGGTCCTGTGCAATGATATCTTCTAAAAATAAATGGACCTTGGTGTTTCTGTATCCAGGGAGACTCAGGGAGAACATCTGTTGTTCCAGATACAGGTGTAGCCCTGATATTTTTCTCATATCTATTCAAGCATTTAACTTTCTCCTCTTCACAGCTCCTGTAGGGCTGAAAGCTCCAGTGGTCAGCGTGGAACGTAGACTATAGGAATAAAGGCTGTCACGTCCTCGGGTATTATGAGTGTTCCGCACTTCACACCTTGTCCTGAAACTAGCCCCCAAATAACAAGGATTTAATTTTCCAAACTCTGATCCAAGAATAGCCACTATCTCTTGAATCTTTACAATAGCCTCAAGGAAAAGATGTATGATCTTGTTTTGTGTTGGTGTCAGACTATCAGTAGTGATGCTATGACTAGAAATGCCTGGGAACACTCACCTGGGCCCATACTACTTGTGGTGAGTCCCCACAGGGAGTTCCCTGCTTGGACTGGAGCCAGTGTTGTGGCTGGACTGGGCCTTGTGGTTCTTATTATGATTGCAAGATGCACCTCAGAAACAACCACCTGGGAACTCTGAAAAACAAGATTGGTTCCTCGCAGTTCTTGGATGGTACATAGCACACCTGGGGCCACACAGGGAGGTCCTGGGTAGAGAGAGAGAGTATGAACCTGGGTTCTCCCTTTATTGGGATCTAGGGTGCGGTGCCTAAGGTTTCATAGGTTTACTCTTTACTGGAGAATTTAAAGCATAAGAGTGGGAATTAGGGCATGGGAAGGGAAAAGCAGGGTCACTCAAGAGGTCAGTTATCTAGGTTGCCAGGCGCTTTCTAAAAGGGGAACTTCATGGGTAGAGTGACCTGGCTATTTATCTAGTTGTGTAGCTGGCAATATGTTTATTCGATATGGATGTCTTTGAAATGGGTGCATTGGGAATCAGAAGCTTAATGTTAGGCACTCACATTGCAATCAGAAAAGCTTATTGTCAAGCACTTACACCTGTGGATCTTCATTTGATGGATGAAGAATCTGAGAGAAAGTAACTTGACCAACACCTTGTAGCAAGTCAGAGCTTTATCTGGAGTTTACAATCAGGACTTCTTTTATCATATGATGTATATTTGATGGGAATATACATCATTTTCCAAAATACTCTTCCTCTGTTCCAGAAAAGGCAAGAAGAAAGGGGTAAACTTTCTTCCTTTTTCTTTCCTTCCCCCCTCCTTCCTTCCCTCCCTCCTTCCTCCCTCCCTCCTTCCTCCCTCCCTCCCTTCCTTCCTTCTTCTTTTCAGTCTTTATATCACTGGCAACAAACAAACTAAAAAACCCAGAACATTATCTTTGTGTCTCTGGACTATTTGCAACTCTCTGATACACCCTGACGACAATGCTCATTTTCCTTATCCTGGTCCAAAAACTCATCCTCAGAGCTGTTCACTATCACTGGGCATCATAGTTCCTCTGCCTCTACAGAGAATGACCTCTCATCACAGTTACCCTTATCCCAAAGCACTATAGTAATTTCCACTTAGAACAGTGAATTATGACTTTGGTATTGTGACTCAAAGGCCAATACAGTTTTTGAACACAAGGCTGTTGCATGTAAGCTATTGGGTGAAAAGATACAAAGATGTAGAAATCAAAATTTTAGTTCGTGAGGACAGCATGTATATAATAATACAAGGTAGTGTATAAGTAGTTGTCAGAGGAGAGGAATGAACAGGAAGGGAGAGATCAAGGTGTGATGAGGTGATGGAGAAGTCTTCCTGGAGGAAGGGAACTTTGAAAGGTGATTAGGATTTGAAAGCATAAGAAGGGTTAAGGAAGACTGATCTACACCTGGGAGAAGAGCATATCCAAAAGCACAGAGGAAAAATCCGTGCAAGGAATGCTATAGAAATTAAGAAAATAAACCTCACCAGAGTGAGAATCAATTTGGGCAGAAAGGAGAAATAAGTTCTTAAGTTAGGTCAGAAATTTGTACAATATGGAATGTTAAAAAACGGTTTAGGACAATTGGACTTCATCCAGATGGCAGTGAAGAAACTCTGGGGATTTGAAATAAGGGGCCATGATGAAACGGTTGTTTAAGAAAGACTAAAAGGTCAAAGGAGATGGATATTTGAGGCAGAAGAATTTGTCAGGAATTATTTCAGTTTTCCAGGAGGAGATATTGAGTATCTGAAAAAGCAAAAGGAATGGAAGAGGTTAAAGAAACACCACAACAAAAAAACCCCAGCACAGTTGGACCTAAAACAGTAGGAAGAAACATCACTTGGAGTTAATGGCTGAAGAATTATGGCTGTGGACCTCAAATCCGAGCATGAATCAGAATCTTCTGCTGGGCTTGTTAAAACCCAGATTTCTGGTCCCAATGCAGAGTTCAGGGGCTAAGAAGTCCTCTCAGTTCCATAGAAGGCAGGGTTATGTGTCTAACAATGTCAGGCACCACACTGTAGAGTAGATGTATAGTACAGTCAGGGGATATTGTATTCACACTTATTAAATCTCACATGTCATTTGAACATATAATACTGTAAACATATTTCTTTTCCCAAACACCAATTGCTGCACCCCCAGTCTCTTTCTGAGGTCAGAGCAGCGATTTAACCGTCCCATTGCCCAGCAGTGATGTACTATGTACTTTCCAAAATTAACCAAAATGAGAACTCCTGGGGTACATAACTCAGCTGTCTCCTTCCAACATGTGCATGGTTTCCTTAATCTCCTATAATGCCCTTTGGACCCGTAGTCATGCAAATAGCACCAGCGAACAGCTGCATTCTGCAAGCCAGATGGTCACATGTGGGAACAGAGATGGGATGGAGACAACAGAAGTAATAGCCTATAAAGTAGGTTAGCACTACTGAAATTCTACTTTTTTCTATTAATACCAAGTAAAAGGTTAATTATTTCCATCCGTGTTCACTTAATGGAGAGAATTAATCTTGAAGGCATAGTAAGAAATTTTCAGCAAAATTTCACCACTGCTTATTCCAAAATAGTACAGAAGGGTGATTGAGAGTGTGCTAGAAAGCTTAATGGAAACAATGAAGAGGCTTACGTAAAACTCTGTTTGCTCAACATGAAAGACTAAGTTTGTAGGTGTTCGGGAGGAGAGTAAAGAAAGAATATGCTCCATCTTCTTTCTCAGTATTGAACCCTGATGTAACCAAAGAGAGTCGTTTGGTTCCTGGATATTGTTCTCTGAAATCCAAAATATTTGAAATTAAGATATAAACTCCTTTCCTCTGTGCACAGCATGAATCATGTTTAACATGGGTTATTTAAAGATCTTGTGTACACTCATATTATGTACGTATACTCAAGATATCCGATATTTAAAATAATCCATGCTCCTTTAATAAAATGTAACATATATTATTCTTTTTCCCATAATATTCAAAGTTCTTTTTAAGCACTATTATTAGTCTTGGAATGTCATATGTTTAATTATTTCTCTATTGAAAGTCATATATATTGATACTAAATTTTGGTGCCACTAATAATGACGTGATAAACTTATTTCCTATTTTTGGATTCTTACTAAGTTCTGGCGCTCTGATGAGGACATAAATTTAGCTAGCAACTAATCAGAGCTAGGAATTTAATTAATTTTATAGAGGACAGACAAGCCAAGGATTCATTCATTCAAGTATTTTTTTAATAACTGCTCTTTTTAGGCATGGTTCTAATGGGGATACATCAGTGGACGAAACTTCTGACTATCCCTGGCTTCATGTAACTTGGGTCCCAGCATCCTCATTTATTAAGATAGAGAAAAGAAGAATAGAAACAATGTTTTGTAAGGATTTTTTTTTTTTGAGGGGGAAGTGGGAAGAAGTTGAGTATAATTCTGCTATGAACATGTTGGGTTTGAGGTACCAGTGAGGTATCTGAGTAGAGATTTATTGAAGGAGCGCAAGAAAAAGTCTGGGCTGGAGACATTGATTTGGGCCTCATCAGCATACAGGTGGAAGTTAACACCATGGAGTGGATATAATTACCCAGAGCAAAAGGCTGACTGAGAATTACTGATAGTGTAAGACTTACACCTAAGGAACTCCAGCATTTTAAAAAGAGGATATGGAAAGAGAAAAGTAGGAAAGAAACCTCTTAAAATTGTAGAGCCATGGAGCCAAGGGGAGTATATTGCCAGAAAAAGGAAATAGACAATGATAATCCTTCTGAGAAATCAAAGACTGAAAAATGCACATTGCTTTTGAAAACATGAAGTTCATTACTAACACATATTAGAAATACAACCCCACTCTGAGGCTCCACACTTCTTTGGTCTTATTTCCATTGTCCCCACTTCATCTTAGCTACTCCCTTCTGTGGCCCCACCTCATAATTTGTTATGACTTGTTACTGTGTTACTCCTGAAATGATAAACTCAGTCAATGCACTGTGACTGTAAACATCATTTCTCCCATCTCATGCAATCAAATGTTTCCACTGCACTAAACTATTTGATATTAAGCCCTTCTATAAATTGACTCCTTTTCTATCCATTACTCCTTTCCATTCCACAGTTCAACACTCTCCCAAGAACCTTGGACTACTTAGACCTAGGAAAAGAGGAACATTTTGAAGACACTGGTCATGTGACAATGTACCTCTACTTGTGAACCAATGGAAATGTTAGACTCAAAATGAAAGCATGGTGCCACCTCTTCTTACAAGCTTTTTTTTAACAAGTGAGGGATGAGTTCTAGCAATCTCCTTAACTGCAAAACACATCAGGAGGCACATCTGTGGTTCCATAGTAGAAGGTATAACATTTCCAAATTAATTTAACTAAATTTTTAAATTAATTTAAAAACCTTCAAGCCCTTTGTGATATCCATGAAAAAAAAAAACCCCACTCACTTGCCTAAAATTGCCTCTTATCCAATAAGTCCATTTAGACAGCTCCTAGAGAGAGGTGAGATCTGAACCCATGGAAGCTAGAGTGGTTGGGATAGATGGCTGTTGTTTTAGTTTGAGTGCCACCCAAATCTTGAGATAGGGATTCAAGTCTAATTGGCTTTTTTTTTTTTAAAGAAGATGTTGGGGGTAGAGTTTATTAATTAATTAATTTATTTTTGCTGTGTTGGGTCTTCGTTTCTGTGCGAGGGCTTTCTCTAGTTGTAGCAAGCGGGGGCCACTCTTCATCACAGTGCACGGGCCTCTCACTATCGCAGCCTCTCTTGTTGCGGAGCACAGGCTCCAGACGCGCAGGCTCAGTAGTTGTGGCTCACAGGCCCAGCTGCTCTGCGGCATGTGGGATCTTCCCAGACCAGGGCTCGAACCCATGTCCCGTGCATTAGCAGGCAGATTCTCAACAACTGTGCCCCTAAGTGGCTTTTTGGGTGTGATACCAGGAAATAACAATTGAGGGGAAAAGGGGTGAGACAGAGAAAGGAAAGCAGCCAGTAAAGGATATGTTATTTTATCAGTGAACCCACTGAATAGCTGGAACTTAATCCTACTGGGAAACTCAGGGATTCAGCATAGACCCTAGACATCAGCGTAGACTCTGATGACTCAGAGTTATCCCCACTTTCCCCTTGCCCCCAGAAGAAGCTGGAGTATTTACATTGATACGTGCTAATAATAATCCTCAGCTAGCATTGCCCCCAGGTGGTAATGAGCAGGAATGGGAAGGGAGAGGGGAGCCAGACAAAGCCTCAGGAAGGACATTAGACATCATGCATTACAGTGAGAAGTCAGCCTCTGCTCCAGCCAATCCAGAGGTCTAACATTTTAATCTCCAAGGTATAGGATTCTGTACAATTGTATAGGCTTCTATACAATTGTATAGGCTTCTATTTTGGGAAAGTATTCTGTTTAAAAATTATTTGGATTTGAAGAGTTCAGGATTAATGACGTTGAAATTGTTCCCATTTATGTTAATCAGTAGACCCCTTATCTGCTGAATTTCATTCAAATAAACCAGTACAGGGACTGCCAGTATGACACAGTAGAAAGAGATGGCTGCACACAAGCAGATGGTTGAATAAGATCTAATATTAGAGTTTGATCTTGTTCTCATAATTTTGTTGTCCTTGCCTGCTACCTTAATCAACATAGGCTAGCTTTATTCCAGCATAAAAATTAACTCCCAAATCCCAATGACTTAACACACCAAAGGGTTATTTTTCAATCACAACATGTCCATCATGGCACCACAAGCTTCTCTGCTCAGCATATTCAAGGACTCAGACTGACAAGGGGTCCATAACCTTAGAGCTGCACCCTGTGCAAGAGGCAGCTTCTTTTGTCACAGTAGCAAGGGAAGAAACTATGAAGAATCACACATGAGTTTCCTTTGTCTCAACTCAGAGGTGATGAATCATTTCTGCCCATGTTAGCCAGATCATGCACATTGCAGTACTTAACTCAAGGGGTTGAGGTATGTAAGGGAGCAAAGAATACGTGATGATCATTATTGTTTTGTCCATGCCTACTAGATAGAAGACACCTTAAAGATCATCTGGGCCAGGGGTTTTCCAACTGTGCATTTCAGGACCTCTACTGCTCCCAGCATCCATAAGGAACTCTTGAAGGTGAAACAGTTATTCTCCCCACGCTCCCATGTTAGCCAGAAAAGCTTTTCTTCAATATTTTCTCCATCTTGATGCTTCTTGTAAGATTTTATTTGAAGAAAGGATTCTGCAACTTTAAAAATAGTTGGAATATGACAAATGTGATCCAACTTTTTCATTTTAAAGATAAGAAAAATCAAGCCCCAATGATACTGAGTTTCCAAAGAGATGCAGCTGGTTAGTGGAAGGTCTTGAACCCTTCTAAGACACCATACAGTTTGACATCATGCCCTGACAGACTCCTCATTGTTGGGAAAACCTTTTCCCTAAGATGTTTGTCAGGAATATCTGGAAAAACTTAAGCCAGAAGTAATTTGAGAAAAGAAAAATGAAAGGATAAATTAAAGAATAAAAAAAAATCAGTAGAGGCAGATAGAAAAAAAAAAGTTGGCAAAGTGAAAAAGTAAAGTGAGAGAGCTAGAGAGAGAGGTGCAGGAGGTGTGAAGGGTCTGTGAGCCCAAATGAAAGCGCCACTCAGTCTAGACTCCAGATGGAGTGCATGGCTTCAGTGAGTTCAGTACTGGTCTCTGCAAATACTTGAGCCAGATGTCATGGCTGAGCTACAAACCCTTGGAGGCGTGACGGAATTGGCTGTTGTTCTGTCCAGTGTTTTCTTCTTAGTGTGTGACTGATCACTCTGCTGGCTGCTCTGCGGTTATGACACCAGATAAGGGGACACCTTCTTTTAATACTGAAGTCAGATTTTTGGCAAACCGCAAAGAAATAAAGTCCTTTTGAGGGTCCAAAGGTAGGTTGGTAGACCTCAGACTAGTAGGTGTGACCACCTTCCCAAATGGAGATCAATCTGACCCCAAGAGAGGGAAAACTGTGGAGAGACACAGAATAAATAAAACAAAAAGAGGTTACTGCTTGTTAGCAGCAGGATCTTGGTTAAATTGCCTTATCTTTCTGGGACTACGTTTTCTCTGGGGGATTTCATTAAATGGTCTCTAAGTTCCATTTGAACATTGACACCCCATAATCCTATGAAATGGCATAATGAAGGAAGGATAAATAAGAAAGCCGTGTCCCTACCAAGCTGATAGGATAAAACAGCAAAATGCAAACGTTCTGCTTTGTTAAATAAACAAGGTAAATGCTTGTATTTGCTCCCTGCAGTTGAGCAACTTGCAGAATCTCGCAGTGAGCTTTACACATGGGAACTAAGATGGGACAGCTCTGAGGACAAGGAATCGTTCTAGAAAAAGGAAAATTTGAAAGGGCCAGCCCAAGGCAATAATTCAGAAGTCAACAGACTTTGTGTTTCTTATTCTCCTAACACTCTTCCATTCTTTAAACCAATACTTAGTGTCTGCTACATGCTATGGCCTAGGAATTTGATGGCAAGGAAAGTAGTCTTTACCTTCATATACAAATAATGGTGGATGCAGACAATTTAACAAAGTTTAATGCAATAAGGATAATCATAGCGGAAGAGATATTGGTGATGGGGATGGGAGAGACATTCAGACCAGACTTGAAAAACCAGAGATCATGGAGGAAGTGCATTTTAAGCTGAGTCCTGACAGAAAGATAAGAAAGGGATAGTCAGACAAAGAAGTGGAGAAGGAAATTTCTAGAAACCACTTGAGGCATGTTCAGGAAACTGAAAATAATGCATTATGACTCTGTCACTTATTGCCTAGTTGAGCATGAGCATGTTACTTAAGCTCTCTGAGCTTCAGTGTTCTCATCTGAAAAATGAAACAGTAACAGGTTGCAAAGATGGTTGTTCTTAACATTAAATGAGATAGTTTAATATATATATCTGTCACCTACTACATAGCCTGACATGTAGGAGGTGATAAGGAGGTACTCAATAAATGATAGCAAATTATAATATTACAGTGCAGGACTTGGAAAGGACAACACAGGAGTCAGACTGTTGCCCAAGTTTCTGGCTTTGGAAATTCAATCTGGACATACTGTTGGAGGCATATATACAATCAGCAGGTGGAGTGTCTGGTTGGTAGTTTAATATACATATATCTGGAGTAAAGGAGTGAGATCTGGTGAAGATATACTTTCAAATTCACACAAATATGATACTAAAATAATGCCCCGTCTTCTCTTTTCATCGTCCCATGTTGTCCTTTTGAAAAACTCCTTTTCTTCAGTCCATATTTCTATCACCCAAGCTGTCAAACCCTAAATTATTAGCTGATAAGGAATTGTATTTTAATAGTGAGGGACTGGAAATGTTAAGAAAACTGAAATTCTTTCAAGACTCTAAGAAACAAAGCACCAGTGGACAAGTTTGTGAAATCTGACCATCAGCTAAGGTTGAACTATTGGGCCAAGTTGAACAGGCTACACAGATAGCCATAGGCTTTTTTTCCCCCATGCATATAGTATTTTCTGAAAAGAAAATAGCGGTGGGTTAAATAAGAGGCATCAGACATATCTGCTGAACTGAATACTTAAGATTTTCTTGACATTCCCTTCTATCCCGTAAATCAAATTAGCTACAAAACATCATCAATGTAGCAAATCTGCCTGCCCCTTCTTTCTGTTTTGCATTTCAAATTAATATCAGATGAAACAATGCCTTTCAGATCATTTTCCAGATCAAAAGCAGACACATAATCACATGACAAAATTGGCATTTAAAGAGGAAAAAACCCCAACATTATTTAACATAAAACTTATTGAAAAATTCAAAGGCTGCCAACTGGACAGGAAATTAAGGTAAGGTCTCTGAAAAGACTCTGCTCCTCAATAGCAGGGAACAGCAGGAGGCCTGGCTGTGGTTCTCTACATGTTTTCAATGTGAAGTCCTTGTTTAGTGAGGCTATAAACTGTCCTAGATATTATCTCCTTCCCTCCCACTGAATATAAAACTCTATCAAGCCTCTGCTCTAGAATTAAATTCTCATCCTAGTAGGGCTTTTTCTGTTGCCTTCTATCACTTCAGAACTTTTGGAACACCAATTTCTGGTTTGCAATCTACCTTCATTTAGCCCCTGAGTTCTCTGTCCTCGGTGCTGTGAAAGCAGTGGCTGGAGAAAGCTCAGGCTTAGAGAAAAAAATTTTTTCTCAAATGGGGCTCGGGGTGAGAGATGCAAGGCTCTCTGAGGAGTATTTAATTAATAAGTGTTTATTCATCATAAATCTGATATGTAACCAGCACTCTAAGTGAACTCCCCCACTGCTCACAAAGTAACACTTACATTGAAGCTGCAGCTGCTGTTTATGCTTTAAAAAGCACAAGATTTTCTGTTAGAAAAGTGGAACATGTATCCTGGTTCTATCTTTAATACCTGTTTGAAACTGGGCAAGTCATTATCAATAGCTTGAAATTCAGTTCTACCCTCGAAAAAAATGGAGCACCAGATTTTCTCTCTGTATCATTTTATTCATACCTTTATTTCGTAAATTTTCACCTTTAATTGTAATCATTATTTGCATGTAACTTAGATCATGGACTACATCTTAAGTCACTTCTGTATTCCCAGGATTTAGAACACTGCACATTGTAGATGTTCCGTGAGGTTTTGTAAAAGGAATTAAAAATATCCCTGCCTCACAAAGTTGTCAAATACATTAAAAGCAAGCTCAGTTGCTGGAATGTGCACCTGCTTTCTCCTTCAAACACTTAGAAATACAGGATATAACAAAATGATGCTTTTAGTATAACAAAGCTCAAAATAGAGGAACGGAAAATCCTCATGCTGTTAAAATAAATAGGGAAATCAAAGCCAGAGTTTGAACTTGGCTAATGCTAAGGACACCTAAGGGACATTAAATGAGAACATACATCAAACAGCTAACTAAAAAGGGTTATAATGCCCAGGCTGGAGAAAATAAATGTGGCCTTGAACCCATGAAAGGTGAAGACCTATAACTGAAACCTCTCTGTAAAGATGGGTCCCTGGAAGAGTTGCTCCTTCTATATGGAAACTAGACTAGAAAAAGTACACCTTGAGATTGTGGTGGAAGAAAGGGTCTGAATTTCTGCTACCAATTCAAGAATCACAAGTGATAAATTAATGCATAAAAATTGATCTTAAATTGAAGATATCCCAGACACCATAAGAGAAAAAAGTATAACTCTCCTATGAGGACACAACCCAGGGTGAATGAGGCTACCACAGAAGAACAAGCTCCATGGAAGATAAGTTTAAAAAATCAGTCACCCAAGGAAATAGTCAGCCATGAAAAAGAGTCAGCAAAAACAAAAAGGAAAATTAGAACTTCTGATAATAGGATATCTAAAATAGATGACACAGTAAGTACACTGAACATGATAAAGGGACAAAAGAGAACATAAAAACCATAATAAAAATATGATTCCATTGGGAAAGCAGATTTGTAAAATATCCAAGTAGAAATATTAGTCATTGAAATAAAACTCAACATGCAGGTTAAACAGCTGGGAAAAACACAATTGCAGAGAGAGTTAGAGAGATGGATGATAGATATGAGGAAATTACACAGAATACTACAGCAAATAATAAGAATGATAGCAAAGAGTGGTCAACATTTATAGATGACAAAATGAGAATGATCAAAATACAAATGGTAGGCTTTCCAGAAAAATAAGTTGGATAGACTAAGACATGAAGCACTATTCAAAATAATGATGGCTGAGATTTTTCTGGCATTGAAGAAAGTAATGAGTTCTCAGATTGAAGAAGCACACTGAGAAAGGTTAAAAAACAATTCTGCATCTAAACATATGTGATGACACTCAAGGAACTGAAATCTTACAAAATCTTAAAAGCAACCAGAGAGATGAAGCAGATTACTTACAACAAAAAAAAAATTAGTAACAAAGAAGTCAAAAGACAAAGAAATGAGACTTCCCAAAGGACTGAGAGAAAATAACTATGAACTTAAGATTTCCAAACTATTCCAAAACATAAAAGTGAGATAATGATAATTTTAGAAAAAAAATACTGGGAGAATTTACCATTCACAAACCCTTGCTGTAAAAACTGCAGAAGAATGAACATCAGTAGGAGAGGAATTCAACCTGAAGGAAGAAACAAAAGTTCAAGAATCAAGTGATATGAAGCAAAAGTGAACAAAGAAACTGATGGGTAAAACTAAGGAAGTATCAGTTCCAAACAGTCAATAATGAAAATAAATAATTTGGTGGTGTTTGTGAACGAAGTAGAAATAAACACAAATTAGTAATAACAAAATGGAAATTTTAAAGTATTTTTAGGTCCTTAATTTTGTGAGCGTATAGTAGAGAAATTGCCTAACTTTAGGCATTGTTGAATTAAGAATGCCATAAGAAAATAGAAATCAAGTCAATAAATGTATACATTTCAATCCGGATATAAAGAGAAAAAAGGAAGGGAGGGAGGGAGGAAGAGAGAGGAAAGAGTTAAGTTTGGTCAATCCAATATAAGATAGGAAAGGAGAAGAGTAAAGCAAAGAAAAGCATAGTTGCAGAAACAAACAAAAAAAGATTCCAAATGTATAAGTAATCTCAATAAAAGTGGAGAGATTTAAATTGCCTCTTATTTTTTCTCAGTGACCAAAATATAGAATGAAATCTAGCTGTATGTTATTTATGAGATATCCAAATTGTAAGTACACAAAAGGCTTGAAAATTAGAGGATGAAAAATATATCTGACAGAATAATGTCAAAAATAAAGCTTGTTTAGCTATGGTAATAGCAGATAAAATAGAATTCCAGGAAAAAGTTATTAAAGACAAAAAAGGCTCATTAAGGGCAAAGAGGATTATTATAATAATAGAAGGAAATAGTAAGATTTACATAGCTATGCTAAATTATTTTGGCAGTTACTTTAATTTTAGTTACATAATTGTATGTTATATAAACATATAGATTGACAGAATTGCAATAAGAAACTGAAAAAAGCAAAGTTAAAAATGTTGACCAAACTCACAAAAACCAAATCACCAAGCAAATAAAACTTCAAAAGTCTTAGATAAAGCATATAAAAGAAAAAAGTCAGAATATATAAAATTTGAACAACAAAATTAACTATGTCTAATAGACGTATATTGAACTCTATAATCAACGATTAAAGACTATACGATCTTACCAACCACACAATGAACATTTTTAAATTGATCATTTTTAAATTGACCATCTATTGGGTCACAAAAGACTCAAGAAATAACAACAAAAAATTTTATAAGAAAGACTATGCTTTCCAATTTTAAAGCAAGAAAACTGTTAGTCAATTATGAAAGATAATCATAAAGTTACAAATTTGAAAACTCAGAAATTCATATTTAAATAATCCTTGGGTCAAAGAAATGGTAATTGAACATGCAAAGTATTTAGAACTAAACAATGAAATATCACGTAGCCAAACTTTGTAATGCAGCTAAAATATTATTGGCATGTAAATTTATGGCTGACCTGTATAAATTTATGTAAATGGGTTCCAATGCCCTCTGGCTTCATAACGGAGCTACAGCAGGGGACCAGACTGAGTTAGGAAATTGATGTTAAGAGATTATTCTTCTGGCATTCAGCCCAAGAGGTAGGCTGGCTATATCCCACAAGTTTACTACTCCTCTCAAAGGAGGAGACTCTACTTAACTCTCTCTTCTTCTGGGTCCCAGTAAGTGTTCCCTCCCCTTATTTCTATGGAACTGGAGGTTAACTACCCAGCTGCTATTAGTCCTGGGTTACTTTGCTGTCTCTTGTGGTTTCCCTTATACCCATATCTTTGTAAATAGTCCTGTTGTAAATAAACCCTCCTCAAATTATACTGTTTTGAGAGTGCCATCTGTTTCCTGTTGGACCATGACTGAATCAGTGATACAGATTTAATTTAGAAGACCTGTGCACTCTTGGAGATAGGGAGAGAGTAAGGTAAGGGCAGAAATGGTGTTGCTTTCCTGATATAACTACAATCTGGACATCGGTGCCAACTGGATCTGGCACATGCTCCATTACTGCCCTTTCTTTCACAGGGCATATTTATGGATTCTTTAGAAACTCCCCAACCCTGGATATCTCTCACCTGTAGTTACCTTGGCACGATCATGGCACCTCTCCTGCTGTCCCCCATTTGGTCAGCTTTGACTCCCCCGTCAGATGCTGTGCTTCTGACAGATGGACAGCACCTCTGTTCTTCAGGTGAATCGTGAGAAAGGGGAGAGGAAACATAATCGGATTGTGAAGAGGTAGTATTTCAACTGAGTGTGTAAGATTTTATTTCTACATTAAAAAACAAAGGTCTTTGTCAAAGTCACAAAACATTAGCATTAATACTTACCTGTATTAATATTAACCTGTGTTGAATTTGGGTGGTGAGTACAGTGATGTTATATTATTTTCTGTATGTCTGAAAATATTTAATACTTAGGAAAATAATTTTTCAAGAGTAAAGTGACAAGGTATGTAAGAATCTCTCACACAGGATCTGACACACAGGCATTTAGCACATTTCTGGGACATCCTATTCCCACGCAATCCCACAGCTCCACTTCTATGGCCATGCTGATTTCAGATTGCAGTACATTCTGCCCACTGCATCCCAAAGTTCCCATGCCAATTTGCCAAACGAGATCTTTCCAAGTTTTTTGTGATAGGGTTAGGTTGGGGAGGAAGGACAGGAAGGTGAGAAAGGATTACACGATTTCTTAGAGTTTGAACCACAGATTTTTTTCCCCCAATTATTTATTTATTAACATCTTTATTGGAGTAGCTTTACAATGTTGTGTTAGTTTCTGCTGTATAACAAACGGAATCAGCTATACATATACACATATCCCCATACTTCCTCCCTCTTGCGTCTCCCTCCCACCCTCCTTATCCCACCCCTCTAGGTGGTCACAAAGCACCGAGCTGATCTCCCTGTGCTATGTGGCTGCTTCCCACTAGTTACCTATTTTACATTTGGTAGTGTATATATGTCCATGCCACTCTCTCACTTTGTCCCAGCATACCCTTCCCTGTCCCCGTGTCCTCAAGTCCATTCTCTACGTCTGTGTCTTTATTCCTGTCCTGCCCCTAGGTTCTTCAGAACCTTTTTTTTTTTTTAGATTCCATATATATGTGTTAGCATACAGTATTTGTTTTTCTCTTTCTGACTTACTTCACTCTGTATGACAGTCTCTAGGTCCATCTATCTCACTACAAATAACTCAATTTCGTTTCTTTTTATGGCTGAGTAATATTCCATTCTATATGTGTGTCACATTTTCTTTATCCATTCATCTGTCTATGGACACTTAGGTTGCTTCCATGTCCTGGCTATTGTAAATAGAGCTGCAATGAACATTGTGGTACGTGACTCTTTTTGAATTATGGTTTTCTCAGGGTATATGCCTAGTAGTGGGATTGCTGGGTCATATGATAGTTCTATTTTTACTTTTGCAAGGAACCTCCATCCTATTCTCCATAGTGGCTTTATCAATTTACATTCCCAACAACAGTGCAAGAGGGTTCCCTTTTCTCCACATGCTCTCCAGCATTTATTGTTTGTAGATTTTTTGATGATGGCTATTCTGACTGGTGTGAGGTGATATCTCACTGTAGTTTTGATTTCCATTTCTCTAATGATTAGTGATGTTGAGCATCCTTTCACGTGTTTGATGGCAATCTGTATACCTTCTTTGGAGAAATTTCTGTTTAGGTCTGCTGCCCATTTTTGGATTGGGTAGTTTGTTTTTTTTGGTATTGAGCTGCATAAGCTCTTTCTAAATTTTGGAGACTAATCCTTTGTCAGTTGCTTCATTTGCAAATATTTTCTCCCATTCTGAGGTTTGGCTGTTCATCTTGTTTAGGCTTCCTTTGCTGTGCAAAAGCTTTTAAGTTTCTTTAGGTTACATTTGTTTATTTTCGTTTTTATATCCATTTCTCTAGGAGTTCAGTCAAAAAGGATCTTGTTGTGATTTATGTCATAGAGTGTTCTGGCTATGTTTTGCTCTAAGAGTTTTATACTGTCTGGCCTTACATTTAGGTCTTTAATCCATTTTGACTTTATTTTTGTGTATGATGTTAGGGAGTGTTCTAATTTCATTCTTTTACATGTAGCTGTCTAGTTTTCCCAGTATCACTTATTGAAGAGGCTGTCTTTTCTCCATTGTAAATTTTTGCCTCCTTTATCAAAGATAAGGTGACCATATGTGTGTGGGTTTATCTCTGGGCTTTCTATCCTGTTCCATTGATCTATATTTCTGTTATTGTGCCAGTACTGTACCTTTGTAGTATAGTCTGAAGTCAGGGAGCCTGATTCCTCCAGTTCCATTTTTCTTTCTCAAGATTGCTTTGGCTATTCAGGGTCCTTTGTGTTTCCAGAGAAATTGTGACATTTTTTGTCCTAGTTCTGTAAAAAATGCCATTGGTAGTTTGATAGGGATTGCACTGAGTCTGTAGATTGCTTTGGGTAGTATAGTCATTTTCACAATGTTGATTCTTCCAATCCAAGAACATGGTATATCTCTCCATCTGTTTGTGTCATCTTTAATTTCCTTCATCAGTGTCTTATAGTTTTCTGCATATAGGTCTTTTGTCTCCTTAGGTAGGTTTATTCCTAGGTATTTTATTCTTTTTGTTGCACTGGTAAATGGGAGTGTTTCCTTAATTTCTCTTTCGAATTTTTCATCATTAGTGTATGGGAATGCAAAAGATTTCTGTGCATTAATTTTGTATCCTGCTACTTTACCAAATTCATTGATTAGCTCTAGTAGTTTTCTGGTAGCATCTTTAGGATTCTCTATGTATAGTTTCATGTCATCTGCAAACAGTGACAGATTTACTTCTTTTCTGATTTGGATTCCTTCTATTTCTTTTTCTTCTCTAATTGCTGTGGCTGAAACTTCTAAAACAATGTTGAATAACAGTGGTGAGAGTGGGCAACCTCGTCTTGTTCCTGGTCTTAGAGGAAATGGTTTCAGTTTTTCGCCATTGAGAACTTTGTTGGCTGTGGGTTTGTCATATATGGCCTTTATTATGTTGAGGTAAGTTCCCTACTTTCTGAAGGGTTTTTATCATAAATCGTAGTTGAATTTTGTCAAAAGCTTTTTCTGCATCTATTGAGATGATCATATGGTTTTTCTCCTTCAATTTATTAATATGGTGTATCACATTGATTGATTTGCATATTTTGAAGAATCCTTGCATTCCTGGGATAAACCCCATTTTATCATGGTGTATGATCCTTTTAATGTGCTGTAGGATTCTGTTTGCTAGTATTTTGTTGAGGAGTTTTGCATCTATGTTCATCAGTGATATTGGCCTGTAGTTTTCTCTTTCTGTGAAATCTTTGTCTGGTTTTGGTATCAAGGAGATAGTGGTCTCGTAGAATGAGTTTGGGAGTGTTCCTCCCTCTGCTATATTTGGGAAAAGTTGAGAAGGATAAGTGTTAGCTCTTCTCTAAATGTTTGATAGACTGTTAGCTCTTCTCTAAATGTCTGATAGATGGCCTGTGAAGCCATCTGGTCCTGGGCTTTTGTTTGTTGGAAGAATTTTCATCACAGTTTCAATTTCAGTGCTTGTGATTGGTCTGTTTATATTTTCTATTTCTTCCTGGTTCAGTCTCGGAAGGTTGTGCTTTTGTAAGAATTTGTCCATTTCTTCCAGGCTGTCCATTTTACTGGCATATGGTTGCTTGTAGTAATCTCTCATGATCCTTGGTATTTCTTCAGTGTCAGTTGTTACTTCTTTTTCATTTCTAATTCTGTTGGTTTGAGTCTTCTCCCTTTTTTTTTCATGAGTCTGGCTAATAGTATATCAATTTCATCTTCTCAAAGAACCAGCTTTTAGTTTTATTGATCTTTGCTATTATTTCCTTCATTTCTTTTTTATTTATTTCTGATCTGATCTTTATGATTTCTTTCCTTCTGCCACTTTGGGGTTTTCTTGTTCTTCTTTCTCTAATTGCTTTAGGTGTAAGGTTAGGTTGTTTATTTGAGATGTTTCTTGTTTCTTAAGGTAGGATTGTACTGCTATAAACTTTCCTCTTAAAACTGCTTTTGCTGCATCCCATAGGTTTTGGGTTGTCGTGTTTCCATTGTCATTTGTTTCTAGGTATTTTTTGATTTCCTCTTTGATTTCTTCAGTGATCTCTTGGTTATTAAGTAGTATATTGTTTGGCCTCCATGTGTTTGTATTTTTTACAGACGTTTTCCTCTAATTGTTATCTAGTCTCATAGTGTTGTTGTTGGAAAACATACTTGATATGATTTCAGTTTTCTTAAATTTACCAAGGCTTGATTTGTGACCCAAGATATGATCTATCCTGGAGAATGTTCCATGAGCACTTGAGAAGAAAGTGTATTCTGTTGGTTTTGGAGGGAATGTCCTATAAATATCAATTAAGTCCACCTTATTTAATGTACCATTTAAAGCTCGTGTTTCCTTGTTTATTTTCATTTTGGATGATCTGTCCATTGATAAAAGTAGGGTGTTAAAAGTCCCCTACTATGATTGTGTTACTGTCGATTTCCCCTTTTATGGCTGTTACAATTTGCGTTATATATTGAGATGCTCCTATGTGGGGTGCATAAATATTTACAATTGTTATATCTTCTTGGATTGTTCCCTTGGTCATTATGTAGTGTCCTTCTTTGTCTCCTGCAATAGTCCTTATTTTAAAGTCTGTTTTGTCTGATATGAGAATTGCTACTCCAGTTTTCTTTTGATTTCCATTTGCATGGAACATCTTTTTCCATCCCCTCACTTGCCGTCTGCGTCCCTAGGTCTGAAGTGGTTCTCTTGTAGACAGCATATATACAGCTCTTGTTTTTGTATCCATTCAGCCAGTCTGTGTCTTTGGGTTGGAGCATTAATCCATTTACATTTAAGGTAATTATCGATATGTATGTTACTACTATTTTCTTAATTGTTTTGGGTTTGTTATTGTAGGTCTTTTCCTTCTCTTGTGTTTCCTGCCTAGAGAAGTTTCTTTAGCATTTGTTGTAAAGCTGGTGTGGTGGTGGTGAATTCTCTTAGCTTTTGCTTGTCTATAAAGCAAAAATTAATTTTGCTTAATTTCTCTGTTGAATCGGAATGAGATCCTTGCTGGGTAGAGTTATCTTTGTTGTAGTTTTTTCTCTTTCATTCCTTTAAATATGTCCTAACACTCTCTTCTGGCTTGCAGAGTTTCTGTTGAGAAATCAGTTGTTAACCTTATGGGGATTCCCTTGTATGTTATTTGTTGCTTTTCCCTTGTTGCTTTTAATATTTTTTCTTTGTTTTTAATTTGTGATTGATTAATATGTGTCTTGGCATTTTCTCCTTGGATTTATGCTGTATGGGATTCTCTGTGCTTCCTGGACTTGATTCACTATTTCCTTTCCCATATTAGGGAAATTTTCAACTATCATCTCTTCAAATATTTTCTCAGTCCCCTTCTTTTTCCCTTCTTCATCTGGGACCCCTATAATTCAAATGTTGGTGCATTTAATGTTGTCCCAGAGGTCTCTGATACTGTCCTCAATTCTTTTCATTCTTTTTTCTTTATTCTGCTCTGTGGTACTTATTTCCGCTGTGTTATCTTCCAGGTCACTTATCCATTCTTCTGCCTCATTACTCTGCTATTGATTCCTTCTAGAGAATTTTTAATTTGATTCATTGGGTTGTTCATCATTGTTTGTTTGCTCTTTAGTTCTTCTAAGTCCTTGTTAAATGTTTCTTGTATTTTCTCCATTCTATTTCCAAGATTTGGGATCCTCTTTACTATCATTACTGGAATTCTTTTTCAGGTAGACTGCCCATTTCCTCTTCAGTTGTTTGATCTGGTTGGGTTTTTTCTTTCCTCCTTCATCTGTGTATTTCTCTGTCTTCTCATTTTGCTTACCTTGCTGTGTTTGGGGTCTCCTTTTTGCAGGCTGCAGATTTGTAGTTCCCGGTTTTTTTTGGTGTCTGCCCCCAGTGGGTAAGGTTGGTTCAGTGGGTTGTGTGGGCTTCCTGGTTGAGGGGACTAGTGCCTGTGTTCTGGTGGATGAGGCTGGGTCTTGTCTTTCTGGTGGGCAGAATCATGCCTGGTGGTATGTTTTGGGGTGTCTGTGAACTTATTATTATTTTAGGCAGCCTCTCTGCTAATGGGTGGGGTTGTGTTCCTGTCTTGCTAGTTGTTTGGCATGGGGTGTCCAGCAGTGTAGCTTGCTGGTCCTTGAGTGGAGCTGGGTCTTAGCATTGAGATGGAGATCTCTGGGAGAGCTTTCACTGTTTGGTAATACATTGTGCCGGGAGGTCTCTGGTGGACCAGTGTCGTGAATTTGGCTCTCCCACTTAAGAGGCTCAGGCCTGACACCCAGCCAGTTCACTAAGACCCTGTCAGCCACACGGCTCAGAGGAAAAGGGAGAAGAAAAAAAAGGAAAATATATAAAATACATAAAGTTATTAAAATAAAAATATTATTAAATATAAAAGTTTAAAAAAATAAAGAAGAGAGCAACCAAACCAATAAACAAATCCATTAATGTAACAAGCCCTAAAAACTATAAAAACAACAAAACAAAAAAACGGACAGACAGAACCCTAGGATAAATGATAAAAGCAAAGCTATACAGACAAAATCACACAAAGAAGAATGCACATACACACTCAGAAAAAGAGAAACAGGAGAAATTATATATATATATATATATATATATGTATAAAGGAAGAAAGCAACCAAATCAATAAACAAATCTACCAATGATAATAAGTTCCAAACACTAAAGTAAGATAAACATAAAACCAGAAACAAATTAAATGCAGAGAGCAAACCCCAAGTCTACAGTTGCTCCCAAATTCCACCACCTCAATTTTGGGATGATTCGTTGTCTATTCAGGTATTCCACAGATGCAGGTACATCAAGTTGATTGTGGAGATTTAATCCGCTGCTCCTGAGGCTGCTGGGAGAGATTTCCCTTTCTCTTCTTTGTTCGCACAGCTCCTGGGGTTCAGCTTTGGATTTGGCCCCGCCTCTGCGTGTAGGTTGCCTGAGGGCATCTGTTCTTTGCTCAGACAGCACAGGGTTAAAGTAGCAGCTTATTAGGGGTCTCTTATTCAGGCCGGGGGAGGGGGCAGGGAGGGAGGGATATGGAATGCAGGGCGAGTCTGTGGCAGCAGAGGCCAGCATCACGTTGCAACAGCCTGAGGCGCACTGTGTGTTCTCTTGGGGAAGTTGTCCCTGGATCATTTTACACTGGCAGTGGCGGGCAGCACAGGCTCCCAGGTTGGCAGTGTGGACAGTGACCTGTACTTGCACACAGGATTCTTGGTGGCGGCAACAGCAGCCTTAGCATCCCATGCCCGTCTCTGGGGTCCACGCTGATAGCCACGGCTCGCGCCCATCTCTGGAGCTCGTTTAGGTGGCGCTCTGAATCCCCTCTCCTCACACACCCCAAAACAATGGTCTCTTGCCTCTTAGGCAGGTCCAGGCTTTTTCCCAGACTCCCTCACGGCTAGCTGTGGCGCACTAGCCCCCTTCAGGCTGTGTTCACGCAGCCAACCCCAGTCTTCTCCCCGGGATCTGACCTCCAAAACCCGAGCCTCAGCTCCCAGCCCCTGGCGGGGAGAGCAGACAAGCCTCTCGGGCCGGTGAGTGCTGGTCAGCACCCATCCTCTGTGCAGGAATCTCTCCACTTTGCCCTCAGCACCCCTGCTGCTGCGCTCTCCTCTGTGGCTCCAAAGTCCCCCCACCCACCCCCAGTCTCCACCAGTGAAGGGGCTTCCTAGTTTGTAGAAACTTTTCCTCCTTCACAGCTTCCTCCCAGAGGTGCAGGTCCCATTCTTTTGTCTGTGTTTTTCCTTCTTTCTTTTGTCCTACCCAGGTACATGGGGATTTTCTTGCCTTTTTGGAAGTCTGAGGTATTCTGCCAGCGTTCAGTAGGTGTTCTGTAGGAGTTGTTCCACATGTAGATGTATTTCTGATGTATTTGTGGGGAGGAAGGTGATCTCCACGTCTTACTCCTAGGCCATCTTGAAGGTCCTCCTGAACCACAGATTTAAACACTCTCCAGTCCCATAAGCGTGCTTCCAGCTGCAGCTGCTTCTCTCTTCTGATTTCTTTTTCCTTAATTGGATCATCTTCACCAGAGCAGCCATTGCTTCTCTTTGGGGAACTCAGCTGCTCTTTATTTCCTTATCTCTACAAAACCACCCCACTTCTCTGTAATTTGGGAGACCTAGGAGCAGTGGGAGGTACAAGGTTTGCCTTGAGGACCCAGTAACAGAACATAGAGGATTTACTGGGAATGTTCAAAGGTTGAATACAAGGCCCCTATCAGTATTTAAACAAGAAAGCCTGGTAACACTTTTTAAAAATATAATTAGCTCCAAATTTCTTCTGCATTAAAGAGATGGTCATGAACTTGAATCACACCTTTAAACATGGCACCCACACCTGGCCTGTGCCATTGGCAGACTCCACGATTTTCCTTTATCAACCAGGATCTATTTGTTTGTATGTATTTGTATACAGTTGTATACAGCAGAACAGAATGTTCAAGCTAACTGTTTTAATTTAGTGATAAAGAAATTGAAGTTTCATCATTTGTTAGTGGCAGACTTAGGTTTCTCTCTGACTGCAAGTGCAGTGCTTTTGCCATTGTTGGATAGGTAGATAACTGTAAAAGCATATAAGGGTTTTCTCAGTTCATAAGTATAATACCCTTTTTTTTTTTTTTTTTTTTTTTTTTGCAGTACGCGGGCCTCTCACTGTTGTGGCCTCTCCCGTTGCGGAGCACAGGCTCTGGACGCGCAGGCTCAGCAGCCATGGCTCACAGGCCTAGCCGCTCTCTGGCATGTGGGATCTTCCCGGACCGGGGCACGAACCTGTGTCCCCTGCATCGGCAGGCGGACTCCCAACCACTGTGCCACCAGGGAAGCCCCTATAATACCCTTTTAAATTAAGTCTGGGAAATGAGAAATTACTCACCCAAGTTATACAAACATTTACTAATGTATCAAAAATTGTTGAAGACCTATTATATACCAGGCATTCGTGTCCATATGGGTCACACAGCTCTGTAAATGAGCCATGGTACATCTTTCCAAGATATATGGGCTTAAACAGCAGAAGTGGTTATTTTAGGTACTGCCTATAAATTTAACTTAATACATTTACTTTTTATGAGCACATCATAATGTTCTCCCACCCTCTTGGAGGACAACGTTTGTTGAAAATCTTGGTACTCTGATGCTATCCAGGACACTTTTCAGTTGATATTCTGATAGTAAATTCTTGAAGAGTTGGCCTTGGTTTCTAAAGTCCTTCTGCTAAAGTGGTCAAATACTTTCCTGCATCCAGGTTTGGCATTTTTGAAAACCATCCCTGTGTGTCACCCTTTCTAGTCACCCTTAGTTACCCTTAGTTAGAGCATCAAAAGTAAGATGGTGCCTGATAGCAGTGTGCTGACCATTACGTAGAGAAGTAATGTTTTCAATTAGTCACCATTCCTTCCTAATGATGTACTGAAGTAGGGATGAAACAACAAGACAAACAAAAAATAAACAAAAAAAATTATTGTATATCCCTAGCAGAGGCACCTGGCTAATCTGAGGCTAATCATGAACAAATTTATGTGTAAAGACAAGAGCAGAAAGGAGAATCAGAAACTAAAGCAGGAAGATGCCGAATAAGGAACACAAGCCTTTCCTCTACCTCTGGGAGAAACACTCATCTACCACTTGCCCTCAAAACTCTCCCATATTAAGTGGCTTCTCTTTGCATAACACGTTTACTTTCCAAGGCACTTGCCAGCATATTGTTGCCATCTGGTCCTCCAGAAATCACATAGCATTGGCCAAGAAACTGAGGCTTGCCAAAGACATATAAGTCTCAGTGATAAGTCCCAGAAGCTTTTAGAACAAGGCAGGTAGAAGGTGAGAAAGTTTGGAAGGAAAGTGAAAGGAAAGACGAGAGTTGTCCTACTCTTGGTACAGTGCTGTTTGCATGGAGCCATAATATTCCAGTTTTGGCCTAGGCTGTGGCATGAGGCAGATGCAGTTGATTCTGGAAAGTAATTCTGAAGACTGAATGAGAAGTATTGGATTACTAATGATTACCTAAGGTAGTCATGAGAAGTAATAAAATTTGGCCCTGATAATGACTCAAAAAATATTCAAGTGCATTGCTTCCATTGATTAATCAACTGGGAGCTGCTTTTTGAAATGGCTCTAATGAGATGAACTTCTCAGGCATTGGAACTTCCCAATAGACTGGCCAAAGCATAAAGTTTTCAATTTTTTTACTTTACTAAACATTCAATCTCTGTGTCCTAAAAAAAAATACTCCCCAAGAGCCCATCTTGCTCAGATTTCTGGCCGTTAGATCCACAGACTTTGATTATTTGTCCAGAAAGTCTCTGGGGCTTTCCTGGACTTCAAACCCTTAAAGTCAAGCCATATTCTAGGACATTCTGACTCTTCCCTATTACTATTTTCGTATCTCCCCTAGCCCTCATACCCTGATCCCAACTGTGGCGATTAATACCCTGTGAGTCATGGTAAATGGCCCAGTCAACGCTTTCTGCCTGGACTGTAGACTCTAAACGACCCCTCTTCCTTGGGAACTTTTGGTGAGGACTCCCAGAGAAAAGAGGAAGGGGATTAAAAGGTATCACTGTTCAACCAGGACCTGGATTAGATACTTTTTACATTTGATCCTATCAACAGTTGCTGAGTTGCCTGTTTATAGTATTTTGCACATGAGGAGTCTAAGCTTCAGATTGGTTAGTAACTTGTCCTGTCACACAGCTAATCATCCTAGGTGGGCTGGCCTCACAAAGGTCAAACCATTGCAGTTTGATCATATAAACATAATTTAATCACAAACAACTATTTCATACCCACAAGTGCTTTAAGTTTTGGCAGAAGTATAACGGCAGAAAGGTAGGATTCTTTCACATCTTCGGGTTAGAATGAACACATAATGACGTTTATATGAACAAATTGATCTCAGAAGCCTCACCTTTCATTTCAATGCTAACTTCAACCTTCTTTTCCTAAGAGTTCCTGGCTTCAGTGCCCTCTGACCCACCTTACTTAGTACTTAGATTAATATGATCAGAACTCTGAGGTTTTACTTTAGTTACAATAAATTTCCCCCTGCCTTGACACATTTTTATATTTCTCCTAAATAGAATTTTACTAAGGATTTTGAGATAACAATGTAACCTATACATTTTCAGATCCTCTCAAGGCTTTTAAATATTTTTAAATGTAATGAATATATTGGCTTATGCCCCTATCCCATGTAAAATGGGAAACGCAGCATCTTATCCACTATTGTTAAGGATTCTTTAGGGAACAATATTTCTCCTAATTACTTGGCTTTATATCCTGCTTCTGTTCTCAGTCTCCACACTCAATATCTTGAATGTACTCTTTCTTTCAACATTCTATCTTATCACTGGAAAAGCCAGGATGGCTTCAATTCCCAGAGTACCACTGGCCTAAAGGTAAGTGTACAGCAGATATCACTGAAGGCCTGGGGCTACACAGGGCTGTTATAGTGCAGAACAATTGTGAAAGCTACTTGTCCTTTTTTAACTTTGCCAATCCCACCCTCTTGCCTCTAGAAAATGTCCCCTATTGTCCTCATCTTCTTGGATTCAGTGTCCACCATGGTGTTGGGCTCCCCCTTCCCTCCTATGAGTTTCTGCTCTCTTCTATTTTTCTGATGGTGATTTTCCCACGACCAAAATGTCCCCGTTTACATTAATGTAGAGAGCCCTTGTGCTCTGTCCTTAAAGAATCCAGAAACACATTTCAAGTATCATGATATGGTTTGTCAGATGACATAAATAAGACATGACTATTTAAATAGGTAGATATCACAGTGTAAAATAAACTCTGTTACCAGAAAGAGTTAAGAAGTTATATATCATGAATAATCAAATATCTGATAAAGGCAATTCCCAAATGTAACATATATGGATGAACATCTTTTAAAAATATTAGAGTATGACTAAAATACAGTTTCTACTAAAATTACACTGAATAGAATCTGTTTATTCTTGAAAAGCTAGGGGATATTTTGGCATTGTGTACTACACTTTTGTTTTATATATGTTGGGCTTTGTACTAGAAGAGTACAAGAAGTGTTAACTAATAACTATGTTAAGATGTTAAAGCTCTGATAACAGAAAATATACAAAGCAACTGATAAATTTGTGGCTTAAAATGTGTACGCAAATGTCCACGGATGACAATCAGCCTATAACTGAATAGTTGCAACGCCAAATAGCTGGATAGACAGTCGAAGATCCACACAATGTTGCCTTCACATTGGCAGCTAAGTCCATGAAGCATTTGCCATGGGCTTTAGTACAAGGACTGACCTTAGAATTGCCAGGGAATGTGGACATTAGCTGGGGAGGAGCCGTTAACCCTGCATAATGAATTCTCAGGCAAAATATGTGGCAAAGACTATCCCCACACTGTACAATAAGGTCACCACAGGCTTTATAGCACGCTTGACTTTTTGAAGTTTCTTTTGAAAAATAAAGCCCTGATACCACATTTAAAATTGAACAGGGCCAAGCTTTGCATGGACTTTTTTTCCCTTCCCAAATGAAGCCCCTTCCCACCGTTGTTACTATTTCTCCTTCCACATTTATTTTTGTTATATTGTATTGTTTCAAATCATTTCAAAATGTTTTTAATGTGATATATCTTATTAAAAAATAGTTCTGAATTCACAAGCAATCCCTACGGCATGTCCTTGGCATTGGCTGTAAAATTCCAAAGTACCTAATTTATGTGGTTGATTGATTTTTCAATGTTTTAAAGGGTACCAAGCCCAACAGCATATAATTTTTCTCTTACCAAATGGAATATGAATGAATAAAAGATAATTGCATTTTTTTGTATTCAGCTTGCTGTCTTTGTGAACTTTTTTTTTCTTTCCTACAGTTCTGAAGTGAATGAGAAAGCATGTTTTTCTTTTTATAGCCATAAGAGCTCACCCTGTTACTCCTCAACAAGGTTCATGTGTGTCCAGCCCTGAACTCTGCTGTTGTGTTACCTCAACCAGGATGCTGCGAATTACCTGTGATACAGTGAACACAGCCCAGACTAGGGAGGGACTGGGGCTTATATGGACCTTTCCTGTTTGGTCCAGGAGAAAAGCCTTCCTCTAAATCCTTTTCTGGTCGGAAGATACATCTCCATTCTCTTAAGTTTGCGGACCTAAACACAATGCAAAGAGATTAAATTTCATTTTCCCAAGGAAGCAGGTGGATACAGCCTGTAACTTAGATAACGGCTTGTATAGCATGGCCTTGAAGAAGCAACTCTTTTCTTATCTCTTCTTCTCTCACTTCCATCAGTTTTCAGTGTGGTTAACAGTATGGGACTGGCCAGAAGAATTGCATTCCCTTATCTTGCTGACCACAGCAATCGCTCTTTGTAATCCCAGAAGAAGAGTGTCAGGTGGTTATGAAGGGGCTAGAAGGCTGAAGGACAGGAGAGAGCGCTGCTAAAACTCCCTTCACCAGCACTAATATCCCGCACTCTAGTGCCTACCATGCACAAAGCTGTCCTTTCCACAGCTCTGGAAATCCATTACGTAAGAAGAAAGTAGGACAAAGACTGAATTTTAAGAGCACTTTCTAGAGATGATACTAAACGCTTCATTTATCTTTGAAACCTAGAAAGAACTTCAGCGAATTATTTGCAATTTTTCATTGTGTTAGTCTGTTTTGGAGGGGAATGGTGATGGTCAGGGCAAAAGAATTCTCTTTGTAAATCTATTTCAGGTTTCATACCTGATTATAAACACCTTCTTAAATTTGGCTTGTTACATATATAAAATCAAAACAAAATGTGAAGTTTTCATTCCAAGAATAATAAATTGGTTGGTTTTCATTTCTCTAAACTTAAAAGAAAAGCACACTAGGGTGAAGTTAAGGGAAATGATCCTCTTATTTGTTTTTGCCATAGGTCTTTGTAAGCTTCCAGAAGGAAAATCAATCAATTATGAAGTATAGACTGAGTGCCTACAATATGAACTGTCACACCAGCGGTCTCCAACATAACCTTCAGGGCTCCCAAATTTTCTACAGGATTAACCTTCAAGGCTCAGCACCTCCCACAAGGTCTTCATGCAGATCAACCCGTGACCTCTAGCTTTGTGACAGGACTATATTTATGTGGCCTTTTCAAACTTTACTGCATTACAACTATGGGAAAATACAGCTGCACGAAAAGGTTTGGCTATGTTAGATTTGACCCAATGCTGGAAGCCAGAAGCACTTTGTCAGTGGTCATGTCAAAACAACAGCAGTAGAATATATCTGAGAAAGCATCTGGCTAATGTGTTTATGTAGTGAACTGAGCATAAGGTGAGGACAACTTCCTAGAGTAAAGAACTACTCAGACTGTATTCATTATCCCCAATAAGTATCAGCACAACAAAGCATATTCCTCAGAGTGCCATTCTAAATTTCACCAGAAATCATTTTTTATGATTTCCCCCACCATACACACTTCATGTACTAGAGTGAATGAATAGATTTGTTAGGGAGATTTTTCATGTTGGGTTCAAAGACTTGTTGAAGAAAGATACTTTATAATTAGAGTTCATGGTTTGCACCTGAAATAACTGCATGGCTCATTCTGTTTTGTCTTTGTATTTCAAAGAGTCAGGCGCCCACAGATGGGAGAACAGGATCCAGGGCAATGATGGTGTTCTGAGTGTAGTAATGCAGAAATCCCTTATATGGACCCATTATGAAAGGATGATCCAACGTCATAAAATGTCAGGGAATAAAAACCATGGAAAGAAATTCCGGAACTTGGCAAAAGTACAGTGCAAATGAGCATGGCTCCAATAATTACTACCCTCGCCACAAGTGTTGCACTGATGAGTCACCCGAACTTCAGCATTCTCCCCAACACCCACAAGTATGAGAGATCCATTCTGAGAAGACACCCTTATCTGGGATTCCCTTCCTCCTCCTGGGAAGTAGTGGCATTAGCTGCTAGGCAGAAATGAATGAAATGGGAAAGGTCCAAAGGGACTGACTCAGAAGGATGTCAAAACCTTATATCACTTGGGGGAGATATCTAGACCCTAAGACTATCCCTCTGTGGGAATGCAGCATGCCTCCTTATTAGATGGGGTGAACCCTGGCATTGTACATTTAATGGAACCTAGTAAGTGCCAGAGACCGGGTATTCTAAGATAGATTGCAAATTACCTCAGAGAATTAACATTATGCAATCATATATATATATCTTTTGTTCTGTTAAAAAAGCTTCCCAAGAACACAGGTTTAATATATCGAGAATGAAGAGAGATCATAGGCTTAAGCAAACAAATTAAGGATGAAAATAACATCATTAGACAACTAACAAATAAATTAGAAACAGCAAGAACCACAACACACATAATTGATAATTACAATGAGGAAAAGTTTAAGGTAAGCAAAGGGAAGGCTCATGAAAAAATACAGAGATTAAAGCAACAGACAAAAGCTAATAGAAATGGAAAACAGATAAGAATGATCCTACGTATGCCTACTGGGCATCCATAAATTTAAAAACTCAGCAAATTGTAAAGAAAAAGCATTCAAAGTCATGAAGAGAATTTCTCTTGAATTGATCATGCTTTTGGCTTATATGTAAAAGTTCATCACTGAATCCAAAGTCACTAGATTTTTTCTATGTTATATTCTAGAAGTGTTATAGTTCTTCATTTTATATATAGGCCTATAGCCCATTTTGAATTATTTTTGTTAAAAGTGTAGGATCTGTGTTTAGATTATTTTGTTGTTCCATATGGATGTCCAATAGTTCCAGCACCATTTGTTGAAAAGACTATTCTTTCTCCATTGAATTGTCTATTTTCCTTTATCAAAGATCATTTAACTATATTTGTGTGGTTCTATTTTTGGTTCTCTATTCTGTTCCATTGATCTATGTATCTATTGCTAACACCACACTCTTGATCACTGTAGCTTTATAGTAAGGAAGTCAGATAATGTCAGCTCTCCAACTTTGTTCTTCTTCTTCAGTATTATGTTGGCTATTAATTCTTTTTTTGTTTTTCCAGAATAGTTTTGTTGATATCCACAAAATACTTTCTGGGATTTTGATTGGGATTTTATTGAATCTATAGGTTACACTGAGAGGACTTGATATCTTAACAGTATTTAGTCTGCCTATCCATGAACTTGGAATAACACTCCATTCATTTACATCATCTTAGATTTCTTTCATCAGAATTCTACAGTTTTCCTCATATAGATCCCATAAAGTGCCACTTCAGGACATCATATCAAGGATATGTAATAATGATGACTCTTCTTTCATTTGTGATATCAGTAATTTGTGTTTTTTCTTCTTATCCTCATTGCTGTAAAGGTAAGATATTTTCTCCCCTCTGGCTTCTTTCAAATTTTTCTCTTTGTGTTTGATTTTCTGCAGTTTAAATGATATACCTAGGAGTATATTTTTTAGTACTCACCATGCTTGGTGTTTTCTGAGCTTCCTGGATATGTCTGTTGTTAATTTTGGAAAATTTTTGGCCATTATTAATTCAAATATTTCCTCTGTTACATTCTGTCTTCTACTCTGTTATCCCAATTACTGTATGATATACTATTTGTAATCATCTCATAGACTTAGGTATTCTAGTCTTTTTTTTTTTTTCATCTTTTTTTCCTTTGCATTTCAGTTTGGGAAGTTTCTACTGATATATCTTCAAGCTTATCAGTTCTTTCATTGGCCATACCCAGTCTCTTGATGAGCCCATCAAAAGAATTCTTCATTCCTGTTACTCTGTTTTTGATACCTAGCATTTCCTTTTGATTATTATTTAGAATTTTATCTCTGCTTACAGTAGCTGCACTTTCATATTATCTACCTTTTCATTAGAACTCAACATATTACTAATAATTAAGTTCTCTATCTGATAATTCCATATTTGTGTCACATCTGGGTTTGGATTTGAGGCTTGCTTTGTTTCTCCAGACTGTGGTTTTTCTTTGCCTTTTAGCATGTTCTGTAATTTTTTTGTTGAAGTCCTAACATAACGTATTAAGTAATAAGAATGGTAAATGTAAAGGTAAGTTGGCCTTTGATGTGAAGTTTTATGTTAATCTGCCTAGGAGTTGGGCTATGTGTGATGTTTGCTGCAGCTGTAGTTGCCAGAGGCTTCAGTTTCCTCTAGTATTTTTGTTGTTGTTCTCTCTGACGTCTTTGGTTTTCCCTAAGAATTCCTTCTTAAATAGGGCTTCTATCTTGCAACTCTATCGGTTGTAAATTACTGCTGTTTTACTGGAGCCCTACTGACGTGGTGGTAAGGTGTCAGGAAGGGAAAATATCCAATAATCTTATGTTTATATCTCAGTCTTTTTCTGGGCCTGTGTCCCTGAATCATGACCTTGAGAAGTTTCTTGGCCCTTTTTCTTCCCTATGTAATATAGGAAGCCTAGACAGGGCTGGAGTTAGCTAATTGACCTTTTATCAGGTAGATGAGGCTCTGGTTTCCCTTGGAGAGTAGGTGTTTCTTATGAAAAAACACTCCAGGTATGTGTCTAAATGTTTACTTTGCACCATCCCTGCCCAAGACACAAGGGGATTTTTCTTGGATCTTCAACTTTTGAGACCTTGGTGGGATTCCTGGAGGTGAAACTGTGGTGGCCTAAGACTGGGTCCCTAGGAGTTTCTCATTCTCAAGCTAATCCACACTCAGCCTCCAGCAATTCATTTAAACTACCATTTAAGTGTTTCTACCAGTTTATGGCTCTAGCATCTTCTGCCACAGGTAAACTTACCTTAGCTGTGATACTCTTTATTCAGTAGTCTCTGTAGATTTCAAGGTGGCAGTTTACCCTGTGACCTCAATTCTGTGATGAATCTAAGTCAATGATTTTCTGATTAGTCAGTTATTTTCTTGTTCTAAGAATGGGAGTAATGACTTCCAAGCTTTTTACATGATAAGGCTGAAAACAGATGTCTCTAAACCTAGATTTTTTAGAAACCAATGCCAGTGCTCTTAACTACCATGCTATACTGCTTTCTATCCCCTCTAATGGTCTTTCCATTCTATTGATTAAATTTTTACAGCTTCAAAACATACCAATACCTAATATCCCATTCTTATGTCTTCTCTATTCATGTTTTTTCTAATGTATCCAAAATTTTATTTTTCAGGAAGGCTTTTTTTTTTTTTTTTTTTTTTTTTGCGGTACACGGGCCTCTCACTGTTGTGGCCTCTCCCGTTGCGGAGCACAGGCTCCAGATGCGCAGGCTCAGCGGCCATGGCTCACAGGCCCAGCTGCTCCGCAGCATGTGGGATCTTCCCGGACCGGGGCACGAACCCGTGTCCCCTGCATCGGCAGGCGGACTCTCAACCACTGCGCCACCAGGGAAGCCCTTCAGGAAGGCTTTTAATTATTTTGTCAAAACCCCAGAATTAAATATATTTAATTGGTACTTGGAACAATATTTAGACCTGTAAATTTAATATATAAGAATTGATATCTTTATAACAGTCACTCTTACAAGAACATGTGACTCATTATTGATTAACCTTTCCTGATATCTTTCATAAATTTTATAGTTTTTTCTTTGTATGGTTCTTATGGGCTATCATGTTGAATTTATTAATTGTATTACAATCCAAATGCTCAATTTCCTTGTTTAGTTTTCAGATACTTAGGTTGATAAAGTTTGAGTGTGTTAAGTTACCCCATTAAAGTTTTTACATCTTGCAATTTGGATTTTAAATATGTTATGGTGTTTTAAACTACCTTGTAGGTTTTTTTATAAAACCAACTAGCTCTCTTTAATTTAATCCATGATTCACCTTAACATTTTTTTATGAATTTCTGTTCTTATTTCATAGACACTTTTTCCTCTATTATACAAGAACATGAACAGATAAGAGAACATGTTACAGAATAATTTTCCACTCATTTTGTGAATTACACTTTTTTTGTGAATTTTCAGAATAATACTTCCTTTCTCTAATGAATTTTCCTCTTGTTCTTTAAATTTTTTAAATTCATATATTTGTTCACTTAACAAACATGTGATGAGATTTTTAAATTATGTTTCAGCCTCTGAAATATGTGCTCCAGTCATGAAGCAGAGAATATTACAGTGAAGACAGGGAATTAAATGAGTGAGTACAATATGATAAATACTGTGATTGAGGTACGCCACAAAGTTGCTGTTAAATCTTGATTATGTGATCTTTCTAAATGTCCACTTCCTTGTGTTGTTAAAATGGGAATAAGAACAACACCTGTCTCTTAGAATTATTGTTAAAAGCAAATGAGGTCAAACATTTGAGATGTCCATCAGGTTGCCTGGCCCAGAGCAGTTGTTTAAATATTGTTAGCTGTTATTTTTGTCATGAGCAGCTCATCATGAGCCCCTTATCTAAAATTCTACCATCAGTCATTTTCTGCCACGATGCCCTGTTATTTCTTCAAAGTACTTATTACTATATGACATTCTCTTATTTGTTTATTTACTGATTTATTGATCTTTCTTCCCATAAGAATGAAAGTTCAAGCAGGCAGAGGCTCTGTTTTTATTGCAAATGCTTGCTTTTGCCCAGGGTCTGGAAAAACAGTGTTTAATCAATACTGGATAAATAATTAAAATATTTATTTCTCTAATAACTTAACTTTCTCAATTATATGGAAACTACAGAACTGTATTTTTAAAATCTCATCTTTGAACATTTGAGAAAAAAATGCGTTGAGCATTTCAGTGAATTTTCTTCCTGGGTTTTCCTATGCATACACCAGTTAGGTCGTATTGTTCTTACAGTGCTGTATCCTGCTTTTTCCTCACTTAACTTTCCAACCCATGTGTTTTCCTTATATTTCAAAACTCCTTTTCTCACGGATTCAAAATATTATAGTATATGCTCACCTACTGAAAGCTTAATTATTGTGTATGAAGTATTATACAATTTTTCCAGCAACCTACAAGTATAAGAATAGCATAATTTTAGTTATTTATTCAAAAATAATAATTAAATCTCTATTATATGCTAGAAATGTGTAGAAGAACAAGAAAACAGTGTCTTTGCCCTCATGGAGCTAACATTCTATGGAGAAGACACAGTTTATAACAATCTCTCAATTTCTTCTACCATAATAATGATAAGTTTTACAAAGGACATATATAAAGTTTTAAGAGTCTATAAAATCTGGGGGTGGGGAAGGTGCTATCAGAAAAAAATGAAGGGAAATGACATTCAAAGTGAGAGCTGATTGTTGATTAGAAATTGGGCCGGTGAAAAGAGGAAGGGTAATAAAGGGAGTGGAAGGAAGAGAATATTTGGACCTGAAGGAAAAACAGGAGTGAAGGCCTTGATGTGGAAATGAGCACTGGATGAAGAAAAGCAAACAGTAGAATATGAGAGCATAGGAGAGTGAGGGTGTTACCTGTGTACCTGGGTCAATTTGATGTATTCTACATACCTACATAACACCCAGAATAGTACCAAGTAGAGGTATGAGAAATAAGTAACAAAGTATAAACTATAGATCCACAAAACATGGAGCTCACATTCTGAGTTGTTTTTTCTAGTAGTGATCACGTGCACAGACTCATCACCCAGCCCTTTGGTGACCAGAACATGTACGTACAAGCCTGGTCCCCATGATCAAGAGAGCTGGTCCCCATGATCAAGAGAGCTGCTCATGGTCATAGAACCAATCCCTTGTGTGTGAATCTGTGGGCTTAGCCTTAGGGATCCCAAGCTCTCATCAGCTAAATGAACCTATCTCAGTGAGATAGATGATAGATAGATAGGCAAATAGATAGATAGATAGATAGATAGATAGATAGGATAGAATTGCTCTTTGTTGAGAGTAATTCTTACTCAAAATGGTGTCATCTCTTTGGCTATTTCTTTTTTGTAGGTTTCAAAGAAAACTGATGAATAGCCTCAAAATGTTTCTTAAAGCTTTGAGAAAGATGGAGTGTGAATTTTGTCCTTCATAACACTGCAGTTGTGCTAGTAAATAAAAATTGAATTTTATGGTGCAACTCTAATGAACATTTATCACTTGGAAATTAAGATCAATAGGAAAAATACTGAGAGGAAGGAGTCATGTAACATTTGTATTTGATACTTAAACATTGACAAATTCCTCCAGAAAAAATTGACCTAGAAAGAAACATTAATTAAATTCATCTTTCCATCCATTCCTTGTGGGAATTATCCACATCAAAGCCACATGGAAAAATAGCAAATTCCAATTATTTTATGAATTACATCCTATATTAAACAATATAAATCTGTACTAAGTTATAACACCAAGTAGTATATTCCTTTAAATATATGAGTTATCAAGAAGGACTTTCTAAAGAAACTGTTAATATATCCATCAAGCATTTATTAGAAATCTTATATATGGAAATCATTACCTAGGCACTGATAGAAATACAAATATGAATAAGTCACAGTCTTTGCTTTCCAGGAATGTACACCATCTGCTATAGAATTGGTGGTTGTAGAAAAATGGTGACTTTTTGTTTAATAGAATCCAACTTGAACATAATACAAAATAAAAATAATCCATTTTGAGTGTTTATGTGTGGTACTACAACAAGTTCTACTCAGTGTTATCCTGTCATATGATTTAGATAAGGGGCAAACCTATATACCCAAGAATATATGGTTTTTCATGGCTCCATGATACCCTTTCTCTCTGACATGAAATCCCTCCAATAGAGTTCCTTAAAAAAAGAAACAGTAAGGACAGGGAATAGAGTTAAGAAACCCAAGTTATAACTTACTTTTATAAAAAGCATTTGGTTGAAAAGATGACATTTAAGCTGCCTTTCACTCCAAGGTTACTGATGTCACTACAGTTAACAATGCTTAATTTATCCAATTAGTTAGTTCTGCAAGCCCGTCTAGATTATCATTTTTGCCTCAAGACAAGAAGTAGAACTTTAAAGGTGCTGTGATGAATGCCTACTAAAGGGTATACCCAGGCTCTGAAAACACTTTTTAAAATTTTCTTACATTCTGACTGGGATACATGAAATGAAACTTTTAACTGACTTTCTTACTCAATTTTTATACCTATACTTATAAAGACAGCATGTAATACCTACACTATGAGATGTTATTATCCCTATTACAAAACTGGTAAAATTGAAATCCAGATATATATGTATTTCTAGTGATAGATGTGCATATACACGTTTCTAATGATACATAGCTATATACTATGCATCTCTATCATTGGGGTACAAATCTTTTACCATGTTATGAAATTTGTTATAAATTCCCAGACATATTTTTGATCCGTTTATATCATGACAGATGGTCTATCCACTGATACATTTAATAATCTGAGGCTTGTATTGGTAGATTATTTAATTTTATGTTCATTAGCGATAACTTTCATCACTGGGGTCTCCCCATGGACATGGAACAGATTGAAACTGAAAAAAAGTAGCACCTCATACCCCAGAAGTCCATATATTAGATAGCCAGGACTCCAGAGATGTGGCTAGGGCAGCAGCGTTCTACTTAATGGCTCTCAAAGAAGTTGTCATCATGGACTGTACATTTATTTTGATGTACTCAACTCAAACAGCAGGGAGGCAGCTTAAGAATATCTGCCTTTTGGCAAATTGTATAAAAACATTTTACCAGAAGGTCTGGAGACAGCAAGAGCAGTAGCAAGCAAGATGGTTACACTTCTGAACTTAATTTGAATTACTATTATTATAGTAAAATAAAATTTACCAAATGAACATTTAATGGTATTGGGGCAAGGGAAAGAAGCAAAGCTTTCATCAGTAAAATCTGGGACAGCTGCAGCCCTCACAAGATTCTCTCCTGTGAATTGTAAGGCTTTTATAACATGTGACCTTGTACTATTTAGAAAAAAAGAGAGTATTCCTCTAAGAGCCAAGATCTAAAACATAAAACACAATTGATGTTTCATAGAGTTTGGAGACGGTATAATGAACCTCTGAAGTTAGAAAATGATACCAATTTTGACCTTTAAGCCCTGGAATAGAATCTGGCGATGGATGAGATGGAAGTTTTCCAAAAAATTAACCTCAGCCTTCCCTTCAATGTAAATATTAGGCATTAGTTCTGGGAATCTGTCTTTGGGTTGCAAATTTCTCTCCTTATTTACTGTGTGCTAGATGTCTCTGAGGTGGGTCATGATGACATAGTAGAAGAGAAACATAAAAGCACCTATTTAATCAGCATCTACTATTTATTTGCCTTGCACCATGCAAGCAGCATCTGCTTACTGTCACAACACCCCTATGAGCTTGGCATTCCGCTGATTGGGGTGAGGAAACTGAGATAGAGAAGATGTAAGTAATTTGTGGAGCTGGGACATGATCTCTAGTTAGCTGATCCTCAGGCTCATGTCTAGTCACTGCACTGTACTAATTCGGAGACAATCTGTCACCTTCAGACTTACTTTTAGTTGTCCTTTGAATAAAAACTAAAATGTCAGAAAACTAGTTTGGTGGCTACTCTCCATGTTAACTTAAAAAACAGCAGGCTGTACACAGTCCTTCTGTAGGGCACAGTGGAGGGTAAAGAAGAAATATACAGTAGAACTCATAGGATAAGACATTATTGACAATTACAAGAGCTGAATAACAAAAAGAATAACTAACACTTGTGGAGACTTTTCTAAGTGGTGCACACTCTCCTGGGCATGTTAGGTGTATTTTTAACTCTTATAAGCACTCAGGAGGTAGGTAATATTATGATCTCTCTTTTTCTGATGAGGCGATCTTAATCTTATATAGCACAATAAGAAAGTTTCTAAAGGTAGAATCTAAACTCCTGCCCAACAGACTCTCCCAGAGTCTGGGATCTCCACACTCTATTGCCTTAGAATAATGATTTGACTCGACTTTCTATCCAAAGGAATTGATTCTAGCTTTCCTTAAAAGTAAAGAATACTACCAATATGTAGCTGCTTTGAACCTGTTTGAGGGAAAGCAAATAGCTCAGAAAGGAGACCACTCTTTCATTTCCTTAAAACATCAGCGCAGAGTGTGCCATTACCCGCAGTATGGGGAAAAAAATGTTTAGGAGGACATTTACCACTTCCTGACCACGATATGCCCTGAGGGATTCAATGTATATTCCTCTGCATATGAAATTTTATATAACAGGTTTCCTCATTAATTCTACCACTTTTCCTAATTCCTAGTTTTGGAGACAGATAAGGCTGCATTGTTTTCATTTTAATAGTTTTGATATGGCAATACATTTACATTATTCAAAAATAAAAAATTACAAAATACAGAAATATGTACAGTGAAATGTTTTCCTCCTACCTTTGATCCCCATTTCTCTCCCGCAGTCCTCAACCTGCATTGCCTGACCCCAGGAAAGCACTGTCTACTATGTATTCTTCCACAGCTTCTTAATACATATGTAAGCAAATATGAGTATGTATTATTTCTCTGTTTTTAGACAAAAGTTAGCATTCTGTATACATTGTTCTGCACACTCCTTTTTTTCCGATTAATAATTTACTCGGAGATTTTTCTATATCAGTATATGGTTTCGCTCTCTGTCTGTTAGTGTCACTGCCTAGTGTCCCATTGTTGGAGTGATTATAATTTATCTAATCCCCAGTAAATTCTTGATGGACATTTGGATTGCTTCCAATGTTTTACTGTTACAAATACTGATACACTGAATAACCTTGAATATATTTCATTGAACACATCTGCAGGTATATCTATAGGATTAATTCCCAAACTGAAAATGTATCAAAAGTTACACAAATTTATAATTTTTAATAGATATAACCAAATTGCTATCTGTAGCAGTTGTACTATTTCAGGGCTTCCCAAGCTTTTTCCCATCGTAACAGTCAAAGTGTATAAACTGGAAAAGATTTGAAGCCTTATAAAAGATTGCCTGTGGCCAAAGGGCATAAGCCTACTAGTTCTAACTGACCAGGATCTATCCAGCCGCCATAGGCCTGAAATCAGTATCTCCCAGAACCTGGGCTGGAAAGTTCTGTGGCTACATGTTTGTCAGCAGTGCATGATGCCTTCTTCCACTTAGCTTCACCATATGAAGAGTTATAAACTTTGGAATTTGAGTTAACCCAATAGGTTAAAATAATGGTATATCTGTTTTCCATATGTTTCAGTGTTTTTATAAGCTTTTTGACTGTGAACTGTGCAATCTATTTTTTTCTATTCAACTGTTTGTCTTTTATTATTGATTTTAAGAAGCTATTTGTATATTAAGAGATCTCTGTGCCTATGATATGAATTACAACTATTCTCCCCCAATTTATATTTGTCTCGACTTTATTCATGGTATTTTGTTTTGTTACTTTTGCTTGCAGAAGTTTCTTTTCTGTTTTCTTATGTTGTCTTTTCTTATGTTTGTTTGGATTTTGAGTTGTTGGTTAAAAAAGACTTTCCCCACTTCAGATTTACAAATGAATTTTTCCACTTTTTCCTACTGTTTCTAAGACTTGACTTCTTCAAAAAAAAAATTCTATTTGGAATTGTTCCTGATGTTTGGTGTGAAATACAGATTCAACATTTCGTTTTACCCCAGACGGGTTATACTACAACACCATTTATTGAAAAATCCACCTTTGCCTTCGCATTTGCTTTAATTTTTCTTCACGTGTGTTTGTACACTTTTAAAAAGTATTTTTATTTATTTTATTTTTTTGGCTGCATCGTGTCTTAGTTGCTGCATGTGGGATCTTCATTGAGGCATGAAGGATCTTCCATTGGGGCAAGTGTGCTTCTCTCTAGTTGTGGAGCACAGGCTCCAGGGTGCGTGGGCTCCGTAGTTGTGGCATGCGGGCTCCACAGCGCATGGGCTGTGTAGTTTTGCGGCACGTGGGCTCTCTCGTTGAGGCACAAGAGCTCAGTAGTTGTGGTGCACGGGCTTAGTTGCCCAACCAGGGATCAAACCCGTGTCCCCTGCATTGGAAGGCGGATTATTTACCACTGGACCACCAGGGAAGTCCCAGGTTTGTACACTTTTTTAAAGTTTATTTCTAGAGATATTGTTTTGCTTGTTTTTGCTGTTTTAAACGTTTTTCCCATTATGTGTTCTAACTGCTTACTTTTTGTACATAATAAATTTCTTGCTTTCTATTTATTAATGTTTATATCCTATTACTTCCCTGAATTCTGTTACTCTTTGTAGTGTTTTAGTTGATTCTCTTGGATTTTCAAACGTACCATCATGTCATTTCCACATAGTTACAGTTTATAATGTTTATTCTTCTTGTTTTCCTCTGTCTTGTCTAACTGTATTAACTAGTAATGCCAGTACTTTGTGGGAAAATAGAGGTGATGGTCTGCATTCTTGTCTTTATCTTGATTTTAATAGGAATGCCTCTAGTCTATCTCCACTGAGCCTGATGCTGACTTCTGGATTGAGAGAAATATATGTTCACTGTGTGAAAAAGGTGTCCATCTATCCTTATTTAACTGACTGTTTGAAGAATGGCTCTTGTATTTTGCCAAATGACTTATCATATATGAAAATGATCATAATTTTTCTCTAACATTATAAACTCTATGCATTTCCTAATAATGAACCATCCTTGTACTTCTGGAATAAATTCCTCTGTCACAATTATTCTTTTTATATGCTTTTGGATTGCATTTGCTAACATTTTCTTTGGAATGGTTTTATAACTGGGATTTTTTTATAACTGAGATTAATCTATAATTTT
This sequence comes from Grampus griseus, assembly GCF_964374135.1. Taxonomy (NCBI): domain Eukaryota; kingdom Metazoa; phylum Chordata; class Mammalia; order Artiodactyla; family Delphinidae; genus Grampus; species Grampus griseus. The sequence goes on from NC_139004.1 coordinate 14,865,614, forward strand.
ATTTGTGTATAAAACATTTTTGTCACGTTTTATTATCAATTTTATACCATTTTTTCCCAAAAATAATGTTAAGGAATTCTTTTGTCTACTATTATCTAGAAAAGTTGAAATAGCCTTGGTTTTATTTGCTTTTAAATTCCCCTGTGAATGTGTCTAAACCTGTAGTTTTGCTGGGAATAACCTTTTGATCATTTTATCTTTTGCTTCTATTGAAATAGTTCTGTTTAGATTCTTATTTCTTGATGTCATTTAGTGTAAATCATATTTTCCTTAAAAAATCTATTTCATCCAAGTTTTTCAATTTAGTCTCTTAAGATTCTTTAATTTCCTTAGTTCCTTTGTGGCTAATTCTCCCTTTACTGTTTAGTTTTGTTTCTTTGTTTGTTTTTATTTGCAGTTTTCTCTTTCCTGATTAAGTTAGCTAATGATTTTCTGTTTTTCTAAACAACCAGATTTTGTCTTTGTAGATTAGATCTACCATTTTTCTAATTCACTAGCATTAGAAAACATAGGCCATAGGGTCTCTGTCATAATTAATCAACTCTGTCATTTTAACACAAAAGCAGCCCTAGGCAATATGTAGATGAATAAGTATGTCTGTGGTCCAATAAAACTTTTTTATGGATACTGAATTTTGAATTTCATACAATTTTCACATGTGAACTATTATTGTTCCTTTTTCCAACCATCACATAAGCCGTAAGTACCATTCTTATTTTGTATGCTGTACAAAAACAGGCATTGGCCCATAAGCTGTGATTTGCTGGTCTCTACCTAATATATCTTTAGATACATATTTCTTTACATAGTATCTATTAGTTCCCTAATATGAATAATAATGACAATTTTCCTGTGTTTTCTTCCTATACCCGTCCTTTCTCCATCTTATTTTCTTTATCAAGATTTGCTTCCTCATTTTACTTTGTTATTAAATAAGCCTATATTTCCGTTATGTGAGTTATGAGCATTGATAATCTTTGACCCTGCGCTATCACAGAGGAGTTAACCCAAAAATGTACCCACCTTCTTTCACCTCTCCAGTTTTTTTGATATGTAATATCTACATTGTCAGATGATGCAATAATAATTATTATTATTATTTTTTGCCACATTCTACCAACATTTGTTCTATCCTCAATTTGGGGAGGGGGCAGTAAATAAACTCAATGCTGACCACCAGTTTTATTGTCATATATTTCCCACTCACCTCTGAGTTGGCTAAAGATTATCCTCTAGTATTTTCCTTAAAAGGGGCTTAGATTTTATATGTTTAAAACTTAAATCTTGAAGATAATTTTACCTGGTTATAAGATATGGGTCTCTTCCTTTCTTTTACTGAATACCTTTTATACGTTGCTGTACTGACTTCTGACCTTGTTTGTGGCTGTAGTGAAACAGGCAGACAGCCTGGTTGTTTTATTTTATCCTTATATATAGTGTAATCTTTTTTCTTGATCACTAAAATGATCCTTTTGTTTAAATCTTGAAGTTTCAATAACATTATTAGCATTATTCACATTATTAGCATAGTTATGGTGTTGCTCAATCTGTTTCTTTGATCTGTTAGTATTCCCTAGTATGTTGTCCTCCCAATGTAAAAATTCAAGACATATTAATTTTGGAGATGTTTTCTTGAATTATTTCTTTAAATTATTTTCCATTTTGTTGCTTTTTTTCAGAGATTCCAATTATATGTACGTTGGATTTTTTATTTTTGCTGGTTTTCTGTATCTCATTTTATCTCTACCCTTTTTCAGTCATCTTGTTATTTCTAATTCATTTTGTTTACTCTTCTCATTTCTATCATCTATTTCCTTTACTATTTGCCATAGTGTATATCCTGGATAGAGCTCCTCGCATTTTCCTCTTTATCTATGTGCTGATTTTGGTTTTTCTTCACTTTTTCCTGAGTTCTACCAGTTCAACTTTCATCTCCTCCTGTTGTAATTCCCTCTCTTCTCTGAATTCTAGCTAGTGCTCTAAATTTATAACGGGTACTGCTTAATTTTTTTACTTATTGGTAAATTTTGAGGTCAAATATTTAGTCCCTGTGTCACCATTTTTCTTGTGAGTATTCATTTTGGAGTGAGTTTTGATGCTGTTTTTCACAGTAGTTTTCATGTAAGAATTTTGTATGGTTGCTGTCCTCGTTCTTTTCATATTATTTGTCATTGAATGAGTTGGATTTTCTTGGATTAGTATCTCTACAGAGTTGATGGGAAAGAGAGGAAGCTGCTGCCGGAGTAACCATTGAATTTTTACTACAAAAAGGATCTTAATTTGCTGCCACAAAGATAGAGAGTTCTCTATACAAGTTTGGCTCAACTGTGTGTGAATGTGTTGTACCCCTAATCCCTCTGATTCTCTCAGTCAAACTGTGAAGGGTGGGGTTCTGTCAAAAGCTTGTTGACTGCAGTTCCAGCAGAATTTTTTTTCCAAAAAAGATTATAAATTTTAAAGTCAAGGTGAACCCCTTGCCTTCAAGAACTATAATTTTGCTATTATCCTCCGAGCTCTACTTCTGTTGGGCTCCTTCAGAATATGAAACTTTTGATGTTTCATATTTTCACTGCCTCCCAAGAGAATCCTAACAATTTTTTACAATTCCAAAATCCCTTGCTTTTTTTGGATTATACCTGTCTTCCAGGTTTGATAAAAAATTAGAGCTCTAGAGGATTTTTGCTATCGTTCTTCTGTTGCTATTGTATGATGTCCAGGAGCAAAGAGGTACTATGATGACTTTCTCAGCCATGTTTATACAGGGATTCTATAACGTTGTGCTTTGAAAGAGTTAAGCAAGAAAGGGAACCTATGTCTAGCTTCCAACAGATGGAGTATAAACTCTAAAAAGCGAATACAAAACTGTGATGAGACCATGAAAATTTGAAATCTCCAAGAATAATCCTAGAGTAAAAATAAAGAATCAGCATAAATTAATTATAGAAGCTGTAAGAACCACAGGAATTCAGATAAAGATAAAATTGTGTCGACAGGAGCAATGATTGAAGGGGTTATATGGGAACAGATTAAAAGGATTCATTGGAGGCTTGAGCAAAGTTCACATGTGTTCTTCCCTATAACTCTGGTCTAAGAACTTTGGAAAATTCGTTCTCACTTACTTACCATTCTATGTTACTGGTTGCTTTCCATCTATCTCATGATATCTCAAACGGTGAAGAAAATGGAAAGAGATAGAACTAGTTTAGGGGGAGGAAGAAGGTTTCAGAATAAAAAAATACATTTTTTCTCTCTAAGTCCCCAGAGTCTATGCCAGTTCCCCAGAACCAAGCCAGGCTCTCAGAGGCATTCTGGACCATGGGTTCTTGGCACAGACAAAATTTCCAAAAGACAGCAGTGCCTTTGAGCCATATCCTGGAGCCTGAAACCAAGCCCAAACAGCTTGGACAGTGAGAGAAGTGAAGCCGCTTCAGAACATTTTGTGTCACATATTTGTTTCTGGCATCTTTGCTTTATAATCTTTTTAAAAATTATATTTTCCTCCTGGATATTTTAGTCTGTTTTTATTAGTCATTTCAAGGAGGATCACATAAAGGCTTAGGGAAGGCTGGACCCTCATTCCTCTCCATGGCCTCTGGTGCAGCACTCTGCCTTTGCTCTCTCCACCACTGTTTACTTATAAGCTTGATTTTGGCAGCCAGTAAGTTTATTTTACATTTTACTGAAGTGTTAGGGGAAATACTGATAGAAAAACTAAACAAAATCCCTCATGAAATGGTATCACCAAATGAGCAAAGTACCTGAAAAAGTCAAACATCCGGGTGCCCAGAACTCAAAGGCTGATTTTTCTTCCCTATAAGGCACCCTCAGAACCTCTTTCTGCACTGGCTGGTGATAAGATCATCTGAAAATTAATCACTAGTGGAGAGAGAGCTGTATTCATTGTCAACCTACCCTGCAAGTATGAGTCCCTGCCTCCCCAAGTTTCTTGTCTGTATCACCATAAGCTTTTCAGAACAGGGTGCACAAACTTCTTTGTTGTTGCCTTAAAGGAATGGGAATGCTAGATCTTCTATCTGATTAAAGTGTAATTTTTCCTACTACTGCCTCAGCTACTGGTGATTATTGAAAAATAACAAAATAATTTCTCCCTTATATATAATCATGTATCTCACCATAAACATATATTTTTTTAAAAGGAAAATTACAGTGGCCACATGTATAACTAAAAGTTTTAGAAGTTCGGAAAACATAATTGTACATGGTTTTTCACAGCAATTCTGTACGAGCAGACATTAAGTGGATATGGAGGGTAATATATCTATGCATCTGTATCTCCAAACAAACATGTCTCTCATTAAATGTGTGAATGGTTGAATGACATACATCACCATAATCATTTTGGAGTAATATGGCAATTTAAAACAGGAGAAGAGTATAACTTATAAGAGCAAACACATTAGCCTAAAAGGATTATTCCCAAAGGATGTAAGAAAGGATATTATTTGTTACATGTGTTAAATGGAGAATGAAGAGCAGGAACTTGGAGAGATTTGTGAAAATAAAAATACAAGCCGAGAGACACTACATTTAAGGAAACCTAGTTACCCTTGGTAAGATATTTGTACAAAGTAGACACCAGCTCTATTTCCAACTTCCTACATCCTTGAGTAAAACTTGCAATCTTCATGCAAATGCTAATGTGTCATTTTTACAATAAGAATACTATCGATTGTTGATAAAATATGTAATTCGAGAGCTGGGTCTTCCACATTCAGGGGTAGCCCAGATGTTGGCTGAAATGTAGATAGTACTGCTGAAGTTAATTTCCCTGAAACATGCAGCAGTATTGGTTGGAACAGCTAGATAATGGTGAGGTAAAAAACTCACCTAAAATATTAGTGGCTTATAACAACGGAAGATTCTTCCTTGTTTACATTACATGTTTATTACAAATTGACTGTGGGATCCATTTCACACGTCTTCACTCTAGGTGCCAGGCTGGAAGCCCTGTCACTACGTAGACTATAACAGTTTCCTCTGATGGTAAGGAGACGAGAGTATGCAGAATTTCAAACTCTTAACACTTCTACTCAATTTCCAATGGCCAAAGCAAGGAAAGTAACATACCCAACTTCATGGGGGTGGGAAAATGTAAACTCACAGTGTGACTGAAATGGAAAGAACTGAGTTATCACTGAACAGTCCTAATGACTACCAGAAATGAACACATTTGCTAATATTTCATTGTATTTCTGTTCTATGTTACTGATAGAGAAATGAAAAGGACTTCTCCATAGCTTTTTAAGATTTAATTTGACCTCTCAATAAAAAAAAATTTAAAACCTCATAGGATATATTTTACATGTAGTGGTAATAATAGTACTTTCCTAAAAGAAGATAGGAAAAATATTCTGAAAGGGTTTGGAGTAGTGAGAGAACTTTGCCAAGACCCTTCTTCCCTATCTTCTGTGTAGAACAAAAGGCTTGATTCTCAAGGGAGAAGGACAACAAACACTATTGTCTATTGCAAGTAGAGGAAAGGAATGGAAAAGTAACCTCTGCCACTAGAGAAAGAGCAGGAATACATACTGGGCTCAGGACTACAAGATGGGAGAGAAAGGAGCATACGCTTAAGTATAAGTCTAGGCCTAATGTCGACAGAAGCTTAGGCAATAGAGAAGACCCCAAACCTCTAGGCCAGGCTAATCAGCTCTGGGTAAGAAGTAATCTATAAGAGACAGACCCTCTTTGAGGCACTGCACAAAAGAAAGATTAAAAGCTGAGGGTTGAGAAGACATTAGGAAAAAGCAAAAACCTTCTGACAGAATGGTCCCCACTCACTAAAAAAATATGTAGTGCACAGAGCATAACCATAGCAACAACAAATCTCAAATCCAGCTCAGTTTCTAATTAGATTAACTGTAACTCCCACAGTAAAGTCCCAGCAGAAAAAATGGTGTATCCATTTCTAGGCATAAACACTATATACCTCAGTCTTTATTGTAGTACACAAGATATCTTATCTTTATAAAAATTTCAAAGCATTAAAAAAGAAAGGAGAAAATTCCCAAGAAACAAAGCAGTTCTTAAAAGCAAACTCAGATATGGCACAAACGTTGGAACTATCTGGCAAGGAATTTCAAATAACTATGATTAATATGCAAAAGCACTAATTGAAAAGATAGATAACATGCAATATCAGTTAGGTTATTTCAGGAGAGAAAAGCAAACTATAAGAAATTATCAAATAGAAGTGTTAGAAATGAAGAACAAAGTAATGGAGATAAAAAGTACCTCTGACAGACTTATTAGTAGACTTGGCAGGGCCAAGCTGTCATGGTTTGCTAGGGCTGCCCTACCAGAGTATCATGGATCAGGTGACTTAGACAACATAATTTTTCTCATAAATTGGCAGTCTAGAAGACTGAGATCAAGAAGTTGGCAGGGTTGGTTTCTTCTGAGGCCTCTCTCCTTGGCTTGTGGATGGTCATCTTCTCCCTGTGTCTTCCTATGAACTTCCCTCTGTGTCTATATGTCCTAATCTCCTCTTCTTGAAAGGACACCAGCAATATTAGATTAGGACCCAGCTAATGACTTCATTTTAACCTAGTATTTCTTTAAAGAGGTCACCAAAAGAGACCCTATATCCAAAACAGTCATATTCTGAAATGCTGGGATTAGGACTTCAAAATATAACTTTCCTTTTGAGAGAGAACAACATAACTTAGCCTAAAACACAAGGAAAGTTTCAGTGAACTTGATAAGTCTATAGATATTATACAAACTGAAACTGAAATAAAAAATGAGGGGAAGGAAAACCCAACAGAAGAGATCACCAAGAGCTGTGAAACAATGTCAAATGGTCTAACATACATGTTATTAAGATCTCAGAAGGTGAAGAGACAGAGTAGAGAAAAAAATTAAAGACATAAAGGTGAAGAATCTTTAAAAATTTATGACAGACATCAAACCTCAGATACGAGAAGCTCAGGGACCACCAAGCAGGAAAAATACCAAACACATACCAACACATATTCACACACACACACTATATCATACCTAAGTATATCATATTCAAACTGTTAAAAACAAAAGGTAAAGAAAATCTTGAAGGAAGTCAGAGGAAGAGACACTTTACCTACACAAGATTGAGGATAACAGTTAGGGCAGACTTCTTACGAGAAGCAATGCAAACCAGAAAATAATGGTGTAACATCTTTAAACTTTTGAAAGAAAATAATTGTCAGTCCAGAATTTTCTACTCAGCAAAAATGTATTTTAAAAATTTTTTTAGATTAAAAAAAGTAAATCCTGGGAATCTGACAGAAGACCTAATCAACAGGAAATATTGGGTGAAGTTCTTTGGGCAGAAGGAATACAACAATATAAAGAAACTTAGCTCTACACAAAAAAGAAGAGCATTAGAAATGGAAGTAAAATGAAATTGCTTTATTTTTAATTATAACACAACTGATTATATAAATCAAAGATAGTAGGAATATATACTGTATTTATAGCATATAGAAAAGTGCAACATATGATAACAGCACTATGAATGAAAAGGGGGAATTGGAAATATAGTGTTATAAGCTTCTTACATTACATAAAGAGACATAACCCTGTTTAAGTGTAAACCAGTTAGAAGTTTAAGAGAAAAAATGAGGAAAACCTCTTGGGGTCAGAGAAAGCCTCAATGACTGGCTTCAAAGACTAGTCCTACAAAGGGTATAATTTAAACTGGATCAGACTGTGGAGGAATTTGTGCCCCAGGTCATTGTTGTAAACAGTAGTGCAGTAAGTGGAGGCTAACAGCCTGGGTGTGGTATCAGTCTAGGCAGACCAGCCAGAAGCTTAACAGGGAGAACAGAGAAAGAGAGTTAAAGTGAGGCTAGCTAAAACCACTGTTGTCTTTGGGCATTGGGGGCAGGGTGGTCAGGGTGACTGTGTGCATGCTCAAAGCTGTGTTCTCTGAGGTGCAACGTCAGAGAATGCACATGGTCGGAGAAGTATACTTCACTTAAATATCTAGTCAAGTCACTAAATAAACAAGCAGGCAATAACAAAAAATACAAAACCCAGGAAGGGGTAAATGAAATCTGTATCTGGAGGTGCAACAATATATTATTTACATGCCCCAAAATCAATAAAATGTACAAGACATGCAAACCTATAGGAAACTGTGATTGATAGGCAGCAGGAGAAAAACAGGTAAAAGAAACTCCTCTGAGAAGGCCCATGTGTTATATATAACACACAAATTCTTCAATATAGCTAAGATGAATATGTTCAAAAACAAATGGAAACCAACTTAAAGAAATAAAAGTGTGGTAGCGAGAGGGGCAAGATGGCAGAAGAGTAAGACGCGGAGATCACCTTCCTCCCCACAGATACATCAGAAATACATCTACACGTGCAACAACTCCTACAGAATACCTACTGAACGCTGGCATAAGACCTCAGACCTCTCAAAAGGCAAGAAACTCCACAAGTACCTGGGTAGGGCAAAAGAAAAAAGAATAAACAGAGACTAAAGAATACGGACACGACCTGCACCAGTGGGAGGGAGCTATGAAGGAGGAAAGGTTTCCACACACTAGGAAGCCCCTTCGCGGGCGGAGACTGCGGGTGGCGGGCGGGGTGAAGTTTCGGAGCCGTGGAGGAGAGTGCAGCCACAGGGGTGCGGAGGGCAAAGCGGTATGATTCCCGCACAGAGGATTGGTGCCGACCAGCACTCACCAGCCTGAGAGGCTGGTCTGCTCACCCGCCAGGGCGGGCGGGGGCTGGGACCTGAGGCTCAGGCTTCGGTCGGAGCGCAGGGAGAGGACTGGGGTTGGTGGCTTGAACACAGCCTGCAGGGGGTTAGTGTGCCACGGGTAGCCGGGAGGGAGTCCAGGGAAAAGTCTGGACCTGCCGAAGAGGCAAGAGACTTTTTCTTCCCTCTTTGTTTCCTGCTGCACGAGGAGAGGGGATTAAGAGTGCTGCTTAAAGGAGCTCCAGAGATGGGCGCAAGCCGCGGCTAAGCGCGAACCCCAGAGACGGGAATGAGATGCTGAGGCTGCTGCTGCCGTCACCAAGAAGCCTGTGTGCGAGAATAGGTCACTATCCACACCTCCCTTCCGGGGAGCCTGTGCAGCCTGCCACTGCCAGGTCCCGGGATCCAAGGACAACTTCCCCGGGAGGACGCACGGCGCACCTCAGGCTGGTGCAACGTCCCACTGGCCTCTGCTGCCACAGGCTCGCCCCGCATCCGTACCCCTCCCTCCCCCCGGCCTGAGTGAGCCAGAGCCCCCAAAGCAGCTGCTTCTTTAACCCCGTCCTGTCTAAGCGAAGAACAGACGCTCTCTGGCGACCTACATGCAGAGGTGAGGCCAAATCCGAAGCTGAGCCCCTGGGAGCTGTGCGAACAAAGAAGAGAAAGGGAGATCTCTCCCAGCAGCCTCAGGAGCAGCGGATTAAAGCTCCACAATCAACTAGATGTATCCTGCATCTGTGGAATACCTGAATAGAGAAGGAACCGTCCCAAATTAAGGAGGTGGACTTTGAGAGCAAGATTTATGATTTTTTCCCCTTTTCCTCTTTTTGTGTGTATGTATATGCTTCTGTGTGAGATTCTCTATAGCTTTGCTTTCACCATTTGTCCTAGGGTTCTATCTGTCCGTTTTGTTGTTGTTGTTGTTTTTTAATTTTTTCTTAATAATTATTTTTTATTTTAATACCTTTATTTTATTTTCTCTTACTTTATTTTATTTTACCCTCTTTCTTCCTTTCTTTCTTTCTCTCTCTCTCTCTCTCTCCCTCCCTCTCTCCCTCTCTCCCTCCCTCTCTCTCTCTCTTTCTCTCCTTCTCTCTTTCTACTTTTTCTCCCTTTTATTCTGAGCCACGTGGATGAAGGCTCTTGGTTCTGTAACCAGGAGTCAGTGCTGTGCCTCTGTGGTGGAAGAGCCAACTTCAGGACACTGGTCCACAAGAGACCTCCCAGCTCCACATAATATCAAATGGCGAAAATCTCCCAGAGATGTCCATCTCAACACCAGCACCCAGCTTCACTCAACGACCAGCAAGCTACAGTGCTGGACACACTATGCCAAACAACTAGCAAGACAGGAACACAAACCCATCCATTAGCAGAGAGACTGCCTAAAATCATAATAAGGCCACAGACACCCCAAAACACACCACCAGACGTGGACCTGCCCACCAGAAAGACAAAATCCAGCCTCATCCACCAGAACACAGGCACTAGTCCCCTCCACCAGGAAGCCTACACAACCCACTGAACCACCCGTAGCCACTGGGGACAGACACCAAAAACAAGGGGAACTACGAACCTGCAGCCTGCAAAAAGGAGACCCCAAACACAGTAAGATAAGCAAAATGAGAAGACAGAAAAACACACCGCAGATGAAGGAGCAAGATAAAAGCCCACCAGACCTAACAAATGAAGAGGAAATAGGCAGTCTACCTGAAAAGAGAATTCAGAATAATGACAGTAAAGATGATCCAAAATCTTGGAAATAGAATGGACAAAATGCAAGAAACATTTAACAAGGACCTAGGAGAACTAAAGATGAAACAAACAACGATGAACAACACAAAAAATGAAATGAAAAATACTCTAGATGGGATCAATAGCAGAATAACTGAGGCAGAAGAATGGATAAGTGACCTGGAAGATAAAATAGTGGAAATAACTACTGCAGAGCAGAATAAAGAAAAAGGAATGAAAAGAACTGAGGAGACTCAGAGACATCTGGGACAACATTAAACGTACCAACATTCGAATTATAGGGGTTCCAGAAGAAGAAGAGAAAAAGAAAGGGACTGAGAAAATATTTGAAGAGATTATAGTTGAAAACTTCCCTAATATGGGAAAGGAAATAGTTAATCAGGTCCAGGAAGCACAGAGAGTCCCATACAGGATAAATCCAAGGAGAAATACGCCAAAACACATATTAATCAAACTGTCCAAAATTAAATACAAAGAAAGCATATTAAAAGCAGCAAGGGAAAAATAACAAATAACACACAAGGGAATCCCCATAAGGTTAACAGCTGATCTTTCAGCAGAAACTCTGCAAGCCAGAAGGGACTGGCAGGACATATTTAAAGTGAAGAAGGAGAAAAACCTGCAACCAAGATTACTCTACCCAGCAAGGATCTCATTCAGATTTGATAGAGAAATTAAAACCTTTACAGACAAGCAAAAGCTGAGAGAGTTCAGCACCACCAAACCAGCTTTACAACAAATGCTAAAGGAAATTCTCTAGGCAAGAATCATAAGAGAAGGAAAAGACCTACAATAATGAACCGAAAACTATTTAGAAAATGGGAATAGGAATATACATATCGATAATTACCTTAAATGTAAATGAACTAAATGCTCCCACCAAAAGACACAGATTGGCTGAATGGATACAAAAACAAGACCCATATATATGCTGTCTACAAGAGACCCACTTCAGACCTAGAGACACATACAGACTGAAACTAAGGGGATGGAAAAAGATATTCCATGCAAATGGAAACCAAAAGAAAGCCGGAGTAGCAATTCTCATATCAGACAAAACAGACTTTAAAATAAAGACTATTAGAAGAGACAAAGAAGGACACTACATAATGATCAAGGGATCGATCCAAGAAGATCTAACAATTGTAAATATTTATGCACCCAATATAGGAGCACCTCAATACATCAGGCAAATACTAAGCCATAAAAGGTGAAATCGACAGTAACACATTCATAGTAGGGGACTTTAACACCCCACTTTCACCAATGGACAGATCATCCAAAATGAAAATACATAAGGAAACACAAGCTTTAAATGATACATTAAACAAGATGGACTTAATTGATATTTATAGGACACTCCATCCAAAAACAACAGAATTCACATTTTTCTCAAGTGGTCATGGAACATTCTCCAGGATAGAGATATCTTGGATAACAAATCAAGGCTTGGTAAATTTAAGAAAAGTGAAATTGTATCAAATATCTTTTCCGACCACAATGCTATGAGACTAGATATCAATTACAGGAAAAGATCTGAAAAAAAAAAAAAAAAAACACATAGGCTAAACAATACACTACTTAATAACGAAGTGATCACTGAAGAAATCAAAGAGGAAATAAAAAAAAATACCTAGAAACAAATGACAGTGGAGACACGACGACCCAAAACCTATGGGATGCAGCAAAAGCAGTTCTAAGAGGGAAGTTTATAGCAATAAAATCCTACCTTAAGAAACAGGAAACATCTCGAATGAACAACCTAACCTTGCACCTCAAGCAATTAGAGAAAGAAGAACAAAGAAACCCCAAAGTTAGCAGAAGGAAACATATCATAAAGATCAGATCAGAAATAAATGAAAAAGAAATGAAGGAAATGATAGCAAAGATCAATAAAACTAAAAGCTGGTTCTTTGAGAAGATAAACAGAATTGATAAACCATTAGCCAGACTCATCAAGAAATAAAGGGAGAAGACTCAAATCAATAGAATTAGAAATGAAAAAGAAGTAACAACTGACACTGCAGAAATACAAGAGATCATAAGAGATTACTACAAGCAACTCTATGCCAATAAAATGGACAACCTGGAGGAAATGGACAAATTCTTAGAAATGCACACCCTGCCAAGACTGAATCAGGAAGAAATAGAAAATATGAACAGACCAATCACAAGCACTGAAATTGAAACTGTGATTAAAAATCTTCCAACAAACAAAAGCCCAGGACCACATGGCTTCACAGGCGAATTCTATCAAACATTTAGAGAAGAGCTAACACCTATCCTTCTCAAACTCTTCCAAAATATAGCAGAGGGAGGAACACTCCCTAATTCCTTCTACGAGGCCACCATCACCTTGATACCAAAACCAGACAAGGATGTCACAAAGAAAACTACAGGCCAATATCACTGATGAACACAGATGCAAAAATCCTCAACAAAATACTAGCAAACAGAATCCAACAGCACATTAAAAGGATCATACACCATGATCAAGTGGGGTTTATTTGAGGAATGCAAGGATTCTTCAATATATGCAAATCAATCAACGTGATACACCATATTAACAAATTGAAGGAGGAACACCATATGATCATCTCAATATTCAAAACCCATTTATGATAAAAAAAAAAAAACCTCCAGAAAGTAGGCATAGAGGGAACTTTCCTCAACATAATAAAGGCCATATATGACAAACCCACAGCCAACATCGTCCTCAATGGTGAAAAACTGAAAGCATTTCCAGTAAGATCAGGAACAAGACAAGGTTGCCCACTCTCGCCACTCTTATTCAACATAGTTTTGGAAGTTTTAGCCACAGCAATCAGAGAGGAAAAGGAAATAAAAGGAATCCAAATCGGAAAAGAAGAAGTAAAGCTGCCACTGTTTGCAGATGACATGATACTATACATAGAAAATCCTAAAGATGCTACCAGAAAACTACTAGAGCTAATCAATGAAACTGGTAAAGTTGCAGGATACAAAATTAATGCACAGAAATCTCTGGCATTCCTATACACTAATGATGAAAAATCTGAAAGTGAAATCAAGAAAATACTCCCATTTACCACTGCAACAAAAAGAATAAAATATCTAGGAATAAACCTACCTAAAGAGACAAAAGACCTGTATGCAGAAAATTATAAGACACTGATGAAAGAAATTAAAGGTGATACAAATAGATGGAGAGATATACCATGTTCTTGGATTGGAAGAATCAACATTGTAAAAATGACTATACTACCCAAAGCAATCTACAGATTCACTGCAATCCCTATCAAACTACTGCTGGGATTTTTCACAGAACTAGAACAAAAAATTTCACAATTTGTATGGAAACACAAAAGACCCCGAATAGCCAAAGCAATCTTGAGAACGAAAAACGGAGCTGGAGGAATCAGGCTCCCTGACTTCAGACTATACTACAAAGCTACAGTAATCAAGACAGTATGGTACTGGCACAAAAACAGAAAGATAGATCAATGGAACAGGATAGAAAGCCCAGAGATAAACCTACACACATATAGTCACCTTATCTTTGATAAAGGAGGCAGGAATGTACAGTGGAGAAAAGACAGCCTCTTCAATAAGTGGTGATGGGAAAACTGGACAGTTACATGTAAAAGTCTGAGATTAGAACTCTCCCTAACACCATACACAAAAATAAGCTCAAAATGGATTAAAGACCTAAATGTAAGGCCCGAAACTATCAAACTCTTAGAGGAAAACATAGGCAGAACACTTTATGACATAAATCACAGCAAAATCCTTTTTGACCCACCTCCTAGAGAAATGGAAATAAAAACAAATATAAACAAATGGGACCTAATGAAACTACAAAGCTTTTGCAAGACAACCCTCAGAATGGGAGAAAATATTTGCAAATGAAGCAACTGACAAAGGATTAATCTCCAAAATTTATAAGCAGCTCATGCAGCTCAATAACAAAAAAAACAACCCAATCCAAAAACGGGCAGAAGACCTAAATAGACATTTCTCCAAAGAAGATATATACAGATTGCCAACAAACACATGAAAGAATGCTCAACATCATTAATCATTAGAGAAATGCAATTCAAAACTACAATGAGATATCATCTCACACCGGTCAGAATGGCCATCATCAAAAAATCTAGAAACAATAAGTGCTGAAGAGGGTGTGGAGAAAAGTGAACACTCTTGCACTCCTGGTGGGAAAGTGAATTGGTACAGCCATTATGGAGAACAGTATGGAGGTTCCTAAAAAAATACAAATAGAACTACCATATGACCCAGCAATCCCACTACTGGGCATATACCCTGAGAAAACCGTAATTCAAAAAGAGTCATGTACTAAAATGTTCATTGCAGCTCTATTTACAATAGCCAAGACATGGAAGCAACCTAAGTGTCCATCGACAGATGAATGGGTAAAGAAGATGTGGCACATATATACAATGGAATATTACTCAGCCATAAAAAGAAACGAAATTGAGTTATTTGTAGTGAGGTGGATGCAACTAGAGTCTGTCATACAGAGTGAAGTAAGTCAGAAAGAGAAAGACAAATACCGTATGCTAACACATATATATGGAGTATAAGAAAAAAAAATGTCATGAAGAACCTAGGGGTAAGATGGGAATAAAGACACAGACCTACTAGAGAATGGACTTGAGGATATGGGGAGGGGGAAGGGTAAGCTGTGACAAAGTGAGAGAGTGGCATGGACATATATACACTACCAAACGTAAAATAGATAGGTAGTGGAAATCAGCCGCATAGCATAGGGAGATCAGCTCAGTGCTTTGTGACCACCTGGATGGGTGGGATAGGGAGGGTGAGAGGGAGGAAGACACAAGAGGGAGGAACTGGGAACATATGTATATGTATAACTGATTCACTTTGTTATACAGCAGAAAGTAACACACTATTGTAAAGCAATTATACTCCAATAAAGATGTAAAAAAAAAAAAAAAACCTCTATACCATTTACATTTGCACCCCCCAAAATGAAATACTTGGTATAAACCTATCAAAATATGTACAGTATCTATATGAGGAAAACTATAAAACTATGATAAATGAAATCCAAATTAAAAAGCAGAAGTGACATGGGCTTTCCTCAATGGTGCAGTGGTTGAGAGTCCGCCTGCCAATGCAGGGGACACGGGTTCGTGCTCCGGTCTGGGAATATTCCACATTCGACGGAACGGCTAGGCCTGTGAGCGGTGGCCACTGAGCCTGCGCGTCCAGAGCCTGTGCTCCGCAATGGGAGAGGCCACAACAGTGAGAGGCCCGCGTACCACAAAAAAAAAATGTAAAAAAAAAAAAGGACAAGTGACAGTGGAAAAATAGATAATTTGGACTTCATCAAAATTAGAAACTTTTATGCAGCAAATGATACTATCAGTTAAGTGAAAACAATCCACAGAACTGGAGAGAATACTTACAAATTGTGTATCTGGCAAGGGACTTTTAACTCAATAGTGGGACAAACAATTCAATTAAGAATGGAAAAGGCTAAAGGCAAACAGTGTGGTATAGTTGGTAGATCTGTCACATGTTTAGCAAATATAGTTGTATGTTGTGTGCAAAGAGTAGTCTACTCTATGGTGCTGGACTAGACCAGAAATATCAGGATAAATTTATGATTAGATAGATGATAGATATAGGTAGATAAATAGATAGATGATAGGTAGATAGATAGGTATGAATACAGATGCATCGATACACCTGAATGGATGGATACATACATACATGGATAAATTTCCTACTGCTGTCTAGTGAGAAGGCATAGAAACAGTGACACTTCAGTAACAATGAACACTCCTAGTGCCCAGCTCTTGACTTCTAAATACCATTATCCAATAAAAGGAACCAGGGCTCCTTCGATAAGTGGTTGATCCCAGGGATGGAACAGCAAATACAAGTTGAGCCTTGAGCATTACATTAAGAAAATGCTTTAAAAAAAGAAAAAATGAAAAGATGGCAGCATGTTTAAAGGATAAAAAGTAAATCTGAAAACGCTCCCAATGGCCAAAACTGGAACAATTTGAACAATAATATTAGTGTTAGATTATAAGCCAAAGGATAAAATAAATATTCATAGGCACTTATTTTATGAACTTATTTTTAAGTTCCTTAAAAATTTGAAAACTAGTTTCTAAAGTATTATCAGGTCCTGGAACCTTTAGTAGGTCTTGGTTTTTGGTTTATTTTGGTTTTTCAATAGTTTAGGTAAAAGGATGAATTTGTGATTTTTTTCTAGAAAGTCATGAATTGCATCAAAACATAAATTTAAAAGTTTAAAGGTATAAAAATATTATTTTTGTATTTTTCTCTCTGTAGTTATATACTTTTTCTTTCCTAATTTTGAACATTTACATTTTCTCTAGACTTCCCAAAGTGTTTTCCATTTTATTAAATTTTTCAAAGAACCACTGCTTGGATATATATGCTAAACATTAATTGTCAACTTTCATTTCTAAAACTTTTCTTATTTTCATTAGACTTGCTTTGTTGTACATATTTAATTTATATCATCAAATATTTTAGTTATATATTTTTATTCTTTCTAGTATAATGTTGGCATTGAAGGCTCTAAATTGGTGTTTGACTCTATCTTTAGCCACATATAATATTTTTAAATCACAGTAGGATTATTTCCTAAATATTCTAAAATTGAAAATATCAGTATTTCATTTTTTATTAATTATAAAATTTCAAGTACTACAGAAATAGATAACTATGAATAAATAAATTTTCTCTTCTAAATTACCTCAAACCAACTTTTCAAGGTACCAACTGCTAATAGTCTCTTTATTCTTTCAAATATTCTTTTATTCATATAAATATACATTACATTAAAAAGGCTGTAAATGTCCACTCTTGTGTGCATGTCATTGCCTGCATGTATAAATATTTCTCTACAGTAGATTCTAGGGAGTGCATTTCCTAGGTCAAAGGGCATGTACATGTTTAATTTTGATAGGCACTCTCACACTGCACTCCACAAAAGGTTATATCAGTTTGTACAACAATAGTATATATTCATGCCCATTTTCCTACACTGGCCAATCTTAATATATAACCAGCATTTTAATTTGTAATTTGATCTCAGTGGTATTTAGCAGATACTTTTTAATTTCTAAGAAGCTGGATTTTTTCTATTGTTGCTGGTGATTCCTTAACCTTTTATTATTGTTGTTCCAAAAATGTTTGGCAACAATTCAATATGAGAATGTGATCAGTTAAAATTTTATCTTTTAAAATTTACTGAAGTTTCCTCTGGAGCTTTATAGGTACAATATGCAATGAATACCTTTAAAAATGAAGCATCTTAAAAAAAAAAATGAAGCATCTTCTCTCTGTAGAATACAAATTAACATGTGTTCTATAGTAATATATTATTATTATATTTGGGGGGGTTCTCTATACCTATACTTTGCATCTGTAAAATTTTTACTACTATGTTAATTTCTTATAGTGCTCACAATAGTCTTTATTTAGTTAAAATTTCTGTGTATTTCTGACATTAAATTATAGATTCCTACTTTGGCCAAGAAACAAGTCAACATACTTACAGTTTACATATAAATGATACAGTGTATATATATATATTTCTTGTGAACAAGTGGTATTTGTTAGGAGAAGAGGTCATTTGCACAATATTTCTTTCTGTCTCTTCATACAGATTATTACATCTTCTTTCCTCTAATAGACTTCCATTGTTAATACAATTTGACCATAACAGTGCACTGGAGAGAACTAAAATTCACTCTACCTGCGAATTAAATTAGCACATGTATGATTCTTTAAACGCCTACTAGAAATATCTCTCTAAATAATTCACTGTTTCATATTACTCTTATTCAAAAAAAGTCATGCTGTTCCATAATGATTATACTCATAGCCTAATTTCCACAGTAATTATCCAAGCTTGTTTCCTCTGTGACATCTATATTGTCCTGTAGTCATACTAAAATAATCATCATCCAATATAGTATGATATAGTAGGTATTTATAAGCAAATAACAAGTCCAGGCTTCTGGCTTCCTCCCTTCAACTCAAATTTGGAGATACCACTGCAACTAACAAAAAGTTTGACTAAACACCTAGAGGAGAAAAAAAGTGAATGAGTCCCAATGTGTGGGAAACAGCTTCCAGTGGGAGAGCTCCAGGGTGCACATATATGGCCTGGCCTAGGGAGAGCTTTCTTGGCGTTCCCCTTTCTCTTGTTGCTTGCACATTTGCTTCACTGGGCAGCCAATAGTAATAAATGTCAGCATGGTCCAGACCATTTTCTCCCCACTCCCTGATGCAGGCAGTATTCTCAGAGGGTAGCTACTCTTGGGTTAAAACACAGCTT
This sequence comes from Grampus griseus, assembly GCF_964374135.1. Taxonomy (NCBI): domain Eukaryota; kingdom Metazoa; phylum Chordata; class Mammalia; order Artiodactyla; family Delphinidae; genus Grampus; species Grampus griseus. The sequence continues at coordinate 14,884,429 of NC_139004.1, forward strand.
GGTCAGAGGCACTGGGTGATTATTTCTACAGTCAATAGATGCCTGGGGAGGTAAAGAGACATGGAGTAACAGTAAAATCTCTCTGTCTCTTAATTTCTGTAGTCATATTTATTATAGGAAAAAACACAAAGATGTGAACAAATAAAATCACCCATAAATCTGGTCAAACATTGTTTTATATTTCATTCTTTCTTTCCTTATTGATTTATATAACTGAAATTATATTTACAAAATTTTATGTCATGTTTCTGTTATTTAATATTATAATATTGGGATTTATATGTTATTTAAATCTTTACATACTTCATTTAATATTCCATTGCATGGCTATACCATCACTTGCTTACTCTTTCTCTTATTATTTCTCTTATATTTGGTCATTATATCAATAATTGCTTCCATATTTATTCTGTTATAAACATTGCAATGTGTATTTCTGCATACGTATATATTTTAAGAAGTTTTGCTTAATATAATTTCTATGTCAAATGATACAAATAATATTTATATACATAGGTAACATTTATTGAGGCATCACTATGTACCAGTGTTCTACATGCTTCACATATATTGACTCATTTAATCCTCACATCTGTCTGTTGAAATACGTACTCTTATCATCCCTACACTATAGAGGCAGAATCTGAGGCACAGTGAAGAGGTTAAATAATGTCCTGATGGCTAGATGGGAGGTGGCAGAGTTGGAGTTCAAATACAGGCTCCAAAGATGTAGAAGCACCTGTGAACAGGTATACCAGCACTGAGTGTCAGTATAGTCTTTTCAGGATAATGCATGGGGCATGCTATCACATCAATTCTCCATTAAAATGGTAGTGTGGCACCTTCATAGCAGAGAAAGAATTGGTATCTACTTTAGGTAAAAGAGCATACATGCAGCATTTTTGTTTAGAAGCAATTGATTCAATCTATGAGATATCTAAACTATTCAGGCAGTCTGCAATTCATATGCCTACATTCCCTGCGTGATGGATAGAAAAGAATTTATAAGGATCACAAAAGACACCCTAGGTCTCACTGCAGACATTATTTCTGGGCAAATATAAAATGTTTTTTTTAATGTATTACTTTGTGTTTTTAGTTTTCTTTGTTAATTTGTTATTTTTAATAACCTAAAATTATGTCATTTAAGTAAGAAGCCACTCTCAGAAGAAATTATATATTAACTGCCATAGAAAGTATTTTTTCTCTTTGACATAAATCACAGCAAGATCTTTTTTGATCCACCTCCTAGAGTAATGGAAATAAAAACAAAAATAAACAAATGGGACCTAATGAAACTACAAAGCTTTTGCAAAGCAAAGGAAACTACAAACAAGACGAAAAGACAACCCTCAGAATGGGAGAAAATATTTGCAAATAAATCAACAAAGGATTAATCTCCAAAATATATAAACAGCCCATGCAGCTCAATATTTAAAAAACAAACAACCCAATCAAAAAATGGGCAGAAGACCTAAGTAGACATTTCTCCAAAGAAGAAACAGAGATGGCCAAGAAGCACATGGAAAGCTACTTAACATCACTAATTATTAGAGAAATGCAAATCAAAACTACAGTGAGGTATCACCTCACACCAGTTAGAATGGGCATCATCAGAAAATCTACAAACAACAAATGCTGGAGAGGGTGTGGAGAAAAGGGGACCCTCTTGCACTGTTGGTGGGAATGTAAATTGATACAGCCACTATGGAGAACAGTATGCAGGTTCTTTGAAAAAATAGAATTACCATATGACCCAGCAATCCCACTACTGGGCATATACCCAGAGAAAACCATAGCTCAAAAAGACACATGCACCCCAATGTTCATTGCAGCACTATTTACAATAGCCAAGTCATGGAAGCAACCTAAATACCCACTGACAGACGAATGGCTAAAGAAGACGTGGTACATATATACAATGGAATATTACTCAGCCATAAAAAGGAATGAAATTGGGTCATTTGTAGAGACGTGGATGGATCTAGAGACTGTTATACAGAGTGAAGTCAGAAAGAGAAAAACAAATATCATATATTAACGCATATATGTGGAACCTAGAAAAATGGTACAGATGAACCAGTTTGCAGGGCAGAAATATAGACACAGATGTAGAGAACAAATGTATGGACACCAAGGGGGGAAAGTGGCAGTGTGGGGAGTGGTGTGATGAATTGGGAGGTTGGGGGTGACATATATACACTAATATGTATAAAATGGATAACTAATAAGAACCTGCTGTATAAAAAATAAAATAAAATTCAAAAATTCAGAACAAAAAAAAGAAATGAGGCCCTAGGAAATGGTTGGACAAGTGCACAATAATAGCACCACAAACATAGTCATCCCAGCTCAGCACTGTTTATCACAGGGAAGAATGGGAATCTGCCTAAATTCTAAGCATCTAGAAAAATGATAATGTAGATTTGTATTTATGATCATAAACATAACATATAAATTGACAAAAACAGGTTTCCAAAGTTATGGTATGATCGTAGTTTTGTGAATATATATTTATTCATATAGGCATATGAGAAAATCTAGAAGGATGAAAATCAAAATGAGGGTATATCATGGAATGATATTAGATGTAAATTTTTCTAACCATTTGCATTTGCTCATTTTTCCATGAGAATATGTATTGGTTATACAATAAATAAATGAATATAAATGCCATTTAAAAAAATTTAAAAAAATTTTTTGTAATAAATTTAAAAAAAGCAAGTATCTTTTTCTTCCTCTTTAATTTCTTTTGGTGTGAATGACATGGTCAGGAGGTAAGGCATGGTAAGCACTTAAATTCACGTGGACCTAGTAGTACCAAATGTAGTTGCAGGTTGGCTTAAGCAAAACTCCATGGTATCATTTTTATACTTAGGTTTAGTATTTAATTAGTTAAGCTTTCATACACATTGCCTATTTTTCTACTGAACCCTGCCAAAAACATTCTGACAGATGGTAAAATAATAAAATTGCTGGCTCTAAAATCCAAAATCTTGGAGATAATTAGAAGACTTGATACAGGTAACACTTATTAGTCATGAAGAGCTTGACAGCAAGGAGAATTTTTCAACCCACACAATTTTGAAAGGGGAAAAATTCTCTTTTTGAACACTCATAAAATTATGTTTCTATGACAAGAAGGGAGAAATACACTTTATAGAATTTTGCTGGACAAAATTTAAGCACAACCTAAACAGAGAGAAGGAAAGAACGCTTTTATAAAGGTGATCCCACTTACAGAACAACAGGGGCAAATATAAACCATCTTTTGAAATTTTGCTCTTTTCTAGTTAAACAAATTGCAAGTTCATTAGGTAGAAGTGAGCACCAAGAATAATCTTGGTAATCATTAGAATAGCTGTAAATTAAATAAAATGTCTTAATTATCAGTGTTCCTTCTTTCTTAGCATAAGCATCATTCTTGGGCTGGGAAGGAACCCTCTGCAGGGGCATTTGCTGGTTGTAGAAGCTTAAGGTTTAAGATTTTACCATTTAGCTATTTCACACCCACTGTTACACACATAAGCTACAGTGGTTACCCCATCCATGTTTCACCAAAGTCAAGTATAACTTATAGGTATAGGAAATTCAAGAAATCCTGCTATTAACACTATAGAATGGGGACAAATAGCATTGCTATCCTGCTTTGGGGTTCAGAACTCAGTGTAGTTCAGGCTGTTGTGGCTTGATCATAGACATATGCCATCTTCCTACAGTCAAAGTGTTTCCAAACTGAAAGGAACTTTCGAGATCTCCAGTTGCATTTCTCATCTTTTAGAGGGAAAAAAAATGATGCTTTGTGAAATTAAGTGACTTGCACAGGCTATACTCTGGAAAGCTTCAGTCTTGGTCATGGATGTCCTAACTCCCTGTATCCTGCTCTTTCCAGTGCATTATGGCTGCAAGTTTGCTTGATAAAGTATCTGCCAGATTCACCAAACCTAGTGACCACAATCACATTCTGTGAATACAGAGGAGTGAAAAACAAGACCAAATAAAATTGCAATGTGTAAATTTTTTAAAGTTAGATTTAAGAGTGGATAATACATTGAAAGCCTTGAAAAGGAAGGAATCAAGGAAGGAAGGAAGAGAAGCATTTTTTTTTCCATTTTTCTAGTTGAAATATAATGACCTTTAAAAGAGAATTATAGAAAAGAATGGCTGATTCTATATATGTTATCAAAAATTAGGATTAATTCTTCTAGCTTACGAAAATGGAATGATAAATTGGCAAGGAATGAAATACAGCTATGCAGATCAGGAAAGATATTTTTCACAAAAAATTTATCAACTAGATATCTCTGGAGAGGGGGCAGTTAAGCTCTAAAACCAAGTATTATAACTGATAACAGATACATTTTAAAATAATAATAGATAGCTTTAAATAAACACAGTCTACAAGGTGGTAAGAAACAATTCCTTAAGAAACAATTCCTTAAAAGTAGAAATCACGATAGAATATGATAATAATAGTCATTGACATTTATTGAGTATTTTGTATGTGCAGACACTGTTCTAAGTACTTTATACACATGAACTCATTGATTTCCTACAGCATGTCTGTAAAGTAGTTATGTTTATTGCCCTCACTTTATAGATGTGAGACCAAGGCATTTCTAGATTAAATTACTTATCTAAGGTTACAACACTACTAATAATATAATTAGAAACTGAACCCAGGAAATCTGATTTCAGAATCCATGGTCTTAACTTCTATGCTATGTGACCTTATCCTAGTACAAAGATAATAAAATAAATAGAAAATGTATCTTTAGAAAGTAGGAAAAATCTCTCATATAGCACGAGACCATTACAAAGGTGCAGCTGTACTATAATAGTGGAAGGGTGTTGTTCAAAGGAAATTGATCTTAGAGTAAGCTGTAACAGCTTTACATTTAAAGAAGGTATGTCATGAGGTAACTAAAAGAAGGAAGAAAGGAAGGAGGGAAGAAAGGAGGATGGAAATGAATCAGATATGTGTATGGCAATGCAATAACATAAAGACAAAAACATACCAGAGAGCACCTTTGATGGAAAAGAAAAGATATAAAACCTATAGAACCTATTGTGGACTTTCAGATTACAGTTCCAATGATAGCCATTGTTAACATTTTAGGACTCTGTGTGTGTGTGTATGAATACATATATAACAGAAATGTTTGTGTCCCCCCAAAATTCTTATGTTGAAGCCTTTGTCACCAATGTGATGGTGTCTGGACATGGGGCCTTTAAGAGGTAATTAGGGTTAGATGAGGTCAGGAGAGTGGGGCCCTCAGGATGCAATTAGTGCCCTTATAAGTAAAGACACCAGAGATCGAGCAAGTCTCTCTCTTTCTCTCTCTCTCTTCTCCCTCTCTCCCTCTCTCTCAATCTCCAGCCTTCTACCTTTCTCATTCTCTCAATCTCCAGCCTTCTACAAGCCAGGAAGAGAATCCTCATTTCTCACCACTTTGTCCTTCAGCCATACCTCAATTCTCAATTCTATATTTATGTTTAATATATTGTGCTTTATCCTCTAGGTCTTTACCCCTGTATCAAATTCACTTCGGCAGGAACACATTTCCCTTTTCTCTTTCATTTGGCTTAATTCTTCTGATCCTTCAACTCTCAGCTTAGATGTCATTTCCTCAAATCTCTACAGCCATTGTTATTATCATTAGCATCTTTAATATCACTATTATTAGTCCTACCAAAGACCTTGAGAGAGGTTCCCCAGTTTATTAGCCATTTGCTAGCAGTTCCTAACAAATCATAGGATATTTTGCTTAGTCCACACTTTTTGGAAGGAGGGAGACAGAGCCCCTTTTTAAGTAGCTAAATTCCACCTCTTGTTTAAGTGCTCTCTTTAGAGAACCCCTATCTGGAAGGCATGGGGTTGGTTCCTTCTTTGCCTGGTTATTGCCATTGCTTCTCCATTTGTTTTGTTTTCTTTTATAGGGACAATTATTATATATAGATTGAATCTTCATTCTTTGCTCAATGCTCATGAGATAGTGGTTAAGGATTCTTCAATGATCCACTATGCTATCTGCCTGGGAAAATGCAATCCATTGCATTTTTATCAGATCTTAGTTATCGAGTAGCAAACAAACCACTGCTCTGGGTTGAAAGACTTCCAGGTGTAAAGTAAAAAGCTAGTGAAAAAGATATACCTCTCATGAAAATTTTACACTTGTAACATTGAAAGCAGGAGATTTCGATGGCCACGTTTTCTGAAATGGGCCAGGGAAAGAGAGAATATCAGTCTGCAGAGTTAGAGATAAGTCTTCATGGAGAGGGGAGCAAACGTGGGACCAGGAGTGAGTTCCAAAGGTGTCTGGCTCTCCAGTTCTAATCTTCAGGCCCCACTGCACTGTTGCCCTTGAGTCTCATGAGACTCTCCACTATTATTTCAATATGAAGGCAACCTACAGTTGATTTTTGTCACTTGTGTCCAGGAAAGTGTGATTTTATTTCAGGATTTATTTAAATATGACCTAGGTTTTTTGTTTTGTTTTGTTTTTTGCTATTATGCTTACAGTTTTCTTTGCATTTATATTTGAAATATATTGTAACTTTAAAATTCTTCTGTATGAAAAAAGAGAAATTTAACATAATTTTACTTTGATTCACCTCTACTTCCCCTTTCTGATCATGATGAATAAAATCTGTTGGTAACAGCCAAGAATGCTGACATTATTGAATTAATTTGGCTTTTAAAAATTAAATATTCTCTTTCAAAAATCACTTTTTTCTTTTGAATTTACATTTGTTACCACGTTCACTGGTAATTAGATACATTTCTGTGTTTACTGCTTTTTCTCCTTTCTTGCATTTTAACATAGTCCATCAAATTAATAGCTAGAATATACTCTGAGTAAATTTTTCAAGAATTGTACATGGTGGTATGTAATTTGAATCTTTAAATAATTTGAAATGACATATTAATGATACCGGAGAATTTTAAAGTTACTGTGTATTTCCAACATGCTCTAGACGCTTTCCAACTGTCAGGGTCTGCATCTCTGTGCCCAAGGGATTTTTCCCAATCCATAGAAGGCTATTCTTCCCTTGCCTAGAAGTGCCAGGGAATTAACAGCCCCAGAGAGAAGCTCTGACAGATTGACATGAGATAGGATATGATATATATTTGTATACATTTTGAAATGATCACAATAAGTTTAGTTAACATCCATCACCATACACAATTACAGAATTTTGTTTTCTTGTGATAACTTTTAAGATCCACTCTCTTAACAACTTTCAACTTTCAAATATGCAATACAGTATTATTAACTATAGTTGCCATGTTGTGTATTACAATCTCATGACTTATTTTGTACCTGAAAGTATGTACCTCCTTTTGACTCCCTTCACATATTTCACCCACCCCCACCCCCATCTCTGGCAACCAACAATTTGGTCTATGTATCTATGTTTGTTATTTGTTTTTAGATTCCACACATACATGACAAAATATTGTTTTTGTCTTTCTCTAACTAATTTCACTTAGCATAATGTCCTTAAGGTCCATCATAAATGGCAAGACTTCCTTTTTTTTATAGCCGAATAATATCCCATTATATATACTCTGTATTTTCTTTATCCATTCATCTGTTGATGGACACTTAGGTTGTTTCCATATCTTGACTATTGTAAATAGTACAGTAATGAACATGAGGTGCATCTATCTTTTTGAGTCAGTGTTTTCATTTTCTTTGGATAAATATTCAGAAGTGGAATTTCTGGATCATATGGTAGTTCTACTTTTAATTTTTTGAGGAACTCACATACTGTTCTCCACAGTACCTGCACCAATTTACATTCCTATCAACAGTGCACCATGAGGGTTCTCTTTTCTCCACATCCTCACCAATACTTGTTATTTCTTATCTTTTTGAAAATAGCCATCCTAACAGATGTGAGGTGATATCTCATCGTGGTTTTGATTTGCATTTCCCTGATGAGTAGTATATAGAGTATCCTTCCACGTACCTGTCAGCCATCTGTATGTCTTCTTTGGAAAATGTCTATCCAGATCCTCTGCCCATTTTTAAATCAGATTATTTGTTTTTTGCTATTGAGTTGTATGAGTTATTTATATATTTTGGATATTAACTCCTTATAAGATATATGATTTGCAAATATTTGTTCCCATTCAGTGGGGTTGCCTTTTCATTTTGTTGATGGGTTCCTTTCCATGCAGAAGCTTTCAGTTTGACATAGTCCCACTTGTTTACTTTTGTTTTTGTTGCCTTTGCTTTTGTTATCAAATCTAAAAAATCATTGCCAAGACTAATGTCAAGGAGCTTACTGCCTATATTTTATTCTAGGAGTTTTATGGTTTCAGCTCTTACGTCCAAGTCTTTAATCCATTCTGAGTTCACTTTTGTGTATGGTGTAAGACAAGAGGTTTAGTTTCATTCTTTTGCATGTGGCTGTCCAGTTTTCCCAATACAATTTATTGAGGAAATTGTCCTTTCCCCATTGTAATTCTTGGCTCCTTTGTCATAAATTAATTGACCATATATATGTGGGTTTCTTTCTGGGCTCTCTATTCTGGTCCATTGATCTACGTGTTGTTTTTATGCCAATTCCACACTGTTTTACTATAGCTCTGTAATACGGGAGTGATGCCTCCAGCTTTGTTCTTCTTTCTCAGGGTTGCTTTGGCTATTCAGGGTTCCAGAAGTCTGTCCAAGAACCAATTTTGTATTCTTGGTTGTTGTTATTTTCAGCTACTTTCACTCCTTTTCATGCCCTTTTAGGGTTATATCAATGAGAAGTTGAAAAGAATTATATCCCCCAAGTTGAAAAGCAAAACTAAAAGGCTACATATGAAACTATGTGTTTGCATGTCTGTGTCTGGAAGACAGTGGGGGGTGGATAATTTGAGAGGACTTAAATAGAGTTCAGTTTAGTCACGCTGCTTTTTCCTCATAAGATTTGAAGATCATGGGTAGAGGGTGATAACCTGGTGCCCCAGCCCAAGGGAAGAAGACAATAAAGTAAAGAAGAAGGAACCTAAGAGCAGCTAAACATGCCTAAAACAGGAATTTTTCTAGCTTGTTCCTTCTCCCCTCCTAACTATTGAAAACAGCTGGCTGTTTCTTTAATCCTTTGTTATCTTGGATTCAACAAAGCAAATTCTATTTAAAGGAGTCTTTTACATTTTCAAAGGAGAAAATAATGGGGTAAGGGTGGCATATTACATGAGGAAACTTTAAGAATCTTCACAAAACATGTACGTGGGAAGAGAAAAGTGTGAGGGGGGAAAAGCAAATGAGCCAAGGGGGTCCTTATTTTCTACACAGACAACTTGACCTGAGTTCTAATCTGGAAGCACTGCCACATAACTTGGCAAGTCACTTCATTTGTTTGGGTTGAAGGTGATCATGATCTTCTGGAATTCCTCCTGGAGTATTTTAATGTTCACATCTTCCACTCGGAATTTCCTCCTGTGACCTGGCCAAATTCCCAAATAACACGGGAGAGCTCTTCACACTGCATTTGGTTCTGCAGGACCACCATCATGGGCATAGATTTAGATTTGTGGTCTTAGTATTTCATCTAATCCAGATGCTTCATTTTGTCTGCTTTCTCAGCATAAGTGAGGTGGAGACTTGGACTGAGATGAACTGGCTTCATCCCAATCTGGACACAACAAATACACCCTGGCAAGAGCAAATATCTAGAATAGACAGTCTGACTGCCCCTTCTATTGAAAGCACATGTCTTGATTTAGCTGGTAAACATTTAGGCCTTAAGGTTTTGAATTTATATTAAGAGCACTGGAAGAGACATCAAGAACACATCTCTTGTGCTCCTTTGACTCTTTTTTTTTAATTAATTAATTAATTTTGGCTGCATTGGGTCTTCATTGCTGCACACGGGCTTTCTCTAGTTGTGGCGAGCAGGGGCTGCTCTTCGTTGCAGTGGGCAGGCTTCACATTGCAGTGGCTTCTCTTATTGCGAAGCAGGGCTCTAGGCACGCAGGCTTCAGTAGCTGTAGCACGTGGGCTCAGTAGTTGTGGCTCGCGGGCTCTAGCGCGTAGGCTCAGTAGTTGTGGCACATGGGCTTAGTGCATGTGGGATCTTCCCAGACCAGGGCTCGAAACCATGTCCCCTGCATTGGCAGGTGGATTCCTAACCACTGCGCCACCAGGGAAGTCCCCTTTTGACTCTTATAGCAAAAGTCCACTATCCCAGATAAATAGGTATATAGCCATCCTTTGGTTAGCCATATAATTGCAAGCATCCCTTGGCATAAACGACCCACATCAGCAAAAAAAGCAATGAATTAAATATATTGGGCCTTAAGATACATTGTATTATTTTGTCCCCATCAATTTATCTCTCTGCTTAGGTGAGGAGAAAAACTGCAGATTTCATTGATCGAAAGATGCTAGTTTTTTCCACATTTTAATAGGTCTCAAACTAGGATGCATTTTACAATTGATGCTGTGTCATAATCTTTACTGAAAGTTCTGTTTGGGGAGATTTTATTAAAATATTAAAAATAATTGCATCTTAAAATGGATGGTGTCTTAGATTACATGAAATACAGAAGTTGGAATTCCTTGGAAAGTTTTGTTTTGGTAGTTCTAGGAATGAGGAGGTAATAGGAAGTAAACTTAGGAAGTGAACTCAGGAGTATTAGAGATAAAAGTTTTATCAATCAACTTTAATGATATACGTTTGGTTCTCTTGACTCTTGTCAGTTCTTTTGAGTGCAGAGATTAAATGTACACTTTACTTATTCAATACAATACCTAATCTATTGTGAATATTTGTTAACTACATCATCATAACACAAGTAGTCATTCATTATGAGGGGACAAAATCACTGAAAAGAAAAAGAGGAATCCAGCATTCAAATTCCAACTTACCACTTTTTACTGACCAATTCCATATAATAGCATTATTTTACATTATCTTCTGCAAGAATTTCCCTGTATAAACCTAAATAGTGAATTATGAAAATGCCATTAAGTTCCTCCAGAATCAAGAATTTCTTATACCAGTGATTCTCAAATGTGGCTGCACATTAAAACCACCTAGGAAGCTTTTAGAAAATACTGATATCCAAACCCCATCTCACACTAAATTAAAGCAGGACATCTGGAGTAGGGCATCGGCACTTTTTAAAAAGCTTCCCCAACAATAGAGAAAATCAACAGAACCAAGAAGTGGTTTTTCAGAAAAATCAACAAAATTGACAAACCTTTAGCTATATTGACTAAAAAAAAAAGACGACTCAAAATCAGAAGTAAAAAAAGGGTGCACTGCTACCTATTTTACAGAAGCAAGAAGGATTGTAAGAGAGTACTATGAACAATTATATGTAAACAAATTGGATAAGCTAGACGAAATGAACCAATTCCTAGAAAGACACAACCTTCCATGATTGAATTATGGAAAAAGTGGGAAATCTGAATAGGATTGAAAGCAGAGACTCAGATATTTGTACACTCATGTTCACGGCAGCATTATTAACAATAGCCGAAAGATGGAAGCAAGACAAATGTCCATCAGATGATGAGTGGATAAACAAAATATGATATATACATACAATGGAATATTATTCAGCCTTTAAAAAAAAGGAAATTAAGGAAATTCTGCCACATGCTACAACATGGATGAACCTTGAAGACATTATGCTACGTAAGTAAGCCAGTCACAAAAGGATAAATATTGTGTAATTCCACTTATATGAGGTGATTAAAATAGTCAAATTTACAGAGACAGAAAGTAGAATGGTGGTTGCCAGGGGTCGGGGTGAGGAAGAAAGGCCAGTTTGACAAGATTAAAAGGCTCTGAAGATGGTTGGTGGTGATGGTAGCACAACAGTGTGAATATACTTAATACCACTGAATTGTACACCAAAAAAAATGTTTAAAATGGTAAGTTTTATGTTATATATATTTTCCACTATTAAGAAAAAAGTGTAGAGCCTTCCCAGCTGTTTCAGTAGAGCTAAATCTGAGATCCATGGATTTAGACCAAAGGATAGTCTCAAGTATTCTGATCACACTCCAGTTGAGTCCTCTAGATAGAAACACAAACATTTTTTTTCTTTCTGTGTCCTCAGCTCCAGAGCTTGCCATATAATATCAGTAATCCTATTTGCTTTTTATTGACCCCAATTATGAGTCAGAAATTATGCTAGGCCAGTCGTTTTCAAACTTTAGAGTGCATCAGAATCCCCTGATGGCTTGATGAAACTCAGATTGCTGGACTCCACCTGCAGAGTTAGGCATGAGGTATTACATTTCTAATAAGTTTCCTAATGAGGCTCGGCTGGGGACCACAGGCCTAGCACCGCTGTGCAAAGCACTTTGCACATTATCACAGGATATACAACAACCTTTGGGGCAGGTATCATAGTTAGGCTCAGAGACATGAAATGACTTGTCCAAAATCACGCACCACGAGATGTTAGAGATGGGATTACATTCCAGGTCTTTCTGACTCCACAACCATGCCATTTCACTATGCTCTGGAAGATGGCCATTAAATGGATGAATTTTCTTAACAGATTCTTAGTAGACGTCAATGGAAAACTAAAATTTGACTAAAATTTTTAAAAAATGGTTTAAAAACACAATCAGTGGAGGGGATGGTTTTTTACAGTTTCTCAGTTATGGTCCAAGGCAGTGTTCTGAAATGCCACCACTTACTCATATGCAATCAGATGCCATTTGAATCTAGGCTCTAAGTAGTGACATTTCACTTGTTATCAGTTTAGCTAACAACACCTTCCCCCTGTCAAAATCTTTCTAAGCATGCCCTTTCTTGGTATAAGACATGTCCTCTCTCTCTTTTTCATGCATTTTTTTCAATTTATTAATTTAATTTAGCACCATCCCCAAATAAACCATTTTCCTTGCCCACAGACTGACTTTTGTCTCAATCCTTTCTTTAATCCCTCATTGCTACTTATAAGTAGATCTGAACAACTTTTTTTTTTCCCAAAGAGTTCAAACTTGATGTTATAAAAATACTCTTCCAAGAAGATCTTTCCCCTTCATAATATCCACAGGAAAGAGAAAAGAAGAAAGAGAGAGAAAAGAAAAACAATATATGAATAGAAAATAAGAAATGGCAAATAAGTTGGAATTCTCAGTGCTAGTTAAGGCTCCTCGTTCAAATGTTTTTAATTAATAATAGTGACTGTTGCCATTGACTGGTTGTATATTAAGTGTCAAACACGGTACTAAGAAGCTGAGGAATATCATCTGTTTTAGTCCTGATTTAAAAAAATATCTGAGGTGACTATTTTTATCACCGTTTTCTAGATGGGAAAATATGCATAGATAAAATTAGATAACTTACCAAATGTTTATTGCTTGCTGGTGTGTCTGGCTCCAAAAGTTCATGTTTTCACCCTCTGCAGTCTTCTTTGCTAAAAAAAGAGAGAGAGAGAGAGATACAAGTTTACTCGGGTGGTCTTGCTACTCAGGGAGAACCTTCGTGGGATCTTTCCTACTTTTTGAAGCTAATTTCAAAATAGAAACCCTGGTATCGATGGTTTGATCTTCTCCGGTCACTAAGGCCATCTTTATTTATAAAGTACATATAAGGAGGGTGTGTCATATATGGCTTGAGAAAGGTCTTCAGAGTTAGACCGTCTCAGTTTGAACTCTAATTCTACCATAATGTCTGTATAACAGAACAAGATGCTTAATCTCTCTGTGCTTCAGTTTCCTTAGTGGTGCAATGCAGTGATAACTGTGCTTAACTCATAGAAATGCTGTGATGATTAAGTGATAGAAACCATGTATAGCTCTTTGAACAGTGCTTGGAACATTAAACACTCTACAAGTAGCTATTATTATCATTATCAATTTTTAAATATTGGCCCTGTTTTATGATTATAATCTTTTTTATAGCAAGATTTGGAGTGCTTTTATCAATTTCTAGGTTGTGTTTTTCCATTTACTATCTTGTTGTAAAATGATACCATTAACGTTGTTTGTTAGGTGGCAAAACATAAGATGAGCTCTTTTTCCCATTTATTTTTCTGTAAGGAGTTACGTCCGAATTCTCCTGGAGGCTATAGTTGTGAAAGAACAACTCAGGTTATCCGCACCACCAAAACTGATCCTGCAATTTCATGCAAAGTGATTTCACATAAGAAAAAAATGTCTTCCTAAAATATGTGCATAAGCTATTGTAATATTTGTGGTTGCAAAATGAAAGCTATTCCTTCCTTTTGCTACACCCTTCAATATTTGCTCAGGTGCAATTTGATTTCCACATGAATTGATTTGGAAAACTTACTGGGGAGTTACAGAGCAGTTGTCATTCCAGCCTCTAGTAACTTCTCAAACAAAATCATATTCCCGAAAAATGGTTACATAAAGTACCTCTAATAAATCTCTCCACGTGTTTATACCTTAGTATAAACCCCATTGGCAATCTGCCTTTAAGCATGAGCACATTTTTAATCAAGCGGTAAAGCATTCAGAGTATAAAGGTCACCAAAGCTGAAGCTGCAGTGAACTGTTTTGTTCCCCTGGTGAAGGAGCTTGGCTGGAGAGGTTGCTGCAGTTGCCCCAAAGTTCTGCTCCCTGTAAGCCTGACTGCACTTCCCAAGTGACAGCAAAGAACACACTTAAAGGAGATACTGTTGATTTATTTGTACCAGGGCCCTTAATTCCAGATGGATAGGTTTTTTTCTTAATGAAGGAAATGTTCAGAAAGTCTATGTGCCAAAGATATCTTTCTTCAAGGGCCACCTGAGTAATAAAATAATAAGTAATAGGATAATGCTAAGTTAACACCAGAAGTAGATTTTATATTTACAAAAGTAAAAAAAAAAAAAAAAGGAAATGTAAGTAGATAAATTTCACAGTGGAGCTTGGAACTCATGCCATTCAGCTTGGGGCCACTGTCATCAGATTCCTATTGGATGCATGATCATCAATAACTCCTCCACAAAGGCAATGGCAACTGAACTTGAATGAGTCCACTGGCAATGTTATGTCTATTTGTTTGCTGATTTATTCTTAAGTCAACCACATGCATTCTCTCAAACTGTAGTTGGCAATGTTTTATAGACTTTTTACAAGCCTGCATGTAATAACTTAACACAAATAGGAATAAAGAGTAAAGTAACCTAAATGTGCCCTTTCACTGGCTTTAACTGGGATGTGACTAATAGGTGAAGCAAAATCATTTTTAAAAATAAACACATGGACTTGAGGATATGGGGAGGGGGAAGGGTGAGCTGTGACACAGCGAGAGAGAGGCATGGACATATATACACTACCAAACGTAAGGTAGATAGCTAGTGGGAAGCAGCCGCATAGCACAGGGATATCGGCTCCATGCTTTGTGACCCCCTGGAGGGGGATGATAGGGAGGGTGGGAGGGAGGGAGACGCAAGAGGGAAGAGATATGGGAACATATGTGTATGTATAACTGATTCACTTTGTTATAAAGCAGAAACTGACACACCATTGTAAAGCAATTATACCCCAATAAAGATGTTAAAAAAATAAACACATTTTCAAGTACATATTATTTTATTTCCAAAATATGAGATAATTATATTTCCGTCTCTATCTGTGTGTATATATGTGCATGTATTTACATATATTTCTATATTTATCTCCACACCACGACCCCAAAATAAATATTTAGACAGAATTTACTGTTAGCAGGTCAATGAGACATGTAAAGCAGTCTGCAAACTCAAAAGACAGTGTAGGACTCTGCAAATTTGGGTAGTATTCCAAGTATAATAATGAGTCATCAGCGATCTAGAATTGATGGTGATGTTACTTTGAGGTGATGTGTAAATGATGAGCTTAGAGAGACAAATTAAGAAACGAAAAAAAAGAGCTAGGGGAGGCTGGCTGTTACACATTGTTCAACCATCACATTTCTATTATGATTGAGTATCTTGGTCCAAATGCTTGGTATTATGCTGACTTTTATAGGAAAAATACAGATGAAACTAGTTTTTGATCCAATATCTTAAACTCATATCTAAGTCAAAAAAATGTAAAGTACGGGCTTCCCTGGTGGCACAGTGGTTGAGAGTCCGCCTGCCGATGCAGGGGACACAGGTTCGTGCCCCAGTCCGGGAAGATCCCACGTGCCGCGGAGTGGCTGGGCCCGTGAGCCATGGCCGCTGAGCCTGCGCGTCCGGAGCCTGTGCTCCGCAACGGGAGAGGCCACAGCGGTGAGAAGCCCGCGTACCGCAAAAAAAAAAAAAAAAAAAAAGTAAAGTAGATGCCACTAATAACTGCTGTTTGTGTCTTAACTTGGCCATTGGGACATGCTTCCCAAAGGAGCGTGGTTTCCCCATTCCCATCTTTCCCGAATGCTCTGTCCAAGGTTATTCAACTGTCTTGTCCTGCAGGACTCCTAGAACCAGTGTTCTACATCATTGCCTCACCCAAGTTTTTCTCCCTTTCACAGAGCTTAATACATCTCATTGTCTTCCACTTTCTGTTTCTATTTCATTTTTGCCGAGTACAGGCTCTAGACACACAGGCTCAGCGGCCATGGCTCACGGGCCCAGCCGCTCCGCGGCATGTGGGATCCTCCTGGACCGGGGCACGAACCTGTGTCCACTGCATCAGCAGGCGGCCTCTCAACCACTGCGCCACCAGGGAAGCCCCCTCCACATATTTTTTAGGTTGTCCAGATTCATGAGTATCTCCTTCATGTTCTTTCTCTCTCTGTGGATTTATGCTTTGTTCATAGCACAGACAAAAATCATTCCATGAGTACCCACCCCCACCTCTCTCCCAACCTTACAAAAAGCACACAGCTACATCTTGTGCAATAATACTTTTTAAAATGGGGCCCAAGATTATTATTAATTTTGAATGTCAAAAGTGAAGTTTTTTTCTCCAGTAACAATTTTTAAGTAAAGCCACTAAATTGAAGCACTTTTGTTTTTACAGCCAGAAGGAGTCTTAGTGACTATTTAGTTCCACACCTTCACTTAATAAAAGCAACACCTGAAGCCCAGAGAGGCAAAGTGTCTTATCTCTGCGGGGCAGCGGCAAACTCCCAGGCAGGCTGTTCCCACTGCCCCATTGAGCCCCTCTGAACCTGGTGGCCAACTGATGAAAACTCCGTGCTGAATCACTCGAGAGGAATACTAAAGTTCCCTGTTCTTATCTGTGTTCGAACACTATATGGTTACAACTATGAGGAAGTCACTCAAACTTTCCATGTCTCATTCTTCGCATTTGAAAAAAAAAATACATAATCCTTCATTTCTTGTCAGTCCATTTAGAGACAGAAATACACACACACACACACACACACACACACACACAAAGAGGGCCTTTTAAAACAAGTAGGACTTTTGAAGGCATCATTTAGAAATTGAGTTCTCCTCAACCACCAATAGCATGATCAAGAGAGAAAATAAATTGCCTTCAGTCTTTAAACCATCAAGAAGACTCTATCTCTTATCCATCAAGAGCATCATTTAATTACCTACAGTGATACCAACTCAATGGACCACCTATCCCAATTAAGCAGCAGTGCATGCTAATTATCATTAGACTTAATTGGTTTCCCAATTCAGCAACTTCCCCGATCAAGTCTGCCCCAGTTAAGTGGCATTTATTGAACCACCTGCATCTTGCTTAAAAGAAACAAAAGAAAATTTCTCATCTCAAGTTCAGCGAATATAACCTAGTCTCACCAAGTCACGCTAGCCAGTTTCTAATTAATTTCGCAAAGCATATGCTGAGGTTGCGTCCAGTATGCGTATCTTCTCCAATTAGACTGAATATTTTATTAAAATCAAGTAACATTAAGCAAAACATTTCAAACAACAATCAGTAAATGTGTGAAAATTAACAAATATTTACTAGCATTTCCTCTTTTCTTCTTGTACACATTTTTGGACCAAGATGCTATGATTATTTCATCTTTTCAGATTTTCTACCCTTGAAATGTACTTTTTTTGGTAATAACACATATTCTGAAGAGTAGGTAAGCATAAAGAAAGGTGAAATTATGCTTGTGGGCTCAACCTTCCCAGATAAATTTATGTGCATGATGGTTCCTTTGCTTAAATTACATCAGTGAACTAGATGAATGTAAAATCTGGCACTTGAGAACTGCTTAGGACAAGGAGAGATGCTGGCTGAATGGGATGCATACTCTGCACAGGTCTGGAAGGTCAGGGCTGAGCATAGATTGGAAAGAGAAGCCTCTCCTTCTGGAAAGCTGAGCATTTGGGGTGGCGAATAACATAAGCACACACGTGTTGGTGTGCAAAGTAATTGTTCCAAGTCCGCTCAGAGACAGCTCGAATGCGCTCTCGGGATTCAAGAAGACAGATGAGCATTTCTGAACCCTTCCTCCAGGAGAGCTAGAATTCTCACCTTAGACTCTTCCTGCCCATGTGAGAGCACAGCCCCAAAGAGAAAACATAACTCCAAGACTCCCGCTTTCCTCAGTTCCCCCAAGAAAAAGATGGACAAGAGGGAAGGTGGGAAGAGCTAGCAGAACCAGGTTGTGTCCAGGGACCACATTTCTTCCGAGGGCAGTAAAACTATTCAGGATTTCTCTGAGAAAGAGCCCAGAGGTCAGAGTGGTCTTGCTGAAGGTGGAGGTGGGGATGACAGTAGAGCCTGCCCCTGGTAGCACATGTATGGCACTGGCAGTGGAATCACCCAGCAGAGGGAGGGGGCACGCTGTGCCCTGGGCATGGTTTTTGGTCAGCACACTGGGTAGGCAAGGATTTGAGATCAACAGTGAAATAATAAAAAGGACCAGTGACACACTGAGTGGGAGAGAAGGGTGACGGATGACAGTACAAGGGCAAGGGCATGTGGAGAGAGCTACTTGGGATGGAGAACTTTCACACTTTCCCTGACAAGTGTAGTCCCATCTCAGATGGCCTGGGAAAGGTCCACCAAGGAATTCAAGGCTAGTCAGCAAGAATAACTCATCTTCTGAAGTTGCGGATTGTCTAGAAGATGCATCCTCAGGATCAAGGAAAGGGTGGACATTCCTCAGAAATTTCCCTTTATTTTGGCATTCTAATGATGTTGCAGCAGAGGAGTTTCTTATGCCACCAATAGAGAATAATATTGTCATATTTGATCTCCGTTTTCTTTGGACTGGCTTAAAAACTTCAAACTTGGGCTCAGGGTTCCAAAAAGAGAATATATATAACAAAATGCTTTACCTTTTCTCAAGAAACTAGCACACGTTTAGATTATATGAGTTGATGGAGCCTATTACTATAGTAGAGCCCTTTATTGGCAACACCAAAACACAGAGAGTAGCCTACATCTCCAGGATTCTACTTAACTAACTGAAATCAGGATTCCTAGTAGTATATGAAATCACCTCAGATACAATTCTATATGTCTGCTCATAATTGAATTAAACTATTCTGGCCTGAAGCAAAATTGTAAGGTAGAATTATTGAAGGTAGAGCTAGAAAGAATCTTAGAGATCAGTTATTCCCAGGTACTGTTTTTGCATTTAAGGAAACAAAGCTTTAACCATTAAAGGATTTGGCCAAAGAAGAACCAAGTTTCCAGATTATTATCTAGTGCAGTTTCTGTTACACAGGATGGAAACCTCTTATGAACTTTCACTATGATTCTGGTTTCTCCTTTCTTACCAAAATTGGAAAGATCTGGAATCAGTTATTTGTTGCTGTGCTTTCTGAAAGCCTTGCCTCCAGATCTGACTGAGTCAGATAGCAATAGGTCCTGA
This sequence comes from Grampus griseus, assembly GCF_964374135.1. Taxonomy (NCBI): domain Eukaryota; kingdom Metazoa; phylum Chordata; class Mammalia; order Artiodactyla; family Delphinidae; genus Grampus; species Grampus griseus. The sequence goes on from NC_139004.1 coordinate 14,904,124, forward strand.
GACTCTGACATGTTCTAGTTGCCACTGGCTACTTCTCTGAGGAGATGAGGGGGGTGAGAGAGGGGGTCATTTCTGAACCCCATCAGGTAGGTGGAGAAGAACAGAGGAACCATGGGCTACTCCACTTCTTGGGGAATCATTCCAGTACTTGTCAGCAAATATATGATTAAGGGTCAACCGTTTGTAAGAAGGGTGAAAAAAAAGCCTCTGAACATTGATGCTTGTTCTTAAACTAGTTAATTCACAACGGAAAAGATTATAAGCTATAAAGATCTGTCAAAAAGTAGTACTAATTACAGTTATTTATGTGGACTACTAAACTATTGGCCTGAAATGTCATGGAACAACACATATCATTAAATATGTGTCAGATTAACTTTGTTGTAAATTGTATTTCATTCATTTTCTGTCATCAGCAATTACTGAACACCTGCTATACACAAGATTTCTATTTTTTTCTTTCTTTTCCCACTGATCTCCAACTTTCCCCTTTTAGTGTTTCCCTGTCTTTCTCCTTGTCCCTTGCCATCACGAGATGGCTCTAACGGACTTTATTGGTTGCCTGCTGGAACTATGCCCCACTCCCCACTTTTGATAAAGAAACAAAATTTTGTTCTGATACCCACATTTTTTCCATGCAGTATGTCCTTGAGGAAAGGACAGCTCTAGCTCCAATAAATTTTGATTTGTCTAAATCAATTGTGGTAATTTAATTTCCTTTATCAATGATCTATTTAGAAAGGGCCATATGACCCAGCTCTGGCTAATGAAATATGAGGGAGAGTTTTAGAGAAATGCTTCTTAGAAAGTGTCCAGAAAAAATATGAGCTTTTCGTACCGTATTTTGACATTGAAATATAAGAATGGGATGCCTAAAGCTATAGCAGCCATCTCAAGACCATGAGGAGACTCCACATATCCACTGAGAATAACAGGTAAGAGAGACGGAAAGAATTTCTGTTCTCTGTAATATTGCTGAGCTACTGAATATCTGATGATACAGCCACCCTACTTGTGATCACATGTTGTATGAGATAATACAATTTTCTTATTATTTAAGCCACTTCGGGTTAGATTTCCTGTTAAATGTTGCTAAGTGCATTTTCTGACACTGTAGTGAATTGGTTAAGTGAAAAGATTTTGGAGTCGGGCAAACACAGGTTTGAGGGCTTGCTCTACCACTTACTATCTTTGCAACTCTGTTTTTTATCCATAAAAAATAAAATGAATAATATGGTGTTGTATGCATAGTATTTGCTCAAAGAAAGTTTGTTAGTAGTTAAATAGTGGTTCTGGGTGGTATCAAAAATTAACAAAGTAAAAAAGGATATTTAGAAGAAACAGCAGAAACAGTATCAAGAGGTATAAAGCAGGCAACTCTAATCTAGAGTACTTTTTAAAATTCCAAATTCACTTTCTCACAGCATTGAGTCCGAACTGATAAGCTTCCCAAAACTACACCAGAGTTCTGAATGTGTCTAGGTCTGACACACAGAAAAATAGTAATTGAAGGAAATTTTTATTGACCATCTTTCAACATGTTGCTATGTCCTTCAGGTTATGCAAAAAATAAATAAGACACCTAAACAAAAGTGAACTTTGAGAAAATAAAGCTTATAGAACTTTAATTAAAAACATAATCATGTTTAAGTGGCACAAATTTATTTCAAAATTCAAAAAGATCTTACCGTCAAATCACTAATTTCCTTGCCATCTAAGGTATTTGTTAGTATATAAAAGTGTGTGTGTGTCTGTCTGTGTGTGTGTCTGTGTGTGATGCAGCGTACTTATCTCCTCCCTTCATATTAAAAATAGAATAAGTCAGATTATACATGGGACAAAATAAAAACTGGACAAAATAAAAAGAGACACACATTAAAATATTTACTGTAGCTAATCTAAACCTTAGACTACCCTACTAGTCTTTAAATTATTATATTCTCAAAGTATCTTAATTTCTCAGAATATTATATTCAAATGTTGTCTTTTTGAAACGGATGTTCAGACTCAAGAAATAGTACTTTGAGGTGATTTTATTTGAATTCCATTCCACACAAATTCCTAACATACTGATTTACAAAGAAGACCTGATAAAGCTTTTCAGAATATTGCTCAAGAAAAGCGGAAATGGAGAAACAGGCTACACTCAACAGTACCATCTTTGCTGCTGTTCATTGTCTGTTTGAAAGTTTTCTGCCAGTAAGGTATGACTTCACATATTAATGCCTAAGGGAAAAGGTTTATGCTTTGTCAGGTTTAGGAATGCACAAAAGTGACACTGATACCCTTTCTCCTTATTTTTCCTTCTTCAAATCCTTCCCTTAAAAATGCCTTCTGTAGTAGACTTATGTTAAAAAATGCAATGTGACTGAAAGTGATTTGAAGTCAAATAGCCCAGAAATGGTGGAGGAAGAAGGCAACCTGTAAGAGCAAATTAGGGTGGGTAAATATCTTAGAGGAATAACTGCTAATTAGGCCAGAGTACTTATCCAAAAACAGAGTGGAAAGAAATGCTATAAGAACGGGGATTCATTCAGCAAATACTGAATGATTACTATGTGCCAGGCAGTATGATGGGTGTTGGGGACATGTCTGTTCTCTCAAAACTCTCAGTAAAGTTTACCGTTTGACAACTCACACCACACATGTATGTGGCTGATGTTCATTTCCAAGGTAAAATATTAAAAATGAAAACAACAATTATATTTCAGAGTTGTTTAAAATATTTATATTGGTTATATCCCAAGGAGAATTTTATATTTTGATGCATTTTGTCTTATTTTTAATGAAGAAGGTATTGTTAAAGGAGAATCCCTACCAACAGTTGCTAAAAAAGAAACTGGTTCTGGGATATTCCAGAGGTCTCTGGCAGAGGGGCATTCTGGGCTACAAAGTGGCAGCTGGATTTTCTTTCCCACACCTGGAGGGGCTCAGCACACAGCAGCTCACAGGTGTCACCCAAGTCTGGCTGAGGCTGGCTCCACTGAGTCTAGCCAGGATCTGGCTTAACTATTCTGCTGCCTGCCTCCTGTGAGCTTGGGCTGGAGTGCATGTATGTGGGTGGCTGAGAGTATATAACACTCCCTCTTATAACTCTCCATCCCTTCAGCATCTAAATAGTAGTCAAGCACTTAAAATAACATTAAGACACGTTCCACCTTGCCCTGCCAGTCAAAGGGAAAACGGAAAAAAATTGAAACCCTGCATTTCAGAACCTGCAAGAAGGGCTTGCTGATTTGTTAGGTTTAGTGGCTCAGAGGATATATTAGGAAGAAAAAAGAAAGAGGCAGCATACCCATTGAAGCAAATCTAATGGGCTGCTGGGGCCCAGAAGGGTCTACTACCTGAGCAAATCTTATTTATTATTCTTGTTTCACAATTAAAAAAATTTTTTTAAACTAATAATAATTTCCTAGACATTTTTCTTTTTTTTCTATGCTAGTCACATTTCCCAAATCCTTTATCAGCGCTGCTCTGCATATGAATGGGCTGTAATTGAACTGTCACATTCATGAAGGTCAGTAACCTTTCATTAGGAAGAATGTGTTTTCTTGATAAATTATAAAGTCCCTGAGGATTTGAAAGCATATTAAAAGAAAAAAAATCTCTCTACTATACCTTGAAAAACAAAATACAGATTTTTCTTTGTTATTTTGTGTGGGGTGTAGGAGAGAGTGATTGCTTGTATTTCTGTTTAATTTGCTTTATGTGGTTTTTTTTTTTGCAAGGGGTGGGGAATCCTCTCTACACCCCACCAACTCTAACTTTTTTGGTTTTTGTCAGCAGCCCTATGCAAAATTGTCTAATGTAACCTTTCCCTGAGTCCTTCTTAAAAGCAAAATGGAAAACTTGAACTCCTTCTCTAAAGAAATTATAGCCATTCTGTCTGCTATTTAAAAAAAAAAAAAGTAATTACGGACGTTTTCTTTCTCATAGTACACTTCAGCATTTGCTATGGGAAAGACCAAAGTCATTAGGTGCAAATGAAGACCCACCTGAGTTATGCATATTCTGCTAATCCTACCCAATGATTTAAGCAGTAATTAACACAGACAAGCACTCAGCCATCCCACCTTTGTGTTTAAGATGGCTGACCCCAGAGTGTTTCAAGTCCTGCCAGGGATGTCTGCTTCTGCTTCCATGTAATTTGACTTGAGACCCCTCTGGGGATTTTCAACCAAAGCTTCAGACTTAACCAATACTCACTCCCTGCTGCCCTTTAATTCAACTGATCTTTGGTCAAAAACTACAAGTTATGTATGCCTTTTAATATGTGCCAGTATTTTAAATGGAAAGTATGGGAGATATCTGTCAATTTTGAACATAGTTTCTTTATTTGGCTTTTTCAATTTTAAGTTAAATTCAAAAGATTCTTCTAGCATTCTTGGTATTGAAAAGCACTTAAAACATTTAACATGAAATTTGAAAGACATTGGTGCAAAAACTAAGGCCACACGAGGGACTCAATGCATTATTTTTTCTGCCATATTGATAGTCTGCATGCTTATCTGATACACTTAGGACTTCAAGTCCTCACTACCCAAACATGTGGACAAGCATCAATGCAAAACATAGTCTGCAGGAGAAATTTTTAAATTTTCTATAAAAGAAACAAAGAAAAACAGAAGTCAATTTAGTACAAGATGGTTCCACTTTCAAAGAATGTTATTATCATTTGTAGTTCTGTTGGTAGCATGGTGGGTATATCAAAAGAACATCCTATTAAAGCAACTAGTATTTCCCTATAGTATTCATCAGGTTCCAACTCAGAAAACAAACCTATGTCAGATAATTCAAAAGGGGGAATGTAATAGTAGAAAATGTTTTCAATGTTTTTACAAGAGCTGAAGGACAACCAGGGGAGGAAGGTGAGTAGAAACCATAGTGAGCTACTACCACCCATAGGGCTAGAGGGACAACGAGAGGGGATGACGTTACTGGGACCTTAGTGCTGATTGCAGCTGCCCACACATGTGCATTGGGATGTTGCAGCTGAGAGCCACGGGTGCTCTTATAAAATATGATTTCAAAGAAATCAAACTAATTATTCAACCAAGTATGTCAGATTTTGCACCCAAACAGTTCAGCCGGTGGCAGCTGAAATTGCAGCATGTCTGCCTGGTAGGAGGTGGGAACATGAAGGGAGGAACTGACTAGTGGGAACTGAAGCCACTGATAAGACACAAAAGAGACCCTTCCTGGCAGAGAGAAACAGGGAAATAATCTGATGTCTCCTTCCCTCTGATCCTCCAATCTCCCACTAGGGCCTCCTGTTGTTAGGACTTAGCTGGAAGCAAGTTGGCCAGGAAGTCAGGAAATGTTGATGAAGGATTCAGCCCCAGTGATACAGGGAAAAGGCATGGGATACATTTGAGAGCAAAGAGGCAAATGACCTGCAGTAAGTTCCTATAAGAACATGCAATCTGGGGCAAACACTAGTGTTAAGTTCTACAAATAGGATACATAGGCAGGAGAATAACAGCATTAAATTATGACGTTAAAATAGACAGTGTTATTTGGTTCACTGTAGTGGTCAACCAAAACAGTTCCTTAGAGATTTCTCAAGAAGTGAAAAAGAAAAAAAAAAAGAAAATTTTCATAAAGGAGACCCATTTTGCCAGTTAATGGCTAAAACTAACCATTTCCAATGCTCTGGTGTGAAGCTCACTGTAACAGTATCAGCACGGCCTTCCCGATTTCCCGGGGTGGCCTTGTTTCAGATTCCTGTGGGCTTCGTTGGTGCTCAGTGCAGTCGCCAGGCCATGTGCTTTGGGATGCTGAGAGCCATGCCTGCAGTTCTAAAACATGATTTCAAACTAGAACTATTTTTTTCAAACAATTTACATCCAACTAGTTTTTCTTTTTACGTTCCTTTGACAAATTTAAACATTAAAAAAATCAAACAAAAAATCTTCCCAATAGTGCACATGAAGGATAGAATATTTGTTGACGTACATAAGAGTCTATTCGGGATTCTTATATTCCTTCTTTTTTAAAGAAATTCTTAATTATGGAATTCTGTGTTGTTTTGCTTTGTTTTATTTTTTTGGGCCGGGAACTTCCTACCCATTATTCTGGGTTACTTCTCCTTGCACAGACAAGGAAGAGTTTATATGACAGACTAAAGGTACAGGAGCATGTGGCAAAAGAGTCTTTGATGTAAGCTCAGAATTTCTAAGCCTTTAGAGAAGGTAATTACTCAGACTTCACACCTACTTGATTTCTTGGGTTGATGTCGCCCTTGCTCTGACAGTGGTTTCAAGCTAGAATCCTAGAAGCTCCTAGAAAGTACAAAGTAGTGTTTGAAGGGTAAAGATAAATGAGAGGCAGGGGTGAGCAAGGGGGAGGAGTGACTGTGCCTTCCACTCCCACCTCAATAGTGGCATCGTTAATTAGGGTGTGGATATCGTGCTTGACTTCCTAAACCATTCATCCCATTTTCTACTGGTCTCTCATTCTGCACTATGAGAAACGGATGCTAGTTCCCGATTAGTCCTCCAGCCAATCACATAATCTCAAAGTCCCTTTTACTAACTGGTTCAGGGGCTCAGGCAGAAGCCAATCAGTGGATGCCATTCCCTGCAGGTATGTGAACGTGGGTGGCTCACTGAGACGAAAGGGAAAGAAACTAATTCCATGATAAGAGAGAAATTCTCTCTCCCACCAGCTGTGAACAAGGAAAATACTGTAGCCTGGTGCATAGTAGCCATCTGATGACTACTGAGGGATCATTTCTGGGATTAAATAACACTGGCATTGTTACGGTAGACAGAAGGCAAGAACTGGGTTTTTTATGAAATTATTAAACAACTGACTCAACTAACCCTAAAGCTCACTCTGACATCTGGGTGTCTTTTTACATAAGGTAATAATGTCCCTCTCATTTAAGCCTGTTTGTTGAGTTGCATCTTCAGTTACCTACAGCAGACACCATCACGACTGATATGTTCCACCTTGAAAAACACTGCCTTAGAGAATCTTCTACAAAACTTCACATTTCAGATAGACATTTTGACTAAATGTTTTTACTTTTCTAATTCTAAATAAGAATTCTAATTTTTATGGATTTTAATATACTGAGTTTTCATGTTCAGAAGTCCTTCTCTTGTTTCAAAGGGACCATCTTACTCCAAAGTGTATGGCTGTACAAGTTATCTCTAAAACAAAACTGTGTAGCCGAGAAAGGGTTTTGTTATTGTTTTCCATTTTTACATCTTCTATTTCCTTTTCCCCTCTGTGACACCCCCACTCCTTCCCTTCAGTCCATCATCGCCCTCACTTTGTCCCTGGGCCACCGACGATCCTGGCCAGGTCCTACCTAGGTCTGTGCTCTTTAGATATGTATCTTGCTAATCCTGTACCTTAATCTTCACTATCCATTTAGTCACCCTGTGTTGCACCTGTCAAGTTGGTTGACTGGAATCATTGATGAAATAGTTCATGCTAAGTTCTTCATGGCCAATAATGGCAATAGAAATTTTAATTTGGGACCAAGGTGCCTTGCCTACAACAGAAGATCTGGCTCAGTAAAACGGTTAGTGAAATAAATATGTGATTCCATCCCTAGTATATTTATGGTGGAAGAGGGAGGTTTTAAAATGTTACATCATAACCCTTACAGATGAATCTATAATAGAATCACAGACCCAGTGACCAGACACTGGACATTTTTGAGCCCCCTTTCTCAGGGCTATTTGAATCATAGCATTTACTTAACCATGTACTTCACCTAGCACTTAACCAACCAACCTAGGTGGCAAAGTGTTCATAATTTTTTTAAAAAGGCCTGAGCGCTGGGGACAGGTGTTGGGGAAGCCAACTGTAACGTAGCATGAACACCATCCAACATTCAAAGTGCTGCACACGCATCTCTGCTGGGGCCTGGCAGCCGGCCCTTCCCACCCTCTTTCCACTCTGGGCTGCCTCATGTTTACACAGTGAAAATGAAACTGATGCCAGTGTTAATACAGCATAATTTATAAGCTGAGAAGAGAACTCAGCATGCATTCCCTTTTCAAGTGAAACAGACTGTTATTTTCAGAACCAACTGAAGGGTGGAGACATTTCTTGGAAACCAAGGCAACTGCTGAATTCCCAGATCCTTTCTGCCTCATAGGATTCACCTCTCATGAGGCAGGTAGGACCAACTCACAGAAATGCTCAGTCTGACAAACCTCCTCCTTGAATTACAGGAGGCAGATCTATCTGATAAGGCCAATCTGTCTAGGCTTCAAAAAGTCACTTAGACCTGCAGGACAGCAAAGGGGCTTAGGGGACTTGAGATCCGCGACCTTGCTTATGAGAGAAGGCCCATAGCACAGAATCTATGTCTTACCATTAGGTGTGACTTCAGGAATACCACAAAGCCAGACTGTATCTCAGAAGCTGGACACAGGGCATAGGACACTAACCCCCATATCTATGCCTTTCGATTCTATAGAAGTTGCCTGAATCCCTATCATAACAATTGTCCTTTGTTTCTAATATAGAAACTGAGATTGTTTAACTGAAAACACATACACATTTCCAAATTTTGGGAGCAATCTCAAGGAGGAAAGGAGGGAGGTTGGTAACCAGTGTCAAATCTATCTTGCTGGTACCATCCTAGATTTGGTGCTTAGACCTCTTCAAAACTGGGTCTCTATCTTTTCTCTAGGTCCCACAGTGATTTTACCTTTTTATCCAGTCTCCTAATTCCTGAGTTTATTAAACCTCTTTTAGGCATCTGCCATCTCAGATTTTTCCTATGGGTCTTCCGTGGCTCTCCTTTTGCCTGATTACTGGCTTCTCCAGATCCTAGACTTGAACTGGACTTTGTACAAAGATATCTTCCTTTCCTCCATACTTTGAAATTGTAGGCTTGCTTTTAAGCTCATATTCCTATTTGCCTGCCATTGGAATCATGTGCTGCCATGTTTAGATGCTCAGCTTTTGCCTAGCCCCACGCTATCTGTCTGAATGACAACTAAACACCAGTTTTAATAGAGTATTGAGCCCTAGATCCCCCTTGGGACATGATGGCCAGGGTCAGAATGGGTCAATTATGCTGATTATCCTACTAATCCCCACCATTGGTATTCAATGTAGTGTGAGGATAGGCACTCAGGAATAAAGCAGGAAGGTCCCTAATGCCTGGGAGGAGTATGATAATGACCAACATCACATCCCACTTTGACGGCTTCAATCTTCACAGCTTGAACACACACATATCACCCTATATGACGAACTTGGCCTTGGACACGGATCCAAACTTACATAATTGTTTCTCTACATTTGCATTGCTAAACCACACATACTTCTTTAGAGTACAACATTATATCTCCTATAGACCTGTTAAAGTTTTGAAAGTCTGGAGATAGAAACTGCCAATCCGTTGTTAGTCCATCAGTACCTTATTGGAAATGCTTCATTCAATAATTATTTACTGCTATTATTTCCCAGTGTAATACCAAGATGAGAAAGAATGATACATTTTTACTGTGGAAGAGAAATAAGTAATAAAGAAACAGATTTCTCAGTTAGAGTTTTCTGTTGGTGGAGAGGGTAAGACAAGAAGCTTATATGGAATGAAGGGCTAGGTGTGTGCCTCTGAGATTCACTCAGCTGTAGCATTGCCAGGAAACAAAATAATCCCAAACAGATAAAGGTAAACATAGAGAGTGAAGTCCCAACACTTTGGGGCAAGTGACCATCTCCATATTCCCTATATTTGCCAAATACCCAGCTCCTCCCAACCTCCTTTCTACAAGGAAATCTGTTACCCCAAACCAACATAAGCATGAAGACGTTTGTGTCACGAGTCTTGAAATTAATCCCAGAATCCTATAAAATGTTGTAGTTAGTTAAAGAGAACTATATGAAAACTATCTTGATTTCCCAGGAGACACCAAGTGGAATTAAGGTAATCCCTCTTTTCCATGAGATTTCCAAGAAGAGGCATAGAAAGATTGACAATGTAAGTTCAAAACACATGTAAAATAAAACCACTCTAGGTAATCCATGGCTTAGTTAAGCAAACTTTGTTAAAATAAATAAATTTTTAAAACAAAAACAAAAACACAGAAAGACATGCAGGTACATAATCCTTGTAAATAGCTCTGTTCATATTCTCTTTCGATCTTAACGTCTTACTTCTCCAGCAGTTTTCCTCTGAATCCACCCTTCATTAAGCAAGGGCATCCTGATAGTTCAGGAACTATCCTCCTTGCTTGTCTCCCAGCCACATGGGTTTCCCTGGCTCACTGTTTTGGTGTTACTTCATGATCTCAATGTCCCAAAGGCTCACAATTTTTTGTTTATAAGCCATATGGTGGCAAGAGTCCACAGGCTCTTGTCTAAAATGCTGGACACCACAGGCAGGGGTCCTTTAAGGTAATACTTTAGGTACATGGTGGGTGAATTTAAAAATAAAAGGAGTTTTTGCTTTTTTGTTAAATGGTCCAGTTGACAGACCTCAGCAAGACCTCTCTCATCAGCTAAATGAAAAAAATTTGAATAAAACATTTTTCTCTTGGTACCCAACACAAACATAAACTTCAAAATGTCAGACTTCATCTAACAAGTATTCTAGGCCAACACTCTTCTATCGTTACTTAAACCATGGGTACCAAGATCAGAATAACCTTGTCCACTACCTTATAATAGGCAAGTCTGTGTTCTGGCTGCTGTGTATACTTGCCCTTCAAAAAAGCCAAACTTAAAGTTTTTATCCTCTTTTTGGATGGTTTTTAGAAATGTCTATTTGGCCTTTTTAAAGACCTAAGTGAGCATTTAAGTAGAATGATATTTCCGACTCTTCAAAATTATAAATAATATTATATACAAAACCAATACATCTTTACATGACAACAGAATTCTGCTGCATCCAGATACCTTACTAGCCTTAACCATTCAAAACAAATAACTAGGAACCATCTTGCATTCTCACTGGTTTGAGTTTGGGCACACTAATAGAGAGATAATACTTGTTAAGTGCTCTCATGTAGATTATGTGGTCCTAGGCAACAGTCAACAAATCAGAGACAGTTTTCTCTGTCTGGATGTCTTATGCCCTAGATGCCCCCATGTTCACTTCCTTCACATACAAATGAGAAATGTCCTGACTTTTGGGAGTTTTACAAGATTTAACTAGTGAACGTTCAAAAATAAATTCACCCCTGCCGGGATGAAAGGCAAACCTGCCCTTCTTTCAGGAACAGTTCCAAAGGCAGAAGTGAAAAGTTTCTCTAATGTGTGACTCATTTATCGGAATTAGTTAATGGCTCATCATTCTTGCTCTTTGCAAATATCTCAGAAGATATTTGGATGCCAAACAGAAGGTTCTAGATATTATCGACTCCCGAACTATCTCTGCTAACAACAATGTAAACATTTATGAGTCCATGATGACACTAGATTCAGAAACAATCATCATCCTCTTTCTCACCATCTCAGAGATTAAATTACATATTTGCAAGACCTTCACCCCAAAACAGCTGGGTGGCATCAAAGACAAAAAGGGTCAGGAGTCTAAAGGAGACTAAAGAGAAATGAGAAGGAAATGTCATGCTTAGTCCCTTACTAGATTTTCTAAAATAAATAAATAGATATATAGATATAGATATAGATGGCGGCATATGTTGATATGATTGGGGAAAACTGAATACGGATTGTTTATTAGCTAATCATGTATAAATGTTTTATTCCTGAGTATGATCATTGCATTTGGTTATGAAGGAGAACGTTCTTGTTTTTAGATAGATGCTGAAGTAGTAACAGATAAAGTGTCATCATGTAGGCAACTAATTTCAAATGACTCAAGAAAAAAAGTACAGATATATGATAGATAGATAGAGAGACAGATATAAAGAAAAGGTGGCAAAATGTTAACAATTGGTGATTTCCAAGACAAGTGTGAAGGTAATGACAAATGGTTGCTCTTAACACTTTTCTTGGAAATTTCTCTGTAGGTTTGAACTTTTTAAAATAAAAAGAGTTAGGGGGAAATTGAAAAACAACCCAGGATGGGAGAGGCAGTGTGTGAAGTAGAGATGAAAAAATATTTGTCATTTGTCAATGATTGACTATGGCGATTTATGGGAAGTTCATCGAACTAGTCTTTCTTCCACTTCCATATATTTTAGAGGTTTCTATAATAATTTTTTTTTTAAATAGAGCAGGAATATTCCCTCTTCACCCCATCTCTTAGTTTTCCCCCATGCTCTGTTTGGATCAGAGCCCCTCTCCACTTTAAATAGCCGGAAAACCAACAACAATTATAGCCTCATTTTTGTGACAGGGCAGTGGACTCTAAATTGAGGTGATACTTGTGTTGATAGCAACTAAATAATGTCTACAAAAAAGGGCACTGGCTTAACATGATGCTAGGACAGGACAGATGTGAGAACAGCATAATTTAAAAGAAAGCCTTGGTGGAAATAACCCAATGTCCATGGATGGATGGATGAGTGGATAAACAAAATATGGTACATCCATACAATGGAATATTGTTCAGCCTTAAAAAGGAAAGAAATCCTGACACATGCCACAACAAGGATCAACCTTGAAAATGTGCTGAGTGAAATAAGCCAGTCACAAAAGGACAAATACCATATGGTTCTACTTATATGAGGTACTTAGAATAATCAAATTCACGGAGACAGAAAGTAGAAGGGTGGTTGCCAGGGTCTGGGAGTAAGAGGAATGGGGAATTATTGTTTAATGAGATAGAATTTCAGTTTGGGAAAACAAAAAGAGGTCTGGAGATGGACGATGGTGATGGCTACACAGCGATGTGAATGCATTTAAGGCCACTTAGAAATGGTTAAAATGGTAAACATTTTATGTTACATACAGTTTACCACAATAGGAAAGAAGGAAGGAAGGGAGAGAGAGAGGGAGAGAGGGAGGGAGGGAGGGAGGAAGGAAGGGAGAAAGGAAGACAGGCACCAGGTCTCTGTCATTCTGATCTTTGAATGTTGAAGCATCCTTCAATACTTGCAATGTCCATGGGTAAAAATGTTGTGTTTCCCATGACTGTGTAAATTTCAGCTACTGGTAGGAATTCTCACATTAACACAGACCCAAACCTGGGTGCCATGAGGATATGAGTTTCCTGACAACAGAAGCCTTTCTGAACGTCTGCCCTGAGGGCAGACCCTGCTGTGTAGCCCCACAAAAACCTAGTTCACCAGTAGTTGACTTGGGGTGAGGGGAGAGGGGAAGATTTCCTGGTAGTGCTTCTTGTAATGCCTTGTTAGTGCTTGTAATCAACATGGCTAGGATGAAAGAATTCTGGCTTCAGAACAGAAACATCGTGCTTTAAATTAAATCAGACCCCGCTGTGAGCCACTTACTCCCTTTCCTCCCCACAGCCAGGGGAACAATTCAGAGGCTTCTCTGCAGGGTCAGCAGCATGAGTAACCTTCAGTCTTTCCACTTAAAATCGATTCAAGACGATCACACTGGCTTAAATAAAAGTCTCCATCCACTCGTCTTCCCACTCTCTCCATCTCTCTTACCTTCTCCGTTTCTGTCTTGGTCTCTTTCTCACACACACAGACACACATACCCTCACGTTTACTTCTCTTCTGTGTATGTGCCCAAGAGCTGCTAAACCCACCTCCACAGGCATCGCCTCGCCCTTCCACCTGGCTCAGAACTGACAGAGATTTTTCACCTCGTCGCTCGGCTTGCTGCTCTCTGATGAACAGTGAACCAGATGGCCATTCCCCAGTCTCCCAGCATGAGTTTGACTGACAGGGGCCTTTGATAAACCTCTGAAGAATGAAGTCATCTCCAGGTCAGCGCTGCAGCCTGGCCTTTAACACCCCACACAGACCACCATTATCTGCTGAATAGGAGACAAAGGAAATTAGCCCTGCTTCCCTATCATCCCCATTATTTCCAGGCTGATTTAAACAAGGAAGCAATGAGATGCCCTCCACTCCTCCAAAAGGTACAAATGTCAGCTGTTAAAAAATGCAAACAAAAGGCTTTCCTATGTTAATGGCTGGGTTTCTTTGTTAAAGCTGACGAGTGGAAAGTGTATTTAATTCACCGCCTTTGAGAAAAGACTTAACAAGCTTCTAAACAACTTCCTCAACTACCCCTACCTCAGTCTAGCCCATAGGTATTCTTAAGCCTTCAGGTTTCAGCTGGAAAGGAAAGATGGAAGTGAGGCTTCATTTCCAAACACTTTAACAGCAGATAATGAAAGAACCTGGAGAGGTAAGTGAAAGGAGTTTCCTATCATTGTAATCCTACAATTGAAAAAATAGGAAAAGGATCATTCCCCCTTTTCCCAAAACATTCTTCCCCAGCAACTAAATGTTTAAGTGTCTGCAGAGCTAACAATGAGGTGTGGGTACCATGTGCCCCTCTCTATTTGACACTCAGGGAGATTGTTTCTCGTTGCCCCCTGCCACATTGCAAAGGGCAGGTGTGTGTGTGTACTCTAGTTGTTTCTGGCTATGGGTGAGTACCCCAGCTTCAGCTGGAAAATGGAAAATGATGACAGAAGGGCTCATTATTGGGAGGCAATCTGTCTCACAATTCCATAGCTGTTTGCGAATATTAAGGATCATAGCACATTTTCTTTAGGTGACAGCCTGTACTTCTAAGCAGGCAATGCTTGCTGTTGTTATCATCCAGGCTATACTACTTTAAAACTGTTGGTTCTGCAAAAACAGCCAGAAGATTGTAATAAAAGAGCAGGTATCAAAAAATCATGACAATCCAGATAAATTAATGACTCAATCAACAGACACTTGTTAGACATCAGAGCCAGACAGTGCATTAGGTCCCTCATGTGATACTAATTTGGAGGCATAGTCCCCACAAGGAGTTTACGATCTAGATAAGGAAACACAAGTGAGATGAGACCTCATTCCTAAAGGCCAGGTAGGACCTACGTAAGTGAAAATATGCAAGAAGCCCCTCCCAGAAAGGAACAGAAGCCTAGAAAAGAAAGAACAAAATGTTGAGGGGTTTCTTTGGAATAGGGAGCACTTCTATGAATGAGGTTGAAAGTAAGAATCAAATTGTTGATGGGCTAGATTGTCTGGATGAAGAATTGACACTTCCTTCCTGTTAGCTAGGGCTGCCATAACAAAACACGGCAGAATGGGTGACTTAAACAACAGAAATTTATTTCTCACAGTTCTGGAGGCTGGAAGCCTACGATCAAGGTGTTTGTAGGTTTGGTTTCTCCTGAGGACTCTCTCCTTGGCCTGCAGATGGCTGCCTTTTCACTGTGACCTCACATGGCCTTTCCTCTGTGTGTGCATCCCTGGTGTCTCTTTCTCTTCTTGTAAGGACCGCAGTCATATTAGATCAGGACCCTACCCTTATGACATCATTTAGTCTTAATGACCGTCTTAAAGGTCCCATCTCTAAGTACCGTCACATCAGGGGGTAGGGCTTCAACATATGAATTAGGGGCAGGGGTTACATAATTCAGTCCATAACACTTTCTTTGCAACAAGAAAACAAGGAAGTGATGAAACAGGGGGATCCACAAGATGAAAAGTTGCTTTAGAACTGCAACTGAATTAGTGAAGAGAGAGAAAAACTAAGAGACAATTTAGGAGGCTATTTCAATAGGCAACAGGTAAAATGTACAGGGCCTGAATCTGATGTTGGCAGTAAAAAGAACTGGAAGTAAAATAAAAGCATTAAGGAAAAATTAATAGGATTTGATGACTGATTAGATATGGAGAGCGAGAGAGAAAAGAGATGACTTCAGGTTATTAATTCTGAGAGATTGGGGAAATGGTGACCTATGAAATGAGTATGTAGAGGACACTTGTACCACCAAATAGATTGGAAAGACCCTAAGTTCTGCAGTCACACATACTACTTTAAACATGTAACTTTGTCACATTTTAAATGTATAACTTTAGCAATTCATTTATCCTTCCTGGGCCTCAATTTCCTCTTGTATGAAGTTGGGGTGATAACACCAACTTCACTGGGTGGTTTATATTTTATGGATGAAAGGATATCACCTAATTCAACTACGACATAGAATTCAAAATTACTCTGGTAGATTACAGAAGCTTAAATCTGGAACATAGGTATCTTTTGATTTTCATCTTAGTTGGAAGTCTTCTCCCTGACATAAAGAAGCAAATTGAATACAATGTAGTTGGAAGGGCAGGTCAGCCCCTTGATAACATTCAGGCTGTGACCCAGTTCTTTGCAGAATTATAAACAACTGTCACTGTCTTATAAGTCAATTCTTTACAAAACAGAAATGTGGCTCTAAGAGCAATTCAGTGCCCACCTAGCTTTACCAATCCCCAAACCTCACCTATTCATCTCAAAATGCTTGCAGATACTGTAAAAGCCGAGGATATTGGAAAGAGAACTGCCCTGTACTTAAGAGAAAAACGGAAAATTTTCAATAATAATTACACTACATTTCAGATATTAATGTACCTGACACATGGCTAAAATTTTAAAACAAAAACTATAAGGTCTCTGTTTGCAACTGTCTATATATTTTTATATAGATATAATATATAGATATAATTTGTGATATTTTTCTACCTCTAAATGGTATTACCAAATTAATTTATTAAATCCCTTAAAGGAGTTCAAGTTGGCTTAGATATAAATGAGCACTCAGGTAAATTAAGGATTCCTAAAACTCTCAGAAATATAGAATCTAACCCAAATGTGTGTGTGTTTGTTTGTTTTTGCGGTACGCGGGCCTCTCACTGTTGTGGCCTCTCCCGTTGCGGAGCACAGGCTCTGGACGCGCAGGCTCATTGGCCATGGCTCACGGGCCCAGCCGCTCCACAGCATGTGGGATCTTCCCGGCCGGCATGTCCCCTGCATCGGCAGGTGGACTCTCAACCACTGCGCCACCAGGGAAGCCCCCAAATGTGTTTTGAAGTTCACATGAACTAGGATACTCTTTGATAAATAAAGCTAGTTTTAAAATTGTTGGTAAAATTAAAATAGGTATTTCTTCAGCATCATCAGCATTATATATAAGGCATAGATACAATTTTTATCTACCTAGGTTTGCCTCTCAAATAAGCTTATGTTATCTCTACTAGATATTTAAAATTAGAAAACTATAAATCCAACCTAAGAACCAAATGTACAATAAAAATGAACTGCTTGGTGCACGTCAAGCACAGCAGTTTAAAAAAAAAAAAAAAAGGAAGGGAAGAACCATATGCTTAACTTTCTAGAGTCTTTCTTCAGTGATATTTTGATACTTGCCTGCTTTGTCAACAAGAAAAATAACTTAAAATGATGGCTAGCTTTGTTTTGTGTCTCATGAAATTTTCATCAGCAATTCTAGTATAGTTAAGAACATTAAGAACATGTGCATTAAATAGACGTCTGTGGGAGAAAAGTTTATAAGTGAACTTTTCAACAATAATTATGTTTTATAGTACATTTACTTAAAAATAATTTCAAAAATCTTTCTGATAACTTAAAACCTTAAAGCTATACAAAGTAAAATGATGAATATTCATTAAATGTATAGATTATTTCCAAATGAGATAAAACATGAAGAGCTGAACAAAAGTTTATTTATCTACTTTTGGCATCTTGTTTTTATGTGGTATAGAGAACGTAAATATATTGGGTCAGTAATGAACATGAGAAATTGTACTATGAAAATACATATGCCTCTAGAAATTATGAAAGGATGTATTTCCAATTTACTACAGAATTACAGTATGTGGAAGACAGTTCCCAATTGCTTACTTCTCAGTTTTCACTGAGAAGAAAGATTATTGATGGTTAAAAAACTCTAATCCATACATATAAATAAAACTATGACAAATAATAAGGATAAAAAAATGGCCCATGTAGGAAAGGAAGATGTATTTTTGCTAAGGAAAGTTATTAAAGACATATTTAAAGGAAAGAGAATAATTCTGTCCTAAAGTAGAAAGATTGATTGTTGCAGAATGAGGAGAAAACGTATATGACAAAAACTGGATAGATTAAAAACATATAGACAGTTGTGGAAAAGAAATTTTATTTGTGAGTAAGCTGCTAAGATTAAACAGATTTATTTATAGGTTTTTTAAAAATGAACCTAAATATCAAAAATACATTGGTACAAAACTAGAATTTGGCTTTCTCTTCGGCTAAAACAACCAACTTTTTTTAGGTTATTGGTCTGCTCTTGATAAGAAACTATTTTAAAAAGTAGGGGGCAGGGGGGTCTTTACCTTTTAAGTAATTTGTGTGGGAAACCAATATTTCTTGTCTTAAAATAATTTGCTGCTCTTCATATTGTCTTTATCAGGCCTTTGATTACTTGAGAAAACCAAATCTTCTCAACATTAAAGAGCTAAGGGATTTTTGTTTTTAAAAATCATGTAACCTTCTATATTTATCTTTTAAAGTCTTTTATTGTCACTTTGGTTAAATAGGTAATTAAGTATTGTTTTATAATAATCTGTGATTCTATTTAGTCAAATGTCCATACTTTTTCTTTTCTTTTTAACATCTTTATTGTGTATAATTGCTTTACACTGGTGTGTTAGTTTCTGCTTTATAACAAAGTGAATCAGTTATACATATACATATGTCCCCATATCTCTTCCCTCTTGCGTATCCCTCCCTCTCACCCTCCCTATCCCACCCCTCTAGGTGGTCACAAAGTACCGAGCTGATCTCCCTGTGCTATGTGGCTGCTTCCCACTAGCTATCTATTTTGCGTTTGGTAGCGTATATATGTCCACGCCACTCTCTCACTTTGTCCCAGATTAGCCTTCGCCCTCCCTGTATCCTCAAGTCCATTCTCTAGTAGGTCTGTGTCTTTATTCCTGTCTTGCCCCTAGGTTCTTCATGACCATTTTTTTTTTTTTTAGATTCCATTTATATGTGTTAGCATAAGGTATTTGTTTTTCTCTTTCTGACTTGATGAGTCTGGCTAATGGTTTATCAATTTTATCTTCTCAAAGTACCAGCTTTTAGTTTTATTGATCTTTGCTATCGTTCCCTTCATTTCTTTTTTATTTATTTCTGATCTGATCTTTATGATTTCTTTCCTTCTGCTAACTTTGGGGTTTTCTTGTTCTTCTTTCTCTAACTGCTTTAGGTGCAAGGTTAGGTTGTTTGAGATGTTTCCTGTTTCTTAAGGTAGGATTGTTTTGCTGTAAACTTCCCTCTTAGAATTGCTTTTGCTGCATCCCATAGGTTTTGGGTCATCGTGTTTTCATTGTCATTTGTTTCTAGGTATTTTTTGATTTCCTCCTTAATTTCTTCAGTGATTTCTTGGTTATTAAGTAGTGTATTGTTTAGCCTCCATGTATTTGTATTTTTTACAGATTTTTTCCTGTAATTGATATCGAGTCTCATAGCGTTGTGGTCAGAAAAGATACTTGATGTGATTTCAATTTTCTGAAATTTACCAAGGCTTGATTTGTGACCCAAGATATGATCTCTCCTGGAGAATGTTCCATGAGCACTTGAGAAGAAAGTGTATTCTGTTGTTTTGGGATGGAATGTCCTATAAATATCAATTAAGTCCATCTTGTTTAATGTATCATTTAAAGCTTCTGTTTCCTTGTTTATTTTCATTTTGGATGATCTGTCCATTGATGAAAGTGGGGTGTTAAAGTCCCCTACTATGATTGTGTTACTTTCGATTTCCCATTTTATTGCTGTTAGTATTTGCCTTATGTCCAGCACTGTAGCTTGCTGGTCGTTGAGTGAAGCTGGGTCATGGTGTTGAGATGGAGATCTCTGGGAGATTTCTGCTGTTTGATATTACGTGGAGCTGGGAGGTCTCTTGTGGACCAGTGTCCTGAACTTGGCTCTCCCACCTCAGTGGCACAGCCCTGACGCCGGGCTAGAGCAGCAAGAGCCTGTCATCCACATGGCTCAGAATAAAAGGGATTAAAAAAAGAAAGAAAGAAAGAAGATAAAATAATGAAAATAAAAAATAATTATTAAAAAAAATTTTTAATAAAAGAAAACAACCAAACCAAAAAACAAATCCACCAATGATATCAACTGCTAAAAACTATACTAAAGAAAAAAATAAATAAAAACCAGAGAGACAGAACCCTATGACAAATGGTAAAAGCAAAACTATACAGACAAAATCACACACAGAAGCATATGCATACACACTCACAAAAAGAGGAAAGGGAAAAATATATATTTATCGTTGTTCCCAAAGTCCACCTCCTCAATTTGGGATGATTCGTTTCTATTCAGGTATTCCACAGATGCAGGTACATCAAGTTGATTGTGGAGCTTTAATCCGCTGCTCCTGAGGCTGCTGGGAGAGATTTCCCTTTCTCTTCTTTGTTCGCACAGCTCCCGGGGTTCTGCTTTGGATCTGGCCCCGCCTCTGCGTGTAGGTCGCCTGAGGGCGTCTGTTCTTCGCTCAGACAGGACGGGGTTAAAGGAGCCGCTGACTCGGGAGCTCTGGCTCACTCAGGCCGGGAGGAGGGAGGGGTACAGAGTACGGGGCGAGCCTGCGGCGGCAGAGGCCGGTGGGACGTTGCATCAGCCTGAGGCGCTATGTTTTCTCCCAGGAAAGCTGTCCCTGGATCCCGGCACCCTGGCAGTGGCGGGCTGCACAGGCTCCCGGGAGGGGAGGTGTGGAGAGTGACCTGTGCTCGCCCACAGGGTTCTTGCTGGCGGCAGCAGCAGCCTTAGCGTCTCATGCCCGTCTCTGGGGTCCGCGCTGATAGCCGCGGCTCGCGCCCGTCTCTGGAGCTCCTTTAAGCAGCGCTCTTAATCCCCTCTCCTCGTGCACCAGGAAACAAAGAGGGAAGAAAAAGTCCCTTTCCTCTTCGGCAGCTCCAGACTTTTCCCGGACTCCCGGCTAGCCGCGGTGCACTAACCCCTACAGGCTGTGTTCACGCCGCGATTCCGGATCAGACCAAAGCCCGAGCCTCAGCTCCCAGCCCCCGCCCGCCCCGGCGGGTGAGCAGACAAGCCCCTCGGGTTGGTGAGTGCTGGTCGGCACCGATCCTCTGTGCGGGAATCTCTCCGCTTTGTCCTCCGCACCCCCGTGGCTGCGCTCTCCTCCGCTGCTCCAAAGCTTCCCCCCTCCGCCACCCGCAGTCTCCGCCCGCGAAGGGGCTTCCTAGTGTGTGGAAAGCTTTCCTCCTTCACAGCTCCCTCCCACTGGTGCAGGTCCCGTCCCTATTCTTTTGTCTCTGTTTTTCTTGTGCCCTACCCAGGTACTGGGGAGTTTCTTACCTTTTGGGAGGTCTGAAGTCTTCTGCCAGCGTTCAGTAGGTGTTCTGTAGGAGTTGTTCCACGTGTAGATGTATTTCTGATGTATCTGTGGGGAGGAAAGTGACCTCCGCGTCTTACTATTCCGCCATCTTGAAGCCCCTCTTCCTGACAGGAAGCTCCTCTTCCTGCCTTTTATCTCTCCCGTTGCGGAGCACAGGCTCCGGATGCGCAGGCGCAGTGGCCATGGCTCACGGGCCCACCTGCTCCGCGGCACGAACCCGCGTCCCCTGAATCGGTAGGCGGACTCTCAACCACTGCGCCACCAGGGAAGCCCATTTCCATACTTTTTGGCATTTTTGACAACTTCCCCAAATTAAATTCTAAATGAAGTCTTTCTGACCGCGCCTGACTTTGAGATTTCCCAGAGGGCCCCTGGAAAATCTCAAAGAATTTGTCTCTTACCTTGTGAAAAAGAGGTGTAAAACTAATTAGGTTTGGAGGCTTCCCTGGTGGCGCAGTGGTTGAGAGTCCGCCTGACAATGCAGGGGACAAGGGTTCGTGCCCCGGTCCGGGAAGATCCCACATGCTGCGGAACGGCTGGGCCCGTGAGCCATGGCTGCTGAGCCTGCGCTTCCGGAGCCTGTGCTCCGCAACGGGAGAGGCCACAGCTGGGAGAGGCCCGCGTACCGAAAAAAAAAAAAAAGCTAACTAGGTTTATTGGGGATGTTAAATTACATGGGAAGCATTGTCAAATAAGAAGTGATGGTAAACTTTCTTAGGTCATATGTGTATGACTATTCTGGAAATTGTATAAAGTTCGTAGAAATTTGTCAATACCCTCATCATCTGGTTACCATGTTAGAATGTTGTAGTCACAGAAATACCTGAATTTCCTTATCAAATGAACTTTCATCAGATCTTTAACCATGGCCATCTTTAACCATTCACAGACAGTTACTGGTTTACTCTGATTCTTCCTGGAAAGCATTTACAATCAGCTACAGGTGAGAATGCTCCACGATGGCGTCACCTGAATAACATTGAGACCCTTCCACTGGACTGAGCAAGAGATTCCAGAATTAATGAAAAAACGGATGGATTCATAAAACTGCTAATTCAAGATCAAGCAGAATAAGGATTAATTACATGGAACTGAATGAATTAATGAAGATGACTAATTTTTAAATGACTTTGTGTGAAACATGACTGGTTCCTTAATGGATTGTTTTCCACATTTAAGGAAATCTTTTTTCTCTTAAGCTACGTGCAACTTAGAGCAATTTGATAAAGTATGCCTTTGTGAACAAAAATGAAACAATTGCTTTTTCTCCCTATTTGATCCCTCCAGAATTCAAAAACTCTTACCGTATATTCTTATTTTTATGGCAGTATAGTTATTTGCATACGCTCAATAAGAATCTATTGTCCTGGTAACAGAATACAAAGGAAACACTGGTTATTTTACCAAGGCTTTGACTGGAATGTCATATTTGGGAATTTGGATATTTAGGAACTCGGGTTGACTTTTTTGAGCCAATAAAGCCCCTTGAAGAAATTTCTCATACTTTTCCAGGTACCAATCCCTGGTAAGGGATTCCAGCCTTACCAGGTAAGTAAGGAAGGTCACTTCCTGGTAGGGCTCACAATGTAAGGATATTTTGGGGACCTTGAGAAGAGAGGAATTTACCCAAATCCATAGGTAATACAGGCAAAGTCTGATGGTGAGTTCTTAGCTTAGCTTCCCAGTCTCTAGAGGCTTTCCAAAGTCCAAACTGAGATTCTTTATGAAAAGTTCCAGCAAAGCAGATTTCACGATTCTGATTATGTAAATAATCAGGCCAAGTTTCATAATGCTTGGCTTATACTGCAAAGAAATTAGTGTTACTTCAATTATCTTTGATAGAAATGGAGGTCACTAGACAAAAAAAATTATATTTTGATGGAAAACTATAGCACACTCTTGTGGGTATTAAATTCTAGTCCTATTCATGGTCTTTCAGGTCTTGTTACCTACTTGTACACTAGCATGGATCCTGAATTCTAGTTTCTTCCAATATCTAGCTACCTCTCTCCAAAACTATTATTTCCAATTTTTCTCTCACTCTTCTGAGTTGAAATCACTAAAAATTAAAACTGCCCTTTTTCCTGCAGCCCTGCAAGCTGAAGTTGGACAACTTGATATAAACTTCAGAGAAATCACGACAGCTCATGTTTGGACAATTTTTACAGCTGTTGTTGTGTGGGCCACTCAGAAAGTTTACCAGAATAATCAACAACATTCCCAGAGACATTCAAACTCCAAACCAGGAAAATCTGTAAGATTGCCACTGCTTGCCCTCACTCCTGAAGACATACTTTGAGCCTAACATCTAGAAATGCCCTCAGGACTCAAAAGCTGAATTTATAGTAGTTTGTTCTAGCCATTAACCTTTGTTTTTCTTTTGTTTCCATGGAAATGCCCAGCCCTAAGAGATTAGTTCAACTGATTATGAGACAATTTACTAACTCAGTTCCTGGACTGTGAAACTTCTTAGGGAAGTTTCAGATGGAGGAATGTTCGTGCTCAGGACACACTACCCCGAAACATGGAACCTTGGCATATTGAATATTTTAAGCTAAAGGACTTCTGAGAAAATGGCAGAAGCAGGAAGGTCACTCTGCCCTTCTCCTCTGAAACAGATCATAAAACCCTCATGTGAGAGGTGCCTTCTCTATACCTGGAGGAAAGAAAGATCCTTATCTCTGAAGTCAAAGGGACACCAAGTAGAAGCCAAACAAAAAAATCTTGCTAAGTTTCCCCCAGTTTACTGCACTTATACCCTTTGTCCTATCATACTCCTCATGAATGTCCACTCTTCATCAAACCTAGCATAAAATATAAGGTCTGTTTTTTCAGGTCTTCATTTCCTTATGAAGACTCCCATGTCACATAAAACACATAAAAAGAGAGAGAATCATACACACACACAGAGAGAGAGAAAATGCAGTACTCAACGTGAGTTGACTGGTCAGCAGATTCCTTGGTTTGGAGAATATGCTCCCACCAAATATATATCAGCATATATTACTATAGCATCTCCCTGCTCTGTCATCATCGAGAAGAGACTGAACAAAATTTGGAGCAAGATCTTGTCAAACCCTCACTTAACATTTTGATTTCATGACTACAGCTCTCACTGTTGCCAGTTCAGAAAGCTTTCCTTTCGTCTTGTACTCAATGTGACTTTTAAATAATTTTAGCTATGTTCAGCATCACAGAAGCTGGTTTTATGGAATCCCAAAATTGCAGAATACAAAGGGGCCCTAGAGAATATGGTTTAAATTTATTATGTTGCTTTATTGGGTCAATTCTCATAGTTTTGCTGTAATCCTCAGGTCCCTTGAGATTCAATGCAGTTTTTAAGAGTGGTGATTATTTCATTTCTTATACTTGGAACTGGATTCTTTGAAATTAATTATGCAAAAAAAACATAAGGAAAATTTATAGAAGTAAAGCATCTTGGTACTGTATGAAAACTTAAAGATCTTCTAGTCAAATTCTAACTAACCCCCCCCCCCGCAAAAAAAGAGGCACCAACCTCTTATTATTAGGGCTTCCCTGGTGGTGCAGTGGTTGAGAGTCCGCCTGCCGATGCAGGGGACACGGGTTCGTGCCCCAGTCCGAGAAGATCCCACATGCCACGGAGGGGCTGGACCCATGAGCCATGGCCGCTGAGCCTGCGCGTCCGGAGCCTGTGCTCCGCAATGGGAGAGGCCACAACAGTGAGGCCCGCGTACCGCAAAAAAAAAAAAAAAATTCTTAACCCGACAGGTGAACGC
Organism: Grampus griseus; assembly: GCF_964374135.1. Lineage (NCBI taxonomy): Eukaryota > Metazoa > Chordata > Mammalia > Artiodactyla > Delphinidae > Grampus > Grampus griseus. The sequence goes on from NC_139004.1 coordinate 14,929,099, forward strand.
TTTCGACACAACGTGTCACCCACCTGCTAATTAAACACTTCCAATGATCAGAAAGTCACTTTCAGGAGGCTGCCCCTATCATCAAACTGAGCTGGAGTCGGTCTCCTTGTGCCTTTCACTGGCTGATAGAAGTTTACAGCAGTTGTTATTTTAATCTGACCTGAATCCTCCCTCCCACACACACACCCCGCCGCACCTCACCCCTCACCTTGTCCATGACCCAAGCACACTGGGGTAGAGTCTTTTCCAAGTATTTTTCTGGTTGAGTTGACAGTGAAGAAGCTCCTTTTCTCTCTGGTTTTCTAAGCTTGATGGATGGGAGTTCAGATCACCCGGCAGCAGTAGGAGAATATGAAGTCTGTTCCAAAAGCAGCGATCAGAGTAAGAGCGGCGAGAAGGAGACAGAGAAAGAGAACACCTTGGTTCCAGGGCCCTCTCTGGCTAGCCCTGCTTCTGCCTTTCCCACAATTTAGTTACGTGAGCCCTTAAACCCTCCTGTTTGCTTAAGATACTGATATTTCAAGTTACCTTGCTGTCACACACAAACATGAGACTTGGCTGAGTAACAAGTCTAATTCATCCTCTTTCAGATAGCTCTTAAAAGCCATCATTAGAGAGATCATATTTTAGTTGTCCAAACTGGGGCAATTTTGAGAGTGAAATACAACACAACTTGCGATTATGCAGGAACAACAGCCATAAACTTGGACCGTTCCAGTGAACTTATCGTTAGCCATCCACCCCTATTCTTTCTAGTCCACACATCCCTGATTCCTTCACGCTTTGTTACAAATCCCCTTGCCACCCTGATAGGTATTCTGTGAATATTTGGCAATTTGTCAGTGTCTCTCTTAGAATGTGGAAGCCAGAATTGAATCCAGTGCTCAAGCTGTGGTTGACAAGGGCAGCACATTACTTGGTTTGGAGAATACACTCCCATTGATCCCACTGATGCAAACTCAAATTGAATCTCACTCTAGCTCTGGGTCTCTCTCTTGAATAGCACTTTACATTGTGCCTGGCAGGTGGTTGGCGCTTAAGAACCAATGAATACATGGCTCATTTTGAGCTGGAGGTCAGCTATAATCCATTTTGCTTTTGAGGATTCAAATATGGGACCTCTTGTTTCTCTGTGTTAAAGTTCATCTTGTTACTTTCAATCTACTATATCAGTTTATATCTCACAGTATCATCATTTCTCCCAACTTCTGTTCTTCTATGAATTTAATAAGCATATCATCTATGTATCATTATTATTGATATTGATATTAGCTAACAGTGCTTCTTTTATGCCATTGTTTTAAGCATTTTAAACTCACTTAATATTCACAATAAAATTATGAAATGGATATTATGATTATTCTCATTTTACAGATGAAGAAACTGAGGTACAAAAAGATTAAGTAAACTCCTAAGGTCACAGAGCTAGTAAGTGACAGAGACAGTATTCAAAACCAGACATCTGGCTCCAGAATCGGTGCTCTTCCACGCCTTTCTATTCTCATCAAATTCATTGATTGCTAAGACATGGAACAGAACAGGGCCAAGGAGAGAGACCATGGGTCTCTCTCTCTCATCCCACCAGAGCCTGGGTACACAGCAAGCACTCACTGTGTATTTCTTGTTCCATCAGTTACTACTCTACCTAACTATATGATGATAAACATATAAAAAGAAAACGTCATACGTTTTGCTGAAGCCCAGATACACTCTTCTAGCTTAAGTGTTTTAAGTACTTGCAAAGCATCACTTTATTAATCCGATCTAGAATTCTTTCTTGGACCAATGTCAAACTCATAGTTTTTGTCCTGTAGAATCAACCTCCCTTCCTTCCTTCCTCCTTCCATCTCTCCCTCCTTCCCCTCTTCTTTCCTCCTTCCCTCCTTCCCACCCTTCCTTCCTTCCTTCCCTACTACATCCCTCCTTCCCTTCCTCCCCTCTTTCCTTTTTTTTTACTCTCTCTCTTTTTCTCTCATCCTCTTTCTTTTTCTCTCCCTCCTTTCTCTTCCTTACTTTCTCTCTTAAAGAGAATTGTATTTGCCTGACTCTAGTCTACTCTCCCCTGCTCCATGATTTCTTAAAGATCATAACATTTCCCTAGAAGTTCTCTCCTAGCCCAAGACTCTAATTTCCTTGGACAGAAATTTGAATTTATTTACAGATGCTAGATAATCTATAGCTTCCTCACCTGAGAAATTACAGTGCCCATCAAAAACTGCAAACCAACCAATGACCTGGACTAATTTAAAAGTCCTTCTTCTTTTGGTGAACATAATTTCACTTGGACAAATTTGTATCTCAACCTGGCCATTGTAAGAACAAGTCAAAACACAACACAATGATACTGACCAATATGACGGGCACACAGAAAATGTACAGTGGTTACAAGGTTAATGGTTTCAAAGATAACAAGACAATTATTTGAATAACTCCAAATTTAAATATAAAAAGTGAGAAATAAGTGTAAAACACTCTGAGATATACCTGATGCTATGGCCATCCTAGATCCAAGTCCTTTTGGAGGAAGAGTATAGCAAAGTCATTTATGGAGGAGTAGCCACGGAAATTAGTTTACACAGACACAGGGCCTCAAATTGATTTGGACAATCCTGAAAGAGTTAAAAAGAACCAATATATAAATAAAAATGAAAAACATCACTCTTGACCAGCCTGTCTATTGGATGCCCAACACCCCGCCATGGGGAAGGACAGAGCAAAGTGACAAATATCGCCAGCTCGGAGAGGAGTTTTTTCACCTCTCCTCAAGGCTGAATAGAAGGAATTTAATTTGCCTGCTTGGCTCTTATGCAATGCCAGGTAACCGTAGAATAAAGAGGGCTTTGAGGGAGAAAGCCAGACTTCCCAAACACACTGCTGCAATCATATCCTCCTCTTGTCAGATGCCTGCAGACACAGCGACCAACGTGTCCTAGACTGCTTACTGCTATCACTCAGATGCATAAGGCTCTGTCTCCCATAGAGAAGGATGGGAGATATAAAGGCTCCAACCTCTCTCCTTGTGAAAACTCCACAGTGAAATTCCATCAGACAGAAGCCAGTTCTCTGCTGAGTGAATTGAGCCTTTTATCAGTCAGATTTGTATACATTATAGAAAGAGCCAAAGAAGGGAGTCACTGTACACCTCGAATATTTTTAGTTCCCCAGGATTAGTTGCTATTGGACTTAATGTGAGGGGAAGAAAAGAAAAAAACCAACTTCAGTCTTCTGTGTATATTGGTGGCTTTTTGAGGTCTCTAAGTTTTGCTGGACTTGCCTGCTTCCTTTTCAGATATACTCTGGTAGCACAAAGAGCATGCTATCTGTTTCATGTTCCAAATTTGACCCCGATTTCATTTTCATTTATTTTTCAAATAATTTACTGATGAGAGCGTGTGAGTGTGTGTGAATACGTGCATGTGCACAAACTTACATTGACCTGATTTCAGTTTTGAGACTCATTCTGTTTACCAAAACAGCACAATAAAGGCATTTCAGTTGGCAGAATCAGCTGGGAAACTTTTGCAAGTCCCTCACTTTCTTCATTGACTTTAGTTATTGCTGAAGCAATTCCCTTGGGAAAAGAAACATGAAAACAAGCCAATGCATAAAATATGTGGATGCAGAGATAGAGCTAGTATTGATGTCACTAGATTTATAATAATAATTTAAAAAACCCGACTTTTTATACTTAGTGTCTTGCAGAGTTTGGGGAATAGAAATAATCCTTCTACCGTGGTATTCACTCCTATAATTATTTTAAATGTCAGTCTTACTACTTCCCCTACAACCTCCTTTCAATCATTCAACAAGTATTTATTGAGCACCTATTATGTGGCGGGCATGTACTGGGTGCTGAGGATATGACAGTGTATAAGACAGGCACGGTTCCCACCCTCCTAGCCTAGAGGATTTTCAATTAAAGAGATGATACAAGAGTCGTTACCATAAAATCCCTCGATCTAAGTTGTAGACACTAAAACTAGGGCACAATGCCATGTCTCTGGGGAAAGGAAAGGTGGTAAGGGGATAAATATCCTCCAAATAGAGTAATCTGTTCAGGAAGACATTTCTAGAAGCACTGTCTATATTACTCTCAGAGCCTGTGCATAGAAGAGGAAGTCTTTCTTCCACCCTCCTTTCGTTCTTCCCTAAGAGGAGGTGATATTAACAGATGAATCTGATTCCAAACTTGAGGTTGGTTTACATGTACCCCTAATCCACTTTGTATACTCTCTTCCAGTTTTTATTTTGATGCTGCTGTACCAATAAACTTCATCACAGTCTACTTCTTTGAGGTACATTTTCAGGGTACTAAAGTGAACATCCAATCTCTTTAGACCTAAATGGCTTTATGGGCATACAATCTGTTCACTCACACAGGGCCCCAAGCTCAAAAAGGTCCTGGGCTTTGTTTAACTTTCTACTGTTGCTGTCTTGAAATTCTTGATACTTTTTGGACAAGGGACCCTACGTTGTCATTTTGCACTGAACTTGCAAATTATGTAGCCAGTTCTGTTTTTAGAATTAGTAGGCAACTGGTGGAAAGATTTGGACATGGTGTGGGTAGGTGGGTGGAGAGACTGCTGGGGTGCCAATTCTAAGCTCTTACCCCCCCCACCACTTAAGTTTACTAGAGACCCAAATTTTGGAGATGATGGCACTGGATAGTCAGTCATAGATGCTCAAGAAATAATTCATTAAGCAATTACTTTTCTAGTATTTATTTATTCAACAAAAATTTACTGAGCAAAAGTCTTGAAGATGGACCAAATAAAGCTTAAAGGTTTACCTCATTAATTGCATTTGAGCTCTTTGGCAGTATTACTCTAAAGGAGCAATGGAGAATACCTTACACATGATTATTAAATTATGTCTAACAATTTTATGTAGAAGGCAATGTTAAATATTAAACTTGGAATCAGAAAACCTGGTTTCCTATGCAGGATTTTTGTCTTATATGATCTTGTCTGGCTACTTAAGCATTTGAGGTCTCTGTTATCTTTCTATTAAAAAAAGATAATAATACTACGCTGCTGCTTGTTGAAAGGATTAAACAATATAGGTTAAAGTGCCTCTCAGAGTCTGTCTCTCAGAGTCTCTGTCTCTCAGACAGTCTCTGTCTCTCAGAGCCATATAGTAGGCACTCAATAAGTCATTGTGTTGGTTTGATGTACTTATAGGCCTTTCCTTAGAGATAGAAATAGAACTGCACTGTCTGAATCCACTGAGGAAAAAAGTGAGGTATTATTAACATATTAGAGGTTAAAAGATTATAATTTCTTGAATAAAAAGATTATAATTGTACTTAAAATATTTTATCTCTCCTTTATTCTTCTTCTCAACACTAACCAACATTACTACCATTGGATTCTTCTCTTTATTACTACAACAGGATTCTTCCATTTAAATAGCACTTAAATTCTCTATACATCCAAAGATAGAAATTCTGACACAAATTTCACTCACATTCCAGGAATTTTGTTTCTGTGGTGTGTGTATGTGCACAGCCATGCACAATTAATGAGAGTTTTCAAAGTAGAATCAAGTGAACTTGGCACCACCAGTTCCCCCAAATTACTACCGTCGCTCTTTCTAGAACTCAACCAGTTAAGAATTTGGGGTTTCATCTCACGCTCTTCTCAGTCCAGTGCAAATCATTCCTACATCAGAAAACAAATAATCATTATTTGCTTTAACCAGTGTCCTATTAGCCAACCCAGAACATAGATTTTTTTACTTTTTTAATTTAAAAAGCAAAATTCAATCCATTAAATTGGATTTGGTATAATTCTAAGAGGGAACGCTATCATTATATTCAATTCCCTAGTTACTTTCCTTCTGACTTTGAAATGTATACATGAGGGTATCACTGTTTTGATGAGTAACAGAAAATAAGATCTCTGTCAGATATTACAGATGACTCCTGGTTCATGGAAAGCATTAATGATAGTCTCAAGAGAAAGGGCAGTTTAGGCAACTCCAAAGTAATAGTCATGGTTATCCAAGAGCTTCTATTCAGTGTTGCTGAGAGCACATTTGATCATAACTATAGACCATAGTGACTGCTCATGAAGTAAATTTCATAAATTGTAGAAGTTCTTTAAATATTTATTATAAAATATTTGGAAGGATTTTACGGAAGGGGAAGCTGAGGTTTAGAGAATTTGAGCAACTTGCCCAGAGTTACATTTGGACCTAGAAGAACCAAGCCTAAAACCCAAGTGTGTCAGACAACAAAAGTGGTGCTCTTAACTCAGAGTATTATCACCATGCCTCCCATTTTGCCATTTACCATCCGGCTCTATATCCCTGTTGACTTTCCTTCCCTAGAACTGAGAACGTAGGTAAGTGAGCTCACCTGCAAGGTTTACCACAGGCAGAAGAGCACCTGGACTGAAACTAGTTACCTAAATATTATATTCTCAACCTTGATGTTCAGATGAGATGTTTTCTAGACATCCCGACCCCTAGACCTAGCCCCATGCAGTAGTATATCACTAAAAACAGATTACTGCACATGCATACACATGCAAGCACAATCTCCTAATTTTCTTCTTAGAAATGAGAATAAGCTTTAGTTTAGACAATAAATACTTCCAAGGTACAGAAACTTTTAAACATGTAGCATCATCTTGCTATTTAAACAAATCAGTAATTTAGGAGTAAAAGTCAATAATCATCATGGAACTATCTTTGAAAATCAATTTATATTTTTCACATTCTATACTTCTAAATAAATCATTTGCAGTCAGGTTTGGCAAACATTCTTATACTCAATTTCATTCGAAGCACGTGTTCCACGTGTGAAGGATTCTTAGTTTACATGTTGATGTCAGCCAAGTTAAAACCTCCTTTGCCATCTGAATTATGTGAGAGCTTTCAAATCTAATGTGGAGTTTGCACCTTGCAGAAGGGAAAGACATTTTAATAAGCCTTATTGTATCCGCTGAAGGAAAATGAAATGAAATTTGCAGAGATATTTACTTTTTAACAAGGCTGGTGAGAAAGCTATATAGAAAGATAGATAGAACACCAAAAAGAGAACTCACTTGGATTTTGCCTTTTTTTCTCATATCTTGTTTTTCTCTCACCTCCTTTTCTCTGTCAACTTCTGCCCAGGCTGAAAGATATAAAGTCCTTTTGTATTTTTTCATGCCCATTCCCACAGCTTTTGCTTCTTTCTAGGAAGTAAAAAGAGGTCAAGACAGAAGACAGCAGAACACACTGGTTACTATGCCACACACACCAGAAAATCCCCAAGAAAACATTCAAGGCTCTATCCAAATTCCCACTGAAAGAGAGAAGAGGGTCAGGCCTGTGGTTATTTAAACTGGGCATCTCTGAATCAAAATAACTTCCTAACCCTTTTACTACCTTATGCTAGCTCACCCCTTTCAAAAATCTATAAAATTAGTTTCCTGGATTCAATAGGTCACTTCGTTTAAGCTTCTGTTCAAATGTCACACCTCAGGGTGGCCTTTGCAAAACACACTCTCCTTGATCCCACACCCTCGATCCCATTTTCTTAATAACAATGATCACTACCTGACATTTTACAATATGTTTCCTGATCATTTATTTGTTGTTTACTTCTCCTTCTGGAATGTAGGCATTGTGAGGGTAGATTTCTCTAACTGACCACCATACGTCCAACGCCTGGAACAGTACCCACGCGTGATAGGAACTCACTAAATATTTGTTGAATTAATGAAGTACCTGTGAAAACAAGCTGGACCGTATGGAGCTGGCAGAAGTATACTGACACGTTGGTTTCTGATGTCATTTCTTCTCACATAATTCCGCCTGAAGGAAACCTTTTCAGGAAGGCAATCTCGAGTCCAAGTTTCTTCCACGTCTTTCTTCTGTTCTCTGTGTAGTCAGCCCAAAGGATATTTGAGTTCAATTTGCAGAGAAATGCTATAGATAGAAATGATAATGTCCCCTCAACTTAAAAGAGCTGAGCACGTTTTGAAAGCGTTTTATGAACTGGAAACCTTTCTATGAGGTATTTCACTACAGCCCCATGAAACCTGACAGCCTGCTGGAATTTCATCCTGTTAAATCTGGCAGTGTTTCCTTCCTCATGTAATGAGTTCATGTTTTCATTTAAGTTCATACCCAGATACAAATCAGTGTCACTGCCACAGGCAACGATTCACAGAATTCCCAAGTACTTGGGGCTGAGGGACTCAGGGTTTAGAAGCACAGATGCCAAATTCTCCTCTTCACATGGGGGCTCTGTGGCATTGACTGTCTTCTGCCCGCCTCGGTGCCAGGTCCCGGGGAGGCCATTGGCTAAGTGGGCTTCTGGCTTCTATCTCAATGCAAGCTAGTCCTCTCAAGCCTCTCTGGATTTCCTGTGGTGATCCCTCTTTGCATCCCTCTGAGAAAGAAACAATAATCACGATTTTTTTTGTCTCCAGGAGGAGAGTTCAAGAGCACAAGTGGTTTTAGTTAGGGATTCAATAAACACTTTGGCAGGAATGAGGAAAGCAGTGTACAAAAGACCTAGTTTTTCTTCCAGTTCTAGTTTAAGGTGGATATTTTCACGTGAGGCAAATTGGGCATCGTCGATACGATGAGGGACCACCTCTGTCCTTGGCTGATACACTAGGTAACTAAAATCTAATTCCTAGTCAAAGGCTATTTCTTCAAGTGCCATTAGCGATAAATGATGGTTATTGCAGCAAAGATGGTAACAATGACAGGGAAAGCACCCAGTGTATGAAAGTTCTGTCCTGCCAGTGGGGAACTTGTCCCGATTTGCACTGACTTCATGACTTCCTGCAGGCAAACACCTGGAGACTCTTTCCTAGAGGTACTGCTGAGCACAGGACAGTGCCATCAGGGTGTCTTCACCACTTAGAGGGGTGGGATAGGGAGGGTGGGAGGGACATGCAAGAGGCAGGGGATAGGAGGATATATGTATATGTATAGCTGTTTCACTCTGTTATAAAGCAGAAACTAGCACACTACTGTAAAGCAATTATACTCCAATAAAGATGTTAAAAAAAAAAAAGCAATACAGCCAGCTCTCCCCTTTCCCAAGGCGAGTTCTCAGACCGCTAGGAGCTGATTTGGAGGAGACGAGGTTGAAAAATAAAAGGATAGTTAGAAGAAAGTTTAAAAAAGAATCCATTTTTCTTCTTTGCGTTCAAGAGAGCAAGCTAATTTATACACTCACATTCATATTTTACTAGTTTTTTTGCCCAGCACTAAATTTGTAACTCTGAACTTTCCTTATCACAGGATTGAAGCTGTACTATTAGGAACCCCAAATTTCAATACTGATAATCCCATCACTGTTCTTGATTCCAGGAGAGGCAGACACAGAGCCCACCCTGAGCCAAGGGTTGACATCCCTCTCTGAGTTCTGTCCTTGGGACCCCTCCAGTAGATAGATGGCTGCATTGTGGCTTGGGCCATATTTTCTTTGTCTGCACCATTTATTTAGATGCCTAGTGATGACTGACAAAACGTGCTCTATAAAACAACAGTTATTTTTCTACTCTTCCTTTAGGGAATTCTTATAAATTCGAATTTGGCTTCACTACCTAGAGATCAATATGCCACAATTCTTGTCTAAAACTGCATGCTTTCCAGATTGTCCCATAACAAGCTAAAATATATACACATATATTCCTTTTAATCTGACAGCTCTGTATCAATGTGATTCATTTATTAATCAATTAATGTGTTCATTCAACAATTATTTTATTGAACACCTACTAATTCCAGGCATTGCACTAGAAGCTGGACACCGCGACAAAGCATAAATAATACAAGTTCTTTGGTAGGTATTAAAAATCTGGGGCTAATATGGGAAATAATCAGTCGTTAAAGTAAACTGGACATAATGCAGGAGAAAATATATGAAAAAGCCACTGCAGACCCTAAGGCATGTGGTTTAAGGCATATTCTCTATGTTACAGATTCTATTTTGCTTATTCAAATAATTCTTGGAATTTTGAAGGGTTACATTTAAGTTGTCCTATCTCAACCCAACATTCAGGTAGTGGGCCCCTTTTTTAAAACTGTGTTTTATCAGGAGTTTTGATCTGGTGTGACATCAGTGTGCCTGTCACAAGAAACTGTTCTAAGTCCAAGGAGATAAACTATTGTCTCCATTAACGAGGTCACACCTACAGAGACACTGGGTTTTCCCTTGGGGCATTGGAAGGTGTTAAGTTCACAACCCACAACCTGGGGCTTCAGTTGAACAAACTGAATAGTGGATTCAGACAGCTGCAGAAATGGCAAAGAACCCATCACCCTGCGGAGAGCCATGACAGAAACCACAGAATTTTCTCCTGCAACCTTCCAGACTGTTCAGATAGGCACTCAGTGATTTCAAGAAAGAATATGAGAGGGAAGAGGGAAGACTGGGATAGATCTTAGCATGAGCTGTGAGGGGAACCACACCAAGGGAGGGAACGGCTGATGCCCAGTTGTCAGTAGAAAAGGAGGGTGACGCTGTTACAGAGCTAGAAGAGGTCAATAAATCACTACCCTTATCTTGTGAACAGAGCCTGTGACTTCAAAAATTAGCTCATTTATTCTGCACAATTAAATTTATTGAAGTGTGACAGAAAAGTTTAGCAGCCAGTGGAGCATAAAGCCGCCAACAGCCGAGGCGAGCATCTGAGTGAATGACACAATTAGTTGATTTTCATTTTATTTATCAATATAATTATTGAATTGTATTTATCCTTTTTCACAGATTTCTACAATTATTACCGCTTGGGCCTCTAGGGAAAGAATTAGTCCAAATTTTCAGTTGAAGTTAATGTGATTATGGAGCTGCTAATAAAAGGAAAGTTCTCTAAAGTGCTACACAATCTTGTATTCAATGTCACTCCCATCATCGGGCTTAGAAATTCAGTCCCCTTTCATAAGAATGTGGTAAATTGAATTTAAATTTGTGAATGTGACAGATTCCCTAGGTGGGGACTGAACTGGGGATGGCCAGTGCCCGCCCTCAGGAGAGGGGCTTTAAAGCAGCTAGAGATTTGTCTTGTATTGAAAATTGGAGATTACGACACATTTTTTTTTTTTTTTGGTTTTGAAAATGATGAAAAAAGGAATCCTGGAATTATTTTCAGCCTTAACGAGGTTTGGGAAAGAAAGAAGACTAGATGGGAATGCTTGCTTTTTTATCTTCCCCTTTTCACTACCTGGCATTCCGCCGTATCCCTGAGAAAGCCTGTCACAAAGATAGAACAAATAAAAGTAAGACAGCATTCATATTCCAGAGGGAGATGGAGAGCGGCCTGCCGCACAGTTTCTGGGAGACTAGTTTATCCCCCTGAAGCAGCAGCATCTGAATACACCAGCTGTCTGGGTCTGAATAGTCTTCTCCCCATGAATCAAAAGACTTATAGGTGCCGATGTACACACTTCCTGCAAGGTCTGAAAAATGACCCATTTCCCACAGGGAACTCAATCTCATTCATCACCCACAGGCCTCTCAGTTAAATATTTTTTATCTTCGGCATCTGAGAGATGCTTAGTTTCTCTGTTAAGGTGGAGTGGAGGTAACTCAGGTTCAACTTTTAATACACCCAACCAGGTACACAGTTCCAAAGAAATCTATTAAAGCAGTTATCTTTAGGCTTAGAATCTGTAAGGATGTGGGATCTCGTTACAATGAAGATCCCCAAATTCCTCCAAGAGAGGAATTTGTTACTCATTTTTAAATGAATAAGAGACTCCTTTGGCCATGGCCTCGGAATCAACTTCAAGAAGTCTTGAAAGTGTAAAGTAAATCATGTACTTGAATAGTGACGGCCCCTCCAAAGAGCAGCAGTCCTGTTCTCCATGAAACCTGGGGAACTGCTGACTCGCAGGTGAAGACGAGAACACCAAATTTTGACCCCGATATGGGAACCTAACATGCAAGCTAAAGCAAGATTATCACTGCCACATTTTCATGAGTTACCATTTATCCAGTTATTATTAATATTTGATAATACTCAGAGTTAAGAGCTAACATTTACTGTGTCCATTATGACTTAAAATAATTCTGTATTCCTCTTTTGCTTCCACTCTCGTATTTAATCTAACAGCAAGACCGGTCTACCCTGCATCCAAAATATATCTCAAAACCATCTACTTCTTTCCATATCCATTAGTTTAAGTCCTTAATTCCTCACCTGGGAGGTCAGAGTAGCTGCAGCAGAATGGGTGGGAGGCAGCTGGAAGTTCAAATCTGTGCGATAGCCAAGGACCAGGTTAAGTAGGGCCTTGTAAGCCTTCAACTTTGGATTTTATTCTAAATATGATGGGAAGTCACTCAAGTGTTGAGATGTCATGATCATCAAGATCTGACTCACCCTTTTAAAAGATTCATTCTGACAGCTCAATGGAATATAAGCTGTAAGAATGTATATAAAAATAAGTCCATTTTGAGATCAAATTCTGAAGTCACAGGACAGGATTTTAGAAAGGTACCCTAGCCCATTGTTAATTGCAAAATAAACATATATCCAAAGGGAGTGAGGAAGAGGTCTTCTTCTTTTGCAATTCTTTTGCAATTCATGGGCTACTTCTGACATGATTCTACCTAATCTTTATGCTATAATAATGCAATTTTTGATACATACTTTGAATTATATTTCCAATGATCACAAAGGTTTAGTTATCTTTTCTCTCCCTGTATTTTTTGAGAGAGTCTAGCAATGAGCTGCATAGTTAGATAAGATGGAATAACCACATAATTTGTGGGAGGATATTAAGTTAACCCCACAGAGTTTGTGGTAGACATCTATCATTCATAAACTTCTATCATCCTAGGCTACCAAGGCAGAAGTTTTCATTAGTGGCAGGCCACTCACTTTCCAACCCATCCATTTTTTTAAAAACTGAGGGAGCTGGGAGAGGAAAGAGGAGCATAGACTATTCACAGGTCATTGGAGGAAGGCTCGACTCTCTTCTGTGATGACTGGACCTCGTCATAAGAGTACAGGGGCTAAAATTACACACGGATGGAATAAATGGGCCTCTCTTAAATAAAAATAGAGAAGATCAAATATTTCACTTCAAGTTAAAAGAGCAGAAGAAGATAATGGAGTCTACAATTCTATTTTGTAGTGACCCAGTTGTACCGATGACCCGGGGCTCCATGTCAATTTACAAGTGTGCACAAATTTCAAACACAGCTTTCCAGCTGTACATGGACAAGTTAAATAAACCCTAACAGTCCTATTTTGAATGTAGCATTTCCCTGAAAGTTTTGCTTCTGTGGCAGATACTTTAGACCTTGAGGTTGTTCTTGGTTAGCTTCCAATTCAAACTCTTAATAATACACAAGACCAAATGTATATGTTGAAATATCCAAGAAATTGCCATTTTCTTTTGAGTTGGATTTCCTGGAAATCTCTCATGGATTTTAATGCATGTGCTATAAATGCACCAGCTTTTGCATATTGTTAGGACAATTGCTTAAGCCCTGGGCTGCTATCTTTCTCCAAAGGATAGGTTATGGCCATATATATTAAGACACAACTCCTTTTAACCTTCTTAGATTCCCTCAGTACTGGATTTTAATAAAACACCACACCATGGGGTGCAGTATCAGCTTCTAGAGAAGTGGTGGAAGGCCCAAATGACACAGCCTAGAAGATAGAGTTAGCTCCTCATGGGGTAGAACCTGGCCAGTTGGAAATGGAAGATAGGAGAGAGCCGGACAAATAAGTTTCCCCTTCTTTTTGTGAGTTATTCTGGGGTGAAGTTTCTTTGCATAAACCTTCCAGAATATCCCCATGTACAAAATTAATGATGCTACTAAGTAATCTGCTATGGCTTGTTATAAAGTGATAATACATTGCTTCCATTTCACCTTGCTTTCCTTATCTTTTGCTCTCACCTTCACTGCCCTGGACATGTACCTCCAAGGAAAGTGTTAGCATCAGTTCCTTGTCTCAGGATCTGTCTTTTAGAGAACTCAAGCTAAGACACAAAGTTTTCTATAGATGTGGAGGAGGAAGGGAGCCCAACCAGCTTGCCGCAGTCATTAGGATCCTTAGCTCTGAGTGAGCATCAGAGTGACTCGTTTATTAATAATGCAGTCCCTCTCACCACCTCCTCTGCTCAAGCCAACCTGAGACCTACTCGGTTTCTAAAGGTGGGGCACTCACAGACTGAAAAATCTCCTCCAATAATTCTGATGTGATCATAGGTTGCCTTCAGTCTAGAGAACCAATACTACTCAGACCTCTGAAAAATTAAGGAAAATAGGAATGGGGACTAAGGAGTCCAGGAGACTGTTACATTCTTTCCCCACTAGAACCAGTCAGCTAGACAGGCTTTAGAAGTTTAGACTGAAACGCAAATATACCTAAGAGAACAACATATACCCTTCACAGAGTAATATACCATGTCAAAAATGTAATAAAACTAAAAAGTTAATTAATCTCATTTGCCTTTCTGACTAGAGAAACCCAGAGAAGTGGCTTCCTAAATATGACTTACATGCTTAGTAACAGACTTGAAACTAGAGGCTGCCTCACTATTTTTCAGGCTAAGTTCCCACTCTACTCCCCACTAGGATGACAAGTCTGGGATAAGAGATGGGTTGCCATAAAAGCTTGAGTTGAAGAAGGAGTAAGGTTAGAATGGAGAAAACTGGCAGCAAAATGGAGGATGAGACCCTTCCAAAGCTACACTTTTCTTATGTCATCTTTGGGTCTGGAGTTGGCTTGAATGTCACATCTCCTTAGTAGAGCCAGGTGACCGCCACACTCCTGGGCTTAATTTGACCTCTGACGCACAAGTTGTAGACCTCTCATAAGGAGAGAAAGACTGAATAACAGCAAACATTTATTTTTATCTCACTATCTACGGGACCAAGAAGAAGAAAGTTGGGTAACTTTTATGTGTCTAGGTTTCTTCTTTTGTGAGCTGTAGAGCAAAAACTGGAACTTTGATATAATAGATTTCACTAAGAACAAAATCTGGCATTAGATAGATTCATTCACCTTGGAGATTAAGATGAAATATTTTTCACAGAGTTCATCGTATCAGCAAGACTCCATTAGAATATACAGCTATCTATTTGAGGGTATTAAAAGAGTAAGGGTTAATGAGAATCCAAGAAATAGCTTGAGCATCAGGAAACAACATGGAATCACGAGACATAATGCGATTGCAGGCCCACCATGCCATACCTACCATTCTACACGTTTCAAATGCTTTCGATCATTTAATCACTGATACAATCCTATGATGAAGGTATTATTACCCTAATTTTGTAGATGAAGAATGAAGGTAGGTTGGGTGGTTAAGAGGTTAAGGAGCTGGATTTGGAATTCAGCTCCAACTCCAAAGGTTAAGAGGTTAAGGAGCTGGATTTGGAATTCAGCTCCAACTCCAAAGGTTAAGAAGTTAAGGAGCTGGATTTGGAATTCAGCTCCAACTCCAAAGTCCATTTTCTTCCTTTTATACTGTAAGGACTATGGGGTTATTTTAAATGTGAGATACATTTTTTTAATTTTTTTATTTTTTGGCCACACTGCACAGCATGCTGGATCTTAGTTCCCCAACCAGGGATTGAACCCACGCCCCCTGCAGTGGAAGCGCAGAGTCCTAACCAGTGGGCTGCCAGGGAAGTCCAAATGTGAGATAAATTTTGACAACTTAAGTTACATATAAAATGGTATAATTAAGTAAATTCCTTAATTTAGAGATCTGGAAAAAGAGGTTTGTTTTTTGGTTTTCTTTGGTTTTGATTTTTGCAGACTATCACATAGATGGTAGATTTGCTCCTCATGTAGGAAAAAAAATAACTGGGGATGCATTCGGTCTTCTTAGAGTCATTTTCAGTTGCTTTTCCTGGCCAACTATAATACACAACCATAAATGGCTGTTATCCTTGTCCCACTAAAACTAGCTTTGTTTGAATCTTGTCATGAAAAAGCCATTAGACATGAATTAGGCAAAGTAAGTAGAACACAGATCACTTAAAAATGAAGAGACTTCTTCCTCCACCAAGAAGCTGTGCAACAGATGTGACGTGGTCACCAGTTCCAAAGCACATCGATCACAGAGCAGTTATTAGAGAGTAGTCTGAAGCACATGTTCCATTATTAATTGGTGTTTAGGGGAAGAGCTTTCTCTATGCTCAGTCCCACTCTCTTCTCTACGGCATCAATTACAATGAACTATCACCTCCCCTTAGTAGTTCTCCCCACTGATGTACAATATCCTGGCTTTCTTATCAGTGGACTGTCTTCCAATATCTTTTACCCAAACAAAATACACCAAAAGATACAAAAATAAATTGTTTTGTGTGTTTTAGTCAAACTTTACTGCTAATAATATAACAACTAAAACTTACTGAGCACTTAAGTGTGAACAGGCACATTACATACATTTCCTTCTTCAAACTGCTCAGTAATCTATGCATTTGCCATACATGACTTTTCTTTCTCTTCCCCTCCCCTCCAGTCATTTCTCCTTCCCTCTCTTCCTCCTTCTTCCCTTTCTCTTAAAAATGTTGAAACTGAGCCCCACCACGTTAATTTATCTGTATTTGATGACACATGCACATGTAGGAATCATGCCTGCCGGATTTCTACCCCAGCTCCTTGTCACTATAAGAGAACATCCAAAGGGGGCTGGGTAGAATACATACGGCTGTGGTTCAAAGAAAACGGATTCATTTGGCTACTTGGAGGGTGATGGTAGTGGTAATTCTGTATTCTATGTTCCAGAAATAATTGACCTGACTTTAGTTTTCTTGAGGATTTGGGTAAGACAGTCAGGTTCTCTCTTTTTCTCACAAAATAAAACTAAAACATAAAGCAACAGAAAATTAAAACTTTTAAAAATTTGCAACCAAATGGATTAAGTGACCTAAAAGGGCTTGGCTGGATCTTTTTTCTCCAGATCATTTCAGATGGATTTTTTTTTAAAGAAAAAAGCACCTTTTGATAAATATTAATTATTAGTGAATAATGTTAGATTCCATTTTGTCTTATTATATTGAGTCTACCTGAAAGAAGTTTCCATGATCCTGAGCAATTACATCTTCCCTCTGTACTCTGGATCCTTTGGTGTATACAGTCTTTTGTAGCATTTGTCAAGTTGCACCCATTAAGGAAAAGTTAAAAGATTTTTTCAGAATTTTGGAAGCACTTTAGTGTCTGGGGTGTCATTACCCTCTCTCTGTTTGGCTTGCATCCCCTGTCTGGCACCTTGAGATAAACATATATGATAGAAGTAAGTCCTTCTATTTCCATGGGGTAAAACTCTGTCACTATAAGAATCTGTTACCAGTTAGAGCTCTGCATTCTCCTTGAAGACAGTTTAGGGACTTCTGATATTCACTCAGAGCCCCAGGAAGGAAGCTCAAAACAAGAGACCTCATGAAGGATTGGGAATGAAAACTAATATATATGAGAGTATTAGTCTAATTTCAGCCCAGGAAGAAGGGAGGGAAGGAAGGAAGGAAGGAAGGAAGGAAGGAAGGAAGGAAGGAAGGAAGGAAGGGAGGGAGGGAGGGAGGGAGGGAGGGAGGGAGGAAGGGGGGAAGGAGGAAGGAAGAATCAAAAAGAAAAAATGTTTTTGATAGGTTTTCTGTAGCTAGATCTACACAAACAAAGCAAGGTAAAGAGTTGAAATTAACTAGGTGAGTAAATAAGAAGATAAGACTGTAACAGATGCAGAGAGCTCTGCAATATCCGCTATCACGTTAGTATGGCTCAGAATATATATGACTGCTTTGGTCTAAAAAGCAGTGGGAGAAGGAGTGGTTAGAGTTGGGGAGTGTGGCTGGGAGGAGTTAAGGTGCAAATATCAATGGGGAGGGGAGGTTGAGAAAGAGAAAGTATGGAGAAAAAAAAATCAAACAAACAGGGGCTGAGTAGGGAGAAAGCTCACAAGGAGAGTAAAAACTACTCAAACTAAGAAATCCTTTCTTATAAGCTTAGCAATACTTTGAATCTCTTAAGTAGCTGTAGTGACAACTTCTTCATTATTGTTGGTATAAGACTTCATGGATCATAAACTCTCTAAGACCATCATCTAGGTCTCATCTATCTCTTCAAGTTCTTCTCCAAAAATTACAACTAAGTTATTTATTTAATGATGATCAATGTGTTGCTATGATCTAAGGATATGACTTGGTATCCCAAAGTATTAAACTTAATACAAATTTCTCTGTGGCATTAATAAGGAAAATATCACATCAAGTCTATATATATATTTTTTAATTAATTAATTAATTTATTTATTTATTTATTTTTGCGGTACGTGGGCCTCTCACTGTTGTGGCCTCTCCTGTTGCGGAGCACAGGCTCCGGACGCGCAGGCTCAGCGGCCATGGCTCACGGGCCCAGCCGCTCCACGGCACGCGGGATCCTCCCGGACAGGGGCACGAACTCCTGTCCCCTGCATCGGCAGGTGGACTCCCAACCACTGCGCCACCAGGGAAGCCCTAATTAATTAATTTTATTTTTTTATTTTTGGCTGCATTGGGTCTTCGTTGCTGTGTGTGAACTTTACACCTTTACATTTTCTCAGACAATCTATAACTATCAATAACATTCTCAAACACTTATTTAGAATTAGTTAGGAAAGTTTTGTTGTCTGTTGTCTCAGAATAACAAATCTATAACTTTAAATATGAAACCCCAAATCATCCAACTGCATACATTATTGAAAATCTGGTCATGCTAACATTATGTTTTTGCATGTTCTGTGTGCCTATTATATGAAACAGAGTAAAACAGGCACCAAATCTAAAAGAATACTTAATGAAAAGAAAATAAATTTAAAATTTGACAGGTACTTTATTATCAGTGTATAGTACATGACAAAATTAAAATTCTTACCAAGGCCTGGTCACTGTGAAAATCTAAATTTATTGTAATTGTTTAAGCAACTGCTTTTAACCCAAATGGACAGGGCCTTAGTTTCATTTTCATGCTTACTATAAATGTGTCCATCTCTTTGTAATCAGTGATAAATGCTACTGACTTGATTGTGTGACATATCATTTGAAATAAGAATAATGTCCTATACTTGCATATACTTTCCTCTTTACAAAACACTTTTAAACATTTTTCTAATTCTTATACCTATGAGTTAAATTGCTTTGCCCATATTACAGAAAATAAAACTAACGGTTAGAGTTACAAAGTGATTTGCCAAGGTTCACAAAGGTAGTTAAGTAGTAGATCAAGATTACAACCCTCTTTACCTGAGTCTCAGCCCAAGCAGCATCCTATCCTCTACAGAAGAGCTAGCTCCTTCCAGGTACTAAAAATGTACATAGATACTGATTCTTACCTTCGAGAATCTGTGAACCCAGCTGGCTCAGAGAACTGTTTAATCTAGACCAAGTCACCTGATCTCTTTCTCTTTCTATTATCTCTTCTGTACCTGCCTTCATTTAAAGGTGAACAATAGTATCCAGGAAATAGAACCAGGAAATGGTTCACAACCCTTCAAGCAAATTGGCCTGTGAAAAGAATTAGTTCATATGTACTACATTAGAAGCATAGCAATTGGATTTATGCCTTATACTTTTCAGCCAACAATGGATTAAAAATGGCTGTTCCCTTTCCAAAACTTCCAACCTTAAAACAAGGGATATTCTTCTGCTTCAAAGTTACCTTTCGGAGATTTTTCTCTGAACAGATAAATAAATATAAAGTTGAATTTGAGCTTTTGCATGATTCTTTGAACTGTTTTCCTTGAAAGGTCAATTTTTTTTTTACATGTAACATAACCAAATGAGGAAAAATATCAAGATTTAAAATTGGCACAAGGTTACTAGACCTCCAGAAACGTTTTTACTTAACAAATTTCTCAGTTAAAACATTATTTCCTGAAGATTACAAAATGCTTCTTTGCCTTAGAAAAGCTTAATATAAATCTGTACTTTTACCTCTTTCCAGACAATGCAAAGTCCTAAAAACATTTTAATTCCATTTAGCCCCCTCCCATCTTGTATGCTATTATTATTATGTATTTTAATTCTACATATTGTAAAATTCCATAAGACATTATTATCTCATATAATCAATACCAATTTAGATTTAGCTGCATATTTACCCTTTTTGTTGCTCTCCATACCTATTTATTTATTTATATTTATTGGTATATATTTATTTTAATTTTCTATTTTTATTGTGATAAGACATTTAACATGAAATCTATTCTCTAAACAAATTTTAACTGTTGACTATGGATAACTGTTGACTATCTGTACAGCAGATCTCCAAAGCTTATTCGTCTTACTTAAATGAAACTTTATGCCTATTGATTAATAACTCTCCATTTCCACCCCTCCCCTCACCCCCAGACCCTAGTAACCACCATTCCAGTGTTTGAGTTTATGAATCTATGTTAGAAATATGTGTATGGCTTTAGGAGAAAAAAAAAAACCCTCTAAAATCAAGGCATTCTTCTCTGGTTTTCATTCTTCTCCCTGGTTTTGACTCTAGTTCCTCACTACCTTGTTAGTTTTCTAATGCATCAGTAAAATATATTCTATACTTTGTCCAGGTTTTCTAGTTGGTCTGAGAAAATGAGTTAGTCATAATTTCCTAATCCATCATAAATGAAGAGGGATTCTGTATTGTTTTAAGAGAAAAATAAACCAATAGTAATGATGTGTCTATGGTGCATGGGAACTTTACATTTGTAGCTAAAAAGGAATTGAGAAATAATCACTTAATTTAACTCTCTTGTTTTACAGGTGACCAAAATAAGATAGCTGGTTAGTCAATCAAAGATAGTTGAAGTATCTCATTCCCAGTCCAGTAATTTTCCCCCTTTATAATGAAAAATAATAGATAACTAGAAACAAAAATGATTGACACTCTATTCACCCCTTTCCTCAGTATCAGGGAAATGGATATACTATTGTATAATTATATTGTATGTAATAGAATAAGATATAAGGGAAGAGATAGTGACCTCAATGCAGTATTAAGGCTCCAGCCATTTACTTAAATCAGATAGAGAGCCAACTATCTATGTTTTTTCTTAAAGATCTCTAGGAAAGGAGATTCACCTAGGTATCTAGACTCATTATTTGAGAAGAAACAGGAAACATTATCTTAAATTCAATATAACCACTACTGTTGTAGCCATTTCTAATTTTTCTGCTCTCTTTGGAAAAGGAAACGCGTGTTTTTTTTCTTCCACTGAATGATATCTCAAACACATGAAAACTATTTTTAGGCCAGCTCACTGGAAACTTTGCTTTAGAACAATGGATTTTAAATCCTTTATACACTTTGTTCTTTATACTGTATTTCTGTGTCAAGACCTGACAAAGTATGCTCTTTTTCATTGTCATCACTGTTTGCCGAAATGTCTTTTTAGAGCCTCTACGTATGACCACACATGCTGCCAATTGAACAACTCCAGGGGGTCCCATTTACATAACCTATGTTGTTTTATAGACAAATCTGTGGCTTTTGACCCTTCGAGTTACACATAGTTGTGGTTCTGTGGCCCTTCAAGTGAGTTTCTCTTTTTGTTTTCTAAAATAAATTGCTTAAGTAGTCCCATTAATTTGAGTCCAGACATCCTTCTTCCAACCCACTCTCCATAAGACTGCCAGAATGAGTTTCCTGAAATGTGTATGTACAACCAGAAAGACTAGAGTGGGCCCCAAGCTCTCTACATGTCCTTCCCAGAATGTGTAAATGCACGTGTAAGGGACGTGAGGAAGCTCAGCAACAAGTAACAGCAAGAGAAGAATAGTAAACTTCCTTACATTTAAGTGTAACCCAACCCACATACCTTTACATTGGTTAAAGGTGGAAGCTTTACCGACTAAAAGCATTTAAGCACAACCTCTGACCAATTATTAATGGACACTATTATACAGACCGTAGAAAGCTACACTTAACTATAAAAACAATGATTAAAAAAAAAAACTGAGCAGAGACATCAGTGGCTGTACTCTGTGATGCGACAGATTCCACAAATTATTCCAAGCAAGTCATAAAACAAGGAAACAAATAAGCAAGCAAAAAAAAAAAAAAAAAGCCAAAGATGGACTGTGTATCTCTCTGTTTCTATATAAAAGAACACCAAGTTTCTACTACTTCCACCCCATTCGATGACTGTTATTCTCTATTTGGAATTAGCGAGTAGCAGGTACAAGTTTTGGGATTAGGGGCACGGGAGGGACTTTTGGAGTACGCTAAAGCTAATAACAAAACTAAAGGAAAACTACATTAACAATTTACATATATATGTAATATACATTTTAAATATATATATTTCAGGAAAAGGCCTCTTTGTTATTGTAATTTCAGAACAGCAGCAAAGACTCTAGAGCCCAGGATTTCAAGCACTTCCCTGCTGGGTTAGTGACTTAATTTATTTCTTTAATTTGTTATAACCCACAAAAAAACGATATTCTTTGGAGACCACAGTAGCCTGAGTTCTGCATGTATTATTTGCTGTAAGAGATTAATGAGATAGCAGAGGCAATTTCTAATGGAGTCCCTTGGTTTTCATCTCCCGCCTACCCACCCCCGCCTTCAAACTCAGTTGCCAGTTCAGCATTATGAATCTACTAAGTGTTTTTGGCATGTCTGGTGGGGAAAGGGAGAGATGGTATAAACTGCTGGCTAAAAATATAAAAAACCCTTTCCTCCCTACCCTCCCTCTGCATCTGTTAGCTGCAATGCAATAACTGACTCTCTCATCTTACATAAGACATGTATGTTCACATTTAGCTCCAAATCTTCAGTCTTCCAAGACTTGTAATCTGGGGTTTTGGACATTTCTAGGGTCTGATTCGAGTCCCATCTTTCTGTAGAATACCTAACCCACCAGATTATGAAAGTCACCATTATTGCCCTTTCTTGATAATGTTACCTTTCGTATATTACAGTATTTCTGGTATTAAGACATACTTTTTAATCATAATACCTGAAAGAAAAGTAAAAGGTAATTCAAAGCATAGACATAAGAGTTTTGTGTTTTATTTACGACTGTTTGAGGGGAAAGTTAAAGATAAGTCTGCTGCTGATGAGCTACAGGACTCCCTATTTCCACTACAGAGAATAGCCCTGTGGATTCCCCACTGGCTAATAGCGCTACTAACTCTGTAGAATAAGTGACAGTCAGGTGATAAGAGCCAAGAGAATTTTTTGACAAAAGCAGTATTTCTCATAACAGCTGCGGAAAGGCTGCTACAAAAGAAAATTTAGGGATTCAAAACTTTCTCTGACTCTCATTGCAAATTTAAATGGTTACTGTGGCATAATGTAAATTGGGCCCTAGAAATGTTCCTTGGTTGGAAAAATGTTTACTACATGATATTCAGTGAAAAAGAGAAAAATACGAAACTGAATGGTATGAACTCAAATTTGGAAAAGAGCAGAAACAAAGACAAAGTAAAACAATGTGTGTGTATGTGTGTGTGTTTGAAAAGAGAATAAAGGTAATTAGACCAAAATATTAATAATGAGTATTAAGATTATCTATGGTTAGTTTTAATACTAATGTTTTAAAAAACATCTTTTTTGTATTTACCAGAAAATACAAAATACATATTTAAATACATTTTAAGTAGGGAGAAAAAAAAACTTCTAAGGAATTGAAGCCTTAACTGGGTTAACATATTAACACTGCACCTTCTACATTTGCAACATCTTTCTATGAATCATTTTCTTGTCCACCAAAGTTTTCATCTAGCTTTTCAGAGGTTGAAAAATGAAGGCACTAATGATTCAAATGATTCGTCAAATATCACATAAGTGTATCAGAGTTAAGATTAATGAAAACTTTTGAATGCTTATTAAGGACAAAGTATCAGAGCTGGAAACCAGAGTTTCTGGGAGAGTAAAGGACTGACTATGCCATTAGGAAAACAGAGGTTAGAAAGGAGTGTTTCATGGTAAAAACAAAATTTAAAAGAGACCATAATCTGGGAGAAAATAAGCAGGGTAAATTAAATATCCACAGCTCTCACATTAGAGGTTGGGTCTCTGAGGATCGATCGACTCTCTGTTCCTCTTGGAACATGATCCACAATATATATTTTTTAACCAAGAGAAAACCTAAAACATGTACTCCATGAGTAATAATTATTACTAATATTATTGTTTGCATACCATGTACCAAATATTCAGAAAACCTGTGATATGGTATTTTATATTATCATATTTATTTCTCCCCAAATACCCTATTTTTTCATAAGATGAAATTATGGTTTAGAGATTAGCCTACCTATTCGATGTCACATAACTAAAAAGTATGTAATTCACACTTGAACCCAAGTCTGCCTGACCTTAGGGCCTATGCTTTTTCCAACATTCTATACCATCTTACATAGTATAATGGGAACACAGTATACTGTTGAAAAAGCTGGTTGCACTAAGGTAAAGCTAGACTTGCTTTTAGGGAGAGAAATTTACCCTTGGTTAGGAAGCCACTTTAATGGGTATGTTTGGTGAGGAAGGTTAAATTAGTTAGGATATGACAATAGTAATTCAGTGATTTAAGGATATAGAAATTTATTTCTCGCTCACATGATCCAGGATGTATCCGTTCAGAGCATGGCTCTCTTCCACTTGATTATTCATGAACGCAGGCTAAGGTCATCTCTTCCATCTGCAAAATGTGGCTTCTGATATAGTTCTTGTTGTAGCCATTCCTACCCTTGGGAAGAAGGAAAAGGCACAGAGGAGGACACACATATGAGTATCTCTAGGTCACGCTTGGAAGAGGCACCTGTCAATTCCACCCACCTTCCACTGGGGAGAACTCAGTTATGTGCCCATACCTCTAGAAAGAGGACTTGAGTTGAAGAAACACAGTGCAGAGCACAGATTCAGAAGGCAGAAGAAACAAAAAACTGGAGCTAGAGCCAAAAGGGAAGGCCTTCATCAGTCTTGGAGATATTCTGGTATGCGTGGTGCCCAGAGTTTGGGATTGGGGGCATCCAGCCATTTTATTGAAATATTCACTGAAGGTAATCTCAGAAAGCATGAAACTTTGAGAATATTTCAGGTACAAATGGGATAGCTGTGGTAGAGAAGAAAGATCACTGGACTTAGAAGCAGAAATCGAGGAATCTTAATCCAGACCTTGCTACTAACCAGTTCTTTGATTTGGGGTAAATCTCTCCATCACTTCAACCCTCAACTTTCTTTTTTTTAATTGAAGTATAGTTGACTTACAATATTATATTAGTTTCAGGTGTACACTGCACTCAAAGTTATTAAAAAATGTTGACTGTATTCCCTGCGCTGTATATAACATCTTTGTAACTTGTTTCCAACCCTCAACTATCTATGCAGTTAAATAGGGAAATAATATTGTCCCACAGTGTTGTTGATCAATGAAATAAGATAATGTATGTGAAAAGCATTTGAACCTGTAAAGTACTATACAAATATAAGGTAAAACTATATCACTGGCCTGGAAAATGTACAGAATATGAACATTTCACATTTTCTGGGCTATGTGGTCACTTTGGTTAGTGATGGGATAGAAGAGCAAGGGCTGAAAAACACCATGAGGTTTAACCCTGTGACAAAAGAACTATTTGGAGTTAGGAGAAGATTCTGGTGCAAAAAAAAATCAGATGTCAGAATTAGTCTTACGTTTCAAAGGAATTTTGCCAACATTGTATGAAGCTCTTCTATAATATTTGGTACTTTGGGCCAATGAAAAGACCAAGATAATTAGAAGTGCAATGCACAGAAGAAATTGAGCACATTTCAAATTTAAAACCCAGTCAGCTACAAATTTTGCACGTGTATGTATGTGTGTGTCCGCACAAGTGGGCGTGTGTGCATTTAAATGATGCTTTCTAATAGCTGTGATTGCTGTTTTTCCTTTAGAAATGGATTTTATTTGCCTTATGTTCTGTAGAGTTAATTAAATACCAGAGAAATATGTTTACTGTCTCAACTTCCACATACTTGTGAGGATTTTGTCATTGACTTTGGTCCAAACAGAACACCTTTAGAAACGTAGCAACACTTAGCTGCTCTTGGGAAAACCTAATGAGTCATTAACGTATCAATACTGCTATTTTCTGCCTTAATATCCCATCTTCCTCCTTCACCCAGTCTCATTAAATACATATTTTATATATTTTATAAAATTATATATATTCCTTAACACTAGGAAATTAATTCCTAGGTAATTTTAAAATATATCTCCCCTTGTAGGATGCACAGAAAATCCCTCTACGTTTCTTTGCAACTTCCTGTGAATCTGTAATTGCTTTAAAAAATAATTATTTTCCCTAAATATTTGCAATACATAAAAGAGCACAGGAAGTTTGTTTGGAGCTCTGGTTAAAATATTTCTATTGCCTTCCAAATGCAGCAGTAGAAATACTACCCACCAGATCGGGGTGCAAGAGGATTCTCCATTTATATATTATAATTATGCAAAAAGGATTATAATAATGCAAAAAGGATTTCTTAAAAGTGAGGTTTCTTAGTAGAAGGCATGCCTTGATTTAGAAGAAGCCACCATGGGGAAAAAAATTACAGGAGTTAGAGCTGAGTCCTTATTTTTGACAAAACCTCTTAAGAGAAAAACGAATATTCTGCAGAATCATAAAAGTCTTTGGATGGGACTTCTCAAAGTATCAAGAGTCAGCCAGAACACTGTTATTTGGCATTTTAACACTTCAAAAATATTTACTGAACACTTTTTATGTGAGAGCTACTGTGCTAGGCTTGTAGAAAAAGTCAAAGATGAAGATGTCATCAATACCCACCCAGTCATTGAACTCACATCCCCATCCCTTCATCATTCTCTGCATCTGAATCCATCCTAAGGGCTATAGATTCTACCTTCTCAGTAACTCCACACCATTCTCTCATTTTCCTCTCTAATCCCAACAATACTTTTTAGTCATAAGACCAGCTTGTTCCTGGACTGCAAAAAACTGTGCTTCAGACTTGTTTCTAATCGCACCATCAACGTAATTTTTTTTCAAATTAAAAAAAATTATCATGTTGCTCTTCAAATCCTTTACGGCTCACCATTACCTATGTTCACAATTTTTAATTCCTATCTTGTACAGGTGGGATACTGTTTGAAAACAAAATATTACCTCAAAGTAGTAAGTATTTGAAACTGATTAAGTATTAAGTATTGGAACAGGAATTTATTTTATGAATTCCAACTAGTTGGTTATTAGGTCAATCAATGAGAACATTGAGATTATTAAGATTATTACCAAAATTTAAAATCAGGTTTGTGAATAAAGTTTTAGTTGTGAATAAAATTTTACTCTTACATCAAGTTCAATGTCCAGTTTTATTTCTGTGTTTGGTTTAGAATTTTAAGAAATTTTGTTTTAAATCCTAATTCACACTGATAAGTACTTGAAATTAGGAACTGGTTTTTAATAGCTACTCTGCAGTCTCATGATATTTTTCAATTAAATGGAAATGACAGGAGAAGCTTTATTTGAAAGCTGTGCAAAAGGATGTGAACGTGGCAGCACAGGTTCATTGTGTGGGCCATCTCTGGTGTGTTCAAATGTAGGGTTTTTTCTTTTTACATATTTTTACATATCTTTTTTCTAATTAAGGCCCTTTATTCTTTTTTACTGATTTATTTATTTTTGGCTGCACTGGGTCTTTGTTGCTGCACACGGGCTTTCTCCAGTTGCACAACTGCGGGCTACTCTTCGCTGTGGTGTGAGGGCTTCTCATTGCGGTGGCTTCTCTTGTTGTAGAGCATGGGCTCTAGGCACGCAGGCTCAGTAGGTGTGGCTCACAGGCTCTAGAGCACAGGCTCAGTTGTTGTGGCTCACGGGCTTAGTTGCTCCACGGCATGTGGGGTCTTCCCGGACCAGGGCTTGAACTTGTGTCCCCTGCATTGGCAGTTGGATTCTTAACGACTGCATCACCAGGGAAGTCCTGGGGTTTTCTTCTTTGATTAGTTATTAAAATAGTTTTACATATCACAATATAAAACTCAAATCAACAACCACGAAGCAGAATCAAGTCCAAACTTCTTGCACCTTAGCATGGTCTATGAAATCCTCCATAATCTTGTCCTTTGTTTTTTTCTCCAATTGTTTATCTCCTCATCTTTATCCCCAGGCTTAGCCCAACCGTTTCCGATTTTTGAAAGTACCGTGATTGTTCAGCCCTTGGTTTTCTATCTCTTGCTTCTTCCTCTGCCTGTGATGCTCTTGGAGTTTTCTTCTCCATGAAATCTCCACTTCTCTCCAGGGAACTTGGCCACTCCCTCTATGCCCCATCTACTCTAGAAAAGGAAATCTGTATTTTACCTTTTGAGACATTTATTTGTTTTTGGTTTTTTCCCTTCATCCCTCCAGACTTGAGGGAAAGACCCTATGTTACTCGTATTTGGGGTAGATGTGCACTTTGTCACATTAGCTTAGCTGAAACTGTGGTTCCAAGATCCCCTCTACTGGCCATCAGAGAAGATAGTGTGAGAGTTCGTGGCAGAAGTATATCAGCAACCATCCATCTCTGAAGGTTGGTGTCGGGCACCAATGGCTGCTGCAGCTCACAGGCATCCTCACTGATGCTGTGGTGGGAGAGCAGCTGAGCTCACAGCTCCAATTCCTGCCAGATTTCCCCCCGTCACTTCTCATCCGGGTCCAGGCACGTTTGCAGCTCCATGGCAAAGGACAGCCCTTTTTCTGCAGGTTATGCATGTCATTGATTTCATGTGTTTCAGGTTGTTGTTTACAAGTTCCAGTTTGTCTTCACTCTCCTCTGCTTCATATGCATGTTTTCTTCCCAACTGCTGGCCTTGATGACCTGCCATGATTTCAGGCTCATCACCAGATTCAGAAGTAATAGCCTTTCAAAGCCTTCTTCACCAGCACCTACAGTTGGTTAAGGCATAGTCCCTAGAATAAATTCCTTACTCTGTATCACTTGAAGTGTCTTTACTTTATGGGGCAAGACTTATCTTACAAAGTATTATACCCTAGAGCTTATTTCAATTCTTGGTCCTCAGCAGGTACCCATTCAATAAATACTGTTGCCCTCATTAACAATCAGCACTGGTCTATCTGGTGGCAAGAGTAGGGACAGGTGTGAACTGGAGGAGAATTAACAAGGACTTTAAGGTTTAGTGTTACAGCCGTCAAAATTAGAGGTCACTTTAGATAAGATTATGTTCAACGTGACTTGAGGGAAGATAAATGTGTATAAGACAGTGTCTGCACATTTTTCTGGGGAGACCGTGGGTCCACAGCTTTTAATATATCCCAGAAGAACTGGTGTTGTAGGATACCCCATTTTATAAACGTGAAGCTGGGGAATCCCACAAATGGTAATAACAGAATTCAGACAAGAACCAGGGTTTCTGATCTTAAGTCTTGTTTTCTCTCTATTCCAGCATGAAAAATTAGAGAAAACAAAGTTGTTAATGATAGAAGTGCTGTAGCAGAAGAGAGAGAATGAAAGAGACCAGGA
The DNA here is from genome assembly GCF_964374135.1 of Grampus griseus. Classification (NCBI taxonomy): domain Eukaryota; kingdom Metazoa; phylum Chordata; class Mammalia; order Artiodactyla; family Delphinidae; genus Grampus; species Grampus griseus. Next base: position 14,958,504 of record NC_139004.1, read on the forward strand.
ATACTTCTGAGGTCTCTGCTGCATCAGCCTCACTAGTCCTTGTGGGTGCCCACTGACAACTGCACTCATCTGTCTGTCTAGCTTCTGCAAGCACATGGGCACAGAGAAGAGTGTAAAGCACAGATGGATCTCAAGGAGCAGTTCTGAATATGCTCAGAGGTTCCAAATGTTCACTGCCACCTTAGAAATGCCCTTCAGATGGCACAGTTCTCCAACATATTCTGCCAACTCAGACTTCCCACAATAATAAATGCTGTGCTATTTCTCTGGTAACTTGACCCTACTCTTCTGCCTGTCGTATAGCCCTCTTCACTGCCCCCATGCCATATATGGAGTATTAGTACCCTTGTATATAAGATGGAAAAAACATAAATGTTTTTGGCTTTCTCCTTTTAGAAAGGGAAATTTAAATTAAGAAGGTTTATTGAGGAGTTCTCACAGGACCAATACCCATGGGAAAGGGGAGGAAGTGGGATTGAGTACAGGGAAATACTGAACGTCAACGATGTTGCTGCAAGAAAGGTCTCAGCTGACTGCAGAGGGAGCTCTGAAGCTGGAATGACCCTTCAGCATTGTCCTGAATTGAGGTAAAAAGTCAGACCTTTGTACCACCTATATCGACTAGTCATTGGATGCAGGCCTAGTCTTGAGAAAGGCAACTCCCATCAGCCAACGATTAATTCCGGGCAGGGATTCCTCTACGATCTATCAGCCACCAGCACTCCTGGCAGGTGGAAGAATGAGCGCCTGGGTCCTGAAGGGGGTTGGACAGCTCACCACAGCGCATCAACAACCCACTGCTTGTGCCACTCAGATCAACTTGCTTTGTATATTAAGTTTATCCCATCTGGGAGCAGCCCCTTCAGAATTTCTGATGGTCTTGTGTCGTGGGGAAACTTACAGGAGGAAGGTCAGTGAGGTGAACCAGAGCCCCCACTGCTGCAGTGGGTCCTCAACCTCTGTATCACTCCCAATGCTCCTCTACTTCCCACCCAAGTGTCCCACCCTCCACTAACATCACTGCCAAGGTAGCTCTGTGATTCCTCTTCTTTAAGCATTGGTCATTGCAACATCCAAGCTCTACAAGCCATCCCAGCGGCATTTCTTGGGGCTTTACAAGGCTGTTAAATCCTGTGTCACAGAAGAGTGCTCCCATATCAGTACACTCTCCCTTAACTAATTTTACGTCCTAACCCTGTGGTCTAGAACCCTCAGGATTCAGTTCCACGATACTCACCTCGCTCTTGCCAGTGTATGTTAATTAGGTTCTATGACCCTTTCAGAGTATAGTTCTGTCCTTCCCTACCAAGCCCAGCACTTCCCAGCATGTTATATAAAGACTTGGCCCTAATTTCTGGTCTAGTGGCCAGGAAAACAGAGGAGGGGTAGATTCTAACATGATTGAATGCTGTCCTGCAAGACAGAAGTGTCCTCATTGTCTTCAAGAAAGAAGGGAGTGTTGGTGCTTAATAGGGAGGAGTAGGCCACTTCTGCAGGTCCCAAGTTTTGTAAGTATCTGGGATTTTCATATTTTTGGGTGCATTGATTTAGATACTTCAGGGTTAACTCTTTCTCAACAAGGGCTCTGACCTTGGGAAAGCAGATTTCCCAGAGTTGAGAATGTAACCTTTCTGGAGCTTTGTTATCCTTATAATTAAGTCTTGGGGCTGATCTTTGGCCTGCTCTGCCCTCTGGCTCTAGGAGATAAGAGTCCCTTTATGTGTTGCCAGAGACCCTTTGACTTTCACACTTCGCCTTCAGTTGGTGATTAATCACTCTCACCTTTCACTGTCTCTCCAGTGCAAAAATTTCACTCAGCAACAGCCTTCGGATTCCTTTGTCTTTGTAATACTACTGCTCCATCCTCTCACATGCCTGAGATATTGCACCTGCCATTGCACCCCTTCCATCAATATCCCATCCCAGTTTACCATCAGTGGAATGTTAACAATTGCACAGCTGCCGCATGCCAGGGAGTGTGAGCGCTTCACCTACCACCCATGATAGGGTCCCCATCCCCAGCCAGCCCATATGTAATCCAGCTTCAAAATCCCATTTTAGAATCCCGCAGAACACTCCTGACACCAACTGTCTCAGATCAGGTTCCCTGAAAGATGACCGTGAGATGGAGAGTTTCACTGCAGGAAGATAATCAAGGAAATGTGGTGACCATGGTGATGTCACTCAGATCTACCCACAGAACAACCAGCTACAAGGAAAGAAGTTGGATGAGAACCTCTAGATGACATGACTTTTTTTTTTCTTTTGTGCAGCATTCACACTGTAACCATGGTCTCCCTGGGGTCCTCCAGGCCAGTTACTTACCATAGCAGGGGTACTAGAGCTAGAATATTTCTGCCCAACTCAGGACTCCTCTAATGGGCAGTCATTGCTCTGGGACCCCTCATCAGCCTCACTAAGACTTTTTGAGAATTATACTACAGTTTGAGGCTTTTCCTACTCAATCCTACTTCCTTTCTTCTCTCCTTCCATAGGTGTCAGGCCTACAGCCCACACTGAAGGCCCTCCTGCTTCCTCCTGCTTCTTCTGCTCTTTCTCTTTCACAAGAATGTCTAATTCTAGTTTGGCATCTTCTTCTTGGAGGACATTAACTGACACTTGAGTGCTCTTGGAACAGCTCCTATCAGTGACTCAAAGAAGGAAAAGTTGGACCGCAAAGCAGTTCCAATAAAGGGATCCTCTGATTTCATGGGGAGTTCTGGGCCTGGGGTGTCCCATATTGAGACAAGAGGGCTAAACCTCATACCCTGCATCCATGAGTCATTGGATAAAGGCTGCCACAAGAAATGGACATAACCTTGGGGGAATCAGCTCCTGTTGGCTGAAAGTCCCAGGGAAAGACTCAGCTGTGAGCCATTAGCAGCAGACACTCCTGGCAGGCTGAGGGAAGCAGTGCCTTGGTCCCCAAGGGGATAATCTGGGTAGCACATAGCTTCTACTTCAAAGAGGAAACTGAAAACTGTTGTTCTGATGAAAGGACAATGGTAATCCTTTCTGCCCTCTTTGTAAAGGGAGGATATCACATTTTATAAAACTCTGTGGATGAGGAGAGCATATTTCTGGGATTAGTTTTGGGGTCAGGAAGAGAAGCCCATAAGCAGAGTAGTGTTGAGCAAGAGATACACCACATGCTGATGAAGTGAATTTTGTATGGGTTGTATTTCTTCCTGATGTTCTGTGCTTCTGTGGCACGTTGGGAAATGTTTCTTCCTCTTTTCCTTGTAAAGAGGACAGGAAAGATACCATCAGTTATTCAGCCATGCTAAAGTTATCCACAAGGACAGGCTGAAGGGAGTCTCTACTCTTTTTAGTGCCTATAAAGTATTTTCTCCCAACAAATAGAAACAGCAATATCTACAACAACAGCTAACCGAGTGTCTACTAAGAAACAGGATCCCCCATGGTGCTTGCCACACCAAGTCATCTAGTCCCCAGAAAACCCTACAAAGTAGACATCACTATCTCCATTTAATGGCTGAGCCAACCGCTGGTTGGAAGGTTGGTATTTTCCCCCAGCGTCACACAGCCAAGAATCAGTAAACCTGGGGTAAAACCCTGGTTCTCCCTGGTTCTAAGAGCAATTTTCTTTGCACTTTCCTATGCTTTCAAATCCACTTGGAAATCAGAATTCCAACTGTAAGTGCTTTTATTCTCCGTCACAACTCTCAATGTAAAGGAAAGGCAAAAGTCAAAGCCTCAGAGCCTCTGGACTGTCACGATCAAATCCATTGATAACTAACGATCGAGAGATAATTGCACAGGTGTTTGGTAGCAGCACTAGCAGATTTCATCTAAAGATTAGGAAGTTACTCTGTGAATTGTGTGCTTTTGTCTCACAGTACCTCCATTCTCCCGCTGATTATTTTCCCCTCGTTTGGCCATCCTCAGCGTAGGGGCTGCTGCGTGCATGTACACACACACGTGCAAATGCACACAAAGATTCTCCTGCTCTTCAATGACCAGGATGCAGCAGGCTGCTAGGCTCTTTCATTCCTTTTCCATATTCAACCTTTTGATGTGTTGCCTGTACCGTTCTTCCCTGTGAGCTAACAAGGCTGTCTGCGACGAGAGTTTCACGGGCAGCCAATTATAGCAATGATGTGAATGTGATCAGAATAGTGCAGCCTGCTGGGAGACTGTCATTTACAGAATTAAAGGCAACGCAATCATTACTAAAGGGTTTAGTTTGGACAGGAGCTATAACCTTCCAGCCATACATCTAGCCATCTGAATTTGATGGGTTGTTTTTGTGTGTTTCAGGTTGTTTAATTTTTTTTTTCTGTTTTGTAAGCAACGTATTTGTAAGCTCATATTTTAAAATACCTAAGAGTAATGGTAATCTCTTTGCAATAAAATATGGATGAAGGTAGCCTGCTGCATAAAATGCAATGCTGTGAAAAGAATCCAACAACCATTTGAATATATATATGTAAATGAATGAGAGTTGTGAATAGAATTTCAACATGCAAATGAAGAAAATGGAAGAAAATTGTGCCATTCTCTGTGTATAAAAGCCAGGGGTGATGCCATATTACAGTTGTAAATTTAGGGGCTCCCAAATAAGAATACGTAACATTTAAGTTTACAGTAACCCAGCTAAGTCTCTATGATAGTATGTACTGTCCTCAAATGTATATGATCAGAGCACCCATGTTATTCTATAGATTGATGGCAAAATGGCGGAACAGAGTGAAAAAGAGTCTCTTTTATGGCTCAATTTATCCACAGTGAGAAATCAATCCTTATTTTTCTTAATTTACTTCAGTCTTGACAGGAAAGCTGACCTGATTTCTCTTAAGGAATAAGAAAAGCATAGAAAGAGAAATAGCAGAGGAGGGGCAAGAGAAAGGGTGACTGTCTACCTGCCACCCACCAACCCAACAAGTGATGGGCTCATCCAACCGCACCCCCCATTCACCTCAGCCATCGTCCCTAAGTGACCTAAGTGATGCTGGATTGTGCCTGCGACGATTTCCATCAACTATTAAGGAAGACACATACAGGCTTGACACATTCAAGTGTGTTTTCTGACCATGTTGAAACACGAACAGAAGAGTTGTGTGTTTAACCAACATAAGCAGATGTCAAGGAGTGCAAAAATATGCCTCTTTTCAAGTCAGTATGTCTGCGTATTTGTGCCGGCATATGCCCAGAACGTGTGTATTTTGAGTGGTAAACGTGACGAGGAACGAGGAAAGGAACAACAGCGCTCTTTCAAAAAATAAAAAAAAAAGCCTGTTGTAATGTCAGTAAGTTGAGAGCATTTTAATATCACAAGATTTTTACATCTATTCAGGAGGGTGGGAGATGGGCAGGTTGATGTGGGTACCGAAGGGAGAACCCTGCGAGAACGTGGGGATGTGGGCAGAGTTGGTGGCCTGAGTCACAGGCTCACTCTTTTGCTGGAAGGTGACATCAACTTCCCCTGATATAAACATGAGCTGATCTCAAGAAATATCCCTCCAGGGTAGAAAAGAAAGGTAGAAATGGGCTAAACTTGGAAAGAGACTTCGAAATAGGAGAAGATAGAATTCAGTTAGGAATCTACTAACGTAAAGCAGATAGTTCTGGATATTACCTTGGAAAGGAGGATGAGGTGAAATTCCTTATAAAAAGGATAAGAAACAGACTTAACAATGGACCAGGGGAGTATTCTTCAGGCGACCTGAGCAAGGGAGGGCACCAGAAACTAATATTTAAATAGTTGCTTTGTGCCAGGTGCTGTACTAGGCACTTCCTACATATATTATTTAAACTGCATAACAACCTTCTTGAGGAAGGGACAATAGTTCCCATTTTGCCAATGGAAAATCTATGGTGACACAGCTCAAATGCTTTTCCGAGGCTCACATCACTCAACTAATATTCAAGTCAAGCTCTGCCTGACTTCTGGGAGCTAGGACCTAAGAGAGCTTCAGGTACAGTCAACACACCTGCACGAGGTTGGGGGCGGACAACCTGGAAGTTGTCTTTGGGGGGTGATAATTGAATGTCCTAATAAGAAACAGAGATTAGGATGCAGATTCTTGAAGGCACTGAGAATTCTCCAGACTTTACAGTAGTGCCAACCTAAATCTAATGCAGACAGTCTGAGAAACTTGGACTTTATCAAAAGAAGATTAGATGGGGTAGACCCCAAATGGCTCTGAGAAGACTTCTGCAGGTCTTTGGTGAGCCACTGGGAACTCCCTTGAAGTGAGGAACTGCTGTGAGTAGAGTCAGCTGACCACCTCCAGTGCCACACCCTCAGGATCCGCAGAGGCACTCGCGTAGAGGTCCCATTCTTCCCAAATATTTGAGCTGATGTCTGAGCACGTTGAGAGTGCTCAAGTCAGGCCACTTCTGCCACTGCAGAAATGTTCTATTAGGCAGTCATGGCTCTCGGGCTCCCATCAGCTTGGCCGTGACTTTCTCAGAGCTGCAGTCCGAGGTTCTTTCTACTCAGTGTTCCATCGTCCTCTTGTTCTTTTAAGAGGTGTCAGCCCTCTGCCTCGTGGTCTAAGGCTCTTCTTGCCCACCTCTGTTCACTCTGCCATTACTTTTCACAGACAGTCCTCCTTAAAAATCTCTTGTACTTTTAATTCAGTCTTGGCAACTGCTTCCCAGGGAGCTCAAAATGACTCAGTCAGCACTGGTTACGGTTTGAGAAAGCCAATGATAAAATGGGATGGGTGTTTTATGCTAAAGTCAGAGTCCTGCCTGGGAAACCAGGGCCCCTGCACCATGGAATAGGGTTACCCGACTGGATGCCTTGATGACTGTGTCTGCAGACTCACCTGTCCTCTCAGGATCCACAAGCGTGCCCCATCCCTCCCTGTTAAGAGTTAGCACTTTCCATGTGGAAGAAGACACTGCAGAGGTCTCTCCCCTAGAAGCAACAGGTGTCCCCTCAGGACGTGTCACCTCCTCTTCTGGCTGCCAAACTGATCATGACAGTTAAATCCCAGCATAACCCTTCTGGGGGATCGCTTAGACTGATAAGTGAGCAAGGAGACTGCACCTCAAAGAAGCTGAAAGAATTATCAGAAGCCATTGTTGGATTTTACAGGTACCTGTTCAAAGGAACCAGGATGTGAAAAGCAAGAATTTATTGATTTGGGAGCACTTTCTTGGGACACAGGATACAATACTTTGGAAAGAATCCCCAGGACTGATGGCTCTTAGAAGCCCAAAGAAAGCAGTATTTGTCCCTGTTGAGCAAAGATGAAATGTCTGAGTTGCCATAACAAAAGGCACATGAAGGAATAAGAAACCTGAGAGCATGGGCACACTGGGGTGGATAGATCATGTAAGGTCAGGAGACCCACCAGAGCTGTAGCTCCCCTGGAGGACCCAGTGCACACACCATCCACTAAGACCATTGGGAATGTGGCACTAAGAAGGTCAGTGGTAACACTTCTCTGCAGCTCAGGGCTGACAGTAGATGTGTTCACAGATCTTGGCAATGGGAGAGACAGAGGCTTGTAAGAGCTGTGGAGGAGCTGCTATTCAAATGTGTATGAAGAGGTGGATCTGAGTGGTGCCCTGGATGGGCTGGTCTAGCCCTGGACGTGAGCTGCTCCCATCACCCACGAAGAGAAGATTGTTGTGAGTAGTGCGGCTGGTGGACGGTCTGCAACTGCTACACCTGCATGACCTACCTTCGTGTTCACTTCAAGGTCAAGCTTTTCTGCTCAATGACCAAGCATGATGGGGTGGAGGAGGGAGGCATACCATCAGCAGCCATGTGCCCAGTGTGGGACTCTAAGGCGATCTTTGTTGCAGGCACACCCACTGGTCTGGTAGAGATGTTTTTGGAGCTGACTGCTATCTGAGGCTTTTTCTACTCAATCCTCCTTCGTTTCCCCTCTTCTTTCACAGATGTCACACCTGCATCATGATCTGAAAGGTCAGCCTTATTCCTGTTCCTCTTGCCCTTTATACTTTACAGTCATTTCCCTCAATAAATCTCTTAAATTTCTAATTCTGTCTTAGTGTCTTTTTCCCATAGAACCCAAAGTGAATGGATAAAGGAGATGTGGTACATATATACAGTGGAATATTACTCAGCCATAAAAAGGAATGAAACAGTGCCATCTGCAGAGATGTGGATAGACCCAGAGACTGTCATACAGAGTGAAGTCAGAAAGAGAAAAATAAATATCATATATTAATGCATATATGTGGAACCTAGAAAAATGGTACAGATGAACTGGTTTGCAGGGCAGAAACAGAGACACAGATGTAGAGAACAAATGTATGGACACCAAGGGGGGAAAGTGGCTGGGAGGGGGGGTGGTGATGGGATGAATTGGGAGATTGGGATTGACATGTATACACTAATATGTATAAAATAGAGAACTAATAAGAACCTGCTGTATAAAAAAATAAAATAAAATTCAAAAATTTTAAAAATAAAATAATCTAATTTTTATCATTGCTATATTTTTGATTAACTAAAATTTCTGTTAGGTTTTTCACATACTGAGTAATGTGACAAATTATGTCTGTCTGTGCTTTATTACCTTTATCCTCTCGCTGCATCTGATTTCAATATCCAGGCTTTTTCCACAACACTAAGAGATGGTCTTGCCTCATTATAACCAGTTAAGTTACTTAACTTCCCTGAGTCTTCATTTGCTTGTCCATGAATCAATACTTGGAATGCATCTCATAGTGCTGTTTATGAAGACACAGAGAAAATGTATGTGCAAGTCCTTTTGTAGTTTCTTGCATACAGTAGATGCTTAATATGCTATAATTATTATTAGTAGTAGTTGTTGTAGTAGTAGTAGACACCCTGGCATCAGGTACTGAAACATGACATACCCTAAAATCCTTATAGGAGACTTGGAAAATACACAAAACTTAAGTCACTTAAGGAACAAGATGACTAATCTTGGTCATTTTATTTGAGCCCACCTGAGGTAAACTAAGCACAGTCCAGACAAGAAGAACCACCAAACCCACTCATAGATCTGTGAGAAATATTTAATGATTGTTCTTAAGCCATTAAGTATGGGGGAATTTGTGAGGTATCAATTGCTAATGGATACACAGAATAATGTCATAAAATTTTGATAGACTACATTTTATGTTGACGTTTTGTTACGGATTTTTAAAAAAATAATCTTTTCATTTTGCAAATTTTTTCATCTCTACTAGTTACTTTTTCCAATCCCATCAAAATTAACAGCCTGATATATATCCTTTTCACAACTTTCTCCATGCTTTTAGAATCACATGTGCACTGATTTATTGGTTTTTTTCTAAAGGTTTCGTTTAAGGAATCATAGTGTATATAGTTTTCTTTGTCTTGCTCTCCTAACAGTGCAGTCTGGCAACAATTCCAGTCAATAAATATAGATATAGCCTATTCTTTTTAAAAGCTCCATATGAACATGCCACAGTTAATTCAACCATTTCCCTAATCATGATTATTCAGGTTTACACCAATTTCTTGTCACTATAAACAAGGCTATAATAACCATCCTTTTATCTATCTAAACATCTTAGCTTTAAACTAATTCTCTCTAAATTATTTCTAAACTTCTAATATCCATATATACAGGTGCTTTTATTTCTAGGACATGACGAAGACCCAGAAGAGATAGCTAGGTCAATAGGTATGTGTATTTTTTTAAACAGATGTTTCTATAATAGTTTTCCATAAGCGTGAAGAAATTGACATTACCACCAGCAATGTGGGCTATGCCCTTCTCTCCAAAATTCACCCCTGCCACCATCTCCTCCATCTCTAGGTCTTATCATTGCATCTGAATTTTGCATAACCATACACATGGGGCCCGGATTCTCGCTCCAGGAACACCAGCATGAGACAAAAGTTCTCTGCTTCCCAAGCTCTTCTTTCTTGCTCCTGACATTAGGGAAGGGCTCTCTGACCACATCAATGGTCCATTCAGCCTAGCCTGCTGTGCTCCAATCTGGCTGTTGCCTCCCACGTGTGAGATCCACACACTCCACCTTCTCTGTCCTCTGGCAGGCTTGAGCAGTCCTCTCCCCAAAGAGGAGAATTGTCCTTCACCTCCACTTTCCTGGGACTTCTTGAGTTCCCAATATCTTAACAGATATTTATGGAATTCTTTGTTTCTCCTTTTAATTCTCTCTGCTTTTATTATCCAGAGTCTTCTCTACCTAAAGCTCTTTGGGAAAAAATCTGCAGGGCAGGACTTGAGGACGATCTGAACACTATACAAAAGCCCTATGTACTTAAAATACTCCTTTATTTCACTTGCTGCACATTGACTATGTTCTGGGGAAAAGCTTCCTAGATCATTCTTTTCCTTTAGGGTCCATGGTCTTAGCCCATAACTGGCCTTCCCGAGATGTTTGGATTTGTAGTGTCCACAGCCTGGGATCCCCTTTAGAGCCGGAAAAGGTCATCCTTATGTATGGGTGCCAAGGAGGAGTGGCTTTTCTTCATTATCTGTTCTTCTCTAACAGGAATTTTCAATATTGACTAAAGAATGGTCCTCACACTAACATTATCTGATCCTATCCTACAAATGAGCATATGGTCAATTGTAAGAGAAATCTAGAAAAGCCTAAAAGAAAAAAAAAAGATAAACTTGGAAAAACGTGAATAGTTTTTGCTTCTTCTTTCAAATATGATTTCTTTTTTTCTGGAAGACAGGGTAGAGAGGATGAAGAAGGTGGAATTTCAAAGCAGCATCTGCAGTGATACGCATATGAGTACAGGCTGTGGTCACGTTCTCTAGCCTCTACGACATTGGCAGTGGCAAGAGAAAATGTGTGTAACTGAGGCTAGAATAAGCCTTCTTCCTTTCAATCTGTCTTTGACCCTGAATTATTTACTATTCTTAGAAGAACAATACAGATCAATGTGATTGACATCACAAGAACCAAAGATTTTACTTTCATGGAAACCTTTCAAAAAGTCACAGTGGATGAGCTAACCCAGCTGGGGACACAGGTACAATTTTCCTCTCTCTGTATCATCTTTTCTGACTAGGCAGGCAGCTGAATGGCTCCATAAGTGAGAGACCATTGTGATAGGAAACAAGGTGATGATTTGTCTCAAACAGGATGAATTGACACACAATCACCTTGTAGAGATTTAAGTGCCAAAAACACAGTTGGAATTTTGATGAGTAATAATTATTAAATCTGAATAATTGAGTATATCTATTCTTAGGGATTATTTGACCCAATAATTATTACCCAGGAAAATTAAGTGTGTGTTTGAAATCCACATTTTATCACCAATGATGAGCCTGTCAATTCCATCCCATTAGCCAGTTTTTCTCACAGGCTAATGTTAATATTTAAAAAGTCACTGGAAATCACAGTTTATAACCATATATACTTACAGGGTCTGTGGATTATAAACTATCAAAATAATTTACTACTTACGTACAGAACATCTAACAACCTAATTCATTTGAAAACAAATATAATCTAACCAGATAGCATTTCACACTTCTCATTCCAACATCTTCACTACAAGAAAGGAAAAAGACAAGGAAACAAGTCAACATTTCCCCTAAATTCTCACAACCATTTTATTCTTAGCCCTTGGTTATGAGTAAGATGAAGATTTGAGAAATAAAGACCCTTGCCCAGTTCACTGAGCTGATCAACGATACAGGCAGGATGGAACCCAGATCTGAGTCAGAGTCACTAGCCCAGGCTCTTCCTGTGTTTTCCAACATAAGGGATCTGCTTCACTAGGAGAGTTGACCAGAGTGCCAGGGACAAGGGCACCCATGACATAATTCAATAAAAGAAAAGAAAAACAAACCAAACCAAAATTAAGCCATTAAACTAATATTTCATTTCAAGCTATATGTAGAGTAGAATCCAGCAGTCACATGGATTTTTCAATATAAACTGATTATTTCAGTGATATTTCTTGCTTGTGACAGCTACTTTATGTTGTGTTTCCCCATTCACTGGAGTTAAAAACATTTTCTGTTATTGCTACAAGGAACTTTCAAAGGAAAATTGAGAAGAGCACCAAGCTGGGGCACAAACAGACAAGTCACTGGGCAGAGGCAGAAGCTTAGGAATAACCAAAAGCTGGCATGATGCTGGAAACAGCTGCAGCACCTTTCATTTTATTCAGTTCATCGTATTTCAGCCATCAAACCAGGTGGGCTAGAGGAACTGAAACAGAGTCCCCCCAAACCTGAATTCCCCTGCCAAGGTTACGTTTAATCTCTCTATCGAAAACTTTATTCCTTTCTTGTCCTGCCCCTCTTCCCCTCAGAATTAAGGAGTATCAAAGAAAAGGGGGGACTGAAACCAAGCAGGACCCCACCAGGCCTTCCCAGGTACAAATACCCCTCCATGTTCTCTGTTTCATTTTTGTAGGAAAAAGGCTTAGTCTCCTAGGCCGTCGCCAGTTCCAAAGAGCAGACTCAAGCTCTAACTATTAGAACAATAGACTCTAGTTCCTCCTGAAGCGATATACATAACAATCTGACACGTATCTTTGAGTTGTTCTGCAGAAACTAAGACCCCCACTCAGGGGAGGATGGTAACTACATCCTGACCACAAGCATGTAGACCCCAGACTGGCTGGAACCAGAAGGCTGATGACTGAGATTCCCAAAACATCACCCTGTTACCTCACAACCAACTGATCAGAAGAAGGTCTATGAGCTGAACACGCATCTTACAGCCCCCCTCTCCTAAGACTGTCTTTAAAAACCCTTGCTTGAAAGCCACCGGGGAGTTCAGGTCTTTGGTGCGTGAGATGCCCAGTCTCCTTGCTTGGTGCCCTGCAAATAACCCCTGACTTTGCTGCAAATACCTGCACTGCAGGAACATGAGCCCTTGCTCAGCAACAGAACAAATAAAGTGTAAAGTTATCTTCAGGATTTTGCCAAATGTTTCTCTCAAGAAAAGATGACTCAGACCTGTTATATCATTGTGTTACTCACAAGGTCAAGATACAAAGGCAGCCCTTGGTGACATGTCAGACCAAGTACTAAGACTAGGGGTCCTGGACTGACGGCATGGACAACTTTCAGGTAAGCACCCTAAGTGGGTTCTGCTTGGCACCATGAATTTTATTAGAAATTAGCCCATGGGCTTCCCTGGTGGCGCAGTGGTTAAGAATCCACCTGCCAATGCAGGGACACGGGTTCAAGCCCTGGTCCGGGAAGACCCTATATTCCATGGAGCAACTGGGCCCGTGTGCCACAACTGCTAAGCCTGCGCTCTAGAGCCCGCGAGCCACAACTACTGAGCCTGTGCATCGCAACTACTGAAGCCCGCGCACCTGGACCCTGTGCTCCGCAGCGAGAGAAGCCACTGCAATGAGGAGCCCATGCACTGCAGTGAAGAGTAGCCGCTGCTCGCCACAACTAGAGAAAGCCCGCACACAGCAACAAAGACCCAACACAGCCAAAAATAAAATAAATTAATTAAAAAAAACATTAAAAAAAAAGAAGAAATCAGTCCATGGTAAAGAACATGTAGATTTAAACTAGAAAACACTCAGAGACAATATTTATGTATAAGCAGTAAAAATAGATCACAGAGATTTTATTTAGGATGACCAGATAGAAATACAAGGCAAAAAAGGAAAAGTTCCAAATTCTAATTTTTTTGTCTTCAATACAGGTCTATTAGCATTTGTTTTTCAAATCACCAGTCATATCGTTCATCTAGTGGCACTGTCAACTATTATTTTAAAATAAAATAGAATAGAAAATAGTAGAGTATATTGCCCAAAATAAGTATTGTTGTGGTAAAGTTTTACTTGTCATACATGTAAATGTGGAAGTAAATTTTTTAGTACTGGGTCAAACTCTCTAAGATTTCTTAGTGTGTGTTACAACAAAATTTGAAGGTTATGGACCTAGATGACATCTAAGGTGACTTTCAGCTCTGAAAACCACGATTCTGCTTTTGTCCAAATTGGTGGCATCCAGTTCAACTTTTTGCAAACCCTGAGTTTCCTGGAGGGTGGTTACAAGTGGCCTCAGAGGGACTGATATATCAGAGCTCTAATCCAACAAATCCAGGGCAGCTCCACTTTCTTCTCAGGCATATCTCATATTATTAAGCAAGATATGCATTGAAGAACAACACAGCTCCTAGAACAAAAAATATAACTCAAGATGTGTGTTCTGGGCATATGCCCCAAAATCTGGAGTCAGTGATCTCCCACACAAACAGGGGAAGATGCTGAAATGTACTGAACTCCCACGATCGGCCAAATACATTATATATCCTATGTATTACAAGTTATACATATTATTTTATTTTCATAACCCTCTTAATTGATTATTATGTCTCTCCTCCCTCTTTTCATAGTTGTATAAAATAATCCTTAGAAAAGTAAATGAATAAGTTGCTTAAGATTATGGACTTGGATCGGGTGGATTTGAACCAGGTCCGTCTAATTGTAAAGCTTATGTACTTTCCACTGCACTGCTGTCTCCACAAACTAACATATTCCCCTCATCACCAATGCTGAGAGAAACAAATGATGCCAAATGCTTTTAGAAAATGCAATTTGAATTTTCTTTAAGATGACTAAGGGTTTTGGAAGCTGGGTTGAACCAAATACTACAGTTGGAAAATTTTTAAATGAGAAGTGGAAGAGAAAAGGCAAGAATGTAGAGAGAATTATAGACAGATAAGGTCCCTGATACCAGACACATCCTTTTAAAACTACACTCTGAAAAACAAAGTTTAAAAAAAAAGGCGGGGGGGGGGTGTGTGTGTGTGAAATGCTGAATTCAGCTTCACAAAGTAATGAACAGCTGGAGTGTTTCTGCATGATTTCCCCTAATGTAACAAGTTTGGAATTTTTAAGTTTTGGGGAGGAGAGATGAGATGAAGTTCATGTTAGTTCTTGGTTATCTTTGTAGTAGTTACCTTTTGACACCTAGAAATCTTCACCTTGAAAGTCTAGATAATTGCGAGTCATCCCCAGGGCTTAGAGCATTAATAGTCCCACCTCAGGACCCGTTACCCATGGAAAGTGGAGGCATGTCTTGGCTCCCCGGGCACAGCCCACACCTCTTCACCAAGCATTTCAATAAGGACAAGTTCACGGGAGACCTTCCTCAAACACTGAGCTTCTGGTTCATTCAAATTTCTATTAGGCGCTGCTGGAAGACACTGTGGAGACAGGACAGAGGCGCCAGCAAACCATGAACATCTGAAGAGTTTAGCTGAGTGCATCAGGATCTGCTCCAGAGGTATGATGACCTCTTCTCATTTGCAGTGACAGAAACTTCTATTTCAAGACTGGCAGGGGCCCCACCAATCTACCAGGTCACGTTTCTAGGCAAAAGATGAACGGTACTGTTACAGTCTTGCCACGTTTTATAGAACATTGCTCAGGCAGTAAACTGGCTTGAGTAAAACATGAAGCTCCTGACTCTGATTCCAGTGCCCCCGTGAGATAGTTTCAGCGCCCATGGGGGGTGGTAAAGAGGGCGCGATTCTCCCCAGTCGAGTGACTAAACAGCAGTTGTTCCCATAGGCAAGCAATACAAATGACTCTGCTTCTGAGATAGGCTTACAACAAATCCAAACTAATCTTTGTGAGACTGTGCTCTAAACGAGTAGTGTTAACAAGCACTTACTAAGACAGTTGCATTATTTTCTCTCCTCGGGATTTCAGAGCCCAGCAAACCCCTCTCACCCGCCCGTCTCCTTATTTTGTCATTCCATTGCAGCATCTTTTTTTCACTTCTACAAAGAAAAAAATGCCAGGAATCTGCACAAAGATGTGGCTGTTAGAAAAAAGAAAGAAACTGTTCATTCTTATTCAGGGCATGGACTGTAGATTCTACCTAATTATTTAGTACAAATCAGTAGATGACTTTGATACACAGGAGTTATGTAGGCACACCAAATCCCTGAGTCCATCACCTCTTTAACATTCAGGAGGTGAGAGAATGAGCTAGAAAGTCCAACTCAAGGTCTCATGCTGCCTGTAAGATTTCTCTTCTTTCTGCCAGTGGCCTTTTAATTCAAATAGAGCTGCTTTCCTGAAGGGTTCCTGCCATTATCCAATTCAGTATTCAGGATTGCTTCCCCCAGCTTCCAGCTTCTACCTGATCCAAATCAGGCCCAACTTGGTCACTCTTGTAAGCTGATAAAGAATTAGGTATAGGCTGTGACAAATGACTGATAAAAGAAACAAAGAGGTACCAGTTATCTGCTCAAATAATATTGGAGAAGTATTGAGACACGGTGGCTATTATTTTTATCTCGCTTCCATAATGTGTATATATATATATATATATATATATATATATATATTTTGGTGACAACTTCCTGGTTGGGAAAGGAGGAAAACAGTACTTGCAGGAGCAGAAGACCATCAGAATGAAGTTTTGACCATCTTGATGAGGGAGAAAGGTTAGTTAAGAGCCTAGAACTGCAGAGGTTGGATGAATTACTGTGTGGAAAATGTACCCGCTCTCTTTTCCTTACATATTCCTTAGATGTCTGCCAATACTCCTTACTCTCATTCTGTTGCTCTTATGTTCTTTTCCTCTTCTCCCCACAAGCAAACAAATAAATTTTAAAAAGACAACTCAATGTCAGGGTCCCAACAAGAAATATATCAGAAAGTAGTACAATCTGAAAAGAGCAGGAAGTTGAGGTAAGGTGCCTGAGCTGGCATCCTGGCTGGGCCATTGTGACAGAGCTGCTATGTGAGCTCCTAAGTAATTAGAGATAATAATTTTTTGTTCAGTACGCCCTTCCTCCCCGCCAGTTTGGCACTATACCTACATATATGGTTGCCTCTGTCAAGAGAAATAGGGACAATAAAATGGTTTGCAGTGATCAAACAACAAAACATGGTATGATTTTTATCTCTTAGTTTCAAGGCAAGTATCAGTACAACGTAAACCTGGGCTGCTTCACTCATTGATTTCTCCTATTGAATGAATCTCTTTCATTCATTCCTTGGGGTTTGCTTCATCTCTTTTGACTTAATTTTGTGCCTACGCAGCGCTTCTCTGCATTTCACAAATTCTTTAGGCATGTCTCCCTATCTGCAGTTTTTGAATCAAGAGCAACCTGATGGGGACTTCCCTGGTGGTGCAGTGGTTAAGAATCCGCCTGCCAATGCAGGGGACATGGGTTCGAGCCCTGGCCCAGGAAGATCCCACATGCTGCAGAGCAGCTAAGCCTGTGCGCCACAACTACTGAGCCTGCGCTCTACAGCCCGCCAGCCACAACTACTGAAGCCCACGCACCTAGAGCCCGTGCTCTGCAACAAGAGAAGCCACCGCAGTGAGAAGCCCGCGCACCGCAGCGAAGAGTAGCCCCCGCTCGCCGCAACTAGAGAAAGCCCACGTGCAGCAACGAAGACCCAACACAGCCAAAAATAAAATAAATTAACTAATTAAAAAAAAAAAAAAATGAGCAACCTGATGGCTCTATTCACAAATGCTCTGACTTTTCTGAAAGGTTCAAGTACAGGGTTTCAACCAATTCCCTTTTACATTGAAATTGCTCCGGAGAGATCACGCTCCTGGGAGCTAAGACTCAGAGCAAGAGACAGACACAAGACTATGTTTGTATGACATAGAACCAGTCACCTTTTAATTAACTGTTCATCAAGAAAAATATTCTAGCCAGTGAAGATGTCTGTCAGAAAAGTTGTTTGGCAAATTATATGAAAAAAAAACCATCATGTATGTTAATTTTTTATTATTTGTCCTAGTAGATGTAGACTTAGAAATATAGACATTAGTTAGAGATATGTAGAAGAAATAACAGATAAAAGAAATTCACTGATTATTTCTCGGGATCTAGAAAAAATGTGTTTTCAGTGAACACTCTATGGAACACTCTGTTTTTTACTCTATGTAGTGAGTAAAAAATTATGTATTTGATATACATATTTCTTAATGAGATTTCAACAAAAGGAACAAGACATAAGAAAATTGACAGCTTTTTCTTTAAAAGTGAAAATTAGGTTTTCATTTATTTTTATTATTTGTCTATGATTTCCCTGTTTCTTCCTTTGCCTTTTGCCTCTAAAGGGCAAAGTAGCAAAATTCCAGAGTCCAGCTGTACTCTTTAAACTCATTCACTTAGCCCTTCCTGAGACAGACTCCAATGTACAGGTAAACACCAGCTTTGTTTTTTCCAAGTTCTGTCCTTAATCTACCTTCATTTAAAATGTTCAAGGACTGATGATCCATAGAGTGAAGTGTGCAGGGTTTGTAAATGTCCTCCCCCTTCCCTTTATTCCTAACTTTTACCCATTTTTTTTTCTCATTAGCACTGCACTCGGACCACAAATGAAGGAAGAGACAGTAAAATCTGTTCAGTGTTTTGGTAGGAAGATCAGCTGTATTAGAAATTAAAAGGCGTGTCTCAAATAAGGTATGGGATTCTCTGTGGTTTTGCATATTCGTGATTAAGAGTTAGCTGTATTCCACCATAACCACCAGCCGAATGAAAGCATAAGAACTAAGTCTCTGAGCTGCAACATCTAATTTAATTCTGGGGATACTCCAAAAAGGGCCACTGTGTAAAGCAATAAACCAGGGTCTTCTGTTTTCTCCTTTCTCCCCACCCACCTCTAATGAAGGGGTAGCCCCTCCACGTAAATTTTAAAAGCAAATTTGAATGTTCTTCCTCTGCTAATAAGCACCCAGATGATCAAATACAGACATTACTCACACAATATCAGCACTGCTGAAACTACAAACACATCATTTTCTATTGCAAGCTGAGCAAGAAACAGCTATTTTTACGAATCTGCCGAGTGGTTTGTTTGTGTACATAGGGAGAGAGTGAAAATCACACCAGACTGAAAATCGTATTACACACATGAGGAAGATGACTTAACAGTCTGTGCACAAGTGTTAGATATGGAACGAAGTTCATCTGAGCCCTTAACAGCAGCAATAGACTCTAGGACTTTTCAATGGAAAGGTATTGTTAAGGAACAACTATTTTGTTGTTGATGTCATGATGATGATTTTTTTGTCTTGGTTTTCTGTATTATTTTAGATCAATTGGTATTGGGGCTTTGTCAAGAAACGTATTTGAGTAACTAATAACTGGTGACTACTCTTCTAGGAGTTAGTCCCCCTCTTATAGAAGCAAAAGCAGAATTTTATATATAACCACGTCCTTGGTATGGTCCACATTCATTATGGTATTTGAAAAGGTTAGAGAAACCCACGGGGTGTTGTTTTTAGAATTAAATGAAATAACGTCAAATAAATTAGAAATGATGGGCACATATTAGATGTTCTATAAATGTTAGCTATAAAGGATAATATATTTCCAAAGTCTGATGTTTCTTCTTCCTAAATGGAATGTTCCCACTTTTGCTTCTCCATCATTCCTCATTCAGTGACATTGGGATGAGTAATTAATTGGTCCAGCCCCTTTCAATTTTTGTCCATCAGTCTGTCTCTCTCTGTGTCACTTTCCATATACAAAATGCAAAATATAAAGTTCAAAATGAAAAAAAGAAGTTTACTAGTTAGAGAAGAACAATTTCTCAAGATTCTTGTCAGAGAAAAATACACTTACCTTTTTAGTTTTTTTGTTTGACTTATTAAATTTTTAATCATGTTTGGTGAAAGGGGGGGAGGGGCAAAAATAGAAAATTAAACCCTAGGCGTTTTGCATGGGCAAACCTCTCTCTGAGTTAAAATAACCAACAACTTAGTCATTAAGATAAAATGAACTTAACTTCAGACACTGTAATCTCCACTATCTCAGTGTCCTCCATTTGCTTATGGCAATAAAACTGTGTTAAATATGTATTATTGGGGAAAACTCATATTTATCTTATATAGTGTGATTTTCGACTCAGGGGTGCCTAGATATCAATGATAAATGAAAAATATCTCGTATCTTTCTAATATACCCACATGTCTTTGCTAACACAAATGATCTGACAGAAAGCGATCATTTTAATATTTCAGGAGATTAGGTTTAGCTTTGCACGTGCATATATATGTACACATACACACACATGCCACACACATATATAAATATATGCATATATCCACATATACCTACACAAACACATATGTGCAAAGGAAGAAAGTTATACCAAAAATATAATGTCCTTTTAAAAAAATTAATATTTATCACAGATCTCACAGTTGATGTTTTTGGCAGTCCTATCTAAGCACACAGATACCATCCAAACAAGTTATAGAACATTTCCGTCACTAGAAAAGTACCCTTGAGTGCCTTTCCAAATTCCCATTCTCCAGAGACAACTTACTTTCTAAGTTCTATCACTGCAGATTAGTTTTGCCTGTCCTTGAAATTCAAATGAATGGAAAAATACAGTATGTTTTCGGCTTCTTTTACTCAACATAATGATCATTTTATGTTGTTGAGTTTATCATAATTTGTTCCTTTTTATTGGCATACTATATGAATAATCCACAAATTATTTACCCATGTTTCTGTTGATAAATATGTATTTTTTTATTTTCTGGCTATTCACAATGAAGCTCATATCAACACCTTATAAAAGATGTTGTATGGACATATGTTTTTAGTTTTCTTCTATAAATATCTAGGATTGAAATTACAGGATTAAGGGTAAATATATGTCTAACTTTGTAAGAAGTTGCCAAACTGTTTCCAGTATGATTGGATCACTCCTATCAGCAGAGTATTAGAGTTCCAAATGTTCCACATTCTTGCAAATATTTGGAATTGCTAGTCTTTTTATTTGGTCAACATAATTGATGTAAAATAGTATCTCATTATGGATTTAATTTGTTTTTCCCTTACAACTAATGATGTTGAGTATATATTAATGTTTATTGACCTTTTTTGAGAAGTATATCTTTAAGCCTTTTAATGATTTTATATTGGTTTTTTTTTGCCTTTTATTGTTGTTTTGTAGAAGTTCTTTATATATTTTAGATACAATTCTTTTGTGAAATATATACATTACAAGTATGTTTTTCTAGTCTTAGGCTTGCATTTCCATGTTTAATTGAGTGTACAGTAAGAAGAATATTTTAATTTGGATGAATTCCAATTTATCAATTTGTATTTTCTTTGTATTTTTTCTAAGAAATCTTTGCCTATCTTAAAATCACAAAAATACTCTCCTATGTTTTCTGTGAAAAAGCTAAATGATCAAAAATTAGTTATCTGTATGTGGGTGACCCTATTCCTGGACTCTCTACTGTGTTACATTGATCCATTTTTCTATCTGAATACAAATACCACACTGCCTTGATTACTGCAGCTTAATGTAAGTTTTGAAATTATATAATGTTAATCCTCCAACTTTGTTCTTTTTCAAAAGTGTTTTGGCTACTCAAGTTACTTTGAATTTCATATGAAATTTAGAATCAACTTATCAATGTTAATCTCTAACAAAAAAACCCATAACTTCTGGAATACTGATAGGGTTGCACTTATACTATAGATGAACTTAGGGAGAACTGACAGTTTAAAAATATTGAGATTTTTGACCTGTGTACAAGGTATATCGTTCCATCTATTTAGACCCTCTTTAATTTTTCTCAGGAATGTTTTGTAGTTTTTAGTGTACAAACCTTGAAAATCTTAGGTCAAATCTCTCCTTTCACATTTTTGATGCTATTGTAAATGGTATTGTTTTTCTCATTTTCTATTTCCATTTGCTTATTGATAGTATATAAAAGTATAATTGATTTTTATACATCAATCTTGTATCATGCAAGGTTGCGAAACTCCCTTGTTCTAGTGGCTTTATATAAATTCCACTGGATTTTCTACATAGACAATTATGTCATCTGTGAGCAAAGACAGTTTTACTTCTTTCTTTGTCTTTTATTTCCTTTTCTTGCCTAAATGCACTGGCTAGACCCTTATGGACAATGTTGAGTGAAAATGATGAGAGCAAGCATTTTTATTTGTTGTCTGTTCCTCATTTTAGGAAGGAAGCATTCAGTGTTTCACTATTAAGTATCATGTTAGTTGTATGCTTTTCCTAAATGCTCTTTATTGGGTTGAGGATGTTCCATTCTATTCCTAGTTGGCTGAGGTTTTATAGAAATAGAGAAATGAGTGTTGGATTTTGTCAAACGCTTTTTCTGTGCTTACTGAAATGACCATATGAATTTGTTAATATGTTCAAGTACATTTAGTAATTGATTTTCAAGTATGAAAGCAACCTTGCATTCCTGGGATAAACTCCACTTGGTCCTGATGTGTTATTATCTTTTTAACATATTGTTGAATTCATTTGGTAAAAATTTGTTTAGAAATGTCACATCTATGTTCATGAGAAATATTGGTCTGTAGTTTTCTTTTCTTGTGTTTGTCTGCCTTTGGTAACAGAGTACGTCTGGCTCATAGAATGAGTTGGGAAGTATTCCCTCCTTTTCAATTGTCTGAAAAAGTTTGTGTAGTATTGCTATTAATTCCTTTCTTCTTTCTTTAGGTTTAATTTGTTGCTCTTTTCTTAGTTTCTTAAGGTAAAGGCTAAAGTCATTGATTTGTGAATTTTCTTCATTTAATAACAAGCATTTAATGTTGTAAACATTCCTCTTAATGAATGCTGCATTAGCTAGATCTCACAAATTTTAATATGTTAAATAATTTACTTTTAATAATTGCAATATTTTATCATACTTATGCAGTCTTGATTTAATGATTTCAGTTTTCTGTGCTCTTAGTGGTTTTTGAATAAATTTCTATGTAGATTATAATTGATTTGCTTCTAATTTTTTGTAGAGATTTGTTATTGCTTTTATAATTTTTAGCAGTTCTAAGACCATTTAAAAATCATTCTATTTCCAAATAAAGTAAAAGAATGAAACCTATTACTTAACCATTTTAAAATCATTCTATCTCTAAATATTAAAGGCAAGAATGAAACCTTTAACACGCTTTTAGTTCCCATGCTTCCATTTAATAGTGCTTGGATGCATTATCTACAACTTTAAATACTATTTTTATGTATAGCATGAATACCTACTCTTTCAACAGTTGTTTTTTGACATTTAGATTTGTAATATTTATAAAACATTTACAAAAATTATTTTCACTTACCTTCACACTTAGCTGGCTTAATTAATCAATTCTTTACTATGATGATTTGCTCATTTTATGTTTTCTCTTTTGAATCATTTCTCAGGTAACTAGAGTAAGTCTTAAATAATTTTATTTCTAAAAAGTTCACTAAGGTAGTACATTTTAAGTCCTGTTTCTATAGCAAAAATTTTTTAAAAATCAATATATTTCTATTGCCTTCACAAGAGAAAAACTTTGCTTTTAAATTATTTAACCAAAACTTTTCCCCTCAAAACTCTGTAGATGGTCTAGAGAAATCCTTCACTGCTTTCCAATTACTCTTACACTAAAAGTTTTAGAAGAGATATCTAAAGTCAACCATGTTTAAAGAATTTTTTTAGATAACCAATTTATCTTTCTATCAGAATACATGTAAAATTTTTGCTCTTAATTTTCACATTTCAAAATTTTGCCAAGATGGGTTTTAGCTTGGCTCCTTTTAATTTTGCTTGGAATGTAAGGAGCCACTTTGATTTGAAGACACTGGTCATTTTTTCCCAGAGTATCTTCTTGGATAAATAATTGATTATTGCATCTATTCCTTTTTTCTTTTCTTTTTCAGGAATACCAATATTCTATGGGTATGACATAAGTCCTTTTTCCTCAATGTCTATCATCTTTCTAACCGTCTGTCCTATTATGTGTATTCTTAGAGGGTTTCTCTGGTTTGTTTGAAGATCAAAACATTCAGTCTCCTGACTATTCATTTGGTTCCTTGCTCTCTTTGATGAAGATTTTTATTTCTGCTCTTGTGCTGACTGTGTCCTTGCGATTCTTTTTTCAAATCTCACAGCTTTTTCTCCATCACAATACATTTTGCTCAGTTCTTTGGTCTTTTTCTCACATGTTTCCTTCTGCATTCCACTGAGGCCATCCAGGGTTTTCTAAAACCATATTCTGGCTTCTCTAGAAAATAACATTAAAAGATGTGCTGGTGTTTTGAATGTTTGTAACGATGCTTGCTTTTTCTTTATTTGCCGTGCGTTTTTTGCATACCAGCCATCCTGTAATGAGATTTCTAGCCAGAAATAATATTTTTTAATAAAAATGGTTTGTAGACTTCTCTTGGTCCCACTCAGTGTCTTCTTGAGTATTGGTAAAATCCTTTTTGGAATTTGAGTCTGGAAAATATTCATGGTCACTCTTCCTAGTAAAAGTTCCAGAACCTAGTTCGCATTGAACTCATGTTATTCTGCTAAATTACTTGGAGTTAATTCTATCTGTGCTATTTCTTTCACACCCTGAACCTACTGAATACATGCAAAAAAAAACCCAAAAGTGCCAAATTTCCACTCTCAATGCTCTTTTTGTCTATATGCTAATCAGTGTGGTATACTTCTTGGAATCATACCTCTCGGGACACAATATACTATGATATACTGTTTCCCATCCACCCCGATTGCTGCCTCCTTACATGTTGTTCTCTGGGAATTGTTTCAAAGTGTACACACAAGACAAGATGCCAGTGGGCAAGGGGACACGTAGAAGTACTCTGCCTCAGATGCAGTGCTCACAAAGCAAACTACTTGCTTTCGTTTGGTACAACCCAGAGCCTCTGAATCAATGTCCTACTTTTACAGGCTGGCAGTCTTGGTTTCTAAAGAAGAGTTCACGGCATTCCCTGTTAAACTCCACAGTTATTTTAGTAAGTGGAATTTGCTCTCAGATTTGGCAAAAGTGGCCTTACAGTTTTTGTTTTTATTTTTAGGTTTTTGTTTGTTTTTTCCTATATCTTTCGGGAATTTTAGGGAAAATTCAGAAATGCTGTGTCACTGTTGGTGGGAATGTAAATTGATACAGTCACTATGGAGAACAGGATGGAGGTTCCTTAAAAAACTAAAAATAGAACTACCATACGATCCAGCAATCCCACTACTGGGCATATACCTTGAGAAAACCATAATTCAAAAAGCGTCATGTACCACAATGTTCATTGCAGCTCTATTTACAATAGCCAGGACATGGAAGCAACCTAAGTTTGCATCAACAAATGAATGGATAAAGAAGATGTGGCACATATAAACAATGGAATATTACTCAGCCATAAAAAGAAATGAAATTGAGTTATTTGTAGTGAGGTGGATGGACCTAGAGACTGTCATACAGAATGAAGTAAGTCAGAAAAAGAAAAACAAATACTGTATGTTTACACATATATATGGAATCTAAAAAAAAAAAAAGGTTCTGAAGAACGTAGGGGCAGGACAGGAATAAAGACGCAGATGTAGAGAATGGACTTAAGGACAAGGGGAGGGGGAAGGGTAAGCTGGGACGAAGTGAGAGAGTGGCATGGACATATATACACTACCAAATGTAAAATAGATAGCTAGTGGGAAGCAGCCACATAGCACAGGGATATCAGCTAGGTGCTTTGTGTCCACCTAGAGGGGTGGGATAGGGAGGGTGGGAGGGAGACGCAAGAGGGAGGAGATATGGAGATATATGTATATATATATAACTGATTCA
Source organism: Grampus griseus (assembly GCF_964374135.1). Taxonomy (NCBI): domain Eukaryota; kingdom Metazoa; phylum Chordata; class Mammalia; order Artiodactyla; family Delphinidae; genus Grampus; species Grampus griseus. The sequence goes on from NC_139004.1 coordinate 14,983,998, forward strand.
CTTTGTTATATAGCAGAAACTAACACACTATTGTAAAGCAATTATACTCCAATAAAGATGTTAAAAAAAAAAAAGAAATGCTGTGTGAAGGACAGCTTATCAGAAAGCATTTTAAACTGGAAGACCTTTAAAGTCCTTCTTTGTGGCCATTTAAAGCCATCATTCATTCATTTCACATTAATCTGTCAGCAGCCACCTACATAACATGACTCTGTGACCCTGCCTTATTCCCATCTTCAGTGCTAAGTCTAATTAATCACTGTTTCTGAATAAGCTAGTTTCTGAAACTTTACTCAACTTACCACTGCAGAAGTCTTATAGGAAGAATACGACCTCTAAAACCATTTCACTAAAGTCAGAGAAAGAGAAAACTCATTCTGCAATTTTTGAGTGGGCTAAAATTGTAAATTTTCTCTTTATTATCTTTTCACTGTTTTTAGCATTGCCAGTAGAGACCTCTTGCCACCTTAATGAGGGATGAAAGGAACTAGCATGGAAGACTCAAAATGACATTGACTTAGGATTCTTGAAATTTAGGTTCTAATCCTGATTCTGTAACTAACAAGCTTTGTGACCTCGGTCAAGTCACTTAATCCCACTGGATCTTCGTTTCTTCATCTGTACAGTCAATGTCTTTTTCAACTCTTTCATTCTACAATGAGAGAAAAACTGTACACAAACTTCCATGAAGTGAAAGCCATTGACAAGATACCTCAGAGTACCCAATTATCTCACATGGCTCCACATTTCATAGTTTATATAACTTCCACCTTCGAGATCAACCTTTTCCTTCATCTGGTAGAATTCCTCTGAAGTCAGAGGCTACACGTTGAATCAGACTAATCTCCCTTTTTCATGATGACACTATAGTGCACTTCTGGTTACCAGATTCTTTTCTTGACGTTTTCAGCCAATCACTGCCTGAATCATTTTTCTGTTCCCACAACCAGAGTCAGCTTCACGGACACTCAACCTGTGTGGTTGCCTGGTGTCCCACATTTGGCACACCAGTGCTCTGAGGCTGGAGTCCTTGTGGTCAGTCCTGCTACCTGCTGGTTGATGTCCCTTAAAACTGGACCTCTGACTCTTCTCAGGTCATTCCAATGTGACCTTCACCTTCCCAGTCACCTTCAGCTTCTGGGATGGTTATGTACCATTTTCCTACGTACAGAGTCTGCTTAGTCATCAGCTCCTGGACTTTGTAGTAATCAGCCCTCAATGAATTGGGCTCCAGTGTTTTATGTGGTCAGGGACACACAGTAGAAAAGACTCATTTGTTCTTTGAAACTGATTTTTGCTCATTTTATATTTTTTGAAGACAGAATAACTCAGAGAAAATTCAGATGTTACTGGTTTCAAGTACAACCCTGAATCCACCTTTTCAATAGACAGGCTATAACATCTCATCGAGTTAGCCCTGAAACAAAGGTCAAGCACATTAACATGTAATTCCTTTAGGTACTGATGAGCAAATGGACCCCCGAGGAGGATACGGGACCTGCCTATTATCACACAGCTAGGTAGTAACGGAACTGGAACTAGGATCTTCTGACTCCTAATATTTCTTCCACTACAGGTGATGTTTCTGATTGGGATTATAATATAGAAGGTGTTCAATCTCAGGTATCTAGGAGGGGTGGGGCAGAAAGGTATCAGTGTCATTTCAGAGCCCGTGCTTCTCAGACAACCACAACCATCACTACCAGACCTGGTGTTATTTCCTTTACCAACCCCTCAGCGCCCACAGCCAAATAATAGTCCAGGTCCCGGCCAGCATCTGCATCACCAGGTGCTATTAGAAAAGAAGACCCTTAGGCCCCACCTCCAACAGGCAGAATCAGAATCTGCATTTTAACAGGACCCCAAGGTGATTTGAAAAAACTTTAAAGTTTGAGAAGCATCCACCTCAATTAAAAATGCTATTTAAATGGAGGGAGAAAGAGAGAAAGAGAGAGACAGAGAGACAGAGACAGAGGAAGGAAGGAAGGAAGGAAGGAAGGAAGGAAGGAAGGAAGGGAGGGAGGAAGGGAAAGAAAAGAAAAGAAAGAAAGAAAGAAAGAAAGAAAGAAAGAAAGAAAGAAAGAAAGAAAGAAAGAAAGAAAGAAAGAAAGAAAGAAGAAAGAAAGGAAAGAAGGAAGGAAGGAAGAAAGAAAGAAAAGAGAAGGAAAGAAAAGTGCCACTAAAATGTTCTCATTCCGTTCACGTTTAGTATGAAGCCAGGGACTTTGCTCCATTGTTTCCTTTCCTCTTCTTCTTTTTCCTCTTTTTTTCCCCAAGGCTCTCTGTTGCTGTTGCTGTTATTATACTGAAGAGTTACATGAGACACAAAGTTTGGCAGCCTTCCCAAAATCCTCAGCATGTGGGAATAGCAAGTAACAAAGTGTTAGCCCCTGCCAACTGGTGGTTCCGTGTAAATGTCTCTGTTAACAACCAACACTGCTGCTAGCAGCCATCGGAGCAAAGCGGCAAATCTGTTCCTCTCTACGATGTGGAAAACACCACCGGAAGAGTCACCTAATTACTTGATTAAGATGTATCAATCCTGGAAATTGTTGATCTAGAACACTGAGTGTCTGACATTTAGCTCATTCCTGATTAAACAGAATAGTTTCATCTTGACTCGTATGTATCGTCTCCCAGTACTATCTGTCATGCAGAGAATGATTACAGTGGGAACCTTTTTATGGGGGAGAAGAAAAACAGTTTGGGGCCAAATCCTGTCTGCTGTCTCAAGTCAACCCTTCAATAAGTCCTTGTGGCAAAAATGAGAAAAGATGGATGGTCCTGGAAAGATCAGGATTCCAGAAATCACTGATAATTCTAATTCTATCTGGTCCAAATTCTATTTTGAAAAACACTGAGAATTTGCACCCATACCTAAGATACAAAGACCCCACCTCACCTCTAGCCTGTTTAAACGCATTGTTAAGGACAACTCTACCTGTACAGCCTCACACCCAAATCCCTCTCAAGTTCTCTCCTCCCACCCCCCCCACCCCCCAAGATGCAGTTTATCTGGTTCAATCATTACCTACTTGGGGCAGGAGTAGATGGAATTTAGTGACAAGATGCTTCTTTCGGTCATGCTGTCACATCATCACTTTAAGAGCAGCAGGTGGTCCACCTTAGGGGATCACCGGCACCAGGAGCTGAACAATAACGAAAATAATTCTTCCAAAAGATTGAATTTTCTTTGAAAGCTAAGGTGAGAGGAAAGAAGAACAAGATAACACCCCCAGGAAGTCATATCATGGCCAGTTATTTTAAAGAAATACTTTCTACTTTTAGCTGAAATAAATGGGTCCCACTTCCCTCCGAGAAACACCTTCCTTGATTTAAAAAGGATGGAAATTTGCTTTTATTATCAGCTTCCTGTTGACATTCCAGTAGAGTCATTTGCCGTAATTTCATGGTATCTTTTTCATATTACTACCTGGCCGTCGTCACATGTATAGAAACACAGGAATGACTACCTAGAATGATGGCAGTCTTCCTTCTGCTTCACAAACATGAAGAAATGAAACAGGTGGCAAGACAATATTCTTTGTGGCTACATGTACTTCCAGAAAAGTAACCCTGCCACCCAATGCTAACGCACTGCAACCAAGCCATTCATATGACCTCAGGTGTTAAAGAGAACGGAGTTGGCCTATTTGGTGTCATCAGAGTCTAAGAACTAGGATCCAGCATGAGGAAGAGGCTTCAGTGGCTCACTTTTAGCACCATAAGTACACAAATTTGTCTCTGCCGCCACACAGATGGATGTGCAAGCTGGAATAATTCCCATTTTGCCAAAACAATAGGTAGAATTTCCGGAGTCAGGCTCCCCTGTCCCACATGGAAATGACATGACAACAAGGTTTACTGTATCTTGACCAACACTGAGCAAAATCGAAGACACTCTCCACTTTAAATATTGTATCCTATTATCATCGTCTGTGCTCTTAACTATTGCAATATCACCTCCCTATCTCCATAAATATTGAAAAGGTCTTAAGTGTCTAAAATACATTTCCTAGTCTGCCTCTCACAGTGAAAAATGACTCAACGTCCTCTTACAATGTGTTCTTATTTTGGCTTCAGAAAGGTCGTCATGGTATATAGGTCACTGGAAAAATAGCTGCTTGTCCTTTGCGGCAGTTCCACCGTATTTAAACAACAACAACAAACACAATCCATCCATTCCTAGGGATGGTAGCTGATAACTACTGGTAAGAGGAAACATATAAAGTACATCCATCTGAATGGACATTGGATGGGAAATTACTGATGATTCTGAAACAAGGCAATTAGCTTCCAGATTTCCAAAGCTATTCCTGGCTATCTCTTCAGATCAAAAGCTCTATCCAGTCCAGGTAGGTCCTCATGGCTAGATCTGTGTCACTTGGCTGACCTCTGTCTATGAAGTAAGAACTAACCACCTACTGGGGGCAAGTTGTCTGGGAAATTCCTAGAAGAGTATTTTTTCCCCCAAGTTGTGTGTATTCCTTTCCTAGTAGAGGATTATTTACAGTAAAAGAAGATGCACAAAATAGAATCCAGGGGAGGAAAAATATCTCTGAGCTTTAGTGTGATTTATAGCCCAGGAGATCATTCTTACACAGAAGCAAGGACAATGGAAGCTTTAAGTAAACCTCACACACCTGACTGCTCTCTATCGTTCTGACCTTTTTGTTTCCTTTCTTCTCCAGGGCTCTTCTCTTAATTCTCTTACCACATTTTTAACTCTCATATGTTAGACTCCTTTTCTCTACCCAGATACAGTACCGTTCTCTAGCATTTCATCTTTTAGTCTCTTCTCTTCTATTTGCTCTCCTTGGACAATTTAATTTACTCTCGTTCAAATATACAGCATCAATTCCATTCTAGATCAGACCTCTCATTCATCTCCACACGTACGAAAACCAAACGCAAAATCTCATTGTCCTTAAGCTTTCATCTCTCCGTCCCTATGTTTCTAAGCACAATCAACAGCATCTATATCCGAACTAGAAACCTGGGATCATTCAGCCTTCTCTACTAGACTCTAAGAGGCGTAGCTGACAGGACTTTGTTAGTAACCCTTATACACCCAGTGCATAGCAAAGTACCCAGCACATTGCAGGTGCTTAGTAAATATCTAATCAATAGATTAATAAATTCTTGATTCATTCTTTTCCCCTGCTCTTATTATCCATTTGGTTACCAAATTGTGTAGTTCTATGCCAGAAGCATTGCTGGAGCTCATCCTCTTTTCTACATTTCTAGTGTCTCTGCCTTGGACCTTTCTTTTCTCGGTTTCTTACGTCCTCTCATGGTAGACCATCCTCCACATTGCCATAAGGGTTATCTTTCCAAAACAAATTCTGACCATGTCACTCACCCATGGGAAAGCTCCTGTTGGCCTTCCACACTCTTCAGCCCAAGAGCTTCTGACCATCTGCAATTTCTTCATGATAAACCTTCTGCTCTAGCCAATTGGACTTGCTTCCATTCTTAACCACAATGCTCATTTCCCCCTTTCCCATAGATTCACTCAGGCCTTCTTGTTTGCTTGGAATACTCTTCCACTCCTCTCGTCTCATGGCAGGGCAACTCAACACCATCTCTTCTGTGACGTTTTCTATGATCCCCATGGATGGCTCTGTGTGTGCACATTGCAATTTGTCCAGCATTCTCTCAAATAATTTTTATATTTTATAATGTCCATTTTGCCTGCTGCATGGTGAGTTCCTTAAAGGAATAATCCTGCTAAATTCGTTTTTCCTGTCCCCACTTTCAAACAGGAGTGTAGCATACAGTGGTCATTCAGCACATGTTTCAAAGTGAGCCCTTGTCTGGAACATTGAGAACAGACACTCTAAGTCTGAATTGACTAAGGAGTAGAAGGATGTTTTCACCAAATTCTGGAAGACTTTAATATACTATAAAAAACTAGTGATCAAAGCATTGTTACTATTAAAACCCAGGTCCACAATGGAACAGGGCAAAAGGCTGAGAGAAGAGACAGAGAGAGAGAAGTTAAGAGTTTGTTTTTATATCTGTGAGAATTACTTGGACAATTTTACTTTTCTGACCTTGAACCATAAGCTTCCAAGAAGTCCACCTACACATGCTTCCCTGATGAGGTCAGCATGAGGCACACTCAGAGTGCTTGCCACAGTTGTTTATCTAAGCAGGAACAAGTAACAACTGGTACAGTTTCAACACTACAGTTAAATGAAAAATGATTTGGCACAGACTTCAAACTATGTTACCATAATTGAGCACTTGGGTAGGGGTAGGGACAAACTTTATTCTACTTTTCTTCCTGGAAATTATTTACTTTTTCTCTATTGACGGTGTATCACAATCCTCTGAACAGGTAGTAATAGATAGGTGTATATATTCAGAATGTGTCATTATGTACATCTATCTATATTTCCTTCATTCCATCAGCAAAATAATTAAAAAGTTTCATTTCCAGGGGACTTCTCTGGCGGTTCAGTGGTTAAGACTCCGCGCTTCCACTGCAGGGGGGCAGGGGTTCGAGGCCTGGTCGGGGAACTAAGATCCTACATGCCATGCGGCACAGACAAAAATAAAATAAAATTAAAAAAAAAAAGTTTCATTTCCAATTGAATGAAAGTCAAATTGTTCTCAAAAATTGAAAATAGTGTAGTCTGCTTGAAATAATCCTATGTCTTCTGAAGATCTTTGAATTGAGCCTTTGTATACAGACAACAAAGGGTCATAGTTGTGTTTTTACAATTTTAACTCACTTCTGTTATCCTTTACATTGAGCCCCTCATGGTATACTATATCTAACATAACGAATACCTTGCTTGTATACATACATCAACTTGTATGCTTCCTTCAGAAGGAACTAATAAAGAACTCTATTATTTGATCTGAAAATGACCTGTGAAAAGAGCATTGCATTCACTAGATACATAGTACATTTCTTCTATTTGAATGAATGAATGACATAAAGAGACCTAGCATCTTTCATTGGGGATCTGGGGCTCAACAGTCACATGGGAGCCTTGAGGCACTGCTAAGCCACAGTACTTCTGCCATATTAGGATTGGGGAGGAGTCTCTCAGGTTCTATCAAGACCAGTCCTCTCAGCATTCATAGATATGGATCTCTGCCAGAGGTAATCTCTCCCCACTAATGGCCCTGATAGGACTTAAATTTGAGTCCTTCAGTTTGAGACAGATATCATCCTCTCACAACTGGAGAAAGATGTAAAACGCAACTGAGAAAAGAGCACATTGATTTAACATTATGATAAGTAGGAATTAGTAAACAGGGATCAGAGCTTTCCATAAAGACCTTTTTTTTTGGATGAGTAATATCAGGGAAAGTGAGAGTAAGAAGGAATAAAGAGAAAAACAAATAACCATATGCTAACACATATGTATGGAATCTAAAAAAAAAAAGAAAAAAATGGTTCTGAAGAACCTAGGGGCAGGACAGGAATAAAGACACAGACGTAGAGAATGGACTTAAGGACATGGGGAGGGGGAAGGGTAAGCTGGGACGGAGTGAGAGAGTGGCATGGACATATATACACTACCAAATGTAAATAGATAGCTAGTGGGAAGCAGCCACATAGCACAGGGAGACCAGCTTGGTGCTTTGTGATCACCTAGAGGGATGGGATAGGGAGGGTGGGAGGGAGATGCAGAGGGAGGGGATATGGGATATGTGTATACGTACAGCTGATTCACTTTGTTATAGAGCAGAAACTAACACACCACTGTAAAGCAATTATACGCCAATAAAGATGTTAAAAAAAAAAAAGAAGGAATAAACCTAGAAAGGATAGAGAAATTCCAACCTGAAGAGGGACAGTGCAATGAAAGAAGACTTAAACAAATGAAAATAAACTTTCATCTATTTAAACCCTTTTCTCGTGTCTGATATAAATGATAAACATAATAATAGTGATAGCAATAATAATTGAGTGTTATTATATGTCATACACTGTGCTAACCGTTTTTCATAGGGTTATCTGATTTACTCCTCTTAAAAGCATCCTGGGAGGCAGGTAATACTATAGTCATTTCACAAATAAATAAAGGTTATAGATGTTAATTAACTTGCCCAAGGTCATGTAGTTAAGAAGTGGTGCAACTGGGACTGAAACTCAGGTCTGTCAGCTTCCAAATCCCACGCTCTTTACACAATGCTATGTTTATGTACTGTTCTCCACATAGAAAGTTCTTCAATGTAGCCTCTCCTACTCCAATTACCACTATAAAGCATAATAAAATTTAATGACGATTGTGGCAAGGCTGGACACAAGCCAGAAACGAGTTTGGTCTTAAAGATTTTATAGAAAATAACACTTTGCTTATCTGATACCTAGGAGCACACTACCAGCTTGTGGTCATAATGAGGCACTTTATATGAACTCAGTGGACAGGGCAAATTGGAAATTTGGTTTGTGATTGGCTGCAGCTCCATTGGCCAGTTGACTTCAGCAAAGGAAATCAGTGACCCTAACTGTGAATTGGATGTGGCTTAGAGGTGCTTACCAAGCACCTTCCCTCAGCTAGCGAATTTTTCTAATTAGATTTGCATTTAATATTATCAACTACAATCACTTTGTCTGTAATAAGGATATAACAGGTAGGAGACTACCTCTTCAAACATCCCATGGAATAGAGCTGCCCATCAAATAATCTAGAAATCCTAAAGTTGCTTCTTTTATTCTTCCAAGATCATTGATTATTAATTGCACATTCATGAGTTTTGAAGAAAGAAACGCTATTAATTTGGCTTTGTGGGGGAACTTATAAAATTGTGCAAGAGTCAGAGAGACTGATGAGAGGAAAAGATTAATATCCATGTAGTGCCAAGAGGGTGACTAATGGGATTACTTTCTTATGAATCTGTAGCTCTCAAACTGTTGATTCTAATTTTAACAAAACAAAGCAGATTTGAAGCCCATGCATTGACTTTCTGCCCAAGAATATTTGAATATTGTTTTTACTGGAATTAGAAACTTTGTTCCAGTAATGAGGAGAGCTTTCCCTACACAGAATTAGATAATTATCATACTTGTGAGCAAATTGGCCTCTAGCCACAATGAATAATACATATGGGCACAGAGACTAAAATGTTACTACACAGTACTTTTTATTGAGTATTGAAATACTAATCAACCAGAAGTATAAAAGCATAAGGAATTCATTTGTTATTGCAATTTCTCCATATTTATAATATTATAGTAATGAGTGTGTTTTGTGGTACTTATTTTGCTTCCTTTATTTGGATTCAGTGTGTCTGCATTGCTTTCATTTTTATTTTTTTGTCTTTTGTTTCTGTCTTCCTGACCTAAACACAAATATATATCTATTTATACCTATCTAATTATGAGAATACATTATTCAATTAATTTATCCCCAGTAACCCTCATTAGGGTTTCCTTTTAAATATAGCAGGAATTACATCTCCACTTCACTAAAATAAGCGTTTCATTTTGAATCGAAGATATATCTAACAATGTCTTTCAGCTCCTCCTAAGGGAACCCACCTGTCAATCTTCAATACAGTTAGAAGGATTCCAAGAGAAAAATGGAGAAGTATGAAAACAGAGTTACCCTTATACGACTGACAGGATAGACAAAGACTCATTTGAATGTATAATAAAATAGGCATTTAAAAAAAAAACCCTGATATCATTAGCTGTGTAACAACCATTCTAACACTTAAAGGTATTATTAACTCTCACATTTCTGTGAGTTGACTGGGCACAACTGAATGGTTCTTGCGTGGGGTCTCTTAGGCTGTTGCTCTCAGACTCATTTGGGCTGAATGACCAAGATGGCTCACTCCCATGGCTGGGAATTGATGCTGGCTGTTGGCTGGGAGCATATGTAGGGCTTTTCCATGTATCTTAGTCTTCTCACATCATGGCAGCTGGGTTTTAAAAGCAAGTGTTCCAAAAGACCCAAAGTAAAAATATATTAGTTATCTATTGCTGCATAACAAATTACCACAAACTTGGTATATAAAAAGCACCCATTTATCATCTCACAGTTTCTGTAGGTCAGAAGTCTGGACACATCTTACGTAGCTGGGTCCTCTGCTCAGGCTCTCAGAAGGTTGCAATCAAGGTGTCAGCCAGGACTACAGTCTCATCTGAGGCCCAGGGTCCTTTTCTAAGTTTGATGGTTGTTGGTAAAATTCATTTCCTGTAGAACTAATGGCAACTTACTTCTTCAAGTCCAACAGGGAGTGTATTTGAGTTCAGGGAAGGTCTCAACTAATATTTTTTTCAAAGAACAGCTTTATTGAAATATAATTCACATCCCATGCATTTCACTCATTTAAGGTGCGTAATTCAATGGTTTTTAATATATTCACAGAGCTGTTCAACTATCACTACAATCTAATTTTAGAACATCTTTGTCATCCCCAAAGAAACTGCTCCCAATAGCAGTGACTCTCCATTCCAGCCTTATCTCCAGCCCTACACATCTGCTAATCTGTTTTGGTCTATAGATCTTCCTGTTCTGGCCATATTAATGGAATCATCCATTATGTGGTTTTTATGACTGGTTTCTTTAACTTAGCAAAATGTTTTCAAGGTTTGTCCATGTTGTATCCTGTATTAGTACTTCATTCCTTTTTAATGCTGAATAATATTCTTTTTTATGGATATACCCCATTTTATTCATCTGTTCATCAATTGATGTACATTTGGTTTGCTTTAGTTTTTGGCCGTACCATGCAGCTTGTGGGATCTTTGTTCCCCAACCAGGGATTGAACCTGGGCCACAGCAGTGAAAGCACTGGATCCTAACCACTAGACCACCAGGGAACTCCTGGATTGCTTCTACTTTTGAGCTATGGTAAATAATTCTTCTGCGAACACTCATGTAGAAGATTTTCTGTGCATATACGTTTCCCTTTCTCAGGGATTTATAACTAGGGGCGGAATTGCTGGGTTCTATGGGAACTCTAAGTTGAACAGTGTCAGGAACTGGTAAACATTTTCCAAAGTCTCTGTATCATTTTACATTCCCACTAGCAATGTACGAGCATTCCTATTTCTCCTCATCCTCGTCAACACTTGTTGTTGTCTGTCTTTTTTATTATACCCATCCCAGTGGGTGGGTAGAATCTCACTGTAGTTTTGTGTCTCATTTCCCTAATGACTATCGATGCTGAGCATCTTTTCATGTATATCTTCATTGGGAAAAATGTCTATTCAAACTCTTTGCCCTTTTTTTTAGTTGGGTGATTTATATTTTTATTATTGATTTGTAAATGTTTTTTTATATATATTATGAACACAAGTCCTCTATCAGATATACAATCTGTGAATATGTTTCCCATTCTGTGAGTTGATTTTTCACTTTCTTGATTATGACCTTTGAATCACAAGGTTTTGATTTAGATGAAGTACTGTTTGTCTGTTATGTCTTTTGCCACTTGTACTTTCAAAGTTGTACCTAAGAAATTAATGCCTAATCCAAATTCATGAAGATTTACTCCTACGTTTTCTATGGGTTTTATACTTTTAACACTTACAATGATGTCTGTTATCCATTTTGAGTTAATTTTTGCGTATGGTGTGAAGAGGAATCCACCTTCACTCATTTGTATGGATATACAGTTGTTTCAGCACCATTTATTGGAAAGGCGGAGCCTCTTTTAAAAAGCCTACCTGATTAAGGCTGACCTAACCAGGATAACTTCCCTTTAACTCAACGCCAACTCATTAGGAACTTTAATTACATCTGCAAGTCAGTTTACCTTTTCCACATATGGTGAGATCTTGCATAGTCACAGATCCCACCCACAATCAAGAGGAGGGTGTAGCATAGGGCATGTACTCTAAGGGGTGAGAATTTTGGAGGACGTCTAAGAATTCCATCTGCCACAGGAAACTAGCATTGTCTTAAGGCTTGGACTTGGAAACTGACAGAGCATCATTTCCATTATATTCTATTGGTCAAGCAGTCACAGAGCCCACCCAAAGGCAAAGGAGAAATCATATACTCCACCTCTTAATGAGAGGAGAGTCTAAAAACCTGTGCCTGTCTTTAATTTACTACCACCTGCTGCCATAATAAGCAGCACTAGACAAGGTTATTTATTAAAAGATTTTACTTTTAGTTTTCCTTCTTCCGTCTCAAGATTCTAAAGAACTCTGAAAAGCAAGAAGATAGCATCTGATAAAGAAAAATTTGGAACAGAATACAATAACTACCTAAGTTCACTTACCTAGGAGGAAATAAAAACCCAGTTCTAATGGGAATTGAGCATGATTCTCTATCAGTGTGTACTTAGTCTGTGCCTAGATGAATCACCTTGGCTGTCCCATGTAGTACATGTTCTCCTTTGTGAGAAGCAGGTGGCCCATGACTGACCTTGGAAAGATGATTCAAATCAGTTTTCTCAGAATTAAGAATTCCAAAAAGACTTGATTAGAGCTGAAGGAGGTCTCATTCTGATTCTTGAGGAAACATTTATTAATCCACGTTTATTTCTGTGGCTCCAAGATCTCAGCTAGTGCTACCAACAACACTGTCCCTGCCAACGTTACAGTTTCTTCCCTCTCTCAGGTTATCTCTAATGATGTAATCTTTGCCAATTTTTGTTAAAGTATCCAGGAAAAATGAGACCTATAACAATATGTGAATTTCACAGTTATAAGCAGTCTTAATGGCCAAGGTATTGGACAAAGTTTGTCCTCGTGTAAGAGGATAATCAAAGTTTTCCTTTGCTTCAAGTAAAATCTCTGTATTACTCCATTTCTGTAGCATGTGACTAGGCCTATCTTGGATATATAAGAAATATACTATGGAAATATATGAAAAGCAACTTCCTCTCTCTCTCTCTCTCTCCCTCTCTCTGATTCAAAAGAAAAACTAAAGTGGAAATCTGGACATCTGAGGCAGGTTGGTAGAATGAGGAATAATTAGGGTATTGAAGTAGTTGTAGATTTTGCTTTTTTGTTTGGCAAGAACATACCATTGCATTTTTAACCTAGGCGGGAATGACGGTAAACTACCATCACAAGGTAAAAAGAAGTAAACCTAAGACTCAGAAAAGACCTAGCTGAATTCCAGAGCAGTTTCGGAAATTTATCCTGAATAGTAACCTGAGAAAGTTACTCCACATTTCTGAGCTTACATCCTTGTTTTTTAAAAATAATCATATCAGTCCTACCTACCTCACAGAGCTATATTGTAAGAATCCAGCAAAATATGCCTGTATATCATTAAGATGCTTTTGAGCAGCTTTGAGAAACCCAAACTTAAACTGGCTTGAAGAGTCAGATAACTTCTTGTCATGTGACTTCCAGAGGTAAGGCTAACTTCTGGGTTGACTGCTTCAGTAACCCCCTGACAGGAACACGTGTTCTTTTCAATGATCTTTTATGTTGTCAACAGATTTCGCTTAATCCACGGGCTTATTCTTCTACTTATTGTTATAAGAAAATCCTTACCTCTTTTGTTTATATCCAGAGAGAAAATAAAAGTCTTTCACTCTAAGCTGATACTCATTTGTGGACCAATAACAATGATCAGCAAACAGTGCTATGACTGACTTATACCTGAATTCCTGAAAGGTTCTGGCTTTGATCCATTAGGACCCATTCCTAAAGCTAAAAAAGGAGATTCTCATGAGTTGCAAGGGCTTTGTGTGGGACTTGAAGACACATGAACAGAACTGGGGGTTTTTTGAAGAGGAAACACAAGGAGGGAATGGAGGATGAGTAGACAATCAACAGTGTTCAATATAAACTGAGAAATCACTTTTTAAAAGCATGCTTTTACAAATATACACGTTAGTCATCAAATCACAAGATTAGAGAACAAAAGAGGAAAGGAAGAAAAAAATACATACAAAAACAAATCCGAAACAATTAACAAAATGGCAATAAGAACATACATAACGATAATTACGTTAAACATAAATGGATTAAATGCTCCAACCAAAAGACAGACTGGCTGAATGGATACAAAAATAAGACCTGTACATATGCTGTCTACAAGAGACCCACTTCAGATCTAGGGACACATACAGACTGAAAGTGAGGGGATGGAAAAAGGTATTCCATGCAAATGGAAATCAAAAGAAAGCTGGAGTAGCAATACTCATATCACACAAAACAGACTTTAAAATGAAGACTATTAGAAGAGATGAAGAAGGACACTACATAATGATCAAGCGATCAGTACAAATATACAAGAAAATGTTTCAAAATTCTATTTTCTTCAAACACATCTTCATCTTCCCCTAGTACTACACTGAAGTTCTCCTGAACACCTTGATGATGGTTGCACAACAATCTGAATGTAGACAATACAACTAAACTGTACACTTAAAAATGGTTAGGATGATAAATTTTGTTATGTATACTTTACCACAGTTTTTTAAAAAACATGTACAGAAATGCTTAGTTTTAATATTTTAATCCTCAATTTTCTAAAATGTATTACATCTGTAACAAGAAAAACACTAATTTAATACAAATATCTAGCTCATGTGTTATCTGGTATCTCTTAAGATCTTCAGAAGGGTGCTTGAATTCCTATTCCACATCTGGTGGAATTCGAAAGTTCTTGCTGAGATTTCTACCAATTTTTAGGAGTGGAGTTTGTTTCTAGTTTTCAGTTCCATATTGTGTTGAATTATTCCATGTTAAGAATTTTTTTACACACTCTCAAGAAAGCTATGTCCCTCGACATTGTATCTACCTAGACTCTGCTCAATTTCACAAAAGCAAGATAAAGCATTAAAATGCCTCATAGACATGTGTATTTAGAGAGTTAACTGAAGTTGTGGCGAGATAGAAAGTGGGGCTTGTTTATATTCACCACTCAAACAAGTTCAAGTTGAATATTAGGCACCCAGCTCTTCATTAACTCATTTCAGTCTCTCCATCCTGGTTGCTTCACACCTGTAACAACCCCACCTCACACCACATCCAGCTCATACTAGATCTTCTCGATTTTTCCACACACTCTCTCCCACATTGTCTCTCCCTCAAGATTCCAAATTATTCTTTATCCTATAAGCAGTTTAGACCTCTTCTAGCCCCTACCCCTAAATCTAGCTATAAAACCCCCATGGCATCAGCAGAACTAAAGGACCCTTCATACACATCTTCCCCTTTTTAACAGGCAGCTGTGATCATGATAGGCATTTCTCCCTCCTTTCCAAACAAAAGGATCTGTCCTTTCTATACCATCCCATCTTTTTTCTCACCTAATTCACTATGGTTGGATTCACCTCCTTGAAAACAGTGGGCCATTCTTCTCTGTGGCGCCCTGCAGAGAATAACATTCATCTGACACTAGTCAGCTTAAGGTCTGCTTGTAGAACTCTGGAAACCCCCAATTTTGAGGGCAACTTGTGGAATCCATTTACTAGGTCCTGCTCATATGTGCTGGGACTAATTGTTGGCATAAACCCACTGCAATGGAGTCTACTGGGAATTGCAAGATATTCTCCTTCCTCTTGCATCCCAGAAAGGAATTCTATGGTGCTTGCTCAAGCCTTGAAAATGGAGAGGAAATAAGAGAAGAAAGATCTCACATTTAGCTAAACAAATTACTGTATAAAGCAAGATTCATTCATTTCAGGTGTGTAGGTTCTGTGAGGGCTTAGCAGTTAGTATTTATTGTGTATTTTAAAAGGAAAAATAACTCCACGTGTAGGAAATAATGCTTTAAAAATGAAGGCACAAAACATTTTGAGTTTCTATACAATACTGGGCTGGCTTGGCTTTTACTAATCAGTTACTCGGAAGAAACTTCAAAAATGTTTTAAGTGATATTTTTTAAGTTGGTGTAAATAGATGATTGCTGATCTCTTAATACAATATTTTAAGTTCCTTAGCCATCTAGCAACAATAAGAACAACAAAAAACACCCACTGTGTTACTCTGATAATGTAAGAGAATTACTTGTAAAAGAGTTTGAATCGCTGAGAGGGGGAAGATGACGGAAGAGTAAGAGGCGGAGATCACCTTCCTCCCCACAGATACACCAGAAATACATCTACATGTGGAACAACTCCTACAGAACACCTACTGAACACTGGCAGAAGACCTCAGACCTCCCAAAAGGCAAGAAGCTCCCCAAATACCTGGGTAGCGCAAAAGAAAAAAAGAATAAACAGAGACAAAAGAATTAGGGACGAGACCTGCACCAGTGGGAAGGAGCCGTGAAGGAGGAAAGGTCTCCACACACTAGAAAGCCCCTTCGCGGGCGGAGACTGCGGGTGGCGGAGGGGGGAAGCTTCGGAGCCGCGGAGAAGAGCGCAGCCACAGGGGTGCGGAGGGCAAAGCGGGGAGATTCCCGCACAGAGGATCAGTACTGACTGGCACTCACCTGACCGAAAGGCTTGTCTGCTCACTCGCCGGGGCGGGCGGGGCTGGGAGCTGAGGCTCGGGCTTCGGTCAGAGCGCAGGGAGAGGACTGGGGTTGGCGGCGTGAACACAGCCTGCAGGGGGTTAGTGCACCAGGGCTAGCCGGGAGGGAATCCAGAAAAAGGTCTGGACCTGCCGAAGAGGCAAGAGACTTTTTCTTCCCTCTTTGTTTCCTGCTGCGCGACGAGAGGGGATTCAGAGCGCTGCTTAAAGGAACTCCAGAGACGGGCGCGAGCCGCGGCTAACAGCGCGGACCCCAGAGACGGGCACGAGACGCTGAGGCTGCTGCTGCCGCCACCAAGAAGCCCCTGTGCGAGCACAGGTCACTATCCACACCTCCCATCCGGGGAGCCTGTGCAACCCGCCACTGCCAGGGTCCCGGGATCCAGGGACAACTTCCCGGGAAGAACGCACGGCCCGCCTCAGGCTGGTGCAATGTCACGCCGGGCTCTGCTGCCGCAGGCCCACCCCTCACTCCGTGCCCCTCCCCACGGCCTGAGTGAGCCAGAGCCCCCGAAGCAGCTGCTCCTTTAACCCTGTCCTGTCTGAGCGAAGAACAGACGCCCTCAGGCGACCTACACGCAGAGGCGGGTCCAAATCCAAAGCTGAGCCCCGGGAGCTGTGAGAACAAAGAAGAGAAAGGGAAATCTCTCCCTGCAGCCTCAGGAGCAGCGGATTAAAGCTCCACAATCAACTTGATGTACCTGCATCTGTGGAATACCTGAATAGACAACGAATCATCCCAAATTGAGGAGGTGGACTTTGGTGGATTTTTTTCCCCTTTTGCTCTTTTTGTGAGTGTGTATGTGTATACTTCTGTCTGAGATTTTGTCTGTATAGCTTTGCTTTCACCATTTGTCCTAGGGTTCTATCCGTCCGTTTTTTTGGTTTGTTTTTTCACTTTTTGAAAAAATTTTTTTTCTTAATAAATATTTTTTATTTTAATAACTTTATTTTTTCTTACTTTATTTTACTTTATCCTCTTCCTTCCTTTCTTTCTTTCTTCCTTTCTTTCTACTTTTTCTCCCTTTTATTCTGAGCCACGTGGATGAAAGGCTCTCGGTGCTGCAGCCAGGACTCAGTGCTGTGCCTCTGAGGTGGGAGAGCCAACTTCAGGACACTGGTCCAGAGGAGACCTCCCAGCTCCACATAATATCAAACAGCGAAAATCGCCCAGAGATCTCCATCTCAACACCAACACCCAGCTTCACTCAACGACCAGCAAGCTACAGTGCTGGACACCCTATGCCAAACAACTAGCAAGACAGGAACACAACCCAACCCATTAGCAGAGAGGCTGCCTAAAGTCATAATAAGTCCACAGACACCCCAAAACACACCACCAGACGTGATCCTGCCCACCAGAAAGACAAGATCCATCCTCATCCACCAGAACACAGGTACTAGTCCCCTCCACCAGGAAGTCTACACAACACACTGAACCAACTTTAGCCACTGGGGACAGACACCAAAAACAAGAGGAACTATGAACCTGCAGCCTGCAAAAACGAGACCCCAAACACAATAACATAAGCAAAATGAGAAGACAGAAGAACACACAGCAGATGAAGGAGCAAGATAAAAACCCACCAGACCTAAAAAATGAAAAGGAAATAGGCAGTCCACCTAAAAAAGAATTCAGAATAATGATAGTAAAGATGGTCCAAAATCTTGGAAATAGAATGAGAAAATGCAAGAAACATTTAACAAGGACCTAGAAGAACTAAAGATGAAACAAGCAATGATGAACAACAAAATAAATGAAATTAAAAATACTCTAGAAGGAATCAATAGCAGAATAACTGAGGCAGAAGAACGGATAAGTGACCTGGAAGATAAAATAGTGGAAATAACTACTGCAAAGCAGAATAAAGAAAAAAGAATCAAAAAAACTGAGGACAGTCTCAGAGACCTCTGGGACAACATTAAACGCACACCAACATTCGAATTATAGGGGTTCCAGAAGAAGAAGAGAAAAAGAAAGGGACTGAGAAAATATTTGAAGAGATTACAGTTGAAAACTTCCCTAATATGGGAAAGGAAATAGTTAATCAAGTCCAGGAAGCACAGAGAGTCCCATACAGGATAAATCCAAGGAGAAACACGCCAAGAAACAAACTAATCAAACTGTCAAAAATTAAATACAAAGAAAACAAAAGAAGCAAGGGAAAAACAACAAATAACACACAAGGGAATCCCCATAAGGTTAACAGCTGATCTTTCAGGAGAAACTCTGCAAGCCAGAAGGGACTGGCAGGACATATTTAAAGTGATGAAGGAGGAAAACCTACAACCAAGATTACCCAGAAAGGATCTCATTCAGATTTGATAGAGAAATTAAAACCTTTACAGACAAGCAAAAGCTGAGAGAGTTAAGCACCACGAAACCAGCTTTACAACAAATACTAAAGGAACTTCTCTAGGCAAGAAACACAAGAGAAGGAAAAGACCTACAATAATGAACCCAAAACAATTAAGAAAATGGGAACAGGAACATACATATCGATAATTACCTTCAATGTAAATGGATTAAATGCTCCCACCAAAAGACACAGATTGGCTGAATGGATACAAAAACAAGACCCATATATATGCTGTCTACAAGAGACCCACTTCAGCCCTATAGACACATACAGACTGAAAGTGAGGGGATAGAAAAAGATATTCCATGCAAATGGAAACCAAAAGAAAGCTGGAGTAGCAATTCTCATATCAGACAAAATAGACTTTAAAATAAAGACTATTAGAAGAGACAAAGAAGGACACTACATAATGATCAAGGGATCGATTCAAGAAGAAGATGTAACAATTGTAAATATTTATGCACCCAACATAGGAGCAGCTCAATAAATAAGACAAATACTAACAGCCATAAAAGGGGAAATCGACAGTACCCCAGTCATAGTAGGGGACTTTAACACCACACTTTCACCAATGGACAGATCATCCAAAATAGAAATAAATAAGGAGGCACAAGCTTTAAATGATACATTAAACAAGATGGACTTAATTGATATTTATAGGACATTCCATCCAAAAACAACAGAATACTCATTTTTCTCAAGTGCTCATGGAACATTCTCCAGGATAGATCATATCCTGGGTCACAAATCAAGCCTTGGTAAATTTAAGAAAATTGAAATTGTATCAAGTATCTTTTCTGACCACAACGCTATGAGACTAGATATCAATTACAGGAATAGATCTGTAAAAAATACAAACACATGGAGGCTGAACAATACACTACTTATTAATGAAGCGATCACTGAAGAAATCAAAGAGGAAATAAAAAAATACCTAGAAATAAAGGACAATGGAGATAAGAGGACCCAAATACTATGGGATGCAGCAAAAGCAGTTCTAAGAGGGAAGTTTATAGCAATACAACCCTACCTTAAGAAACAGGAAACATCTTGAACAAACAACCTAACCTTGCACGTAAAGCAATTAGAGAAAGAAGAACAAAAATACCCCAAAGTTAGCAGAAGGAAAGAAATCATAAAGATCAGATCAGAAATAAATGAAAAATAGATGAAGGAAACGATAGCAAAGATCAATAAAACTAAAAGCTGGTTCTTTGAGAAGATAAACAAAATTGATAAATCATTAGCCAGACTCATCAAGAAAAAAAGGGAGAAGACTCAAATCAATAGAATTAGAAATGAAAAATGAGAAGTAACAACTGACACTGCAGAAATACAAGATATCATGAGAGATTACTACAAGCAACGCTATGTCAATAAAATGGACAACCTGGAAGAAATGGACAAATTCTTAGAAATGCACAACCTGCCAAGACTGAATCAGGAAGAAATAAATATATGAACAGACCAATCACAAGCACTGAAATTGAAACTGTGATTAAAAATCTTCCAACAAACAAAAGCCCAGGACCACATGGCTTCACAGGTGAATTCTATCAAACATTTAGAGAAGAGCTAACAGCTATCCTTCTCAAACTCTTCCAAAATACAGCAGAGGGAGGAACACTCCAAAACTTATTCTAAGAGGCCACCATCACCCTGATACCAAAACCAGACAAGGATGTCACAAAGAAAGAAAACTACAGGCCAATATCACTGATGAACACAGATGCAAAAATCTTCAACAAAATTCTAGCAAACGGAATGTAACAGCACATTAAAAGGATCATACACCATGATCAAGTGGGTTTATTCCAGGAATGCAAGGATTCTTCAATATACGCAAATCAATCAATGTGATATACCATATTAACAAATTGAAGGAGAAAAACCATATGATCATCTCAATAGATGCAGAAAAAGCTTTTGACAAAATTCAACACCCATTTATGATAAAAACCCTGCAGAAAGTAGGCATAGAGGGAACTTTCCTCAACATAATAAAGGCCATATATGACAAACTCACAGCCAACATCATCCTCAATGGTGAAAAACTGAAAGCATTTCCACTAAGATCAGGAACAAGACAAGGTTGCCCACTCTCACCACTCTTATTCCACAAAGTTTTGGAAGTTTTAGCCACAGCAATCAGAGAAGAAAAGGAAATAAAAGGAATCCAAATCGGAAAAGAAGAAGTAAAGCTGTCACTGTTCGCAGATGACAGGATACTATACATAGAGAATCCTAAAGATGCTACCAGAAAACTACTAGAGCTAATCAATGAATTTGGTAAAGTAGCAGGATACAAAATTAATGCACAGAAATCTCTGGCATTCCTATACACTAATGATGAAAAATCTGAAAGTGAAATTAAGAAAACACTCCCATTTACCACTGCAACAAAAAGAATAAAATATGTAGGAATAAACCTACCTAAGGAGACAAAAACCTGAATGCAGAAAAGTATAAGACACTGATGAAAGAAATTAAAGGTGATACAGATAGATGGAGAGATATACCATGTTCTTGGATTGGAAGAATCAACATTGTGAAAATGACTCTACTACCCAAAGCAATCTACAGATTCAATGCAATTCCTATCAAACTACCACTGGCATTTTTCACAGAACTACAGCAAAAAATTTCACAATTTCTATGGAAACACAAAAGACCCCAAATAGCCAAAGCAATCTTGAGAACGAAAAACAAAGCTGGAGGAATCAGGCTCCCTGACTCCAGACTATACTACAAATCTACAGTAATCAAGACAGTATGGTACTGGCACAGAAACAGAAATATAGATCAATGGCCAGGATAGAAAGCCCAGAGATAAACCCACGCACATATAGTCACCTTATCTTTGATAAAGGAGGTAGGAATGTACAGTGGAGAAAGGACAGCCTCTTCAATAATTGGTGCTGGAAAAACTGGACAGGTACATGTAAAAGTCTGAGATTAGAACTCTCCCTAACACCATACACAAGAATAAGCTCAAAATGGATTAAAGACCTAAATGTCAGGCCAGAAACTATCAAACTCTTAGAGGAAAACATAGCTAGAACACTCTATGACATAAATCACAGCCAGATCCTTTTTGACCCACTTCCTAGAGTAATGGAAATAAAAACAAAAATAAACAAATGGGACCTAATGAAACGTCAAAGCTTTTGCACAGCAAAGGAAACCATAAACAAGACTAAAAGACAACCCTCAGAATGGGAGAAAATATTTGCAAATGAAGCAAGTGAGAAAGGATTAATCTCTGAAATTTACAAGCAGCTCATGCAGCTCAATAAGAAAAAAACAAACAACCCAATCCAAAAATGGGCAGAAGACCTAAATAGACATTTCTCCAAAGAAGATATACAGACTGCCAACAAACACATGAAAGAATGCTCAACATCATTAATCATTAGAGAAATGCAAATCAAAACTACAGTGAGATATCATCTCACACTAGTCAGAATGGTCATCATCAAAATATCTAGAAACAATAAATGCTGGACAGGGTGTGGAGAAAAGGGAACACTCTTGCACTGCTGGTGGGAATATGAATTGGTACAGCCACTATGGAGAACAGTATGGAGGTTCCTTAAAAAACTACAAATAGAACTACCATATGACCCAGCAATCCCACTACTGGGCATATACCCTGAGAAAACCAAAATTCAAAAAGAGTCATGTACCAAAATGTTCATTGCAGCTCTATTTACAATAGCCAGGAGATGGAAACAACCTATTTGTCCATCATCGGATGAATGCATAAAGAAGATGTGGCACATATATACAATGGAATATTACTCAGCCATAAAAAGAAACGAAATTGAGTCATTTGTAGTGAGGTGGATGGACCTAGAGTCTGTCATACAGAGTGAAGTAAGTCAGAAAGAGAAAGACAAATACCATATGCTAACACATATATATGGAATCTAAGGAAAAAAATGTTATGAAGAACCCAGGTGTAAGACAAGAATAAAGACACAGACCTACTAGAGAATGGACTTGAGGATATGGGGAGGGGGAAGGGTAAGCTGTGACAAAGTGAGAGAGTGGCATGGACATATATATACACTACCAAACGTAAAATAGATAGCTAGTGGGAAGCAGCCACATAGCACGGGGAGATCAGCTCGGTGCTTTGTGACCACCTAGAGGGGTGGGATAGGGAGGATGGGAGGGAGGAAGACGTGAGGGGGAAAGGATATGGGAACATATGTGTGTGTGTGACTGATTCACTTTGTTATGAAGCAGAAACTAGCACACCATTGTAAAGCAATTATACTCCAATAAAGATGTAAAAAAAAAAAAGAGTTTGAATCAATCATTTATTATTTTCTGAAATCTTTTCTGTTTATTCCTCTGTCCATAAGTTGAGTGATTCATCTGTTTCCTTTTGCTCACTGTCATAACAATCCAAAGCTATACACATAATGTTGTAGTGTACGCAAGACAGGGCAAGAGGAATGTAAAGGTAAATGGTAGAAATCACCAGAATGGTGAATGGAAGAGATTCTAAGATTCATCAGCATAAGAAATCAGAAAAAGAACACACCATCCAAAAATAGCCAAATGGATCATTCTGAATGAGATGTTGATATGAAGCTGTTAAGCTTTCAAACCAGAAAAGAGACAAGAATTTAAGAACGGAGGAGAAATTATCTAAGTGTATGTAACTTTTGTGTTTTGGCAGCCAGAAGAATAGCAATATTTTTCCTAATGTTGTCAGCAGTTAGCAGTATAAAGTCTCTCTACCTGGGATTTCCCTGGTGGTCTAGCTGTTAAGAATCCACCTGCCAATGCAGGGGACACAGGCTCAATCCCTGGTTCAGGAAGATCCCATATGCTGCAGGGCAACTAAGCCCATGCGCCACAACTACTGAGCCCTTGTGCCACAACTACTGAAACCCCCATGCTCTAGACCCTGTGCTTCACAAGAGAAGCCACCTCAATGAGAAACCTGTGCACCACAACAAAGAGTAACCCCTGCTTGCTGCAACTAGAGAAAGCCCATGTGCAGCAATGAAGACCCAGTGCAGCCAAAATAAAAAAAGACTCTCTACTTGCATTCAGCAAAATGGACTCTACTTTATGGAAGTGCTCAAAACAATATGATCAGCTCTGAAAATGACTGAGCTAGGTGCCAGGAAACTAGATTCTAAGATGAAGGTTGTCATGAACTTATCAAGAGACTTCAGGTCAGAGTCACTCACAGCCATCCATTCTTTCTTGTGTTCATTCAACAAGTATTTCTTGAAATGTTTATTAGTATGTGCTAACAAAAATGATAAGTTATAGATTGTAAGAATTAATTAGAAATGGCCAGTAGCCTCAAATATTTCCCAGTCTAGAAGGAAAGACAAATAACAGAAGTGTTTGTTGAACATCTTTCGTTTCAGGGTAGCACTACCTACCAGTATTGCTGAAGCAAGGAGGGAATCTTGCCTCACATTCCTCACTGTCCAAGGAAGTATCACTGGAACTATTCCACTCAAGCATTTCAGTCACGATGCAAATACACCACTGAAGATGAGGTTTGGGGTAAGACACCAGACTACCCAGCCTGCTGGAGTAGAAGAAGAGTCTCCGGATTCATTCTCAGGCTGCCATGTCTGGTAGCTACCACAGCTACAACATGCAACCATGAACTTTTCAAGAGCCTACAAAACAGTTTGCACCCTGAAAAAGACAAAAAGCTAAAGACTATGTGGTGTACAATTTTTTTAAATTATAAAATCAAAAATTATAATTAAGTTCTAAAGCCAGAAAGTTATTTCAACTTATCAGTTGCAACATAATATATAAATAAAGTTTGAAGTGAGCTGTGTATTTTAACGTATTTTAAATAATGTGGGCTGGGGTAAGAGTACCCAGGACTCACAAAGGTCTTTTGGATAGTCACTGTAGAACTGGGCATGGATTCAAATCCTGGCTCAGTCACTGGCTGGTTGGGGACTTGAAAAACTGCCTTCAATGTCTTAAGCTTTAGTTTACTTTCTATAACAGGGGATAATGATATCAAACTTAAAGCATTATAATGAGTAACAAATGATTTACTACGTAGAAATTGCCTAGCATAATGCTGACACATACTGATTTTTCAATAACCATTGTTTCTGTTTTCTTCTATTTCGGGGAGGCGCTGCTGTTTATACAGTTCTGAACATGTATTTGTGGGTAAGGATGTTTGGAATCAGTCACCAAATAATACTTTAACACACGGTTGATCCATTCATACTAATGTTTCCTTCACTCTGTATATGTGATGGTTGCTATCCTCTCAAACATTGGGCCCTAAGGAGCTTGTTAGGAAAATAACGATCTATCTATAGATGTCTTGACTTCCCAAGGTGGTGCTAACGTAGTAATAAAAAAAAAGAGCTTTTGCCCGGCTGGGTGCTGTTTACTCAAGGGATACTCTGTCGTCTCTTCAGAGAATTTCTCAACGAGCTTCTCCCATTCTTTCCTTTTCTTTCTTTTGCTGAAACTCCGTGGGAAAATAATAGAATTTGCTTTTGAAAAAGTCATCCATCTTCACGAGAGATACGCTTGACCGTATGATTTCTTTTGAAAATGATGAAGCCTTGAGTCATTTTCAGGGTTCACTTTTATTTTTATATTTGGTAGCTACAGTCCTGAAAAAAATCCCGTCTCTGGAGAGATACGTGATGAGGAATTGAGTGAAATTTTCATAATTCAGCCTGCATTTTTCTTTCTTCCTCAAAGTTCCATAATTAGAGAATAAGATATTGAAGATTCATGCAATTTCATAATCTGTTTATTAAAATGACTGGTGATATATGTGTGATCATGGAGGTCACAGGGCAGCCAATGAGTATAGGTGTATATTGGGGGAAGGGAGGACAGATAACTAAACTCCAAATTGAAGACCTTTACTTGAATAACACCTTTATTTGAACAACAAGGTGAGCTTGTTGGAGTTGTGTCCCTAAGTTTCCATAAGTGGAAAAACTCATACCACCTCTCTCCACACACCCAACTACATTGGAATATAGCAAGAGGAAGAAAAACCCTTGTTTGGTTAAGTCACCAAGATTTCAGAGTTTGTTATCCTGGTATAACTTAGCCCATCCTCGTTGATACTGTAATCCTGAGGCACTTGTGGCTTTTTGTTTTTGTGCGTTTTCTGCAATAAGAAGAAAACCAGAATTGGCAATCTACCTGCTTCACAAGTTGTCATGAGGAATTAGTCCTGGGATAATTATTTTGTAAATTTGTACATTTTGTACATTTTGTAAATGTAGATTGGAAAATGCACTGCAGGACTATATATGTGAACATTAGAGTTTCTATAGATAGAATCACTCAGAAAAATGTTAGATATTTTTAATGTAAGAGTAGAGATGGTCTGTTATTGTCTCAGTATTGCGCTAGCTCTTACTAATCAGAATAATAAACTCCAACAAGCTCACCTGATTTCTCTTTTTAGCATCATATGAATGTCCTTTTACTTGCCAATGAAATAAATATTTGTTGTCTTAAAATCCCCTCCCTGCATACAAGAAAAAAAAAAAAAGCTGTTAGTTTCAGAATTCCTTCTGGAAACTTATAAATATATTCCAGATTTCTCAGATAATAATTATGGCTCATCTCAAAATAGGCAAAAATAAATAACTAAATAAAATTAATTTCAAATCTACACAATGACTATCTTAGTGTCCTAAACCAATATCTGATGTCTAAACAAAAACCCTTTATGTGGAAATATAGCCCACTAAATACATTTTAGTTTTAGTCATAAATAATAAAATGATTGTTGGTTTAAAACCCCTCTTTGGAACTTGACGTTATTTCTCCAATGATTTCTATGCATCTTTGCAATTTTCACACTGAATATCTAGTTCTTTTATGTAGTTCCTTTAAATATATAATGCATATATCCAAATTATAACCTGGCTGTATCCTAAAAGTTTGTCTAGGTAGGCAGCTTGACACCCAGAATATATTTTTGTCATAGAAACAATGCTGTAAGTTTTTGAGAGGTTCCCAGGGTAATATACAAATACCTATTTGCCTTGTGGACGGAGCTCACAGCACTTGCAAAACTAGAAGGCTGTTTGGGACCCTGAGACTTGAGATGCGGGAGTGATGAAAACCCCAATAAAGGGCTTTAAATTAAAGAGAAAGAAGGGAAATCTAAATGGTGTGAAGAAAATGGACACGAGCTGGAGACAGAAAGGTGAAGAAAACAGGAGGAATGGTGAGGAAGGGAAAGAGAATAAGACAGCAAAAAAGAGAGCCTGGATGCTGTTTCCAATTTCACTTTCACTTTAACCCTCTAGAGGTTAGTGAAGAATGAAATAAAGGTCAGGATGAGAAGCTGGAGGTGAAGGAGAGCTTTCTCTTTTCCCCTCCCATCCTCCCCTCCCAGAATCAGCCCGTTCAACCCCCCTCCGCCGCCCGCCCGCCCCCAATTCTCTCAATCTGGCCACAATATGGTGAGACAAAAAACTGTACACAAATTAAAAAAGACTTCAAAAACAAAGGCTGCCCAGTGAATTTTTATGTAGATAATTATAATATTGGCCGCTGTCTTTCAGAACAATTCCATGCTGTGGTTACACAGCTATAATGAAGAGATCACACTGTGAAGTGAAAAGTCTCCTTATCCTCTGGGATTAGATTCAGATTTGCCTTCTTCCAGAAGGGTTTCCGAACGCGAGGAGAAGAGAAACAGCATAAAGAAACAACAGAAAGAATTGTCTTGATCTCTGTTTTGCGAGCCTGGAGAAAAGGTGCCTTTGCAGGAAACTGGGTTTGCCAACAAGGAACATCTTTTGTGTTGCTTTTTGGCAAAGTAATTGATTCTAGTCAGAGATTGGCTGGGTGCCACCGTGCAAGTAGTCTGTCTTATTCTGAAGAATACAGTAGGAAGAGCTGCAACTGAGGCTTTTTTATTCTTTTCTTATTATAGCCGACGTTACATACTTTCTTCCTGCTACCCCCTCTACTGTAACCAATGGTATGCAATTCATAGGTCACATTTTATAATATTTTTAAAAATTATAGAGAACAAAATAAAGCTTTTAAGACATTAAAAAAAAATAAGCTGGAAGAAGACAATTTCTTATAACCAGTATCCTCTCCCTTCCCCCACTCCGATTGGGATTTATGTTTACCTTTTCCATCCTAAGAAAGAAACCAAACCAAAACATTGTACTATGAGCAGAAAGGTAACAGGAATTTATTCAAACTTTATAAAGCTGATGCAGATAATACAAAGATGGATTTCACTGTGAGAACCGTACCAGGGGAGTATTCAGGGATGCAACCATTACATTTCTATTAGATTTGCTTTAATAAAAGTAAAAATTACTTAATATTAAGTTTTAATTAAATTTTGTTCTATTAAGAAAGAGATGGACATCTACCACTGATATTTTGTTTAGTAGCTTCTTCTGTTTAAGGGAACTTGGACATTTTATTATGACCATGAAAGGTATTATACAAATGATTTAATATTAAACAGTATCTAATAATAGGCTTTGGTGTAATTGACACTTTGAAAGCAACAGGAGTTGAGACCTTGCAGATGACCACAGAGAGGCTGAAGCCCAGAAGCGTGGCTTCCCTCCTCTCACAAAAGGGGCCACCACAAAGTTGGGGAGGGGCTGGGTAAATCCACTTCCCAGACACTCCTGCTTTCTTTCTTGAGCTGGGATCTGGGACCAGCTTTAAGCAATGTCCATTTTGAGGACCCACTTGGCTTGGGCTTGGAAGACGAATCCCATGTCTAGAAAGGAGGGAGCAGAAGTAAGCCACCTCCCCTACATCTGGGAGGAGGCAGTTTGTCTGATTTCACACAGCGAAGGAAACATAAATGCTTCTCCTCTGTGACAGTAAAATGGGTTCTGCGAAATAAACATCCCAGCTTATTTTTCAAAATGCAATCCAGCAACAGATGCTACAAATCCAAACAAGAGGCCAAGCAGAAAAGGCTCTGATCATTGTTACACTGATTAATTGTTGTCAAAGCCAAGGGTGAAAGAAGAGCCCTTCATTTTAGCAAATATCCTGATGGCAACAGAGGACTCTGTTAAAGGATTATTATGTGTATTTTATTAAAATTTCCTGGGACTTCCTTGGTGGCGCAGTGGTTAAGAATCCACCTGCCAATGCAGGGGACACAGGTTAGAGGAAGATCCCACATGATGCGGAGCAACTAAGCCCATGCACCACAACTACTGAGTCTGCGCTCTGGAGCCCACAAGCCACAACTACTGAGCCCGCAAGCCACAACTACTGAGCCCACAAGCCACAACTACTGAGCTCACGCGCCTAAGCCTGTGCTCCACACCAAGAGAAGCCACCACAATGAGAAGACCGCGCTCTGCAACGAAGAGTAGCCCCCACTCGGCAAAACTAGAGAAAGCCCGCATGCAGCAACGAAGACCCAATTCAGCCAAAAAAAATTTTAATTAATTAATTAATATTTTAAATTTCATAAAATGTTTTGAAAATCTGGTATTATTCGAAATAGTTTTTAACCACAGGGTTATCAGATCATTGTTACACCTTAGAGAATTGAAAACAAAGTGATCCCACTACATTCTACTGAAAATTTTAATTTAACTATCCAGGAATACACATTTGTAAAACATTCTTGACAGAAATAAGAAAGCAGTTTAGGGCAAAGAGATGAAATCACTCTGTGACTCAAATTTTACTCCTCAATAGGAAAACAGGAAGCTGAAGGAATTAATATTTTTTTTAATTTAAATAACACAGAGTCGTAACAACTTAATTAGCACTACTCAGAAGTAACTGATAGCTAAGCTTATTGACTTACTCTTCCTTTTATATGTGTGTATATATGGTAATGCATTTAACCTCTTTTTTAAAGGTTGATTTGTTTTCATTGTAAAAGAATACATGCTCATTAAAAAAAGGAAGTAAAGTAGAATAAGAAAAAAACGACCCATAGGTTTGGCACTTGAAGGCGCTAAACATTTTAGCCAATTTCCTTTCATTTTTATTTCTTTGATGATAATGGTAACCTTCATTATTTCCTAAAAACTATGGAAAGGTATATTAAAAAGATTAAAATCACCATCAATTCTATGACAGTGGACATAACCACATTCTGGTGTTTGTCCTTTTCACCCATAGTCCATGTACATCCATTCATTCATTTATTCAGATACACTTTTGGAGGAGCTATTATATTCCAGGCTCTGTTCTTTGCGCTAGGAACACAGCAGTGTATGAAACAAAAATCCCTACCTACATGGAGCTTATACTCTAGGCAAAGGAAACGGAAAATAAATAAATAAAATGCGCATTTGTCAGATGGTGAGAGGGTAAACTAGGAAAAAGACATGGGATGAATAGGATGATTTGCAATTTTAAATAGGGTGGTCAGGAAAGGACTCACCAAGACTAGGACATTTGAGCCAAGACAGGAAAGCAGTGAAGAAGGAGAAAGATTGAATATCTGACAGAAGAGCAAGCGCAAAGGTCCTGAGGTAGGAGATTGGCCAGTGAATTCTAGGAATAGCAAGCAGCTGGAGCCCAGAGAACTGACAGTATAATGGTGAGATCCAAAGGTAAGGGGAGAGAGATTCCCTTTCTTTATCTGAGTGATATGGGAAGCCATTGGAGAATGTTGAGCAAAGACTTGACCTGACCTAGGGTATGTTTTAAACAGTTCATTCTACAATGGGCACAGAGATCAGTAAGAAGTTGTTGCAATAAACCGTGTGAGAGATGTTGGTGGCTTGGACTAGAGTTAGTGCTGAAGGTGATATAAAGTGTTTACATGACTTTTGAAGGTTCGGACAACAGGATCTGCCGATGGGGGATCTGAGAGAAATAGAAAGTTAAAGGTGAATCCTTCCGTCTTAATCCTTTAATCCTTTAGTCCTTAACTTTAGTGTGAGCATCTGGTAGAATGTTGTTGCATTTACTGAGATGAGGACTAAGGGAGGGACAGGTTTGTGGGGCAAACAAGGAATTTGGTCTCAGACACGTTAAATTGAAAGGGATATGTGAGTCCACAACTGAGGGAAGTGGTCCAGTCTGGAGATAAAATTTTGGTAAATGTCAGAATATTTATAGTATTTAAAGACGTGATAGGATGACATCTCAGAAGGGTTTGGTGGAGGAGTTTCTCTTGGGCAGAGAAAAAGAGAAACGAACAAGAGAGGTTAACAACATAAGATCAGAGGAGTGATGAGAAGGATTTTATTCAATCATGGGTTGGCCTAAAGGAGTGAAAAACCTTGTGACTTTGGATTTTTTCAGAAAATAACCCTAATCTGTCTAGATAATATAGCAGTGGTCTCCAATATAGTACACAGACCTCTGGAAGTACCTCAAATAATCCACTGAGGAATGGGAAGAAAGCATTAGACATCACTCTTACAAGAAGTTAAAATTTAATATATTATTATATTATGGGCTTTATAGGAATACACATGTATATGTACGGATGTCTATATTTTAGAGATGAGAGATCAAAAATACTCAGAAAAGACTGTACTCTAGTGCTAGAATCAGCAGAAAGATGCAAAGGGCTTTTGGCCCTTTTTGTTATGGATCATATGGGAACATAGCACCATCCCCCGTGCTTGGATGTGTGGTTAAAAAGGCCACTAAGGGTTCAACTGCGTGGCCCTGGCAAGGGTAGGCTCTGTCCTGTCAGCATCGATGTTGTTATCTCGCGGGGTCCTCTCCCCCCTCGGAGGCCCCGAAGATTCGGATGCAGACTCGGATTACACGCCAGTTCACACACTTCTTGACAGGATCCCGCAGTGCCGTGTTGGGCCTCAGCCGCCTCGGAGAGGAATATCGGTGGCAGAGTGAAATCGGAGGGTTTGAGAATATCGCCCTGCTTCCCTTTGTTGTGTTTTTCTGCAATTATTTCATCTGAGAGAGACCCTCTAGGGTTCCTGCATTTGTCCTCTGAGGAGGGGGCCCAGCCCAGCAAAGTCTGGAGGCTGCTTAAAAACCCCGCATGCGGCACTGTGATCATTCCTCGCCGTTTATTCTTGCGGAAGCTGTGTACCTTTGATTAAACCTGGCACAGCACTTTAGAAGCCACTGATAGACATCAAAGAAGTTAGCTCTCTGATATCAAAATAGACTGAAGGTTTGGACCTAGACCAGCACTGTGTGAACACTGCGAACAGTCCACAGCGGGAGGCAATGGCTTTTGGACAAGAATCAGAAAAGAACCAAATGGATTTCCTCTATTTCTCCCTTCATTAGCTGCACAGCAAATGCCTTCATCCCATCAGAAGAGAAATCTTTGTTGGATTTTTATCCAAAATCCTGCGTGGGGGGGTGGGGGAGTAAAATTTGAGGTGAAAAATTTAAACAACCTCCTCAATTATTAAAGTTTGTTAAAAAGGTAGATATAATTTATGTCTGAGGAGTAGAAAAATTACCTTGATTGTTCCCTTTATTTTATATGTAATTGTAGGCGGAGCACAAATGTGTTTGAAGAATGTGGATTTACTTTGTCTTCACTTAATGATCTGGGAACAATTAAAAGGAACACATAGATGCATCATAAGTAGACCACGTGTAAAAAATTATACATGTAGATATGCTTTTGAGAACTTTTCCCCAAAGGTATTTTGTGAGAATGAAGGAGCTGCATTTTTATATACTCTACCTTCAGGGATGAGTACCTGGTTTATTGGAGACATCTAATAAGTATGTGTATAAATGCTTTTAAATCCCTATTTCTAAATCATAACTAATATATATCAATTTATTAAATAGATCATATATCATCTACTTAAAAATAAACTCAATCAAATTGGTAGAAGGACAATTACAGCTATCGGAACAAAATAACTAATAATCAGTAATTCTTTTTTTAACAACTAATAACTAATAATTCTGTTTGGTTTTTTTTTTAATAATGAGATTTCCAAATGCTGAGAGATTAACGACCTCATTTGTTCTTCACAATAGCTCTATGATGTGGACACTGTTATTGATCCCTGTCTACAGATGAAGCCACTGAGGCTCTGAGAGTAGATTAATGCACCTGGGATCAATCAACGGTTTGAATCAGGGAACAGCACGTTTCTTCTGTAAAGGGCCAAACAGTAAATATTTTAGGCTCTGTGGGCCGTCTGGCTGCTGTTGCAACTGCTCAACTCTGCCACGGCAGCAGGGAAGCAGCCATAGAGCATGCGTGAATGAATAAGTGTGACTGTATTTCAGGGCATTTTACTTATGGACACTGAAATTTGAACTGTATATAATTTTCATGTGATGAAATGTTGTTCTTCTTTTGATTTTCTTCCCCAAATGTTTAAAAATGTAAAAATTTTAAACCACAAGCAATTAGAACCAAAAAAGGTGGTGGATTTGGTCCTCCAGCAGTAGTTTGCTGATCCCTGGTAGAAAGTGAGGGGGTCAGGGTGTCAACCCAGATCTTCTACCACGGCCCATGTTCTTTCCACTACACCATGTGGGTTTGTTTCATCATTGAGGAGAGACCCTACTCAGAGACTTGAAATCTGGAGAGTTTTACTGCTGTTCGTACTTTTGAAATTAAGTACAAGACTCAAACATATTAAGCTTCTGCATCCAAAGAGAGAGAGAGAGTAATCACCGGCAGCAGAGCAATTAGCAAAGAGCGAGCCAATAGCAAGCCCAGCGAACACTTCATTGTCAGCTAGAGGGTTTGGCTAAAAGTAAATTTAATACTCATTAAAAAATGAATGCTGCTTTAATGCCACTTCAGAGGCTGGTAAATTGTAGCTAACTCTAAGCAATTCAGGAAGCAGTCCCATTGCTTCAAGGCTGACAAACAAATCCTTCACAAGACAGGAAGATTCGGAGAAGCCCCATCTTGGAAAGGTTAGGCGTCCCCTGAAACAGTCCAGACTTCGAATTCTGCTCCCTACGAAGTGCAGTGGGCATGGTCCCAAGCAGAAGAGAGAGTAGGCATTGATCCTGCCGGTATGCTGGCATGCAAACTTCATAAAGTACAACCCTACCGAGAAAAAGTTTTGAGAATTGCACCTGCCTAGGAAAATAGTGATTAAAAGCACACTCTTATCAAGGTTCATTTCATCATTTTTACATGTGTTCTCCTGCTCCCGTACCATGATTTACAGCAACCCCTCTGAAGCATGAGGCTGAAATCTGTCTCCTTAAACCTCTTCTTCCCTGAGTGCTTTTGCTGGGACAGAATTGTTCCTGAGAGCCGGGCAATTGCTGCTGTGCTATGGAATAAAACTGTCAGTGTGATTTAAAAATACATATTGCAGAAAATAAGAAAATGCATTTGAAAAATCTTGTCATTTTGTCTTCTATGGAAACAAAGGCAGTGACATAGAGAGTTCAAAATAATGAAAAGTCTTTGTTAACTGGGAGGCATTTACAACCTCCAAATCACATCAGTGCCAGCAGAGCTAGCAGGTATTCAGGTGTCTCAGATCTAAAATAACAGGAGCTAATTGCCCCTGTGATAGACGACTTCAGAGAAATGTACTTGAATAAGTAAATTAGTGAAGGAAGAAAGGAAATGAGTGACTAACTACACCTATGTACATACATAGACTTTTTGGATATTTTTGGATTTTGGATGGAGTCGATTGATCATCTTTTACGCTGCCCATTTTCCTTTTGCTCTGGTTGAGTTTATGACATCACAGAATTAACCAAGAAACTCAGAAATTAACCTACAATGCTTGGCTTGGCTTTAAATTCCTGTTAGTTTTATATTCACCTACAGTCTATACTTGGAGAACTTCCTCAGCTCTGGAGGTTTGTATATGCACACATATGGGCTTGTGGGACATTCTTTCATCAGAATGGCATTAATATATCTTGTGTCTCATAATGAATATTCTACTCTGTACTACGCTTTGAAGGAGAAATGCATATTCATGTGCTTGCGAGTGGGTAAGAGAGGAGAGGAAAAAGAAAGTATGCAGAAGGGAGATGATTTTACCCCTACCGTCTAGATAGACGGATAGAAGATAGCTAGGTATTTAAGTACATCCTTTAAGCATAGACACAGATATTTGGAATTTTATAAGTGAGTTTTTCCCAGCCTCTTTTTTCCCATGAAGCACATAGAAAATGATAGTATTTTTAAAATATACTGTGGCAAATGGGAAGGAATTTGAGAATATCTATTTGGGGTTTGGTTAAAAATATTCTTTTATTTTAGTTATAAAATTGAGGTAAGAGAAAAAATGGAAAGTATTAGGAAAGATTAATTATTTTTTATAAAACCTAATAATATATCATAATATTTAAAGAGAAATTTGAGCTTGCTTCTGTGAATATATCCTTTTCATATCAGGTTTTAAGCTTGAAGTGGCTTTACATAAATTCTAGCTAAGGCTTTGCAATGATGGTTTCTCCAAATTCTTGCTATTTATGATCTATGAAATACTTCCATATGACTAAATAATGTATTTTTTAAAAATGTCTTTAAAACCTTTCAGCCATTTACAACAGTTGATTTTCTTAAAGGATCTAATCGTTCTTTTTCTTAAATTATCAACTATACTGAAATTTCTTGAGGCTGGATTTCAAACCCAAGTGGGCTTTTAAAATATCAGTTATGTCAGAAATAATGAAGCTCCGATTTGCACAACACGCATGCATCTGTGAGGGCAGTCACCCGCAGCCAGCTTGTGCGCCAACAGAAGGCGCGTCCGGCAAATGGACGTAAGTATACAATATATGTACATACACATAAGGATTCAGGGTCTTTTCAGAAATGTACCCACCAGTAGCTCCCCCTCCTCTCATCCCCCGATTCCCTATTTCCCACCTACAGGACTCATTTGGGGATGAGTGCCACATACTTTGGCACTTGATACACTGGTTCTAAAAAACCATGGTTCCTTGGTGACTAATGGGCAACCGCAGATTCTGCAGCTGGTACAAATGCACATGTCTAGTGCTTCAGCATCTCCTTGGCTATGCTCAGCTGTTGCACTGGGCAAGGGTGCCATCTTGCTCATGGTCTTCTTTATTAGGGCCTCTGCAAGTGGACCTTGAAACAGCTCCACTGGAGGGTCCACAGAGGTGAGAAAGTGGTTGCCTGTGCTTTCCCACACCCAGCCAGGGCTCCATCTATGTCCCTCAACTTTCCAATCTCCCAACCAAAAGAGCCAATGGTCCGTCTTAGAGTACCCCTTCCCAACCTCAGATAAACCGGAACTCTGAGAATCTAGAGGCCACCTGAAAGTTTCTGTAAAAGAGATATTCTACCAAACTCTCTGAGTAACCGACATTAATAGCGGAGGTGTTTTCTGTGCAGCCCTGGGACCAGCACCTCTTTCGGTGCAGGAGGAAGTCAACTCCTTACCAGCCATTACAACTCAAGTTTTCCCCAGGAGACCACACTCTCAACCAAGGAAGCTATGGTTGCCTATTTCTGGGCTATTTTCCCTGCTTCCCCTGAACATGGGGCAATTGTGAAAACAGAAAAACAGAGCCTGATCAACATCAGACACACAATTGAAAGGTTCCAAAATTAGTTTTTGTTTTACATGTTGCTAATGGTTAAAAAAAGGCTTTTCTGTATATCAAAGAATATTTTTTGATTTGCTGATATTATAAAAATTGCAATCTTGGTGAATTCACTCAATTACAAATAACTCAAAAAATATATCTCTTAAATAATTACATCTCTTGCCGAAATTTTACCTTACCCAGAGGTTGTTCATAGAAATTTTACTTTGATCTTGGTCAACGTGTTAAGTGTAGCATTAACATTAAAAAGGTATGTTTTGCATGAGGTAAAAATTAGATCACTAGTAATTCCAGTTTCAGAATTGTTTTTAGTATTTTTGTAATAATCATAAATACATGTGAAGTACTTGTTAAAAATAGTCTCCATTCTGGGGCTTCCCTGGTGGCACAGTGGTTGAGAATCTTCCTGCTAATGCAGGGGACACGGGTTCGAGCCCTGGAAGATCCCACTTGCCGCAGAGCAACTGGGCCCGTGAGCCACAACTACTGAGCCTGCGCGTCTGGAGCCTGTGCTCCGCAACAAGAGAGGCCGCCATAGTGAGAGGCCCACGCAGCGCGATGAAGAGTGGCCCCCGCTTGCCACAATTAGAGAAAGCCCTCCCACAGAAACAAAGACCCAATACAGTCT
Organism: Grampus griseus; assembly: GCF_964374135.1. Lineage (NCBI taxonomy): Eukaryota > Metazoa > Chordata > Mammalia > Artiodactyla > Delphinidae > Grampus > Grampus griseus. The sequence continues at coordinate 15,020,830 of NC_139004.1, forward strand.
AAATAAATAAATAAAATTTTTTAAAAAGTCTCCATTCTTTATGTGCTCAAAAAATCTAAATATTCTTTTTTTATTGAAGTATAGTTGATTTACAATGTTTCAGGTCTACAGCAAAGTGATTACATTATATATATATATATATATACACACACACACACACACACACACAGAATGTATATATATTCTTTTTCAGATTTTTTCCATTATAGGTTATTACAAGATGTTGAATAAGTTCCCTGTCCTCTACAGTAGGTCCTTGATGTTTGTTTTATATACAGTAGTGTGTATCCATCTCAAAAATCTAAATACTCTGATGGAAGGAAATTTAGGGTCAGTTTGACAGTATGAGATTTTAAGTCTGGTTCTATGAGACCAGGACAATTTGAGGGCATCAAATCAAGTGTTACAAAGCTGCTATCAGTGGACAGCTACTTGTCACGTCTGGTAGTCATCCCAGGTACCACCAAAAATAGCTGAAGGAGCCAAGACTGCAAGGCTACACTCTAGTTATCTGGATTCCTACAGGCAGCCACAGTCCAGTAATTTAAGCAGCAGTATTTAATAAAAGAGAAAGCAAATTAAAAATGAGTTGTATTGATAAATGTGATTAACCCAATTTAAATTTCAAGGCTTTAATATTTTAATAGGTTTAGTCTTTTGTTCTTTGTCACATGCATAATTACTTTTCCTCATTCTCTTGATTTAATAACAGAAAAATCTGAATCATCTTTGTAGAAAAATGTTCTGTGGGAAAAACTGATCTGAGTGAGTACAAATGTTATCAGAGTCCTGTAGTGACATTGTATATCACCGAGGGGGGGAAAAAAACCTTTATAATCACATTGATCATGGTTAGAAATATATAAATATGCTGTTTTCTCCAAGTATAATTACGATGGAGCAAGAGGTTTTATTGAAATGATTTACTGCTGTCAAAGTTTCTCAATAAAAGCAAATCAAAATCGCCAGAAGAGTCACTTCAAAATACATATTTTAGTGCAGATAAATTAGGCAAATAAATAAATAACAAACTCACCCTTCCTCAGTCCACTCTAGTTTGGTGACCTCTTAAAGAGACCAGTAAAGAAATACTATTTATCCAGGGGTATTTTGAAGTTGTGTGTGTGTGTACACATACATGTATATATAAACATATAAAATCAGCTTCTCACCCTAGACCTCAGAGCCAGAACTGCCTGATTTGACTTTGGAAGCACTCGATTTCTGCAGACATCACCACTCCCTGCCTTTATTCTGGAAGGCACGGTTACGATGGGAATTTGCCAAGCATCCGTGCTTCAGTTTCCCACTTGAGGTATTATCGCTCTGACCACGCTTTCCTCCCTGCCATGGAGCTTATCAGGGCCCTGACTGGCAAAGCCAGGACCAGCATTTGCCCACAATAATTTAAGGGATTCTGTGACCTCCTTCAAAAACCTCAAGACATTCATGGAGTGGATGACAGGGAGGGGCCGAGATTTCTAGGAGCTGCTTTTCCTAGAAGCATAGGTGTCTAAACATTAGAAATAGCCACTCGGTCTTAATAATGTCTCCTATTTGTGGACAAATTCTGCAGATTTTTGTCAAGAAGAATACAGTCTGTGAATACTTAATTATTATGTAATTATTCTTTTCTGTTCTTCCCGCCCCCCCTCTTTCTTTTAATCTAACACTTTCCTCTAGGGAAATCAATTATACCAAACAAGCATCTACTAATGTGGTCTTCAAGCACTTTGAGATCACCCAGAGAGCTTTTCAAAATATAGGGGCCTGGGTCCCACTCCCAGAGGTTTTACTGTGATCGTCTGGGGTGCACCTGGGCACCAGGATTTTTTTTTTTTTTTTTTTTGGTATGCGGGCCTCTCACTGTTGTGGCCTCTCCCGTTGCGGAGCACAGGCTCCGGACGCGCAGGCTCAGTGGCCATGGCTCACGGGCCCAGCCGCTCTGCGGCATGTGGGATCTTCCCGGACCGGGGCACGAACCCGCGTCCCCTGCATCGGCAGGCGGACTCAACCACTGTGCCACCAGGGAAGCCCTGGGCACCAGTATTTTTACAAACTCCCCCAAGTGATTCTTAATATGCAGCCAAGATTGAGAATCACTGCTCTTCGGAGGAGAAAACCCTAGGCTGGGAGGGAGAGGACTTAAAAAATTGGAGGAAATCAATATGATCCAATGCTCCCAAAGAGAAAGACACCATTGCTGTAGGGGTAAATGATAGGCCAGCCACCTAATCCAGAATTTGCAGCTTTGTTCACTATTTTACAGTCTCTGTGTTATTAATTTTCTGTTTCATAAAACTGACAAACATAATTGTTAATTACATACCATACACTCCACCCTCCCAGTAATGGTTTCTCTCCACACCCTCACCTGATATAAAGCTATAGCACAATGCCCCACTATATTAAATTTCAATTTAATTATCTTTATTATAGCATCACCTCCTTGGAGGAAATGATTAACTCTGAGATGGACTTGAAGAGAAGAGAAAGATATTGCGGTGAGCTTTGCCCTAAAGCCCTGTGCTGCTATATAGGCTTCATTCGCAGGCATGAGAGCAACAATAAAATGGCTGAAAAATTAGCTTCTCTTCCATTTCCTCGGATCCCTGTGATGTGATCCCTCAAAGGTCCCTAGTGGCACACACAAAAGTGAATGGTATAAGAAAGGGGACTTTAATGCATAACTTCCTGTGTGTGTGTGTGTGCGTGTGTGTGTGTGTGTGTGTGTGTCTGTGTCTGTGTGTCTGTGTGTGTGTGTGTGTGTGCCTATAGGTGCACTTCGGTTAAAAGCAAAGAATGATTCTCAAATAATTAGCACAGGACAGAATAGTTAGTAGCCCACGGACAGTACATGTTCACTACTTAATAACTGACCTTCTGGAAGTTAAATTTTATTTAGTACCATGTAACTTTTTAAAAATCTCAGGGTGTTTTACTTTTAAACATTACTTGAGGTGACTCTTTCAAAGAATCTCTTTAACCTTGGTTTGCAAATTAAAAGAGCTAGAAGCTCGTGAGTTTATCAGAAGTAATTGTTTCCCTAAATTAACACTAAGGGGCTTGTATCCCATGCCACTACGATATTAGGTGACTGAGAAGAAACCAACTGGAAAATGGGACCACAGGGCTTTGAGACTCCATGGTATTGCAGCAAAACAGTGAAAGGACTTTCATTATCACTAATTAAGCATTTATACAGCAAGTATTTACAGAAAGCACTTTGAGATCACCTGCTGTCAGGAGTGGACGAGCACCGTTCCACATACATGCATCCTCGCTCCCATTTTTGTGCTCTTTAAACATGTTTAGGAAATTCAGGTACAGGCTAATTGTCTTGTCCAAATCTCAAACAATGGGGTCTAACCTATGTGCAGATAATACCACAGAAACTTGAACTCTTCAGTAAATTGGGGTATTAGCATGTACTAGGGCTCCAGGTTGAACTCACTATAGGATATTGACACATTTGGTGTGATGGGGGATGCAGGAAGGAGAGGTAGACAGCCAGGAAGCTTCTTTGGTAAGAACAAATGTTGAGGGAGAACATGCTGAGACATGGAAGGGAATAGCATAGCCATTCCCAGGAGAGAGAGCGTTTTGAGTACACCCTCCACCCCAGGAAGGAGTTGCAATAAAGAATAAAACTTGAAATATATATGTTACTAAAATTGCTGCAGTGGATTGGGGTGAGAGATCTACTGGGGGTTCTAACAAAGTGAAAGATGTGTTTCCAGAATTCGCAGATATTGGTCGCTAGAGGAGGAAGGAAGAGGCTTCGTAACATTGTGGCGGGCCTGCTTTTCACACGTGTTAATGTAGCTGATGGAATAAGACAGTGGGAAGTGCTGAGTATCAGGCAGTCACTCCGGGTGCTGTACAAATGGAGAAGAAAGGTGAAGGCCTAGAAGTGCTTATTTTTACCATTAAACTGGTGTGACCTGAGTAAAGATAAATAAGTAGTATCCAAATAAAATTGTTTTTGCATTATACATTGGCAGACTATATAGTCAAAATGCACTCTCTTTATATTCTTTGTCCTCCACGAACTTTGTACAGTGTGTTACCTTTGGAAGTTTCATAATATTTGCTTATTAACTGAGACCTTCATGAACAATCAAGGTCCCAGGATACAAGATGCATCGGTCAAGGCTCAGACAGGAACACAGAAACAACTTTAAGCATTTAAATTTAAATGGAGGAAACAATATAGGAAATCGGTTACTAAACATTGGAAGGGCTAAAGGAATTTAAAAAAAAAAAAAAAGGAGGGTGTAATTGGTAATTGCAAGACGATAATTCCACCCCATTAGCAGGAAAGATAAAAGGGAAAATACTATCTATGAGCCCATGACCTCTGTTATTAAATCTGTTGCATAATCTCTTGCTGCTGGTGGAGCTACCACCACTGGCACGACTTTGCAAGACCATAGGCGTACTCTAATTCTTTTGCTCCTGCTGCCAGAAGTGCTGCCTGAAACCAAAAAGAAAGAAAATGTTCTATCTCTTATTCCTACCTTATTATCTCTTAATCTCCTGAAGGGTTTCCTGCTAGAAGAATATAAGGAAGCTCCTTGGCAAGGGTGACTGTTAAATTAAGTTTGCAGACTTCCAACCTGTTTAAAAGAGAAGAACACAGATGCATGGAAATGGACCTGAGAGCCAACAGACAAGTCATTAGTACCGGCTAATCTAACTCAAATGCAAGAAGGAAGCTGACAAGACTGTGGTAACCTGATAGATTAAATTCCATCACCAAAGGGAATTTTTGATAGAAATTATACAGTGATTGTCTGCCACAGAGTATAACAGGAAAACCATCCATTTCTTCCTTTTGTTTTGTGATGGATAGATTTAGCTTAAAAACACTTACTTCTCTTTACTAAAATATAGGCTGGAAACCATTTATAAAAACAATAATATGCACCCTATATTACAATATGTAATATATAACCAACATAAACAACGGACATTTATTAGACCCTTAATTGGCACACGGTTACCTGTAAACACTTAGAAAGACAATGCAACAAAGGAAATTTAATGCCTGACACAGGGCCAAATACAGCATCTGAGGATGAGATTTGATGGAAATAGCTTATGAAAATTCACTCCCATTAGAGAATGGCTTTTTTATGTCGGCTCAATAACTTCCAGGAAATAAATGAAGCCATTTAAAAAATCAAAGTGATAGAATCATGTAAGTGGAGCCTTATAAAAATTGATAATGGCACAGCATACCAGCTCCAAAGTATGACAACATTTACCACATCAGGAGAAAGTAATGAATTGTAATAAGTCTGGAAACAAGCTAAGAAGTAATTAATATCTCTGAATCAGTTTCGTGAAGCTATTATCTTAATTTTGTGGTATTTTGAATAGAATGAAAAATATTGAGTAACAAAAGCAAGACATTAACTAAACGATGGTGATTTCTGAGGCTTTTGTTGATACACTTACTATGTCTTTCCTTGTCATTGGAGACTGAAGTGTTACATTTCATCTATATAAGGAAAGTAAATGTTTAAAGCAAGTCAGCAAATAGAACTTGAATGACAAATACCAGATTTCCTCAAAGGTTGTACCTACAGACAACATGTGTCCTACCAAGGAAGCGTCAAGTGCAAACTACTGTAATGTTGTTATTTCACAGTGATAGCCTTTGCCATTCACTAGCAAACACTTCAAAACAAACGCCGCATCACTGGTCTTGAAGTTCTCGTCCTCCTTTATTTCTAACAACTGTCTCCTGTTCTTAGACCAAGGATCCCAGCTATTCCCTGTGAAGAAGCTAATGTCAATCTCCCAAGCCCCAGAGATGGTTTGGTAGAGAAGTCAATCACTGAGCAGGCAAGACAGGTAGCTCCCAGATGCACTCCTCTCCCCAAGGCCGGGGAACAGCCACCAGGAGTGCCGCCCTAACGTCAATCTCGTGAAATTTAAGAACTTTGGCCAATCACTGTCATTTAGATGCCTATAAAAAAAAAGCAGCAGAAACTGAAGAGAAGGAGGAACTGTAATGGGAATAGGATATTGGATATGTGTGCCGAGCGTAGGCACAAGTAATATGTTTGTAATTCTAGGACAGCCTCTGGCCAAAGAATGTCTTAAAGCTTGGTGCCTGCCCATCTTCCATTTCCCTTCAGGTGGCCCATCTCAGCAGCGATCCTGATTTCCCCTTAAGAGAATATATGTGCCTATTCTTCACAATATTTGTTTAGTTGATGAAAGACACGGGTGCAAGTTATATATTTCATGAATGAGAGGTATGTTTGTATTAATGGGGTAGTCTTACACTAATAATCTCTCTGAAATCAGGATGTGTCTTACTGTCAAAATGAATTCATAATTTAAAGTGGTAATGTTTCTTTTTGTCTTGTTGGTACATAAAGAAATGGTACAGTGTATAATCTTGGGTGTTAGAGATTACGTAAAATATAGCACTTAGTGAATGAAGAATATTGGATGCATTTCAGATTCCTAGTCTGTAGAATGTGAAGGCCACCGCTTACCTAGAATGATCTCTTAATGTTTCTTCCCCCTTGCTGACTGGATTCTCAGCAAGGATGATTTGGTAAAGGAAATAAGTTGTTATTGACGAATGGTCTTGGAAGGAAACTGAGCTGTTGCCCAAAGTTAATAAGTAGGGAACAGTTTAGTTGAGGACGAGACCACACCCCCTAAAAGGGAGAAGACCAAGAAGCCCAGAATAGGACTGCACATACAGTAGTTAACGTTTTCCTATTTCTTAAACACTCTCTTGCCTGCTCTACTGGAGCACAGAGTAGCAACCACAAACCCTCTCCGTAGCTAATATTTTAAAGGGTCAGGAAGCTGTCTTCACAATTTATAAGTTAGAAAATTTCTGATGGGAAGAAAAGAGAATGAATTATTCCACACCAAACGGGGGGGAAAAAAAAAAAAGGCTGACAGTTTCTAATATGGAAGTGGCCCCAGAGAAACCTCCTAAGCCACTTATCTGCTGAAGGTATAATTATTTTTGATTCTATAAACTGTATTGAAATTTGAATGTATTATATGGATGGTGACGACATGCCCTGTCCCCTTAGCCTTTTGAAGGTGAGTACATACATGCAGAAGGCCCCCTGGATGCATTACAGGGACACATCAGGCGTCCTGCCACCAGAAGATTTCCACTTTGATCTCCCAACAAGCAGCTTATGACAGTGTCCCCACAGAGCGGAAGTCACCGCACAGGAGGGTCTTTTAACTAACGTGCACAGAAGGAAAAATTTATGAGGTTCTTATGAAGTGGTTTGTTTTAGCTCTGAATAGAGGAAAAGACGGAGAGAGAAATAGGGGCAGAGTTTTGTGACATAAAGGTCCACTCGAGCCTGGTGTGATTTTTATCATCTTAAAACACGTCTGAGAAGACTAACCTCAAAGCATAAGACTGTTCTCAATACGGCACGTAAGCAATGGAAGGCAGAAAGTAGCTGGTCTGTAGACAACCCACAAAGCAAATTACCGGTTGATATTTCCTGCACTAAAATTCTTTGAGTTACAGTGGGAACCGCTTCTCAGTATACAAAGAGCATAAGTCCTCTCTTTGGTTCCAACGGGGCTTTGTCATGACTTGTAATAAGCTGAACATTGTAATGCATGTTCTAAAAAAAAAAAGTTGTCTATTACTGTGTGTGCAAAAAAACACAATGCCCATGCACCAGGATGTTAACAAAACAGCACCTGCACAAACTAAGATTGCAACTCTATTCTCAGCTTATCTTTGCTTTTCACTCACAGGGATCATTTCTGTTTCAATGGGAAAGGAAAGCCGCACATGCAAGCATAATTCATACGTTAAACTGGAGCGACCACTTTTGTATGAATCAGCGCTCTGTAAACAAAACAAAAATCTGAAAAATGTTTAAATCCAAATATTCTTTGTCAGATAAATATAACAAGCTTCCATGATGACAATGGTAACTGCGGTAGACTACAGGTAACGCGGGCTTTTAAAATTGGGATTGGAATTTAGGGAGCTACTTCGTAATTTTGGACTATTTAAAGAATTTTAAATTAACTATACTCTTAAAAAAGGAATAATTCAAACTTTATGTAAAGCCGTTCTTTAAAATAACTTGATTCACAGAATTATAGAATTAAGGTACAGATAGGTGAAAGGACATAAATAGCAATAATGATTATATGTATGCATCCTTTTAAAAATGCCAAGAATTAACAAAGCTCTCAAAATCAAATCCATCATCCATCTGTGGCGGGCAAGTGACAGATTCGCTGACTAATTGAAAACAGACAACCCGGGTGAATAGTAAAAACTACCACAACCAACAGGTATTGAATATTTATCATTATATTCCCTAAAGTGTCATGCCTTACACTAAATACTTAATTTTCTTATTTAGTCCTTCCAGCAGCCCTATTAGGTAGGTACTCGTTATGCTTTGAATCTAGCAGGTGAGCAACCTGAGGTTTGGGATTCATGAACCTTGCTCGTGTCAAACTGCCAGCCAATGGCAGAGCTCGGCAGCTGGGCTCTAGATTTGAGCCTCAGCCCCTCACTCCTCCCTCTGGGTCTAGTTATCACAGAGTTCTGTTACTGTTGCTATCAAAGGGTCAGATGGCATCAAGATTGCTGTGACCTGGGAAAATGCACATTTTCAAATTGCAGAAGGGAGAGAGCTGACTACAAGAAGAAAAGCTGGAGGTGAAGAGTGAGCTTCCATAATATGAATCATTACCACCTTACAAAAGCCAGACTTAATACAACCACAGCACCTTAAACTGGGAGGTGATTTGAGAGAGTATTGTATTCCATCCAACACAGGGATTCTATCCACTGCATTCTTAGCAGATGGTCATCTAGTCTCTGCTTGAACACTTCCAGTGATGGGGTGCTCACCACCTATCAGGCAGTCTATTCCAATTTTGAATGATTTTTAGAAGGGGCATCCTTATATGGAGCCAAAAATCAGAGGTGCTAGCACTTCAAGGAATTCCTTTCACAACAAATCATACTCAAGTCTGTATCATGTGACGGTTAAAAGGGATACTGTTTCATTGTAAAATATGGAATGTGAAGTGGAGCTCAAAGGGCAGCGTAATTTCATAAATGGTGTGTCAAGGCTTGAATCCATTTCTTTTGATTGAGTCAAGGCCAGTAAAATCCAGTGGCAAGCCCAGATTACAGTGCATAACACTATATAGAATTTACCAATAAGCCGAGGGCATTACATGTCACGAAACCATTGTGCTTTGTTGTACCAGCTTTGTACCGGGATTGTGTTGGTAAATATACACCTAATACCTGGTTGAACCAAGATTCAGAACTGAGCAAAGCAGCAGGTATACACGGTGGGTCTGTGAATAGGTAATTCCCACTAAAAATCCACTGAGAGAGGATTGTAGGAGGACTTGAGTATTCATGCTGATGGAGGGGATGATGGAGGACACAAGGACAGGCTGAAGGGTGGCCGTGGCTCTCCCACGACCAGGCTTCCTAGAGGGCAGGGCTTCTGATGGAAAGAACCAGGCACGGTGACCCGCTTCCCATGCCCACCTTGCACATCCAGCCAAACAGACTTAACTTCAGGGAAAATATTTGTTCTCAGAGCAAGCAGAATAAGAATACACTTTAATCTGTTCTATAGATACACAGCACTGCCTCTTAGCCAAATACCTTACTCCTGAGCTGTTCACTGCCCTCTGTAAACCAAATGTCAGACAGGACAGGAAAGTGTAACTCCTTCATTTCTAGAGGGAAGCATAAGATTGGCTATCACCTAATATTTTATATCCATTTTTGTCTAAAATGAAAACTTAGCAGCGACCCAGTCTAGATTTATTCTAAGTATTGAATAGGTGCTACATCAGAAGAATTGAGGAGTTTGGCACTACTGCCTTCCCCTGCCCCAATCTCCAAGAAAAGCTCCAACTGACCTCCAGAATTAGCCAAATTCTGTGGTCTCCGTCTGAAATGAAAAACGTGTTGCCGGTTGTACAGAATTTTCAGTTGTGCGATCTGTGTGTGAACGCGTTGACTGATTTTTAGGAGCAGGCATGGTAGTCTTTTTTAACCTTTTTTTTTAAGCTTTATTAACTTCAGATGCAAAAGTCCTACAAACTTACAAAGAACACTCTTTGTAATATTTATGGTTACCTTTCTTTTCACTTATGCAGTTTTGCAAATTTTTATAATTTTTTTCATTTTAATCTTTTTCCAGTTCCTCGTACTGAAGATGGTACACACCGGTTAAAAACATAACATGAAAAGATTATTCAAGATTCACGAAATTGCATACATATAAAGGAACAGAAGTAATTAATATTTCAAAAGATTATCATAAGGTAGCACATTTCTACTTCTGAAGTAATTAAGTATAAATGAACTGAGGTTTTTGAGACACACTGTAGGATGGCTACTGAGTTATGCTACATCTTGTGAGAAGACAGCAAGTAAAATGCCATCTTTGTATGTGTGCTTCTTTGCTCACTGCCTGACAATGAGCAGATATAATATAGAAAGAGGATTCTTGCCTTTAAGATGTCACTTTCCCTTTGTGAATGTGTACATGCCTACCTCGGAGATATTGTAATTTTTTGGTTTCTCAGTGCGTATAACGGTTATGTTTACACTATACTATAGTCTATTATGTGTGCCGTAGCCTTATGTTTTTAAAAAAAACACATACTTTAATTAAAAAATAATTTATTTCTAAAAAATTCTAACCACCATCTGAGCCTTCAGCGAGTTGTAATCTTTTTGCTAGTGGAAGGTTTCAAATATTGCAAGAATTATCAAAATGTGACACAGACACACAAAGTGAGCAAATGCTATTGGAAAAATGGCGCCTATAGTGCTCGATGCAACCTTCAATTTGTAAAACATGCAGTATGTGTATAGCACCATGAAGCAAAGCACAATAAAACGAGGTACGCCTGAAAATGAATGGGGGGGCGTTTAGAAAGAGCATCTTCTCCGAGGAAGACTCCCGACCTCTGCCCCCATGGCACGTGACTGAAATTTGGAGAACCTTTCACCCATCATGCAACTATAGAATCTAATCATAGTGAAAATGAGGAGGTTAAGAAGAGATTTTCTTTCTTTCTTTCTTTTTTTTTTTTTTTTTTGCGGTACGCGGGCCTCTCACTGTTGTGGCCTCTCCCACTGCGGAGCACAGTCTCTGGACGCACAGGCTCAGCGGCCATGGCTCACGGGCCCAGCCGCTCCGCGGCATGTGGGATCCTCCCGGACCGGGGCACGAACCCGTGTTCCCTGCATCGGCAGGCGGACTCTCAACCACTGCGCCACCAGGGAAGCCCAAGAAGAGATTTTCTTGATTGAACTTTCAAAATTGAAGCTGGCAATGAGCCTGTTTTGAGAAATTGTGCATATGTGCAGACTTGATTTGCTCTTTCCACTCCCTAGACTGGAAAAATACAGGAAAGTTGAACACTGTGCTCCAATTTTCATTCCTGTTCTTTAGATCATTCCGCTTGCCCCTCCACTTCCCAATTTCCCTACAGGACATTGAATGTCACCACCACAGAAAAATCTAACTAGATTGTGAGGAAACCAAATTAGGCTTTATCACTCAACCAAAATGGGATAATGATCTTCTAGCCTAATCACAATGACTTATTTTGTGAACAAGGAAAACAGAGAGAACAGAGTTTTATCACACTGTGTTGAACTTATCTTGGCTAAAACTCCTCCCAGTAGATACTTTGTCTAACACACTGTTTAGATGGCATACGTTTAATTTCATTTCTCCCCCATACACTGAAAGCTACTTGAAGGTAGAGACCATATTTATTCATTGTTCTGTCAATGGCACAGAGCTGGCACATGGATGTAACCCACAGATGCTTAACTAAACGGAACTATGGAGATAGTACAAATTCTTACACAACAGCAAGATATTAAAGCATGCTCATCTTTGGCTTCCTGTCGATACTGGGTTGGATTAACAAACAAGGGTTCCTTTATAATAAAAGGATGATACTGTGTTCTAATGCTTGACAGACATGAGAACAAAGTCTAGGAAAGGAATGAGATTACCCCGTTCAAATTTTTAAAGGGAAAGATGGCAGACAAAGGACAAAGTGTGTTGAAACAAGTCTGGAAAATAGTCCAGAACAATGGGCAACTCAGAAGAGAACATGAAGAGATTACAGTGGGACTGGGACTTGGAACCACTTATCAATGTTGCTTTAAGTATATTAATTTTTGTGCAAAGAGCGTCTGATATCCTCATCCACCATCTCCATAAAAGACTGCAGTATCAGACACGGCTACCCCATGTAGATTTTGTTTCCCAGTCAGCTTTCTCACAAATGTCTCTGTATTTTCTGACAAAAGAATGTAACGTGTTCATTTGAATGAGAAGGGCTGATTGTCTCTATCTGTCTCTGGCTTGTTTGCTTCCTTTGCGGGGTGGGGGGGCTTCATGAAAAAGCAACATTTGGGCAGGAGGGAAAGGGCCTTGGAGTTGTCAAGAACCTCTAGTTAAAAAGCTTCAAACTGTTCTGCTGCTGTGTAACTGCTGTGGAAGAAAATGCTTGAAAACAAGACATACATTTTTAGTAAACAGAGACCTAAAAAATTATTTTTATTTTATCTGAGCCTGACATCGTTCTGTGCTTCTAAATCCCTTTTGGAAACACTAAAACTTTCAGTTCCCATGTTGTCTTCAAAGTGCTTCGAGGAATGTGACTATGGTGTAATTATCTTTTGAAAGAATGGAAAGTAAATGTTATTTTTTTAAAAAGAATAACCGCTCCTCAATCTTAAATATGCAAGAAACGCCTCATTTGTCACTTCTTTACCTGACACACTGAAACAGCACCAAGAATTTTCTAGGCTTCTTGCAGACATTCTCTGCCCCTCACACTATATTCAGAAGTTTCAGAAGTGTTCCTTACTTGAAGTTTAAATCGCTCTGAGTTAACTAGGTAAATTGGAGACTTCTTTGTTTGCAATTCTCTCTCAGTCTTCCGCCCCTAAATCATGGAACTGAATGTATTTAGAGACGCCCATCATTTTATAGATGCTACAGCTGAGATATAGAATGCCTGATATTTAAATGTCTAAGACCATCCAACTGGTTCCAAAGACCCCAAACACTGATTCTTCAGATTATCCACTCTTTCTTCTGGGCTATAATAAAATATACACTATAAAAAGGGGCTGCTGTTTCAGAGGCACTTTGCTAGATGCCTTAAATGTATTAAGTTCGTTTTCCTTGTAGGAAGATAATCGTACAAGGGTGTTACTGTTCTCTCCATTTAAATGAGAAAGCCGAGACCCAGAAAGGTTACATAACTCAGCTGACGTTTAAAAGCTGGCAAAACCTGGCCAAGAATATTGCTCAGACTGACTCCAAAGCCATAAAGGCTAAGCTAACTTATCCCTAAACCTCAAAGTCAAGTTAAAATCTGAATATGGAAATGGATACGGAGGAAGGGGTTTTCCTGAGTACCATGACAAGAAAAAATTGTGAAAATCAAGCTGTTTCTTGACGTAATGGGAGGAAATCTAACCTAGATGTGGAAGACCCAGTCCCCGCTCCATCAGTCACTAAGTGATGGAACACTGGCAAAACCCAGCCCCACGGAGCCTCGATGTCCTGCTCGCTGAGACCTGGACTAACGTCCTCTCCACCTCCTTCACGAGGCTGCGGAGAGGATCAAGTGAGAATAATAAATAGGAAAAAACATCTGAATATTTATCAGCGAATTATCATCTTAAATTCTAAGCCCTGTGGAAAGTGTTTCAAATCTCTGCATTTGTTTTCATTATGTGGAGAAAAAATAAGTAGATAGATGACGAATCAAAAATTAAAAATGAACACTTCTCCACCACATTGTTCAGGGGGAAAAAATCACTGAAAAGATCTGCACCTGCCATTCAAGAAACTGCAGCTGTTTACATCGTTCTAAGAAACACGGAAAGCGAGTGACGGTGTAGTGGGTTGCATGTTACCTCCCCACATCCCACCAATCTTGTCCACTTGGAACCTCAGAATGGGAACTTACTGAGCTATAGGACTTTGGCGTAACTAGTTAAAGATTTTGAGATGTAGTCATTGTGGATTTAGGGTGAGCCCTAACACCAATGACTGATGTCCCTACAAGAAGAGGAGAGGACACTGCACACACAGGGAAGAAGGTCACATGACAGTGAAGACAGAGATTGGAGTGATGCTGCTATAAGCCAGGGAATGCCAGGCGCCACCAGAAGCTGGAAGAGGCAAGGAAAGATTCTTTCCTAGAGGCTTCAGAGGAGCCTGAACCTGTTGACACATTTATTTGGGGCCTTTAACCTCCAGAACTGTGAGAGAATAAATTTCTGTTGTTGTAAGCCACCTAGTTGTGCTTACTTGTTAGGGCAGCCCTAGGAAACCCACAGAGAGGGCAATGTGCCTCCCTCAGTTGTGCTCTATGCCATCAGCAAGACCCCCTCTCCTCCATCCCCACCCCCAGATGCTCCCTTGCGTGGGTGAGTTTCAGCAGGTGGCATGCGTCAGGCTGTACCAGTTGTTTGTCGCCAACCTCCACTGCCATTGATCAGGGCTCGGCTGCCAAACAGGATACATACCTTCAGTATTATCCCTGCTCACAGGTATTATAGGGCAACGATATTCAGTTGCAAATATAAGATTCAGTCAAGCTGCTTATCTATTATTATGTTTGATATAATTTTGTGTTTAGAGCTTTTCATGAATAGACTGATGCTGGATGGAACCAGCATCCCATCTGGGTCGAGAATAAAAATGTGAGTGATAAGAATTACACATTAAAGATTTGGATATAGCTTACGGTCTCAGCAGAAAAGGTTCCGGTGGGTGATAATTACTTTTACTTCTCACCTTTGCTACAAAAAGAATGTGAAAGACAGGAAATAGGAAAGGGCTGTTTTGCTTTATAAAAGGATGTGAGTTTTTTTTTTTTTTTTTACCTCTGTTTATATAATAAAGGGATTGAGATCAGGGCCATGGTTCAAAGAGCCTGCAGAGGACATTATGCATGGGAGGCCCTCAATTAACATTTGATGGAAGAACAATAATAAATGATTTTTTACATGCCTCTTATTAAAATTATTATGTGTCATACTGGAGTATGTTAAATTATAAAACATTTATTAGTATATAGGGGAGTTGGAGGTGGAAATTTCTTAGGGAGGGTCAGCTCCAGGGATCTTCTGCCCCTTTCTTCCTAACTCCTCCCATGTCACCAGTATTAACAACACCTAACAAGAGACATAAAAGGTCTAAAGAACCATGTGGGGCTGTTGAGAAGACCAACAGTGCTCAGCTGTAATAAAATCCGAATGTTCAACGCTCTTCACCTCGCTGATCTTGCAAATATAACCTAAGGCCCCACCCCACATATGTCATACCCAGAGATAATACAGGCAGAAGAAATGGAAACAGGTGTTCCCCATAAAGGCCTGGACCCTTCAGGCACCACCTGTGTCCACATAAATCCAAGGCAAACGGTATCCAGCTAAGTTGTGAGCAAGGTTATAGGATTCATCACATTCCCCTGCCAAGGCAGGAGGACACGGACAGGTAATTCGGCCCTTGGATGCCTCAAAGACACACTGCCAAACACAGAGAAGGGGACAAAATTCTCTTCTCTCCTGACGTTCTTCAGGAAAGAAGTGGGACTCTTGGCCAACACAAAATGAAACCTTGGAAGATGCACTGAAAATATCAAAAGGTTCTCAGAGTTCAAGTGACTCTACTTCACCACTCATCTCATTCACAAGAATACGCCAAATTATACACATCAGGAACTGAGGACACTACCAGCTCCAGAAACGGGCAAAGCAGGCTGCTGGCTGGGAGTCTTAGATTCCACGGGACCCTTTGATCATCAGAGTTCATGATCATATCTCACTTTCTTTGGCAAAAGACCTGCAGGAGAGGTGACAGGTGAAGTGTAACTTGTATTTCTAGCTCCAGGGACCCAGCATGGAGACGTGGCAAAGTCTGCTCTTTTTCTGATCTTAACTTGCAGCCTGAAGCAGCCCCAGACGTGAATATCTAAGAGCAGGGGAGACATCTAGGGAAGACTGGCCAATGGGGCCACGGGGTGAACTGTGCCTGATCTGCCCCAACAAACTTCTCAGCATCATCAGGAACCACTTCCTCTCCCAGAGCAGACACACACTATTAAAATGCGATATTCCTCCCAGTATTCTGGAAAATCACGTTTACGTGCCCAACTTCCTGAGAGATTTTGCCTTCGCAGGACAAAAGCGAGACCTACTGTATTCCAGCTTGCCTGCTGAGTGGGTTGCTGCAAAGCTGAGAGCCTAGAAGAGGGATTATTACTTTAATGTGGAGAGAGTGCAGGACAAATCTAGACACGCCAGAAGAGGCAGTTAGAAATGGCACACACAGAGCCAGAGCCTCGCTGAGAACGCTCAGTCTTGGCTTTGCTGGATTCTGGCTACTACAGGTTACAGTGATAATTTCCCAGGGGCAATGTTTCTTATGAAATCTGTTAGTTCCTGGGTATTTTTGCATGATGGATTTTATTGATGTAATGCTGGACCCAACACCTGGGCCTCATCAACTGCATTGCTAGTAATAATTGTGAATGCTTTGTGGTCTTTGGGCACATAAAGGAGCACTTCTGGGCAGGTTTTCCCTGTACCATCACATCCTCAGTGCAAGATCATCAGTATGTGGGGAATTCCTGGAGCCTCTCCCCCAGGTGCTTCATAACTTAATAAGACTTGTTGTTGTGAAATAAGAAAAGAATGCCCAAACTAGAGATACCATTTTAAAACTTTATTAAAGCTCAAATCTGTATTTATACATAAAATATTTCACGCACTCTGTTCATTAAATTTGGTTTAATGAATATTTCATTCGGGAATATTTCATTCTTTTAGGCAAAGATCAATATTTTGGGTTTACAAAATCCCCTTGAAACATGAATAGTCACAGTTTGATTCTTTTTTTAAATGAATTTGTTTATTTATGGCTGTGTTGGGTCTTCGTTGCTACGCGCGGGCTTTCTCTCTAGTTGTGGTGAACGGGGGCTACTCTTCATTGTGGTGCGCAGGCCTCTCATTGCGGTGGCTTCTCTTGTTGCAGAGCATGGGCTCTAGGCGCACGGGCTTCAGTAGTTGCAGCACATGGGCTCAGTAGTTGTGGCTCACGGAGCTCTAGAGTGCAGGTTCAGTAGTTGTGGCGCATGGGCTTAGTTGCTCCACGGCATGTGGGATCTTCCCGGACCAGGGCTCGGACCCGTGTCTCCTGCATTTGCCAGCGGATTCTTAACGACTGTGCAACCAGGGAAGTCTCCACACAGTTTGATTCTTACAGAATGAACAGCACAGTTAAAATATCTATTGTCATTTTCCCTGGATTTTCAGACATTTCTTTCCCATAACCAGGATGTCATCACATAAAACGAGCAGGTCAATGGTTTTCAAAGGTTCTCTCTTCAAGACTATAAATGATTTCCAGTAGCACTTTCAAAGCAAAAAGGATACTTGGATGATGATTTCCACAGCACATAAAATTTACTTTGTAAAATGTGTGCAGATTAAGAAACTAAAAGGAAAACATGCTGGCCGAAAGCATCACTGAATACTGCAGAAATTCCATGTGCAAGAAATTCAAGGCACTTCATATAATCACGTGGCAAGTGCAGTTTGTCTGCCCCACTCCCACAGACGAAATGGCTAAAGTTCCTGTTTTGCAAATCTGATTTCTTGCCCAGAATGCTGCTAATAATTGGTTCCTAGGCTGGCATGCCCATTGAGATGTATGAAATGGCTCTTGTTGATATTTTGATGTCAAAAAGGGTCTGTCAGATTTTTCTTTCCTGTAACCACTCACTTTGTCTTTGCCTCTTGTCACTTCCCCCCCACCCCCTGCTCATTTTACCCACATTAAAGCTGTAAGTAAATAAATGACAGGCTGTGGCCTATCAGCAGGTGACAGATCATCCTTCACTGGCTGTGAAGAACGGAGATGTTGTCATCTGTCTGGTCCCCCTCACATTCCCTGTCAGCCTCACCGCATCCGGGTGGCATGTCACAGTCATCGGAGCAAGATGAATGCAGCAGTGTAAACATCAGCTTGAGAGCGGAGTCAATCAAAACTGTGACTCTGCACAGAAGCCCTTCTGCTGCCGGAAAAGAAAAACTTGCTGAGAGAAAGAAATGCCTTTTAGTGGCCTGCTTCTGCTGCTGGTAGTTATTACTTAATTGAATTTAACAGGATTTGTTTTGTTTTCAAATTGAGGGGGGAAAGTCATATTTTTCCCCCATTGAGAGTGGGAGGCACAATACAAAATCTCTCCGTTCTAGAGCTGATCAATAGTTATTGGATTTCCCTAGTCATCCAATGAGACCTCTTCAGGACCGTGATGTTAAGGTCTCACAGAGCTTCACACCCTTACCCGTGATACAAGTGACAACAGAGGACATGATGAAACATCTCACTGGTGAAGCTGAAGTGGCATTTGGAAGAATTTTTTGGAGGGCTGTTCCAAAACAAATAATGAGCCATGTATTAAAATAAACAAAGTCATAAAAATGTCAGGAGGAATGCCAGAATAATAATGACTTCCCACTGTGAGAAGGAATTCAAAGAAGGATAATGAAACTCCTTCCCAAATGAGAACAGCTGGCTCCGACCATCCTCGTGGATTTTCCATCTCCCTCCTGTTACTGTTTAAGAAGCTTTTTGGTGCTGCCACTTTAGAAGACCTTGTTCATGGCACATGAGGGAAAAAAAATTAATGTTCCATTAAAAAAAATCACTGTCAGCTACCATGTGGCTCTCTCGTAGTAGCTGGGGGTGAATGTGGGACAATTAATACCACAGCCAGCTTCTGCCATGATTTCTTGGACGTCAAACACTCCAACCCTCATGTTGAGAGCAGTCATTGACAGAACTTCCACCATTTGAGGCCATTTAGTCAAGCACTGATGATTTCTGAAAACTAGGTAGTTTTGTTGTTTATCAAAAGCCCTTATGTAGCTCTTCAGCAGTATAAAGCACTAAGCAATATTGCCAACAACTCTGCAATTTTCCCAAACCCTTAGTGATCTGAAGAAAGGAAACTTGCAGATTCTATCCATAGCATCAAATTAAAAGCCACTGAACACTGACTATTGATATCTCCACATTCTTTGATCTACTATTAAAGGCTCTGCAAATTCTGGTCCTATCCTAACTTTTCAGCTATATTTCTTTAACTTTTATTACTTTCCTGCTATGGTCTGAATGTTCGTGTTCCCTAAAAATTCATATGTTGAAACCCTAACCCCCAATGTGATGGTATTTAGAGGTGGGTCCTTTAGGAGGTGATTAGGTCATGAGGGCTCTGCCCTCATGAATGGGATTAGTGCTCTTATTAAAGAGATCCCATAGAACCCCCTAGCTCCTTCCACCATGTGAGGAGACAGCAAAAAGGCCCCAACTATGACCCAAGAAGAGGGCTTTCACCAGACACTGAATCTTCCAGCTCCTGATCTTAGACTTTCCAGGCTCTAGTACCATGAGAAATAAATTTCTGTTGTTTATAAGCCACCTAGTTTGTGCTATTTTTGTTACAGCAGCCCAGCAGGGCTTATACATTCCCCTATACCCTATTCTCCAAGCAAACCATATTACCCATTTCAGCCCATCCCCAGTGGCCTGTACTCTCCCATGTCTAAACTATTGTTTACATTATCTCCACCCCTGGAATATATCTTGTGCTTCTATGTATCCATTAAAAATATACAGATGGGGCTTCCCTGGTGGTGCAGTGGTTGAGAGTCCGCCTGCCGATGCAGGGGACGCGGGTTCGTGCCCCGGTCCGGGAAGATCCCACATGCCGCGGAGCGGCTAGGCCCATGAGTCATGGCCGCTGAGCCTGCACGTCTGGAGCCTGTGCTCCGCAATGGGAGAGGCCACAACAGTGAGAGGCCCGTGTACCGCAAAAAAAAAAAAAAAAAATACAGATGCATTGACCTGGAATTTCTACTTCAAGACATTCATCACTAAGAGAATGAATTCACTTCAAGGATTTCTTTCAGCATGTTTGTAATAGAATTAAAAAAACCCTCCAAATTCCAATATTATGGGATTAATTAAATAAATCATAATACATCTATATACAACATAGTATTCAGGCAATAAAAAGTGATGCTGTAGATTAATACTGATTTCCATGAATGATATCCATGGTATGTTGTTTGGTGGAAAAAAACATCATATACAAAATGTTTATGTTTTTATAAAAATAAACATATCTGGGCTTCCCTGGTGGCGCAGTGGTTGAGAGTCCGCTTGCCGATGCAGGGGACACGGGTTCGTGCCCCGGTCCGGGAAGACCCCACATGCCGCGGAGCGGCTGGGCCCGTGAGCCATGGCCGCTGAGCCTGCACGTCCGGAGCCTGTGCTCCTCAACGGGAGAGGCCACAACAGTGAGAGGCCCGCGTACCGCAAAATAAATAAATAAATAAACATATCTAATTATGTATATATTCATGTATAATTGTATCCCTGTTTTATATATCCATATTCATATTTATATCAAGAGAGAATCTGGAAATACACACCTATGTATACATGTGGATTATTTATGGATCAGGGAATCATTTTGTGTGTATCTGTGTGTGTGTATGTGTTAAGATTATCTGTACTTTATAATCTTTCGAAAGTAAACATGGATTGCCTTGGTATTGTTGACTGAAAAAAATGCACAACCTAAAAGTTGAGAATTACGTTCTTTTTGGTGGCCTTTCTGAGGACTTCAAGCCCGTGAGGCAGCATCTCAGACAGCTCTAAGGGACAGCTCTGCAGAGGTAAGAGAAGAGCCAGGATATATAGGAGTTTTGCAACCAAAACCAGGTAGTCAGAACATCAAAAGATTACTGTTAATTAGAGAACCAGACATCTCCAGTTAATGAATTTAGCACTTTCCTATGGATGGGAAGATGCAAGAGTCCGGACACACTGAAATCATTCCTTTGATATGCACCTTAGCTCTCTAGGGCCAGTATCCTGTGCTTTACCATCCTGAACGCCCTCAGGGTGCACCGTTGGAGGCCGCGGTAGTGGCTGATGCCTTGGTGGCTGCAGCGTCCTTTGTTTGCTGATATGGCAGGCAACATTTTTCATCCACGTATCAGAAATAATTTCAGTGTGAACCGTCTTCAAACTCCAGCTCGAATGCTTTTTCCACACAAAGTTTTTCTTGAAATTTCATCAGCAAGTTCTTTGTCTCAGTTGTATCTGTATCTATTTCATGTTGTTTAAATTTCATTGGGTTAAAAACATTTGTCTATTATTAGAATATAAACTACACGAGAATAGCGGTCCTTCTAATTTATCCTTGAATGCAAGCTTGTAGCAAGTGTTTAACAAATATCTTTGTATGAATCAATGTTATTGGCCTGATCAGTAATTAAAAATTCGAAAGCACACCAGAATCATTTGGAATGTACTTTTTTAAAAAAATCTATTTATTTATTTTTATTTTTGGCTTCGTTGGGCCTTCATTGCTGCGTGCGGGCTTTCTCTAGTTGCGGTGAGCGGGGGCTACTCTTCGTTGCGGTGTGGGGGCTTCTCGATGCAGTGGCTTCTCTTGTTGCGAAGCATGGGTTCTAGGTGCGTGAGCTTCAGTAGTTGTGGCGCACGGGCTCAGCTGCTCCACGGCATGTGGGATCTTCCCGGACCAGGGCTCGAACCTGTGTCCCCTGCATTGGCAGGCGGATTCTTAACCACTGCGCCACCAGGGAAGTCCTGGAATGTACTTTTTAAAGGTACAGATTCCTGGGTCCATCCATTCTGTGAGCAATGCAGCCAGCCTCGCTTTTAGGTCAGAAGTGGAGAACTGCAGTCCTAAGGCTACTCCTAGACGATTCCTAGTTTAATCTAAGCAGTTCTCCTTCAGCCAGGTGTGCTCATTCTATCCACAGATTTGGGTTTGGGGCTGTTAATGCCCTGAATTAATCCCTGCCCTTGCAAAAAGTGTAGAAACAATCGTTAACTGATCAGACTTCACAATCAAGGTGCCAGAAACATTGTAAATGTTTAATACATGTTTGCTGCAGAATGGTCATATTCTCCCGTCATGTCCCTAACCTTCAGAGCCTGTAGATCCCCTGACGCCTGACTCCTGCAGGAAGTTCTCTAACTGCCCTGACTTGCCCTTTTTCTGTTTCTCCAGTACTCATCTAATTGTCTTGAGAGCTGATTCCCCTCTTAGCCCGATCATAAAATTTTTGCAAAGACAGATGTTTCAGCTGGCCTGGCACAGGAAAAGTAGACAGATGTGCACAACGGGGAAGCTTCAAGATCAGGATGAGAGGTTTTTGGGTGGGGAATGGGATCCACAGTTGTGAGTATTTGGTAGTGGGTTTAACCCGTGATCTCAGAGGTGAGCCCGGGCAGACAGGAGCAGGTAATGAGAATCATTATCAGGCAGCAGGGAGATGGGAGGGAAAGAAATCCAAACAAGGATATTCCTAAAGCATTAATTCAGGAAGAAGGCTACACAGTAGGCAGGTGGGAATTCCATTAAGAAGATTAAAGCAGGGAGATAGTTCAAAGAGTTCTGCCAGATACCTTCTGTACCCAGTACAAGGCAGCTAAGTGTTGGTCACTGTCACCTGTTGTCACTGCTGCGTATCAGCTTTGTTCTTTACTCACTGTTTCTCCTAACCTCTCAGTTGCCAGGTCCTAAATCCCAGCCACACATCAGTCTCCATAATTACGAGTCAGGGTCCACTCTGGGAGTGACTGTGTGTCTGACCAAAGAGATGAATATTGAGGAAGAGGGTAGGGACAGAAAGAGAAACAAATGTAGAATGGAACATGACTTGGCCATTTAGACTACTGCATGGCTGGAAACCACCCTTTATCTGTGTCATCATTATATTTAAACAATATAGCATATTGAATAACATAGACTGCAATGTTATCAGACTGCAAATCCTTCTTCACAGAGGTCAAACTTACCTTTTCTGCCTTCTCAGGAATTATAGGTTTTAAAAGCCCATTAGCACATATTGAGAGCTACTGTTTCAATCTTTCTATTTGAAACCAATATCTATGGTTAAAATAAAAAAGTTACAGTCTTTATTCAGTGGCAATGAACAGGATAATTTGGTAATTAGAATGTGTGTGAATGTGTGCTAATATCGCTAGCACATTTTTTACTTTCTAAAAATCCCCTGTTTTTAATTGAAATGAAACAACTATCACACACTTTGGAAATCACTTTATAATACTTTTAAAGACATTTGTTCATAGAAGAAAACTGAGGCTTATTATCATACGATTTAAATATTTAAAATTAATTCTAGTAATTTTCAGATAAATGAAGTAATTTGACATTTGGAGAGCCTCTCTCTCCATAAGCAGGTTATCTAAGGAATAATGTGTATAGAATACCATTTCTGATACTTTTTACTTTTTTTTGTAATTAATAGAAAGATGTGAGTTTTTCTTTTTTTTTTTTTTTTTTGCGGTACGCGGGCCTCTCACTGTTGTGGCCTCTCCCGTTGCGGAGCACAGGCTCCGGATGCGCAGGCTCAGTGGCCATGGCTCACGGACCCAGCTGCTCTGCGGCATGTGGGATCTTCCCGGACCGGGGCACGAACCCGCGTCCCCTGCATCGGCAGGCGGACTCTCAACCACTGCACCACCAGGGAAGCCCCAAGATGTGAGATTTTCCCTTAAAAATCCATATATTTATCTAAAGTTATCCTCTGATACTTTCACTCTAGACCTTTCTTTTCTTCTTACCAAGCATCTGACCTGTGGTGCTCTCTCCCCCAACCCAAGTCTCAGTTTGACTTACAGTTACCCTGTGGGGATTTACCTGTGATTTCAGTTTTCATAGTAAACATACTGATACCTTGTTTTCTTTATATGGATTGTAATTTATAAAAGCCTTGAATTTTCTCAAATTTGCCCACCAGCTTCCCCTTTTCCCTCACACCAAGATAGAAAATACAATGAATCCGTGGAAACAACATCCATGATGATTATAAATTTATAATTCCTCTCCTTCTTAGGTGAAAGAGGAGCTCACAGAAAAAATGTCCCTTTAGCCTGTGCTGCTTGCGTGGTTTTTTTTTGTTGTTGTTGTTTGTTTGTTTGTTTGCGGTACGCGGGCCTCTCACTGTTGTGGCCTCTCCCGCTGCGGAGCACAGGCCCCGGACGCGCAGGCTCAGCGGCCATGGCTCACGGGCCCAGCCGCTCCGCGGCATGTGGGATCCTCGCGGACCGGGTCACGAACCTGCGTCCCCTGCATCGGCAGGCGGACTCTCAACCACTGCGCCACCAGGGAAGCCCCTGCTTGCGTGGTTTGAGCCAACAGCTGAGCAGCTATGGTACACAACTGAGGTCATATGGGAGAAGAGTGTGTGTGGGTGTGTGACGGAGAAACAGAGAGAGACACACGTGACATAGGGAGGGAGAGAAAGACAAGGAGAGAGAAACAGAGAGAGAGAGAAAAACAGAGAATGACAAAAATGGAGAAAGAGGATGTAGCTACCTATGAACATTAACTCCAGAGGTCACCCTGAGAAATACGCGATTAACAGCAGTCCATTCTGAGGCCTGGAGTCCAAAAAAGGAAGCCCATGAGACTGATGGTCAGTGAAATGATGTTTGTACAACTATAGAGAGACTGGCTGTAACCTTTCAACAAATGTTTTCCTTTCTCCTGCATACCCCTCCCTGGCCTCCATCCATCCACACACACACATACATACATACACACACACACACACACACACACACACACACACTCACACATAGACTTAACACTCCAGAATAACAGAATGCACCCCTGCATTCAGCCTTTTAGCAAGATCTGTTGCAGAATTCCTCTAAGTAGCAAATACCATTGACACTTAAAACAACATTTCACTTAAAAACCAATTTTATCAAAACAATCCCAGCTTCACAAATCCAGGCACAGTTTTCCAGCTTTTTGGAGCACCTTCGTTTTCAAACCATACTTTTTTCTAATTTTATACAAAACTATGAAAAAATGAACTCCAGTGAGAATTATACCTATTCTTGTAAAGATTTGCAAAAGTCTGCTCCAGGTAAGTACTTTGGCTCTAATCTGCCATACTGTCTTCTACTTCCATCCTATGTAAACATACAAAAGGTTACTCTGAGAATTAACATACTTAAGAGGAAAGAGGAATTTTAAGGAATTCTCCTCAGGAGTAGCAGACACATCTCTTCCGATAAACCCCTTAATGAATTTTCCACATTGTGCTAAAATTAACTAACATGAACTTTCAAAATGAAGCCTGTGCAGCGTGGATGCTGCTTCTCTGTGTTGGCATGCAAAATGGAGCCTGCATCTGCCTCCATTCAAAAATTCCATCAATGGGCATGTGAATTTGGCTTGTCCCATAAGCAATTCAGAAGGTGGAACAGCGAAAAGATGAGGGTTCATTAAGTGATTAGAGTCACTGGAATCAAGAATTTTTTTTATCGTGGAAGATTTCATGGAGAAAGTGAGATTTTAGGGACATTTGGATATATAGTCTTTAACTTTGCAGGGAAGGGAGAGGGTGCTGTTAAATTAAGGGAGATTCTCAAATATCAGTGTGGTCAGCCAAGATTCTTTTTTTACGTGAAGATTTCCAAAACCTCCTGGGTTTCCTATGAAACCCTCCAAAGGGACGAAGGTGGCTTTGGGGCGAATCATTTGATCCAAGATGACCAGAATGAACTAGAATAAAAAAGGGAGATGAAGGCTTCCCCAGCCTCTGTTTGGATGCAGAACTTGTATCACGTTACCAAGGAATCATGCATGGCCCGGAAGGACAGTGCTTTTGAACTTGACAAAACGTATTTTCATGCAGTGT
Organism: Grampus griseus; assembly: GCF_964374135.1. Classification (NCBI taxonomy): domain Eukaryota; kingdom Metazoa; phylum Chordata; class Mammalia; order Artiodactyla; family Delphinidae; genus Grampus; species Grampus griseus. The sequence continues at coordinate 15,046,676 of NC_139004.1, forward strand.
GTCTTCTCCCTCTGGCAACCTATCTGTACTTCCAAACACTTATCATCACCAACAGGAGAGAAGCCTCCTCCATCAGGGCACCAAAGGATAGAAACAGGACGTTGAGAGGGGAGACGTCGTCAGTGACTCCTGCACAGAACATAAAGGGCTGGACATGGAACCAAGTATCTCAATGTTTACCGACCCACAAGTACATTTATACCCAAATCTCAGTGCCTCTGAGCTTTCCTTTCCTTAAGGAAGTCTATTACTTTAACAGATATTCCTAATATGTTTCTAGGAACATCCCCCCACAGGGCTCCACGAGTCATGCATCAGATCCATCTTTTGTGTACAGGTCTGATTGGCCAAGTCAGGGCTCTACTGCCTCAAGATGCAAGAGTTTTCCAAGGAGGCTGGGCTGTGCTGGGATTTCTCCCTCACTGCCTGAGGTGTTGTCATCACCTCTGAGTAGATGAGGAGAAGCTAGACCCTTACCATCACTCCAGCTGATGAACCTGACTTCAAATGCCCCAAGCCCACGATGAGTCAGAACATCGCTACAGCTTGGTGCTAGTGAGCCAAATGATAGAAATCTGTATCTTTGCTTTTGTAAAATAAAGAGTGCATTTCCTCTGTTACAATCAGTAGGAGACCCAGAAAAACTGCTCAAGCCCTTAAACATTACAGAAATCTTAGTTACACAATAATTTTGTCCCTGGGGTGCAAAATGCTCTTAGAAAGGCAGAGCCAGAAAAATTTTATTTTTTAATCACCATACCTAGTACCACCACACCACTACCCTCCAACAGAGGGTAGGCGGGGGGGGGGGGGAGAAATATATATATATGGCAATAAACTCAGTAGACTGGAGTTCAGAAATAGTGCTCAACATTTACACTGATAAATTTTTTTAAAATAGGATATCAACCACACAGATAAATTATCTGGAAAGAGTCTAGGCAGAGAAACGAGGCAAAAGAGACCATGTGACTTGGACTTTGTTCTGAGTCCAGCCCTGCAGTTCCCAAATTACGTGCTGAGGTACCCTTCGTGCTGCAGAACATGCACGTAGACCGTTCAGCATATCTTCCATTTTAGAGGGAAGCATACCGTCATTGACCAAATACCACGTGAGCTATGACTTTTAAGCTGCTTGGACCTGAATGAACTTAATTTAAAAATTGGTTTGTACATAAACTAAATTAAATGGAACTGCTCTTTCTTTTGACCTAAGAACACTTTGAAAATTTACTGAGACACTAAGGGTGCTGTGAATAGTGTAAGTTTGGGAACCTCTGGTCTAGCCAGTTGATGATGGCTGGCATTCCTGTGCAAGAAAGCCAAATACAGCAAAGTCCTAGTCTTTGCGATGGTTTGGAAATAAGGTAATGCTTTTGCAAAACCTGATGCTGCTTAATATGAGAAATTTTGATTTGCCTGCATACTTACATTGAAAAATATTTATTTTCTAGTTTCACATAGACGGGAAATACACTCAACCAGTGCATCTTCCTTTTTTCTTACTCAGTGTGTTAGAACTCAGAAAAATTCAGAGTTCGCATATTGCCTAAATATCTTCTTTTACCCATCTCTCCAAAACTGGTGGTTTTATAAGATGGTGGTATGAAAAAGACATGTACACTCACGGGAAATCATGTTGCTTTATATGACAGGCCATGACAGGAAGAGATGTCCTGGAGCATATAATACAGACTACTCAGGGTCACCTACGTGAAAATTCGACTTTAAATATTTACTGCACTAAAGTCTTCGATACTTTGAGAGCCATCTGTCAATGATGAACTGTATAAAGATTGAAAGCTGTAGGGTTTTAGTCAAGGCATTCCTTAAAGACTGTTGAACATATTCTAAAATCTTACTATTATTTCTAAGATACATCTTTATAAGACATTCTTTTTTATTCTAGGGGGTGATAAGACAGAGTAGAGATATTATTTTCCTATAGAATGTCTCTGTTCTCTCTGTTAAATACCATGGGAGTTTGTAATGGGTCAACTTGGATAAGCTGGAACTTCATTTCCTAGACGGCTCTTCCCTGCATGGCTCTGAGTTAAAGCTGGCCCAAGGAGGAACTCACATGAGATTTGGAAGCAGAAGTGAAAGAGCAGCCACTACTCCCTGAATGAAGGTCATCATGATTAGAAGTGGTGATAGAAGATGCAGAGATGCTGGCAGGTGCCAGCACATCCTCACTCTCCTCCACTCTGCGTCTCGTGAGTCTGTTTGAGCTGACTCTATTCACCAATGGAAGCCCGGGGTCCACCACCTGATACCTGGCAGCAAACTCACAGAGGCAGCTACTACACAGAGGCACAGCTCCCCAAAGCCCTCCATGACCTTTCCCTTCCCCATCCACCTGGGTGACCGGCCGCGCTTGGCTTCTGACTCACGGCTTCTCCAATTCCCGCCTGGACCTCCACATCCCCCCACATCATGGAAGCTCCAATTCCTGTAATAAATCCCTTATCCCCTAACTCACAGTGGTTGGGCTTCCCTGACTGATGCAAGTATATACTATAGACATACCAAGTGACAAAGAAAACATGAGAAATGATTCTCCAGTAAGTATAATTTTTTTCTGGTAAATGATTTCCTTATGGAGACGTTGGACTGGAATACAAAGTATCTGTCATTCATCAGTTCTGTTTTTAGAACATCCTAGACTGTTGCTCTTGAAATCCTTAATACTTAAAGAAGGCTTGGGAATGAACCATACATGGACGGCTAGATTGTCTAAAAGGCATTAAAGTTACTCAAGTTTCTCATGGACCATTCCCTCTGAGGAAGAAGAAAATGTTTCCACAGTCAGGGAAACAGGTTGATTTGGTGTAACTTTCTCTTTCAGTCAGCCAGTTTCTCTCCAGATTTAATAAACAGCTTTCAAAAGGGGTATAAAAGTATCTGCTCAAAAGCCTGCAGTCTGTTATTTGTGGAAGTGTCTGTGGATTCGCAGACCTGTTTCCAAAGGAGTGGATTATCATCTTGTGATCACTCACAGCACAGCACTGAGTAATACAGTTCTGTGGGCAAACAAAACAGCCATTCTCTTTTGGTGACAAAGGATGAAGCTAGTTATTAGCAATTCGATACAAAAGAAGTAAAAAGGACTGAAAATGAGGAGTCAAGCCAAGTTTGGCATCTGTTATTCACACAATACCTTCTAGTAATGACAACTACCCAAATCGCAGAAAAATCCCATTCAGAGGATCCATTCTCTTCCTTCGCTGTCAAAAGTGTAGATGATAGATAACTTCCAATGACTGTCAAAATTAAAATCAAATCAATTTTAATGAAAGAAAATAGACTATTTCTGTTTGTTGGTTCCAGAGAAAATGTGTGATGATGAATTTCTGAAGTCTTTAATTTATCATTCCACCCTGAAAAGAATCTATTTTTTCAAACAATACTTCTCTATATGGTTGACATCCTTTTTTTTTTTATAAAAAGTGTATTGGCTTAAATGTTGAGCACTATATATGAACTCCAGTCTACTGAGTTTTTCCCAGAGATATTTTTTTCTATATTATCTCATAGTTGCAGGCTTCATCAAAGGTCATCAAATCCACTGATTTTTGTCAAATATCCCCATGTTATTTCATCTGATAAATTATAATTTGTGATTGGCCTTTGGAAATTTCAAAGGATAGCACACAATAGATTTTTTTTTCAAAATAAAGAACAACTGCAAATAAAAAGTAAACTCAAAACTCAAACAAATAAAAATCAAAAGGAAAATATTAGCAAATTCACAATTCAGAAGGCTTAATCACATGTAATAATTTTTCTGAGTTTCTTTTTATTTATTTTTCAAATGCACATGAAACCCAATTCTCATTTCCATAAATGCTAACACAATGGGAACAAAAGAGCACAGTGTGACAATTTCCAACTGAAGTTAATATTTGAAACGTGAATTTACCTCATAACACAGGAATCACACACTGTTCACAAACCTGGAAAGCCAAAGCCAACCACGACTCTTAGCTAGACGTTATTTTAGTATTCTTTTAAAACAGTACTTATGCTTAATTATATAACACTACTATGGTCCTTAAGAACTCTTAAGGGCATGAAAATATAATGCATTTTTCTGTTCTTTAAAATACGTTGAAAATGAAACAATAGGATCAGTTGGAATTGGATGGCTGAAACATCTCTTTGTGAGATGTGTCTTACACGCTAATCTGAAGCCTAAGAAGCATTTTATTTATTAGGTATCAATATATTACTTAGGGTAGTTCAACTCCGAGGCCAATAATCTAATGCCTTCATACTTCCACAATATATAAGTAACCAGCATGGTTTTTACCACATGATAGTTAGTCAATGTACATATGGGCTAAAAGAATGAATCAGAGAGATGAAGCAACCGAAATAAACTAATTTGACTAACACCCCGCATTGCACTGAACCATCTCAACGTCAGGTTTTTTCAAGGGTTTGTACCATGTTTATGGATAACTACATTCTATGCCTAAATTTCCTCTTTCCCCGAAGCTTCCGACAACAGACTGTGAGCACATGGCTTACATTAAAGATGTAGCAAAATGCTTGACTAAAAGTTTGTCTGAATCAGCTATTTTAGAAACAATTTATGAGTAAATATCTACTCTAATGTACATGGAATAAAAATATTTTTTTACTTGTTAGGAGTCTACCAAGGGCGTCAATGTTAGTGATGTAAAGACTTGAGCTTCAGAAAGCTCCTATAAATCTGTAAGAATGACACCAGCACTTCAGTAGGAAAAAGGGCAAAGGGTATTCATTAATGGATCAGTTGCTCAGCGGTAAAAATTACAATAGAGTTTCCCTATTATTTTTCTGTGTAGAAGGTACATATAAAATGAAACATAGTCATTTTTCCCAGTAATCAAAATAATAACCAAAATCATGATATAATTATTGAATAAGAAAATAGGAAAGTTCTTCATTTTTCCTTTCTCCTCCCTTCCTTTAATTTTTTTTTCATTCTTTTTTATTGGTAGAGAGAAATTAATATGATCTAAATTTTCTGAACAATCACTTAGCAGCATAAACCCAAAGCTTTTAAATGTCCATATTTGATGTGAAACTGGACATTCTAATACACCATTAGTGGGGAGTATAACTTGTAAAACTTTCCAAAGGACAATTTGAAAATAAATTTTAGCATTTATAATGTTTATGCCTCTTGCCTGAGCATTTCCACTTATAGAAGTTTACCTAAAAAAATAATCTCACAAATGTGTCTATACACATATGGAGAAAACATCATAACAATCTCAACTTCTATCAGTAAAGGAAGTATTAAACTATAGTTCATCTATAGAATGGAATAGTAGGCAGGCATTACAAAAATGAGATAACTGAGTACCTTGGTGGGAAAGTTGTCCAATACATGATGGCAAGTAGAAAAATAAAAAGTAAATTACATAACAGTATGCTAAGTATTGTCTATTTAAAAATTTTAATATTATTGATAATATATAGTAGCATATCTCTTCTGTAACATTTAAAATTTTATTTTAAAACTTATATTTTTAAAACTTATATTATTTAAAACTTATATTTTATTTATGATCTGGAGAAAAATATATATGTGTAAATGTATAGACTTTGGCTCAGAAATTCCATTTCTAGAAATTTTTCCCAATACTGGATAAAATGCTACTAATTCAAAGAATGATTTAAATAGGGAATGGGTTGAATACTGTATGCATATACACAACTAAATTTATTCAGTAAATTGAAAAGATATTTAAAGGTATATATTTTAATTAAAAATGTTTATATTTTCAAGTTTAGATGGATTCTAAACATCACGTACAGTACAACCTCACTTTGGCAAACAACTTTTAAAAATGTTCCTTATGGGGCTTCCCTGGTGGCGCAGTGGTTGAGAGTCCGCCTGCCAATGCAGGGGACACGGGTTCGTGCCCCGGTCCGGGAAGATCCCACGTGCCGCGGAGCAGCTGGGCCCATGAGCCATGGCCGCTGAGCCTGCGCGTCCGGAGCCTGTGCTCCGCAATGGGAGAGGCCACAACAGTGAGAGGCCCGCGTACAGCAAAAAAAAAAGAAATGTTCCTTATGTTTGTAAGCAAAATATACGAATGAACACAAATGTATATACATATGCAAAGAAAAATGTCTGGCAGTATGTTAACAGTGGTTAGTTTTGTATTGTTTATGAGTGTTTATTTCTCTTTTTGTTTAATCATAATTCTAGTTTTTTCCTCAGAAGGCATATACAGCTTGAAAAGATAAAAGATATCTTTTAAAAAACCATATATATAAAAACTGACAATCACAGTAGCAAAATATATATGTCCAATAAACAAAAAGGTTTAGACTTACTAGGATAATCAAGGAAATATAAATTTAAGACAATAATGAACGCAAATTTTCACTGGCAAAGATTTTTAAGAGAACATTCACCGGAGGCAAGAGGTGAGAGATTACTCCTTCATTGTTCATGAAGGTATGTTTGTGTGACCTTTCTGGAAAACAATTCAGCTATAGTTAAGAACCTTAAAAATGCTCATAAGTTGGACCAGTAACTTAGCTTCTAAGAATATACCTTAAGAACGTAATCAGAATTGTGGGTAAAGATGTGTGTCATTTGGTCATTTACATGAAAAGGCAGGAAAAAAAGCCAAGTACTCAATCATGGGGAAAATAATTAAACCATATTAATAATCATGTCTGAAGTATTGTGAAGCCATTGAATATTACAATTTCAAATAAATTAGAGAGCAATCATGCTACAGTGTGAAGTGGAAAGAAAAGAGAATCAGGATGCCACATGATATAAATAGCATAATTCCAAAGAGGAAAAGACTACGAGAAAATACATAAACATAATATTTTCTCACTCTTTGAGGGAGAATTGCAAGTAATTTGCATGCTCATCTTTATACGTCTTTCTGTTTTTAAAAATTATATCTTCAAAAATTACTGGAACATCCATTGAATGAGAGGCACGAACAAATACACCAACTGGCGTGTGAGTCAGGATCCAAGAAACAGACAGGTGGGGGAATTCCACGACTACACTGGCCCCCGTGCAGAGCACCCCACATATTTAGAGGAGTTGTGAAGGGCAGGATCACCCAATCAAGTAGGACGAACCTGAAGTTGACTGTTTACAGCCTGCTCAGTGGTTCTCAAAGTGTGGTCCCTGGACCAGGAATATCAGCATCATGGAAGGACTTAGAAATACAAATGTTCAGGTCCCAGCCCTGACTTAATTGAATCAGGTGTTCTGAGGGTGAGGGCCAGCAACCTGTGCTTTAACGAGCTTCGTGGAGAGTCTGAGGCATACTGAAGTTTGGGAACCACAGGTCTTTTAGATGCAAGAAATCTCCAGGCTTCAGATGCCAATCACTGGAAATTATGCATATCCTAACGGGTTTGGCTGCACGCGTTGAAGCCAGAGGACCCGAAAGGAAGTCTGGGATCATCGACTGTGGCTGGTCTTTGCCAAAAATACCATAGCCTCCAATGGTTTTGAAACCACAGGCAGAGCTGCTGATTGTGTTTACAGAGCTCCGGTTCTGAAACGGAATTTGGAAGTGGTCGGATCTCCACATTTTTGAAGATGAGAAGAAGACACTCAGCAAAATGAAGTGATTTGATGGGGCCCCACTATCAGTCAGAATCCGACTGACATCAGCCACCAGTCCACCAGGTTTACAACACGCGCTATTGTCTACCAAGCAAAAAGTCATAATGAGAGTCTCAAATTTATTCTGGAAAAAAGTCAATATTCTTTTATATCTCCAACGAAAAAATAGGAACATTTATTCCATTTAATAACATCCCCAGTGTATCCTCCAGGCCTGCCATCAAACATCTGTGTATTTTGAATAGCCTTGGGAAATTATCGACTAGAAACAGAGCTAAACAGATTTTGTGAGTTGGGAGGAAACTGGGAGGCCAAATAATTCATCGTTTAGGAGGCTAAAATACATAGATATTATTAAATGATATTAATATTTTAAAATTGTGAGCCCTCGAGGCTCTTGTTAACCTTCATGTGGTCAGCGGTACAGGCAGCATCTGTGTCACCTGGGAGCTTTTTGAAAACATAATCTCAGGCCCCACCCAAACCTACTGCATCAGAATCTGCATTTTAACAAGATCTCTATATGATTCTTATGCACATTGACGTTTAAGAAATATTGCTCTAGGAGTTTCCCATTTGTCTTTAATGATGGGAAATTATTGTTTCTTTGGGGAAAATATAGTGCTTTCAATAGAACTGGCAAAGTTTTTACAAGGGCATTAATATCCAAGAAGAAAAAGTATCAGGGAGTCTGATGTGCATGTATTATATGCAGATTTGGGAGATACTACAGAAGGAGAGTAGAACTTATTCATTGGGATATATAACAGGGTTTTCTGGTCTGCAAGCAACAGAGTAACAAATCAATCTGTCCTACACAATAATAAAATTTCTTGCCTCATAGAGCTAGAAGAAGTCCAGGGTAGGATACGATCCAGACATTATGCAATCAACAACTCAACCATGTCTTCAAGAATTGAAGTTCTTTTAGTCTCTCCACTTCCCAGACCTCAGGATCAGGGTCATCCTAAGACGGGTGTCCCTCATATTTTCAAGATGACTATAAACAGGGCTAAATGAATTTTTGTTTATATTCAGCGGGAGAGAGAAAGAAAGAAAATGTCTCCCCCAAGTATGGTTTATAATAAGAAAGAACATACAGAGGCACACCTCAAGAGATATTACAAGTTCGGTTCCAGACCACCACAATAAAGCAAATATTGCAATAAAGCAAGTCACATGATTTTTTGGTTCCCAGTGCATGTAAAAGTTATATTTTCATTTTACTATAATCTACTAAGTGTGCAATAGCATTGTCTTAAAAAACAATGTACATACTTTAACTAAAAAATACTTTATTGATAAAAAATGCTAACCATAATCTGAGCCTTCAGCGAGTTATAGTCGTAACATCAAAGATCACTGATCACAGATACCGTGACAAAAAGCATAATAATGAAAAAGGTTGAAATATTGTGAGAATTACCAAAATGTGACACAGAGACATGAAATGAGCAAATGCTGTTGGAAAAATGGTGCCGAATAGACTCACTTGACGCAGAGTTGCTACAAATGTTCAATCTGTAGAAACACAATATCTGTGAACGCACTAAAGCAAAGTGCAATAAAACGAGGTATGCCTCTAATTTATTTTACAAACCACAATGCTTTTAAGAATGAAAGGGGGCAGTATTTATAGTCACATCAAGAAAAAAGGCAAACACCTGGGCTGCTTCAGACAAGCCAAGACATATGGTCACATGTCACCCTATGCATTAGATCTTTAAGTCTTTTCATTATCTGTAAGTCTTTTCATTCGATCAAATTAGGTCACATGCCTATCTTTTGGGCATGTAAATAGCAACTAGGGGAATATCATAATATAATGAATTAGACTAAATCTGAATCCCATTCTATAACTGGAAGCAGAGTGGATACATAACTTTTAAAAATGGGAGAGAACTCCTATTAGGAAAGAAAAAAAGGAGGGAATTAGGTACTGGGCATACAACTGACAATGTCAATTATAGGAGGCCACTATGACTACAAGTGCAGGTGGAACCTTGCTGTTCAGTATCCACAGCACCATAAGCCAGGTGCCCTCAGGCATGCGATGATGCTCTGTGTTCATCACTAACACCCTGGTTGCCTCTGATGCATCATTAGGTATAATTTTTGGCGTTGAAATGGCCTTTTGTTTTGGAAAAGACTGTAATAGTAGACGGTGGATGCATTACCTTTCTTACTTGCAAATGTGAAAGCTAGCCCCCCTATGTCAGCTGTTCACATTTTTGTTTATAGTTTCATTGACTTGACATTTCAGTCTGGGTACAATGTTATAGGGCTTGATGATAACTTGGTCTTGCCTCAAATAAAGTATTTACTATTAACATTATTATTGTGAAACTTTTTCCAACTACTGATAGCACTATTAAAGAGGTTTCAAAAGTGAAAAATAAATCATGTAAACTTCCTGCCACTATCATAATAAATAATTTCACCTTGGGGATATTCCCTTCCAGGCTTTGCTCACACGCATACATATTTTAACACAGACGTAATCATGGCATAACTGTAATTTTGAATTCTGTTTTATCACTTTAGCACCATATTGTATACTTTGCAATTTGCATGCCATTCCTACAAGAAGTGCTCAGGTGAAAGATGTTAAAGAAATGAAACCCTTGAAAGGAACCGACAGCTACATGAAAATTTTCTGTTCAAACCTGTATATTCCAAATCATTATGGAATTGGAGAAACGGTTCCTTTTGCTTTAACTCTAGTTTTTATTGACAATCCAAAATCAGTAATCATAGACTAAAGCCCCTAAAAAATATGGCGCTGATTATCAAAGAGAAGATGCGAGAAGCAAGAGGCAACTGGGCCTTTTGGCTAAAGACAAAATTCTCCTCATTTTTTGCTCTTATTAGGGATTTTGTGATTACAACTCCCTCTGCTATTTGGTGATGTTTCATGGATCTGTAGAAACATTTGACATCTTACGATAAGTTCAGGCATGTGTTCATACGTACCATTTTTAAACGGAAAAAAGTTGCCAAGTGACAATGTCCTGTCGCTCCAATAGATGGCCTTGGGGGAGAGATAAGCAGTAAATAAGAGACTTGATGTTCCTCTTTCTGTGCTCACAAGAGGACAGAGCACATCTCCACCAGGATATACGTGGAGGAAAGAGCCTAATGTACCTGGTGAGGATTCTGCTGCCAGGTTCCTGAGTCTACTCTTCACATGTCCATTCCCCCATTAGACTGTGAGCTCCTAAATCAGATGTGAAGGTTTTATTCTTTCCTACACTCCGAACTCCAGGTATAGTTCCAGGCGCAATAAATATTGACTGAATGTCTAAACTAATCATGAAATAAATTCCGTGGTACTTTTTAAAGACAACAGTGTTCATGGCATTGTTTCTTTTTAAAGCTGTGCTCTCTATCTACTCAACCTCTCCAAGATGCTTCCTTTATATTTAGGGCATATTTATAAATTTCCTCTCTGATTCAGTGGGGCAATTTGTTAAAGCAGAAGAACACATTGCGACCCCTGGGGCATCATTTTATAAACTGCCCCTCTGCTTCTGCTATGGAAGCTTCAATGCACCTACTTACAGGCATCACAAAGCACCAAGTGTGTGACTGCATCAGGGAACTGTACCATTGTTTCAAACTAACTAGTCTGGATTAAGTGTTGTGTGATAGGGATGGAGGAAACATTTTCTGGGAAGCAGACACTTTCCTATACTGATGATGAGAATGTCTATAGGTACAACCTTTCTGAGGAAGCCGGCAATTTGCACAAAAAGATTTTGGCATAAAATTCCACTTCCAGGAATTTATTCTCAAGGATAATTGTGGAGGGACATAAGATCTTTTAAATAATATTTTTGGTACTGTAATGTGCATGTCTTCACTTATGAAATATGGAGACCATTTTTTTTAATATATGCCAGATACTGAGCTTCCCATAATCACAGAACTTTGATGGGATGAAGCCTGTGCCTTTTCTAACCTAAAGGGGATGCAACTGTATATTGGCCCACACCTGTAAGTATGGTTTATGAAGCCTAAAATATTTACTATCTGGTCTCTTTCAGAAAAAGTTCGTCAGTCCCTGCCTAGAGGAGCACATCTTGTATATAAAACAGCAGATTATTTTAGCACAGTAGAAAAGAAGGAAGAAAATCCTACAGTCCTGTTCTGAACTCTGATCATCCCACAGGGTGCAGACAGTTGTTGACTCAAGAGGTGTAGCTCTCCTGGTCAATAAGCCTGTTTCACTCTGCTCTACCATCTTTGGAAAACCATCAGGCAATTATAGATGAGTCAAGCCATGCCACTTATACCAGATATGGAACTGCAGTCAAGAAAATCCTTGATTACTTCCCAGTTTCATGAAAAAAGCCCTTCAAAGAAATCAAGGTAGTTAAAACATTGCCATACGAAAAATTCACTTGAGACCTAAAGGGATTTCACCAACTTCAGAATGGTTTGTGGGTCACATTGTCTACTTTTCTATATTAGATATTTCCCTCTTATTATTCTCACTTTTCGCATTCTCTCCATCGTCTCTTCTTCTCAATGTGCTATTTTTCCCTTAATTATCCTCACCACTGCCTCTCCCCAAAGTCAATTCCTACACTTCAGTTTTCCCACATGTCACATTCATGTTATCTTCCCCACTCACCTCCCCATCTCCAGACACAATTATAAAAATTAGTGAATTAGAAAATGCAACAGCCAAGCTCTATTCCGGGCTTTGCCACTATCTAGCTTGGTATCTTAGGGGTGTCTTTTTATTCTACAAGTGTTAATATTAACCTGTAACTGAGTAGATTGACCCAGGACCTCTAAGACAGAAATTTGTGGGTAAGATAAAATTAAAGCTTATTTGTTTCTCAGCAATAAAAGTAACAATTACTCCAATAAAGATGTTAAAATAAATAAATAAATAATTTTTAAAAAAGTAACAGTAACAGGTGTTTTAGAAGCTATAAGTGCAACATTTCACAGCAATACACCAGATGTATATGGCCAGATTATCTGCAGAGCTGCCAAGAAGATGCACAAAGACATCTCCGTCAAGGACTACAAACCATGCACTAACCTCTTCTAGCCCTACTGCCAGACATGCTTGTAGGACCAAGAAAATTGGGTCTGATTTAACATAGCCGTCATCCTTATTTTCTAAGAAAATATATTCTGTAGACTGGATATAAATAATTTTATATTATTATTATTGAATATAATATACAATATACCACACCAATTCCATACTGTTTTGTTTTCAGTTCGCCCCATATCTGGCACCTGAGTCATCCCCATCCACTTCCACACTAGACCCAGCTTCCTGAAGTCCAGCCGGGCCACAAATCAAGGCTCGCCCATTAGCTGGAGAGAAGTTCAGATAAATTCTGCAATAGCCCATGAAAAACATTTGTCAGATTTAATTCTATCAAAAGTAATAGAATGCTTGTGTAATACTAAAATTCTGTAGTGAAACAACCCTATGCTCACTGACTTTCAAGGATCCCTCGTTCCATTCATTCACGACTGAGAGAATAGAAAAATTTTATTTCGTGTCTCCATAGGTAACTGGAGAAGTTGAAGGTAATACAGGACTGGACTACAGTGCTGGCAATGGAAACGTAAAGGAAAACATAGAAACGAGAAAAGCTGGGGATGAAAATGTGATAAGGAACTACCTGTCATCTAAATCTCAAGGGCAAGGAAGATAAATATTTTGGTGATGATGCAATATTTCCAGCTTGAATGACTGAATTCCACTGGCAAATAGACAAGTGAAGAGGACATAAAGCATAGAAAGAATTAATAGAGCCTATTATTTTAAAAGTAAAATAAATAACCAAATATATACTAAATTGTGTTTTTTAACCTATAAAGAATCTGAAAAATAATAGATATATATGTATGCATAACTGAATCACTTTGCTGTACCCCTGAAACTGACACAACATTGTAAATCAACTACACTTCCATTTAAAATAAATAAACAATTAATTTAAAAATTAATGTGGGTCTTAAAAAAAATTAATGTGGGAGTAGTCAGAGATGAATGGACAGATTTTACAATTTTCCTAATTTATTGAAAATTTCCCCCTCTAACTCCTACCATAAAACTTCCCTGACACTCCCAGGCTGCAGCTCATATTTTAACCTATAATCCTTGGGCGTGGTTACCAGGAGAGAAAAAAAAAAAACAAGAAATGAAACGGAAAAGAAATGTTCAATGACTTAAAATAACCAAGCAAGTTCCATGTCATGGAAGCCAAAATATGAAAAAAACCTCAAGGAGAGAGTGGAAAATAGTTCGATATGCTAAAGATTTTAAGAAGCAGAACTGAGAAAAGGTGATTGTTTTGTAATTAGGAGAATATTGGATAGCCAATAATTAAATACAGCAGGAGAAGGGAAAATGTGCTATTATTATAACACAAGAACTGACTGCATCTGCTTTTTCATTCCATGGTGATGGGACAATTCAGATTTGGGAGAAGGTTCTATGTTTATAGGAAAGAAGAAAGAAAGAACCCTAGGGCCAAGGTAGGGGTTCTAAGAAGAGAGGAAGACAACATTCTATTCTCAGAAATGACTGAGGAATTTGTGAGGCTGTAATATTGTAACAGGGAAGCGCCAAATCTCACTACATGTTGGATCTGTTTATTTTACTTTAACCTTTGCTTTCTGCTGCTTTTGTTCACTAAAAGGATACTGTCTATACATAATGGCCTGCCTCAGGGAACCCTGCCCAAAGTGCCTTTGCTCAGTGAAGCATCCTGCCCCTATCCACCTGGGGATGGCTGTAAGAAAGAAGAAACTATCACATCCCCTCCCTGAGGCTGGCCATTCAAGGGGATATTTGCAAAACTTATGGCCTTTTTACTTTACTTCCTCATCTCCTCCCCATCTCCGTTCTAGAAAAGAAACTGGCATCCAAACCCCGATAAGATGGTTTTTTGGAGACACTGGTCTGCCATCTTCTCGGTCTGCCGGCTTTCCAAATAAAGTCATGTTCCTTGCCTCCACACCTCATCTCCGGATTTACTGTCCTGCCATGCGGCAAGCAGAGCAAGCTTGGACTCAGTAACAAATTTTAGTATTAAATTTAAGTTGATATCTACATGGTACTATATTTATAATCGCCCACCATTATTTCAAACCTTTGGAAATAGTCTGCTGTACACAAGACCATTACTGTAGTTATTCATGAGGGAATGAAGAAATCAGGATGGTGTCCATCATGGAGGAGAGTGGGCCAGGAAGAGAAAAAGAAAACCTAGGAAGAGCAAGTGATGTTTAAAAAGTGAATTACTTTGTGGGCCAATCAAGAGATTTCTATCCCCCTGAAATCCACAGAAATTATAAGGATATTTTCATCCTGACATGAGACGGAGTCTCAAGTTGCCATATTTAAATATTAAAACGAAGGGTGGGGATATCCCTGGTGAACATGATTGAATTTAAGCCATAGGAAAAGAAGGTGATACTAACAGTGTGAGTCATCAGGCACTTGGCATTGTGATGCCTCAATCCTAGAATCTGACTATATACTTTCCTGGATTTTGAAGCTAGTCTCTGTTTAGTTCATAGACAACCCATCCAAATATAGTCAACTCTTCAGTAATGACATTCAGAGGATAGGCTTTGAGACTCATCCAAGAAGGAGAGGGTCACATTGTCTTCATAGTTTCATTTCTCACCTGTTTATTTGCTCTGAATAAAGTCTGTAGGGTTAGAAGAGAAATCACTTACTCTCTCCCAAAGAAGTTTTTTCAGCTACAGCAATACGTCTGAGCTCTCATCTTGAATTTTAATGATTATTAACTTCTCTATGATCTTCTATGTTGGTCTGAATCCTCTCCACGGAGAAAAGTAAGTTAAAATTTTTTAAGCAATGACAAAACTACTGCTTACAATACGTGTGAGCAAAGTATAACCCGCGGTCCAAATCTGCCCTCTTGCCTCTTTTTATAAGGTTTTATTAGACCGCAGAAATGCTTATTGTTTACATACCGATTGTGGCTGTTTCCACACTACAACAGCGGTACTGAGCAGTTGTAACAGAGATCATATGGCCTTTGAAGCCAAAAATAGTTACTCTCTAGCCCTTTATAGAAAAAGTTTGCAGACTCCTGACTCTGCAGCATTACATCTTCCAGTACAGGTCTCCTTAAATTGGTATAGTTCTTTTCCATCAATCGTGCTTAACTGGTTTCCTGCTAAAAGGACATCAGTAACACGGGGGCTAGCTGAAGCATAGAGTAAAAATAAATATTTGGGGACTTCCCTGGTGGCACAGGGGTTAAGAATCTGCCTGCCAATGCAGGGGACACGAGTTCGAGCCCTGGTCCGGGAAGATCCCACATGCCGCAGAGCAACTAAGCCCGTGTGCCACAACTACTGAGCCTGCGCTCTAGAGCCCACAAGCCTGAGCCCGCATGCCACAACTACTGAGCTCACATGCCACAACTACTAAAGCCCGGGTGCCTAGAGCCTGTGCTCCGCAACAAGAGAAGCCACCGCAGTAAGAAGCCCACGCACCACAACGAAGAGTAGCCCCAGCTCACTGCAACTAGAGAAAGACAGCGTGCAGCAACGAAGACCCAACGCAACCAAAAATAAATAAATTTATAAAAAAAAGAAAACTAACTAACTAACTAAATAAATATTTGAAGGATCCTCAAAGCTGCATGTACCACAGTCAGCTTGGCGATTCTTTTACGTCCTTTGACCATTCTGAACAGAGCACAGGGCTTCCAGAAATCTACAGATCTTCAGTGGAGTGTGTTCCAAACATTACACAAGCTCTTCAAAGGGTTTCAACTATTCCTGAGTCAGCTTGAAGCAACACATCGTTATGAGGAAGAATTTTGACTCATGAAGTAGTGCAGCAGAGCAAAAGGTATTAGTCACATCCGCACCGCAAGAGGTATTTATAACATCACCCCTATTGGCCCCCAAATGTCAAAACCTTTCAAACCACTTTAGCCTAGAGAGCATTTCAAATGCACTTTTAACTAAAGACCAACATTCAAAAGAACTTTAAAAAAACACATAAATTAGAGGACAATTCCAACCCTCTGGATTAGTATAAATATGGCATCTTTATATCTCCAATTATGCTTGATAGTCTCAGACGTTCTCATTCATTTAATATTTCCTAGGAGCAGCTCCCTTGATCACAATCTGAAATCTTCCCACAAAGTAAAAAAGAGTAATATTCTTAAAAATAACATTCCTCTTTAAGAACAGAAACAAGGTTGGAGTATTTTGAGTATGAGATAAATAAAATTTGGAAAATGTTCTCATATTCCAATTGACAGAATTCTCTAAGGTTTTTAGTCCCCTTCATCTGAAATTTTAATACCAAGACTTCACTCAAGACAGGCACTTCTGTGTCTGACTTTTTCTTAAGTTCTCATGTCTGTTTTTGACTTGTTTCTAAAGGCTATTTCAGACCAATATTAATGTGTGAGACAGCCCAGAGTTTGTAATTTTTGTACTCATTATATGTTGTATCAAATATTTTGTGAGGCTTAAACATCCAGAATTGCTTAAAAGTCTAAGAAACTCACTTTAAAATAATTTACAAGCACTAAGTTTAGAGAACCTTTAATTAGATGTGTCTAGCCTATCTAAATGTAGCAAACTATAAAAGCGCAGTTCCCACTGGTTCCAAAGATGAGCTAGTCCAGAGTTGGCTGTCTTTCCAAGGTGATATGCCAAATCCTAATGTTTTCACTCCCTGCCTTAGGGGAGTTTGTTATTAGAGTTTGAGGAGGATTTTTGTGTTTAAGAACCTCCTTTCGACTGGTGCAAAGCACTAATTTTGGATGTGGCAGAAACGGTTTAGTGTTGATCTACGAAGTTCTTCTGCATATATTATCTCATTCATTATAGAGAAGAGGGTATTGTTATGACCCCTGTTTTCACAGATGTGGAATGTGAGTTCCAAGAGGCTAAGTTACGGGTCCTGCAGCTGGAAGGATACAAAGTTAGAGTTCGAACCTATGTCTTCGAACTCCAAGATCAGATCTTACAAACAGAAAAAAAAAGTCGTTAGAGTTTAGACAGATATCAGAAGTCAAAGCCAAAGAAGCAATCTGTGCTCACCTTGACTAAATTTGGGGTATAACTGCTGCAAAAGCAGGTTACACTGTAGATTTAAAACTAGGAAGAAAGACACACATCATTACAATATAAATACTAGGAAGGAGGACTTCCCTGGTGGCGCAGTGGATAAGACTCCACACTCCCAATGCAGGGGGCCCAGGTTCAATCCCTGGTCAGGGAACTAGATCCCACAGGCATGCCGCAACTATGAGTTCACGTGTCACAACTAATGAGCCCTGGAGCCTCAACTAAGAAGCCCGCCTGTCGCAACTAAGACTCGGTGCAACCAAATAAATGAATATTTTTAAATAAATACTAGGAGATACAGTAAAACAGAAGACTCAATATATACTGGGGAAATCAGGGAACCCTCAGAAGTTAGAAGTAAAAACAAATTTGATGACCGAAAGTCCTAGAAGAGATGCAGCAATCAGAAAGTTACAGGAACTGGGAGAGCAAGGGAAAGCCACAGAAAATCTTAGACTCCTAAGCTTTCGTGGACTATTTTATTGCAGGCGCATTGCTTGGTACTGAGAATACATTAACAAAACACTGTCCCGGCTCTTCACAATTTCATAGTATCGTAGGAAAGATAGAAATATAGACAAGTAATTACCATATGATGTTATAAATCTTAGAGGAGAAGCCATATACAAAGTACTGTGGAAGCACAGGGAAGAAATTATATAATGACACAACGATAAGAGATAATCTTAATGACTGCCTCATGTTAGAGGCTTTCGTCTCATCCTCACCTGTGTAGAATGAGGAGGCAGTGGCTTCACTGAGGTTTGTGGAGCAAAATGGTTGAGAACTCTCAGCTGGTCTGAGGATGAAGAAGGCCAACAGGAATCTAGTTGCACCAACATTTAACAGCAACAAGTTAATAACCAGCTGAGACAGAATAAGTGAGGAAAACACAGAAGTTAAAAGACCCAGGGGTCAGAAAATTAGGCTCCCAGGAACATCCCTCCTGGAGATGGTCTGAAAGATGATGCAAGAAAGGCCCGAAGACAAGCTCTCCCACTTTACAATTTTGCCTCAGATCAATTTTGGTGTTAATGAATTGGGAGGGCTATATAATATGTTGACTAAGCCTGGAGTAGAGAAGAAAATGAAGATCTACTGATAATTATCCAGGGAAACTGGGATAAATGGTCATCTTAGATCAGATCTGACTCCGCGGGGGCCCGTGGGAATGTGGGCAAGCTATCTTTCTGAGCTTTCATTTAAGTGGGAGTGATAATATCTAACTTTAGAGTTGTAAGCTCGGAAGGAGGGGAGGGAGAGAGGGAGGAAGGAAAAAAGGGAGGAAACCATGTAAAGTGCCTGGTTTATTATAGGCCACTCAACAAAGCTAGGATCTGTCCCAATTCCAACTTTGGCCTTACATCAGTACACATTAACTGAAAGTAGAGACGACGAGAGTAATCATGACTTTTAGAAGCTTGAGAAATGAGTTGAGGAATACGCTAGTGTGAGAACATCCTTCATACATTTCTGCCTGCCGGGGGTGCTGAAACATACCTAGGCTTCTGCGGCAGCCAACACAACACTGTAGGGCTCTGTATGAAAAACAGAGGTCATCCTAATGGAGTTATCTCAGACACAAAGCCAGACCAAGCAGACATGTCACGAAATAGCTTTATGTTCAGGTGAAACACCAAGCAATTTGTAAGTTCTTAGGTCTGAGCATCACAAGTGATCCCTTTTTCCGTGTAATCTTTCCTGTCGTCTGTGCTTAGTATTTATAATGGCTGTCTGGACACAGAGAGCACCTGTTCCAAAGGAGCAGATCTAATGTTTGCTTCTCTCTTGTTTTATCAGAGCTGCCAAGTAAAAGCTGCGAAATTATACCAAGAAGCAGGCAGACAGTTCAGCAAAAATAGGGAAGAATATTATCTTCACTATTGTAGGTGATGATCAGGTACTTGGGAGGCATTCTAGGGACAAGTGGAAAATGTGTGCCCACCTCCTTTTTGATTTGTAGGGTTTGCACAGCTCAGTTTACAATAATGGGTCTAGGGCAGAAGGCACAGGTGGGGGAGAAGACAACAGTTAGTAATTGTCTCAGTCTGGGGTGGTCCTAAAAGCCCACACATGCAGCCCAAATTGACGACGATTTTCATGCAGGCTTCTCTCATTTTATGTATATATTGTTATTATAGGTTCTGCTACTGGGTGTCTCTTGAACTTGACCTTGACCTTGAATTTCTTGACCTCACAGTGTCTTTATGTGCTCCTGCCTAACAGCAACCATATTTTTCCTGCTCTCTAGAACCAGTGTTATAAACAGAACATGCTTAAAAAAAAAAGAAAAAAAAACCTTACAAGAATAAAAAATGGTAATAAAGGAGACCAGAAACAGGTTTCAAGTCTTATTTCTCCCATTAAATAGCTACATGGCCTTGGACAAGCCACATTGTATTTCTCATCTGTGAAATGAAGAGATTGGGCCAAATGGGTCCTAAAATCCCTTCTAGTTCTAATGTTCTAGGATTCCATCATTCTGAAGCCAAGCCCCTCAGACAATCAGAGTGCGGGGTAGAGGTATGCATTGCTTATACCCTGCAGAAATTTTTAAGAAGAAAAGAAAAATGAATATAGTACTTTATTCCTAAAATTACTAGTGGGCCTTTGGGAAACCAGAACTGGGAAGATTTCCTCCCTTTTGTAACAAAAATTTTTCCCTTTTTCTGAGGTTCAGAAAGATGTCATGTTCCTTTCTTGGATAAGCACTTCATTTCCAGAATTAGAATTAATCTCAATAAAATGAAACATTCATCACAAGTGATAAAACTCCAATGTATTTGTCACAACTTTAATAATATATGGCTATATTTAAAGCACCTCTATTAACCTGGCAGTGACTTGGTGCCACTCTGCACAACCACAGAAAGTTTCCAAAGCAATAAGAAAACACTTTTGCTTTATACTCGAGGCAAATTTAATCCCAAAAATAATAATAATAAAAAGGAGGGGAACAAAGGTAACTAACTATACATCACTAGGTAAATTTAAAAAAAAAACCTCAAGAGAAAAAAATGTAAAAAACTTTATGCCATACACATTTTGAAGAATTTCCATTTTGATACAGTAAATATGATTTCAAATTTTGTAAAGGTATACTTCTTTCTTAGTTTCAATTATCCAGGGTTGGAAGAAGCCTCCAGAATCTTTAACTTGATTTCTTACTTCTGAGAACCACCCCAGAGTTTGCTGAACAGAAATGACCTTAGTGCTGGTGATTAGAAATTGGGGTTCTTGTCTGGGTAGCAGCCAACTGACTTGAGGGAAAATCAGACTTATTTTCTGATCTGTAAAGCAACAAGTTCGAATGCCCCAAATCCTGTATTCTTTAAGTCATTGCAAATGGGTAGATATCTTTCCTTTGCTGAAACAACTATAGCCTCGAAAGGGCTGGGAACGAGAGCAAGAGGCATCTAAAAAAGCATATTCTATAAAACATGGCATCCGTAACGGACTGACTCAGGGAGAAAGGACTTTCTTAAACCTGATTCTAATCCATCCCTTTAGTTAAAGTCCATTTCTGTCCTCAGAGAAGACATATTTGCTAGTTCTCCTTATCTTATGCCAGGGTTTTCCATATACACAAAGACAGTTATTCATCTTAGCTGCCCTTCATCTGCTTCTACTGTCAAGTAGAAAGAATAGAGAAAAAAACGTCACACTTCCCTGAATAGGGATGGAAGGCAGGGGAATTATAGTTTCCAGAAACACTTTTTTTTTTTGGCCATGCCACACGGCTTGTGTGATTTTAGTTCCCTGACCAGGGATTGAACCCGGTCCCTCAGCAGTGAAAGCGCCAAGTCCTAAGCACTGGACCACCAGTGAATTCCCTAGAAATACTTTCTGTATTTCCAACAGAACATTCTTAGAAATTCTAAACTGAGTCTAGATAAGAAAGCAAATGAATATCCTAATAAACCAGAAACAGGTAACCGAACGGATGAGATCATTTTCAGATGTAAAAATCTGGTTTTGGTTCATCTGTTTCCCAGGGTTTTCTGGACAGTTCATGCTGGATCCTTTGTGCAGTGCTCCCCTACAGTTTCTGGGATCATCTGTCTGTAGATCCCTTTCCTTTCCTACTATTGCTATTTGGCCAGCAGTTAAAAGGCAAGCAAGCACTTTTCCTCTGGAAGAAATAAATAAAATTTAGAAAAAGAAGAAGCTAACAGCTAACATGATCCTGCTCTGTTATATCCAAAACTTCCACTGTGGCTCTGCCCTAAGACACTGAGTAGATGACATCAGTTCCACAAAAGGAG
This sequence comes from Grampus griseus, assembly GCF_964374135.1. Classification (NCBI taxonomy): domain Eukaryota; kingdom Metazoa; phylum Chordata; class Mammalia; order Artiodactyla; family Delphinidae; genus Grampus; species Grampus griseus. Next base: position 15,068,657 of record NC_139004.1, read on the forward strand.
GAGTGAATTGGTGACATAACTAGGTAGAAAACAACTCCAACATTCCTGTCTCACCCAATCCACACACAAATCCATCTGACGCAGAGATGACACAGGACAAATATTTTTAAAAATGAAAGAAGTTTTCCCAAACTTTGCTGCCAAGAAGGGATCCACACCCTTTAGTTAAAATCAAGCAAGTGATCAAACAAAACTCGCTCTCCCTACAAAGCGGCGAAGTGAAGAAATCTAATGGTTACATCAAGCAGGAAGGTGATGTTTTCCTAAACACAAAGTTGTGGATATTTCTGGATGCTGGAAACATGTGATTACCTGGAAACACAATAACGCCATATGTGGGTCCTAGGATCACTGAACGAGAAGGCTGTGTAAAGCTTACAACTGTGAGATTTTAAGTTATTTGAACAGAATCTACATAATTATGTCATCATAAGCCTGCATGAACAGACATTACAGCCAACATCTTTACATCATGCACACATGTCTAACATCTCACTAACGCTTGTGAGCAGGAGAATAAAGCCTTTGTGTAACAACAAAAGGATCATACTGTTTCATTCATACAACACCCACATTGGAGTAACCAAACCGTCCAACACCGAAGCTTGTAATAAGATACTGCCCACAAATTAAAAGGGATTCTGCAATTGCATCACTAGACAAGAATGTGATTTCAGCATCACAAGGGTAAATAAAATAGTAATCCTACTTTATAAATTATGCATCTTTCATCTCAAAGGACAATAAATAAAGCATCTTTCATCCCTATGAATCCCAAAGCAGTTAACAATTTATAAACCAGCACATGGGAATCACTTGATTCATCTCTGAAAGACATCCTGCCCTGGGATGCTGTGGTATTTTTTTTAATAGCACACACACAACTGTATTGAAAGATGAGAAGCAAGGAAATACTATGCCAGTGGCCTAGATTTGAGTTGAGGAGATAGGAATCTGATTGAAATCCATTTAGAACAGAAGTTCTTCTCTCCCATTTAACTCAAGGAGATGTTAGTTTTGAGACTTCCCAGACATACAGGTATAACTCTCCAAAGTCCTTGCTGACGTGCCCATTTCTTCTCACCAGGGTTATTACAATAGGCTTGTTTGAAGCAAATATTCGGCACATCCTTCACTTGTTGACAAAGCTTGTCACTTGCCTTGCCTAGCATGATGTGCCCAAACTTCTTAGAATACCATGAAGGATCCTCCAACATCTAGTCATCCCACCTCACTTGGAGAGAAACACTCACATCAAAATAATTTGATTAAGGTGACTAACACTTGATGTGAGTGTTAGTACAAGGAGGAAGTAGATAATGTCTGTCCTTACATCACCATTACTTCAATGACCATACTAAACCATGCGGAAGTTAGATTGACTTATCCAAATTCAAATAGCCATATACAGACAAAGTTGGCATGATCCTGGAGGAGTTATTCCCAACTGGTGGGTGAGGATCCAGGTTAAAGAGACAGTGACCATCTTTCATCATTCAAACTAGGACACACATGAGAATAAAAGAGGCATACACTAATATTTTCACCAAGACAACAAGGATAAGCTGGAACTGTCCAAGGCAAACCAGACTATGGCTCCCCAAGTTAAGGAAACCATATTAGTATTTCCAGAAGGTTGGTGCAGGGAGTCATGAGCAGTTTGATGAAGCATAATTCATACACTTAGTGCCTTTGTAATGGAGAATCTACAGCTGGTCAATATGTATTTGGCTGGCCTGGCTTTTCTACAAGATAGAATGAGAAAGCATTATAGGAGCTTTGAATTCTGGAAAGCTGAGTAACACCGCTCTAGAGTCAACATGGCAAAATTCCTTCTGAGAGCCCACCACATTCTGTGAGCTGCATTTGAAGTCATGTGTTCTCAGTTCAGTGGGCTAAGGGGTATTCCTGAAGAGAGCTGACATATTCAGAAAGAGAAACTCTTCTCCCAAGCCCTCGTCTTCTGTACCAAAGGCTTTACAAAGGTTGTGTTTTCCTTACTGACACATTTGAGATATAACATTACGAGTGATTATTATTACCAAGGGTCACATTTTCACCTGCCAAATACAGCATCTCTTTAATGAACTAGTCATCTCTACTCCATATTTTAGACTCTGAAATTCATTATGATCAAATAGGACAAATATCATCTACCCAGCTATTAACATCACTATACAAATATTTATGGTTTTCTTAAAAAGGTATCTTTTCAATACACATTTGATGCTGAGATCCTATAATACCAGAATCCAGGGCAGCAGGCTGGATTGGTTTCTTAGAAGTGCTTTGTATCATTTTTTCCCCAGTTTTGAGCGCCGTCTGTGTGCTAGTTTGTTTGATTTGGCTTTTTTTTTTTTAACATAAACTCAACTTGAGCTGCACTATAAGGTACCTGAACGTATACACCTACATAAAGTAAGCTTCCTCCAAGTTTCCGAGTCTTAGACTTTGCAAATATTGACAATGTCAGCCCTATAAGGGCCTTTACACATGTAAGCATTCAATCAATACATGGACTGATACTTCGGATGTGATCTAGAGGCAGTTAAAAAGAGCCGTGTTTGAGAACAGTTGAGGGGGAAAGACTTGATTTCTGAACACACTGCAGAGCTCAGAATAGGGTAGGTGTTCAATAAATATTTGTCGAGTTAGTGCTGAAAGAATGCCTCTAAATCTTTCTCTTCTCACAATGACTCAAACATATAAAGTAGAATGATAGCCCTTGGGCTAGGAAGGTTGGCCTTTGAGATCTCCCCATTTGCCTGCCTGATTCCAGGTGGTGACAAAGCACCTTGGATGCCTCTGCTTCAACCTCAAGCTCTCAGTTTTCCTGCAGCCTTGTTAGATAACTCATCTTTTCTTCACTCTAAACAGATTCAGGTACAGATGCCTATCCCAAAGTGAAAAAGTAAGATTCTATTCTTGGGAAAGACACAGCTGTAAAGAACAGCCATGGCCCAGGAGAGACCAGGTGATTCCCAATACTTACCCTTCTCTGAACCTAACTAACCCACGAGAGCAGATTTTAAATGAAAAGAGATTCTGCTCTTAAACATTGGGCCTGTCTCCGTAAATGAATTCCAGGCTGGGACCACCACCTATTCTGCATTACAAAGTCATGCTGCCCCTATCCATTCACTTCAAGTGTTTCTTGCTCAGGTGGAATGAAACGCAGATCCCTAAGAGTACACAAATGACCAGGAGCTACGATTACCCCCTGGAAGACAAAGCGACATTAGCTGAGGACAAAGCAGGTCCTTATGCATCTGGCATTATCTGGGGACAAGCTGTTCCACGTTTATGAATTTGCCAGATAAATGGTTTAGGAAATGGAAGACTCTACATGCAGATCACATGCAAGGGACCACATGGCTCATGATCTGAATTAAAGTGTGCAAGAAGAAAGTAGGGGTCATAGAAGGCAAAGAAAACTAAATCCTCAAGAATTCCTAAAGAGCCTGTGGGGGAACTCTGGGTTTCCTACAACATGCAGAGATTTGAGCAAATACTGTGTGAATCTCAAATGAAGAGGGGACTTCCGGATGACACAGGAGATGAAGACAGTTGCAAATGTGGGACAAGAATCCAGGTGTTTTCAACCAGTCAGTGGCTCTTTCCAAAAATCATTTTACTCTTCACCTATAGAAAAATGTGTTCCTTGAATTTGTCCAAGATTGAGAGGAATTTTAAAATGTAACTGTATAAAGGGCAGGAGTTGTGTTTTATACATACATGCTTTACATAATGCACAGCACGGCTTTCCCTCCTTCTTCATGATCATGGCTGATCAGAGCCCTTTCACAGCACAGGCAGCCGGGGAAGAAGGACCATTCAGGGCCAAACCCAGCTTGTTCCCACTTGCCACACAGGTGAGGGGAAGTCACACTGCCAGCTGCCCTGACAGTGACTCCCTTTGCCCTGCTCCCCACCACTGCCCCAGGCCATGCCCACACCTCTCCAAGCCCAGCTGTAGGCCTTCTTAAAGGACCCTGAGGCCCCAGCGTTACCTGGCAACCACGCACCTGTGAGTTAGGTCAGCCAGGCGTGCTAACCTGTGTGTTGGGGCTTGCTGGCTCCCGATGTATTCTTATCCTCCCTTATTATAGCTCACTCCCCCAGCTCAGACAGGAGAACAGAGCTGATTGTTTTCCTTCTCGGTTTCCTAGAGACAACAGATCCTCTGATTAGCTCTCTGTTGAATGTGCAAAAAGGTATACACCACAGCAGTAACCTTGAAAATGTAGCTTTTAAGCAAGAGTCCAGTTTTATTTTGGGAACTATATCTCTGCTAGGAAACTAGCTCCTTAACCTGGAAAATTTAAGAAAAGAACTCTGAATAATAAATTATAATAAAAATTTTAAGAGAAAAAATTATTTAACAAGTGGGATTTTTTTTGTTTTGTTTTGTTTTGCTTTAATCTCTGTTTCTCTCAGCCTCTTCCCACCAGAAGGGGTTGGTGGTGTCAAAAGTCCAAGGGAGACTTAAGGAGAGGCTCCGGGACTAGCCTTTCTGACCATTTCAATGAACTGCATTGGGGTTTGAGCAGCAGTAACCCTCCTACGTACCCAGAGCTCCTGTTCCTGGCATGGAAACCTGACATCGACCTCACTTCCTGTCTGCTGACCACCCTCCTCTAGGACACCATTTTCTGGAAGCAGATGAGCACCTGTAAGGACAGAGAACTAGGCTGTTATAGTGCCTCCTCCTTCCACTGCCCCAAGGGGAGTAAATCTGGGTAGGGAAGGACCTAGCCAGATGTGGATGTCTGCGTGCTGCTGGGGCAACCTCAATAAATATTTTGTAAAGTTTCTCCAGTCCCCCTTAGTGCATTAAGAAAAGGCACTGTTCTTACTTTTCTACGTACCATACCCCTAGCTTTGTAGTTTTAGGCGTGGATTAGGATTTAGTAAAATTTGACTTCCTTTGTGATCTAGTTTTCTTTTCCCTGACTTTTTCCCCCACTTGTTTCTCTCCTGTCTCATTCTCTTCGCATGTGACTTCTCATCTTATCCCATTTCTCATTGTTCTGCTCTTTCCTCCATCCCATCCATCCTTATCCCATTCTACAGCCATTGACTACTTGGCCTGAAAATGCCCAAGTTAAGGTGTTTAAGCTTCCATGAAAGGTGTTTTCTGAATCATCCTTTTTGATCAAAAAGTTGCAATGTAAAGGAAGCCAAAATGTGAAGTAAGCCAGCAATCCAGTGGCTTCCAAAGACTTCTTTTTAGGATCCGGCAAGCCTCATTGTGAAGATGCAAATCCTGGTTGCTATTGCTCTAACCAGTTTTCATTTCTTCTATTAGTGGGGCCATTTCTGAATCACTCTTAAATCTTTTGTTGTTCAACTTTGCCCCCAAGAGTGTTTGTTTCCCAGCTACTTTACAGATACCACCTCCAGGTTTAATCCTCATAGGCTTTGAGCTGCTAGAACAGAAGGTGTGTTACTCCTCAGGGCTCCTTTACAAATAACTGAGCGCAAAGATGTAGAGGTCAGGTGACTCTGAGTTTCCTTCCTTTTCTTCTTTCCTGCTTTCTCACAAAGACTCAGACATTTTCTTCTAGTCAAGAAAACTGTTATGTTGCTATTGATGATTTTTCAAATGTGTTACTTTTTTTAAAAAAATTTAAGTGTAGGAATGGAATACCAAACAAGCTGTTTTTTAAGAAAACTAAATCTCTCCCTTTAGGGGTCTTTTATAATTTACTTTGTTTTCCAACAATGGTATTTTACAAACCTCTTTCTCTCTTGCAATCTCACTTGGAAAAAAATCTCCTGTTCTTTTTTGTTTTTTCCCTTGCTGACAGGGTTATGTTTTGAGTTTTCTTGTTTTAATGAGAAACATTTACATGTTTTATGTGCTGTATACATATATATATATATATGAAATCATTAGCAGTGTCCAAAGTTAATAGCATAAGAATCTATAGCATAATATACTGCAGTGTCACTGATAGAGTGAAAAAGATTTAACATAGGATTCAGGGGGAGAAAGTATAAATGGAATGAAACTATTACTACTCCAATTAGTTCTGAAAGAGCTCAATGTGAAACCAACCAGCAAATGATCATCCCACAACTATAAATATAAAGCACTAAAAAAGACAAAAGCTCTCTGGCACTGTGAAAAATCCAGAAAGACAAAGCACCCCCAAAAGCATTTGCTGGAAAAAGTATTTAGTGTGGTAATAAAAAAGAGTATTTGTTTTCTTTATATTAAGTGATTTTTTTATGGAATCTGTACAATTAAACACTATATAAGAACATAAGACTTGCGGGATATGTTTGGGACCTAGTTGAGAATAGAATCGGGAAGATGCAGCATCTGAAGAGGTTATGTCCCTTTACACTGTAGAGTCAAGGTTATCTGTAATGTCTTGTTAAATGAAAAGTGCTCCATACTGAAAAAAATTCATTCTTTGAACATACACATATACATATATACACATCAACATACAATATAAAACAGGGCTCTCTTTTACGGCTTTTATTTTGCACACAAATGTTTGAGTATATGCAGAGTAGCATTTTGAGGTAGAGATCTGCACTCCAAGAGATAATTCTATCAGGCCAATCTTCATATCAAATATATTTAAGGAATATATTATTATATCATTTTATTTTGTTGCTATTCATTAGGCTACATAAGAAAGAATGTCTTTTTTAAAAACAGAGTTACCTGTTGTCAGCTAAAAGAAAATCACAGTAGTCCCAAGCACTAAGCATTTAGAACCAAAAAGTAGAGAATTAAAGAATAAACTTAACAAACTACGCATAATAAATATCATCTTGATTCACCCAGTCAAAAACTTCCAAGTCTCAGTCAGACATTAGGGATCATGGTATTAATAATGAAGCTAATAGTGAAGTAATAATAAAAGTAATTTTGCCTTGTGTATGTTTTGAACTTCCATGAGTCCAAGTGACTGAAGTGTATGGACCAGCTGCTTCACTCCTCACATTCACTCTGTGGGAGACAGAGGTTACCAGAGTATCCTGATTGGCAGGATGCTGGAAATGAAGACAAAGCAACAGAGGCTGGCATAACCTTAGCCTCCACCCCAGTATCCTTAGCAAAAGAATTGCTAATGCAGGGTCAAGTGGAATCATGTCCCATTCCAATGTCTGGACTGCCCTGGGGCAATCTGAAAGGGAAGGATCACCACTATTAGTCTGGACCATTTGCAGTTTCCAATAATTGCCTGAAAAAACCCCACAAGAATAGCAATTTCATATGGATTTAAACTAATAGTTTATAGACAGTACAGAACTTGATCCATTGAGAATAGTTTGACTGCTGCAAAAGAGAGGTTCTCAGCTGGTCCAAACCTACTTGTTTTCACAAGTCTCTTCCCTCTGAGAGTGAGAACTATTGAGGAACTATATGCCTTCTTATCACAAAGATTCAATCAAGGGATGTCACTTCAGAATTTGTCAATAACTTACATATTACACATAGTAGCCTCTGTAACCCCCATAACAAGCCTTTGAGAAAGGTATCGCTGTCCTCTCTTTATAGACAGGAAACTGAGGCAAAGAGAGTTCAGCAACTTGCCAGAGGTTACAGAGGCACTAAGTGGTAAAGCTAGGACTCAAGTTCAAGTCTTCTGTTTCCAAATCTAGTCTTCTCACGCTATTCCAGTGCCTATCTCAGGAACCAAAAATGTCCTTTACACAACTGTAGTGTGGAAAATACTATGATCTACAATGATTCTCCAAGGAGGGAGGTAGATCAGGGAAGATTTAAAGCTGATTCCAAGGTTTCAAAGCTACACAGCCAGGAGGATTGTTCCTATATTAACAAAAATAGAAAACTCTTGGGGAGAAGCAGGGTTTGGAGGGAAAGATGATAGGTGTATTTGTAAGCTCAGTGTTCAAATTTTTGTACATTATGTACACAGTTGGAGGTGGTCAACAGAGAGTTCAGAAAAGAGGGTGAGAATTAGGCTGAGGTTCCCACAAGAAGTTGGACGAGATCCACCAAGGGAACAATTACAAATGGATAAGGGCTGTGAGTAGAATCTCAGGGAAACACGGCAGGTGGGGGAAGAACACATCTCTTCAGAAAGATGGGGAAAGTAAAGTCTCATGTCAAAGAACGGAAAAATTAGCCTTAACATGGAGAAAGATCTCTACTTCCTCAAAGATAAAAATGAAACAGAATGTAGTAAAAGCATAAAGAAATTGTGAAGTGCAAGGAGGAAGAATTAAGACAGTACATGTCTGAATAATCCCAATGTTCCCATTAAAGATAAATGAAAGAGCTGGGTAATGTTCTCAAAAGTAAAATTTTGGGGCTTCCCTGGTGGCGCAGTGGTTGAGAGTCCGCCTGCCGATGCAGGGGACACGGGTTCATGTCCCGGTCCGGGAAGACCCCACATGCCGCGGAGTGGCTGGGCCTGTGAGCCACGGCCGCTGAACCTGCGCGTCTGGAGCCTGTGCTCTGCAACGGGAGAGGCCACAACAGTAAGAGGCCCGCGTATCGCAAAAAAAAAAAAAAAAAGTAAAATTTTGGGACAGCTACTGTGGGGAAGTTAGAAGAGAGGAACTAGAGCTGAATAAAAGTGAAGCTGATCTACAGGGAGGACCCAAGTGCTGTCAGACGAATTGAACATGTAGTGGGAAAATCATCATTGCTACCAGAATTTCTCTGGAGAGCAGAGAAATAGAAGAATTTAACCAGGAACTAACAAGAAACATATGCTGTAAGGTCAGAAGAATGAGAGGGATTTTAACATGATGTGAGAAGTTAGCTAAAATGGCTAAACATAGAGTCTAGGCTATATATGAAAGAGGGAATGGAACTAAAGAAGGAAAGATCACAATAAACATGGACAGCAGGTTGGCTGAGGGCGAAGAAGCAGAAGGATGCAGAGAAATACAATCTGTGTGCTGATCTGGTAGGCTGAACACAGAATCTCAAAACCACCGGGTTTTTAACACTTCTACTTTCATTTTCAACCATTTACTTTACCTGCCCATCCCTTGAGAACATTTGAGTTTGTAATCATTTGTCAAAATTTTCTATCTGCATTCTTTATATCCATTTGCTCCTGAATGCCCTTTGGATTCATTTCCTGCAGGAGCTATAACAAATCGACACAAAGAGTGTGGCTCAAAGGACAGAAATTGATTCTTTCAAAGCTCTGGAGAAGTCCATCAGCAAGGCCACATTCCTTCTGGAGGCTCTAGGGGAGAGTCTGTTCCTCACCTTTTTGAGCCTCTGAGGGCTGCCATGTGGACATATCTTTGGAGCCACCATTCAGTCCACTACATACTTCAACCTACCTTCTACTCACATCCACTCCAAGGCGTGTGTGCACACACACACACACACACACACACACACCCCTCCTCCACTTAACCAACTGTCACTAATAGCACTGATGGATGACCTCCTATTTTTTAGGTCTCGAGGTCAGTTTTCATGAGATTTTCTACAATACGAGGCATTCTTAACAGCTGTGGACTTCTCCATCCTCCCTGCTGAACTTCTAGGATTCCATTTTCCTGATTCCCACTCTTCTCACCATTGCTTTAAAGGTTCATCTGCCGGTACCACTCCTCCTCCATTCACCTCTTAAAGTTTGGTACACTCCAGAGAACTTCCTCTTCTCTCCTTCCCTTTTTTTTTTTTTTTTTTTTTCTCCTATTTCTTGGCTGCGCTCCTCGGCCTGAAGGATCTTATTTCCCTGACGAGGGATCAAACCCGCACCCTCTGCAGTGGAAGCATGGAGTCTTAACCACTGGAACACCAGGGGAGTCCCCTCCTTACCTTTTACTCTCTCTGGGTGAGGCTTTCCACTCACAGAACTTCAACTAAGTTTATGTGTTTGTTAATGAGTCGGGTCCTTGGACTTTTTAATCAATAGAAATTGATGAAAGACCAGACAAGGAATTCAGGCAAGGCTTTATCAGGACTCATGCTGCAGCGCGAGGGAGCGAAAACAAGTAACAGGTTCCCTTGCGCACTCACTGAGGGGGAGCTAGCTGGTTCCTTAAATCGGGTGAGAGTAGGGACAGATTGGTGGGTCGGGTGGGAGGGGCGGCTTAGTTGGTCTGCCCACCCCCTTGGTGGTGCTGTGCGCAGCAATCATGCACAGTACCCTGCTTTTGCTCTCAGCACCTCAGAAATGGCAGTTGGTTTGTGGCCTTTTTGTATCTTACTGTGCATAATTGCCCCAACTGCGCAGGCATGCAGTTATTTTTAGTCCTTTATAGTTTCTTTGTATTCTGTTGCTCTAGGAGAGGTCTGTCCAGGTGCAGGTGCGAGCACTCCAGTAAAGGGTCCCACGCCCCAGATCCCAGGATATCTCTTGTTGAGTATATGCCCATCTGTAACTCCATCCTGACTTCTGGCCGGATTTCCACACCAGCATTGTCCAGTGAAATTTTCGGCTACCGTGGACATATTCCATACCTACACTGCCCCACACAGTAGCCACTGGCCAGATGAGGCTACTGAGTACTTAAAATGTGGTTGGCTACTAAGGAACTGAATTTTAAATTCTTTTCCTTCTAATAAATTTCAATTTACAGAATGACTTTTTTTTTTTTTTGCGGTACGCAGGCCTCTCACTGCTGCGGCCCCTCCCATTGCGGAGCACAGGCTCCGGACACGCAGGCTCAGTGGCCATGGCTCACGGGCCCAGCCGCTCCGTGGCATGTGGGATCTTCCCGGCCCAGGGCACGAACCCGCGTCCCCTGCATCGGCAGGCAGACTCTCAACCACTGCACCACCGGGGAAGCCCCAATAAATTTCAATTTAAATAGCCACTAGCTACCTCATTGGATGGTACAAATCTAAAATCCCCTCTCTCCGCTGTGTGACAGTCCTAGTGAACTTGTTCATTCACACAATATGTTTTTCTACTGGGTGACTATCTTTCAGGACTCAGCTGTCACCTCCTCTGTAAAGTTTTTCAACAACTCCAGGTTAAATTATTTGATTCCACTTTTGTCTTTCCATAACTCATTTTCAATTATATTATTGTATATAATATTATAGTCATATATCATAATAAAAATATAACATATGCTACATATTATATTTTATATAAATATATAATTTTATAGTTTTATATGCTTGTGTCACAAACTCCTTGAAAATAAAGACTATATCTTTTTTCATTCTGTAGTCTCTATAAGCCAACACAGGACCTGGTACCTGCCCACTGAATCAATGAAAAAAATGAGTGACTGTATGTTGCTTGGAGGTCACCTTGTATTATGAGAGACAGAGCTTAACAAGGTGCAGGCTCGAAAAAAACAAGCTTCTGCTTCCTTTCACAATCCCCTCATGAGAATGGCCAAATCCAATAATTCAGGAAGGTTTTACATCCATACAGTGGATGACAGATAATCTTGTTTTTTGTTTGTCTGGTTTGGTTTTGGTTTTGGTTTTTAATGAGTTGCAGGTTTAGCCATAAACACTGGAAGCTAACACGGTTGACTGGGTACCTGAACCATTTGGCTGTCACCCTCTGTGCTTAAAGTACAACTCATTCTAAGAATCACTCTTCTCTGAAATCTGAAATACGGTGATTTGGAGAATTCCAAATAGTGGTGCATAATTTTTCAAAACTGTAGTTAAAAGGAAAAAAGAGTTGATATTTTTGCTAAAGGAGAGAAAAAGCAAAACACATCCCTGATTTTGGCTATCGGATGTACATGGGTGCATGCAACTGTTAATGGAGTAAAGGACGGTGTTAGTAAAGGGTTAGGCAGGCATACAGGTTGCGGGGAAGGAGACTCATGGAGGTTTTTTCTGGTCTCGTGCGTTCAGCCCAGCCTTCATTGCCTGTGGCTGCTCTTTTTATGAGAACTGGCGCACATTTAACTGCTATAGCTGTTGGCTTCTAGGCTTACTTTTACCCACAGAGGAGGCATTCATTCACATTTTAGCTATCATTTCCATTAAACCATGAAAGTATTAATGGTACCTAATCTAACTGGATAAGGCACAACCAAATAAATATATCCCCTAAATACCCTAATTATAAGGTATCTAGAAACATAGTGGTGGCACTTATTGAAAATAAGCACATTAACTGGAAACTTAAAATTTTCCTTCCTAAGTATATGGAAAAACCAAATAATCTTTGTAAAGAAGGCAGGGAGTAGCAATTCCATTAAGATATTTCATGGGGAAAAAAAAGAAAGCACTAGTCCCATTTTGTCTATTTCAAGCTCCATTTTGCTCATACTGTAACTTATAGAATCATTCAGAGAGACAGAGTGGGAGGAAGAATATGAGGTACATTTTGTTGGAACCTTAGATACATTTTTCTTTCCTGTTTTATCTGAGCATGCAGGCGACATCTTCTTAATGAGGGTCTTCAAACTTCTCTGCCTTTTAGAAGTGTCTCTGGTGTGCCCGGGGACAACAGTCTCTGATTTTAGCTTTTAAATATGCTCATGATATAGAGTAATTTTTTTTCTTAGCGCTATGCATTGTTTTACCTGCCTCAGTGGGAATTATGGATTTGATTAATGGGCTGAAAGATTTGGTCCTTTTTAGGCTCCTTATCTCTATTCCTTCCTGATGTATGGTGCTTCCAACAGTCTCTGAATACTTGGGAAACATATCTGCAAGAGGAGTTTAAAATAAAAGTAAAAATAAGAGCAGGATGGTTTATCTATGATCCTGGCATTTGCGATGACCATTTACATTAAATATATTCATACATACATGTATCAATATATGTTTAGTTATATTTATTTATTCACTCAGTGGACTATTCTGCATCAGGCATTATGCTTGGCACTGGGAAGAACCTGTAGTGATTTTAGGTTCTACTAAATTAAAATGAGATGGTGGCCAACCATGGAGCTCTACTTTGAACGTGTCCATGGCTATGACAATGCAAATGGATATGCAAAGAGAAAGTAACTATAGCAAGGCTTGTTTATTCTGTTTTAATTTTGGTCACTATGCTAATCAAATAGCTAATCAGGAAACACCTCTGTTCAGTGAGTTAATAAAAATGTATGACACATGCTCCTGATGAAACAAACTACCCATCCTGGAATCCACAGGTGCTGCAAAAATAACTGCAAATAACCAGGCAACTAATCCCTCATCACTGGAAGTGGAAGCTTTGAGTCAAATGTGCATACTTATCACCCCAGGTAGCTCTTAAACGTGAACTAATGCTTATAGGTTTACTAAAGGTCTTGCAGAAGAAGGATTATCTAAGAACACAAAGTATTTGGGTGTGGGGATTAAAATACAAGATTTCAGGGAGACTTCTCCTTGATTTTTCTAACCAATAGAAATGTGCTGTTTGGACACATGCACACCTTCACAGGCATGTACAAAACCAAACAAGTGTGTAATCCTTGGGGTGATCAGATAAAATAACAGTCTAGCACTAGAATGGCACTAACAGCCCCTCTTTGGAAAATAGTGTATTTTTTCTCCATTTGGGGAACATATGAGTAAGTTCACTAAAATAAGCTGGAAAATATTCCTGACTCGTTCAAATGCAATCTGTGAGCTCCAAAAATAAGTAAAGATTGCTCCTAAGAAGTCTAGAACATGATATGATGCAAAGCAGTGGTAACAGATTAAGTGCTCTCATGCTCCCAAACATCTGAATCAGCCAGTTCTGCCTGGTTAACATGAAAATAAGATGTGTGCAGAGATCTTAAATTATAACTTTTCTCACAGGTCCTCAGATCTGGAATTTTAAAAATGCATTTGATGAAACATAAGTGGTGGTGATAAAAGTGTGTGTGTATCCACTCTAAAATTAACATAAGCGCAAATTATTTCATACTTACTCATGGGCATAGGGAGCAGAGAACAGCACTGTTATTATAGAAAAAGTTCAATATTCTGCTTAATTATAAGATAAATACATTTCGCTTAATCATACACACACAAGCTCAAATTCCCCCCCACCCCGTGCCAAAACATCTCCTATGATCTTTAGTAAAGAAGAATTCAAACACAAATGAGAGTGGGTATGAAGTTGATGACAAAGCAAAACCGTGAGATGATGCAGCCAGCCAGGGAAGATGTAAATGTATTTCACAGGAAGTATGATGTCATTCATGTTTCTGCCCAAAGGAGGAGACATTTTCAGATCAACTCTAACCAGGAAGTTACTCTTTGTGCCAAAAGAACATGCTTTATACGTGGCTGGGTGAACATACAGTGTTCAGACTCCAGAGAACTAGAGCAGAGGGGCCTTACCGTTCTGAGAGATGAGCACCATTTCTGTGATGATAAGTACTTCCTGGTAAAGGATTTTATCAGATGGCTCTGAAAGAGGAAAAGGACACCCAAAGCATATTATTAACAATGGACTTTGAGTGGATACGAAAGCTGAGCCTTGCCATTTTGTGGAAATAGTAACCAAATAGTAACCAAAGTCTGACCATCCCAGACTGGGAGCATAACCATCCCAGTACATGATGTGTAGAGCATTACTGTTATTACAGGAGGGGATGCAATAAGGAATAGACGGAAAGAGGACTCATGGCCCCAGTTCCTCACCCTTCCCTTTACCATCACTCTTTACCATGTGAACGGCATTTCCTCCCCACCACCAAAAAAAAAAAAAAAGAGGCAGAATTCCTCATTTTGGGTTTGATCCTGGGGTATACTTTCACCAATGGAATGTAAATGGGAGTGATATGACCAAAGGCTTCTAAAGAGGTTTGAGTGACTGGGCGTTCTTCTGCCATTGCTGGAGAACTCAGCAAAAGAAGAACTTGCCCAGGCTGGAGGATGAGAGATAATGTGGGCCTATATCCTCTAACAGCAGCTGCAATCAGCCAAACTCCTGCCTACTCTTAGACCGGGGAGAATGAACTCTTATTTTGTGTGTCACCAAGAATTCTGAGGTTATTTGTTCCTAGGTAATACCTAACTGATAGAAAGAGAGTAATTCTCTTCAAGTGTATGAAGACATTTTCTTTCTTTACCTGGAAAGAGAAACTACTAGAAGAGATTCAGGTTAAAAATAGTATTGTTAGCACCTTTTTTAAAAAAAAGAGTTTCATGAATGGGAAAGATAAATGCTGAAGCCTCGATTAGCCTCTAGAAGAAACAAACCAAGTGATCTTTGCTCCTTCATACTTATTTGATCCCAGGCATAAAATCACAGATAAGCCAATAGAAAATAGAAATTTCACCTGATTAAAAACAGGCTTGGGCTTCCCTGGTGGCACAGTGGTTGAGAATCTGCCTGGACGCAGGTTCGTACCCCGGTCCGGGAGGATCCCACATGCCGCGGAGCGGCTGGGCCCGTGAGCCATGGCCACTGAGCCTGCGCGTGCGGAGCCTGTGCTCCGCAACGGGAGAGGCCACAACACTGAGAGGCCCGCGTACCGCAAAAAAAAAACAAAAAAAAAAACCAAAAAAAACAGGCTCTATGGCAGTTTCTTGAAATAGATAAGAAATCTTTCTTTTATGCTGACCTACTCTACATGATATAGAGGGTCAATCTATTACTTTTGTTAAGACATATGGTTTGTCTTGGTCCTCATTAACTTGAATCTAGTTTATCAGAACAAATGCTCTCTTGAGAATTTAAATAACAGAGAAACATCTCAAAACTAAAAACAAGAGAAAAATCGTTTAGTTAAACTAAACTTTGAGTTAAATTAGAAGTTTTTATTTTATTAAATTACAAATTGATGACAATCAAGAGAAACTTTATTTTCTTTTTTTAATTTTTAATGGAGTATAGTTGATTTACAATGTTGCATTAGTTTCAGGTGCACAGCAAAGTGAATCCGTTATATATATACATATATCCACTCTTTTTTAGGTAGGTCATTACAGAGTATTGAGTAGAGTTCCCTGTGCTATACAGTAGGTTCTTATTAGTTATTTATTTTATATATAGTAGTGTGTATATGTCAATACCAATCTTCCAATTTATCCTCCCCCCACCCCTTATTTAAGTTTTTTTTTTTTTTTTTGGCCGGGCTGCGTGGCATGCAGGATCTTAGTTCCCGGACCAGGGATCAAACCTGCGCCCCCTGCAGTGGAAGCGCAGAGTCTTAACCACTGGACCACCAGGGAAGTCCCAAGGGAAACTTTAGATGAATTTGCTTATGTGCAAATATCGAGTATAGTTGTTAAAAGTTCTTACTCTAGGGTCACACACATATAGTTACAGATCTCAGCTCTGACACTTAATACCTATGTGACCTTTGGTAGGAAGTTAGTTTCTGAGCGTGGTTGCCTATAGAGTAAGAAACTTATGCACAGAGTAAGTGTGCCCCTGCCACCATCATCATCAAAACCATCATCAATATCAAAATCATCATCATCAAAATCATCATCATCATCATTATCATAAAGAGTTTGGGGGAAGAAGGAATATGATCCAAGCTGTGCCTTGAGATGAATTTGGCAGGAATGCACAGAATGAATTGGAGAGGTCAAGCAAACTGGAAACACTAATGGTTTTATTTAGAATGTCTCTAACCTTTCCATCACCCTCTTGCAATATCCCATACACCCGCACACACCAGAGTTAGAGCAGAAAACCTAATACTAAAAGACAAATAAGGTAAGGCTGGCATTGCTGCCTGAAGCGAGTTATAGGCAAGGATCCAGGCAGAAGTATTTCCTATCCCCACTTTGCTCAGGAGCTCAGGACTAAATAACGGACAGACAGACTCCAGGCTTATGCCTAGAGATCTCGCCCTCAGCACTCTCATGCATGCTCCTCCACGGTCTCTGCTGCCTACACTGCTGGCCATCTGTTACAATGGCATCGTGCCAGCTTACAGGATAGCTTGCTGGCTTTGCAGAAGCCCGGAGGCCAAGAAATGGTTTCGACAAGAAGCCCTTATGAAACTCACAAGCGTGCCTGGAGAGAATTCCTGATTGCCTCTCCTTCTCCCCACACAGCACTGCTGATGGTGATTTTTGCTTCGCGACATTTTATCTCACCTGTTGATTAAACTAGTTGGGTCTCCCATCCAGTCTCTCCATCTAAAAACATGAACCATGTGTAGGTACCTGTGGCTGCCAAACAGACAGGTGGTGTTATTGCCTGCTTCCTGGCAGGGCTAATGGGAAGCAGCAGGGTTTCCATCAATACTCTCCTAGTGCCTCCTCTAATTCCCCAGGATTCTCTTCTATCCCCCAAGATACCTCCCTCTTTTTCCCAGTCCTTACACTATCTGTGAGATTTAGCAAATATTGCTTTGTTTTGCTTGTGTTCCACCTGTGTTCACGTCAATTTAAATGGAAAGTATTAAAATATGTACATTTAAGTTATTCTCATAAGACACAAAGAAAGATATTTAAATACATCTGGTGTTTTAAACTAATGCTTATGCGTGACTATAACGTTTTATCATTACATTAAAGAACATATATCCTTTGGCAACCAGAAGAGTAAGTGTCACAATTTTAAGTTAATAAAATAAAAACCTTCAACCTAATGACCAAGAGCATTTTCAGTTTACATTCCATTAGGTATTAGCGGGTTTTTTTAAAAAATAGAGAATGCATTCAAATACCTAGAGCATGTGGTAATAAGTACAACAAAAACACGTTAGTCCTTAACAGTAGGTATTTGCACCTGTTAGGGAGAAAGTGCAGAGGTAAGTCACCTGATGATGATGAAAAGGATGTTGATTTCCTAGGCTTGATTTCCACTCATTCATTCATTCAATAACTCTGGGTCAGGCATTGGGCTTAAGGTTAATACGCAGAAAGCAGGTCATCCAGAATACCTCAGGTCAAGAATTTCACCATCTAGGTCATATGTGTATATGTGACCAGACAAACATAAAATAAAACAGAAATTCAGTGATGGGGACACACACAGGTATTACGAGAGTACTTACTCCAGCCTGGAAAGAAGTAGGGAAAGCTTCCTGGAAGAGCCCCAAAGCACGTTTCATTAAAAGTTTGAGTTCATAAAGCATAAGAAGAATTAGATCATCACTTGTCATTATTTAACAGGTTGGATGATTCTACACATCTATTCATTACTCAAATCTGGCAAAAATTTCTGGGTTAGATTAAAAAGAATCTACGAAATGGGACTAATTCTTGTTCTCTGTCACCAGAGAGTGGATATAAGAATCCACAGAGATAAAGTATACAGCATTGTATAAATGAAAATTATTATCATTTATCTCTGGTATTCTTTTTCATCTACGGAAGGATCAAAAAAAACCCAAGAAAAATAAGAAAAAACTACAAGAAATATAATTAGTCTTTGCTCATTCATTTCAGAGATGAAGTTTTCTAGATGATCATGGAATCTTAGCACCAACAAAGGCTCTATGGGGGTCTGTTTGTCCACCTCTCTGGCTTCTGAGGGAGGACAGAAGCCCCAAATGGTGAGCAACCTTGCCCATTCCTTCCAGCACTACTAAGACTGTCTTCCTTTCTAGAAACGTCCTCCTCGTTAGGATGCCTCCTTGGTTACATTATGGGTGGGATATAGGATATGGGGAAAGCTGCAGATGCTGACAACTGCACTGAGTCCTCAAGAAACGAGCAAACAAAACAGACTAAGTTTCTAATTCTTCTTTATAGATCATTACCATTGATATGTTTTCTTCCAAATAACTCAAGGTGCCTCGTGACACTCAGTTTATAGTAAAAGAAGGAGCTGTTTTGAAAATGTGCCTCGTCCCTGTCTGAGCAAAAGCAACTCGAAGGTTTAGAGTGAGTGACAGAAAAGAAATGGACAAAATGGGAAAAAGTGGCAATATTGGATAATACATTACCACTGGCCAGAAGAACAGAACCTGAATTCCAGACCCAACCTTGTCCCTGCTTTACTCTGAGAATATCCACCAGGCATATGGTGGCAAATAAAGACCTTCATTTCTTCATCTAGTACATAAGGGAGTCGACCAAGCAATTCCCTGGCTTCCTTCCAGCTCTCAGCCAATCGAAATCTTGAACCAAGAAACTCCCCCCATAAGCTCCATCCACAGTACTAATGGTTTCTTCCACTATGCTCCTGGCACTGTGGAGACTTACTAATGTATATGAGAAGCCCATAACAGACTATAAACTTCTACGGGTCAAATGACAACTTTGTAGTTTCCCTTATTTATAACCTTTTAGGTAACTCCTCATAGATAAAGGATCTTATTTAAACGTGGTCAAGAGGTAAAATGATTAACTTTCCTAATATTTCCGGTGTTTGATTCTTTCTGTTACTGCCCAGTATTATTTGTATTGATATTTCAGAAGCAAAATAATGAAACATGATTTTTTCTTTCATTTTTTTTTAGAGTGTCCAAGAAGAGTTAAATTCTAGGATTTTATTTGAGTCAACATTATAAGATTAGCTATCTCTCAGAAGGTGGGAGGGCAGTAGAGGAGGTGATATTTCAACATCTAAATATTTGAAATGAAAAACGTGTGTATATATTCACGTATACGTATATATCATCCCCAAGTATGTATGTATATTCTCCCCTGATATACAATCTCAGTAAAATATCAGAGAGAAAAAATGTCAGACATACATAGCATAGCAATCAAGGGCTAATGAAGATCCAGGTATTAAATCAATTAAGAAGTATCAAAAGCTACCTAATCATCAAGGAACAAAATTGGCACCACAATATGTAGTGAGTATGGGAAAGCCTAATTTACTAAACATACCCTGCAGTCACATAATTGCATGTAATTTTACCAGCATAATTAACTAATTTAATTACCACTTCTCAAGTGCATCAATTATTGACATTACAGAGTTTTCAGACAGCAGAATTACTGTGTGGTACATCCAGAGAATGCAAAATGCTTTGTATGCCGATTTTCCCAGTCACAGTCAACTACTGAAGAAGAATGTGGAGTTGGACGGACAAAATTTCTGTTGCGCAAGGCTCCGTTGGGCAAGTTGAAAGAGGGAGCTCCCCCAAACGTGTCTGGCACGAGGCGGAGAAGGGGAGGAAGCCCCAAGGCTACGCTCCTCAAGGCAGTTCTTTGCCAGGGTGCAGAAAAAATGCACAGAACCCAGGCAGGGAAAGGCTATAATTTTTTTAAAAAGATGATGCAACCGCAATTCAAAATGCCTAAGAAGACTACTGGCAAGAAGGAGGGGAAATAAAGGAAACAGAAGTTGAACATTTCATTGAAGAATCGAAGCCAGCCTTTGAGAATAAGGTTTTTCTTTCATATATAGTGATAAAAGAGGCTACTATTGATTACATTTATATGATATCCCAGGACATCTGGGAAGCCCCCTACATCTGTTATCTCATTTCTCCAAATGGTCCTGTGAGGCAGATATTACAGATAACATATATGTGTTTGTTACCCTACTTGTCAAATCAGTAAGATGTTGTATTTCACTCTCAGATGGGTCATAGCTTTACAGCTGTTTAGAAGAAACAGGCGTCATCAGTTGAGACTGTTCTCATGTCATGAACTTTGTGAACAGAGATGGCTGGAACTCCAGGAGCTCTGGAAGAATTGTGTGTTTCTTTTACATTGCTCTTCTGCAGCTGACCTTTGCACAGCTGCTTCATACTATCCAGAGGTGGCTGAACTGTGAAATAGTGCTCACATTAGCGGAGTATTTTAATGAGACCATTTAATGTGGAGTAAGGGATGTGAGACTAGCATGCCTTTCTTACCTTTTGAGTCCTTGGATAGGTACATTGTCTTTGGATTAAAAAGGAGGTAACTCCTTTATTGGCTCTGGAAATAAGAAAGGAAGCCTTTACTACTTCTATCTTTAGGAGTTGATTTATTGCTTCTCTTTTAAGTGACTTAGTCAAGCAATTCAAAAATTAACTCAAAGAAAAGGAAAATATGTTTTCATTCACATGGTTGAAAATCAGATTACAGTCTAAAATTCTGAACCTTCTATTGGGGAAAAACTTTCAGAGCCTGGGAATAACTGGTTGCAAATTTACTGGGCCAGCTTTTACAGAGAGTCAGTTTCTGAGAATCATGTTTATTTACTTTATGTAATAAACTTTTTGGAACTGAGAGCTGGAGACCTAGAATTATTACCTCATCCTTGGTGTGTATCACTAAGCAGGGCAAAGTTGTCTCGAGCATGAAGTTTCCTTTGGAGCTTTCACCAGCCCCTGTATACACTGTTTTTAATAATATATAATGCTTTTTCCTCCCGCCACCATCTTTCAAAGTCACACAGCTCCTTTCTGTCTTCTTCTACCCTCTATCTTAAGGTGGCTTAAATTTAAGTCAATGTATTACCTCTATACATTGCATTACCTCTAATAGGGGTATTTAATGTAAGCTTCCTCTATGATTTTCTATGCAAAGTTTTAGATCTTTTAAAACTATTAAAACTTTGTAATATGAATTCTAATGTTAATAATCAAGTGAGAAATGGTACTGGAGGCTTAGGGAGATGGGTGGGTAAAGAGTCTGTCCTGTGCTCCTAAAACCACAAAAGATTAGTAGCACTTCTTCCTCCATGAAAGGTTGTTTCCGGGATCCAGACACACTCCTGTGACTCAAGCCCACTGAATTTTTCAGTTCTAATCTAATTCTCTCTGAAATGTATTAATACAACCCACAGAAGAGTCAATAAAATATGTTCTGCATGAGAAAAGCCTTTCCATTTCAGGAATGCCTGTTATGAGAAGTTTATTAACTTAAGTCTATGTGTCTGTCTAGAGGAAGTCTGTATTAATTAGGCTTTAAATTAACCCCAGTCCTCAATTCACCCAAGCTAAAGATATTGACTCTTCACTTCCTGTTACCATTACCCACATGTATTGTGCTTTTGGTAACGTGGATCCATGTGGGCAAGGGCTCAGGAAGACCAGTTAAAAAGGAAGAAAGAGGTCACTCTAGTTAGCTGGTGCTAAAATAATGCAGTTAGACCAAAAACACCCCTTACCATCATTAAGAAAAAGATATAGAAATAAAGACCCCATGGAAAGATGCAAGAGCTCCCGTAGAGAGAGCAAATACGTGTAAGGCATAGTCCTTCCAATGGCACTCATAATCTCGCCAGGCATTCGGAGCAGTCCATAAATAAGAATAGTACAAGAATGAATCAATATGCTAGAAGAGCCAGAAGGAGAGAACTGTTAAGAAGCGTATTCAAGGAAGTCTTCATGGGAGACATAAAATTTAAATAAATCTCAAAGGAAAGTTAGGATTTAACACAGAGGGTTAAGAGAAGAGTGTAGAACGAGCATAGGAAACACTACGATCAAAAGCACAGAGGTGGGAAGTTTGTGAGGAGACAGGCGGTATCCAGGTGGCCAGAAGCACAGCGGCCACGTACAATATCAGGAAGTGGCAGTGGGAGGAGGGGAAAGAAGATATGTGAGTGAGGTCCCAAAGCTCTAGTAAAGTCCCAGCCTTACTACTGAGTAGTCGCAACATCCAGAAAAGCTACTTCACCTTTCCAGATGTAAAATGAACAGGTTTAGTTGAACAATCTCTGTGCTCCTTCCCAAGTCTATACAAATCCTATGAGTTGACATTGAAGTTTGCCATTTTACATGCTTATAAATATTTCTTTGTTTTTCATCTTTGGCACACCTTCCTGGTCTTCTCCATAGCTACTACAATCTCTCATTGTAGTTTAGTTCCCATGCAGGACCAATTCATTTTATAGCAATCAAACTTATAATACCGCTTTCAACCACATTTTGGGGATGGGATTAGAGGACTCCCTACAGAGGATCCCCAAATAGCAGTCAGCTGAGTCAGGGAAGCCTGCAGATTGCTTCGGCCATCTAGGTCCTTTCTTTTCTGCCAATGCTTTTCAAGCAAGTGATCTGCCCACCTGGTCACCATATCTTCACAATCATAGTTTCACTCCTTATACTCGGAATTGGCTTCTGCCACCACGCAATTTAAAAGAACCTTATTTTACAAGATTACTGGCAACCTTCTATGTGAATTCTCTGCAGCACTGTTGATGTATGGCTATGGGAAGGGACCTTCGTAGCTAAGAGTCAGATATATGCTTCAGTTGGTCAGGACAGATTGCTGAGAATGGTGAATTCCCAGAACTGATTAATATTATTGATCAAGCTCAGCACCCTCCAGGACCACAGAGAGATTTTTTTTTTTCTCCTGACACCAAATATGTGGTGTCTTTGCAAAACACCCATCAATTCTCCGATTCTCTGACACCAACTGGGTGTACAACATTCAACTCAATTTTGGCATTAAATACCTGGAGTTATTATCAGACCCCAAAGGTTAAGGGCTCAGTCCTACAAGACTACTCTCACTTCCGACACGAGCAGCAAGGGGTTACCCAGGCTACCCACACTTCTTGACTGGCTACAAATTCAAGGATTCCCACCATCACCCTCTCAGGTTCGATAATTCACTTGAATTACTCATAGAATTCAGGAAAGTGCTTTATAATGAATACTGGTTCATTATAAAGGATGCAACTCAGGAACGGTCAAAACGAAGAAATGCACCTGGCAAGGTATGAGGCGGGGATGGACAGTGCGTGGCTTTCATGCCCTCTCCAGACACTCCATCCTCCTAGCAATCTGATGAGTTCACCAGCCCAAGAGCTCTCCAAACTCTTGTTTAGAAGTTTTCGTGGAGCTTTCATTATGTAGGCTTAATTGATTAAATTGTTGGCCTTTGATGACTGACTTCAATCTTCAGCTCCCTCTCCTTCCAGAGATGGGGGTTAGAAGAAAGCACTGAAATATCCAACCTTCTAATCATGCCTTGGTTCTGGTGACCAGTCCCCATGCAGAAGGTATCTAGGAGTCCCTGCCAGCAGTCATCTCATTAGCATAGGAAAAGCACTGTTGTCACTCAGGAGATCTGCAGTGTTTTAGGAGCTCTGTGCCAGGAACCAGGACAAAGATCAAATATTTATTTTTTTATTATACCACAGCCACCTTATCTAATATTATCAGGGCATGTCATGATTCTACCTCCTGGCTCTTAAATAAGCATTTCTCTCTCTTGGCCCAGAAAGAAAATCCAGGATGACCTGGGAGAAATATTTCTTATGGTGATTCCTCTGTCCAGGACCGTATTCATTAGCTACTTGAAGTGTACAGAGACATAACATAGGCTAAAGTTGGCACCTCTGGAATATTGAGGATCGATCAGAAAGAGGATAATTATTCATCAAGAACTCACGGTTGTTTGGACAACATTCAGTCCTCAGCCCTCTCTGCTCATTTCAATCTCTGTATTTCCTTCAGATATCATCTCACAGCAAGGTTTCCACTGTGGAAATGGTGATCTGTATGAAAAATAACTCTCCAAGCCACATCTCTAACCCTCTGTCCTGAACCCAGGCCTTCAACATCAACTGACAACTGTGTGTTACCTACTGAATATTACAATATCATTTCCTTCTCAACACCCCAAACTACGCCTATCATCTCCCCCTGAAATAAAATTCCTCCCAATTGCTCTGTACTTCTTTTTTGTGGTAGGACTACTACGCACTCTCGAATTCTCAAGGTCA
The DNA here is from genome assembly GCF_964374135.1 of Grampus griseus. Classification (NCBI taxonomy): domain Eukaryota; kingdom Metazoa; phylum Chordata; class Mammalia; order Artiodactyla; family Delphinidae; genus Grampus; species Grampus griseus. The sequence continues at coordinate 15,093,058 of NC_139004.1, forward strand.
AAATCTGAACACAAACTTTAACCTTTCCTTTTCCCCAAATCTCACATCCAAGCAATTATCACTCTTGTCAATTATTTTTCAGTAGGCATTCTTAGAGAAAAAGACAAATACTGTACGATCTCACTTATATGTGCAATCTAAAAACAAAGCAAAATGAAACGGCTAGCTCATAGATACAGAGAACAGATTGGTGGTTGCCAGAGGTGGGAGTTGGGGATGGGGTGGGGAAAGATGGTCAAAAGTTACTAAATTCCAGCTATAAAATAAATAAGTCATGGAAATGTAATGCATATTATGGCAAGTATAGTTAATAATGCTGTAATGCATGTTGAAAGTTGCTAACAGAGTAGATCTTATAAGTTCTTATCATAAGAAAAAATAATTTGTAACTAGGTATGGTAATGGAGGTTAACTAGACTTATTGTGATGATCATTTCATAATATATACAAATATCGAATCATTATGTTTTACACTTGAAACTGATATAATGTTATGTCAAGTATACCTCAATTTAAAAATAAATAAATAAAACGGAAAGGCAAGAAAACAAAAAAAAACAAGAAGCACATATCATAATAAATATATTAATAAACTATAATTACTTTCTTAATAAACAGCATTATAGTACATGCCAAAAAAAAGAAAAAAACAACACCATTCTTATATTTGTTCCTTTTTTCCCACTTCTGTGGCAACCTCTAGCCCTGAAGGTCAATTCAATGTTGGAATAAACTGAGTTGTCACCTTGTGATGGGATAGTGGCTGATCTGTTGCCAACAATTTCTCTGTCTTGAGCTCACTATGCCTACCATCACAGGATTAATTTCATTAATATAGTGCTCTCTTTACTAAGATTCCTCCCTTCAGAATGTAATGGTACCCATTCCCAAATTGCTTAACCTACTCTTCAGGAGTTTGCATAGCCTTCCCCTTAACGAACTCTTTAGATACTTCTACTTCTCTTATACATGAAACCCTCGCTCCAATTAGATTGCTCTACTCTGATATACTTGAAATCAGAAGTTCAAGTCCTGCCTCAGCCACCTTATTGCTGCGAGACTTTGAAAACTCATTTCCCTCTCTGAAAGTATGTTCATCAAAAAATGGGGGTAATAAATACCATCATCTTAAGGTTGTATTGATTATGTAATTAAACATCAAATACAAGAAGAGTTTCATCTGCTCCCCGCAACGAAAAATCTCTCATGCCGCAACAAAGATCCCGCGTGCCGCAGCTAAGACCTGACACAGCCAAATAAATAAATAAGTAAATAGATAAATAAACAAATTTTGTTTAAAAGTTTAAAAAAATAAAGTAAGCTCTAAAAAAAGAGTTTCATAAACCCTTCCATACCATACAAATTAATTATCTTTATTAGTTATTATTGAATCAGGAAATAGGAACTGTGCCTCACTCATTGCTTTATATCTAGCACTTGGCATAGTGCCTAATGCATAGGCCCTCAATAAATATTAGCTGAGTAAATGGATAAATGAATAATATTATAATTGTCTTTGCTATATCCTGAAGACTCACGAAGAACTTTAACACCATAACTTCCTTCCTCAGAATCTTATGTATTTATGGTCTGTAAAATGTTAGCTGTACTCTTATATGAGTTTGATTTGTCTTCCCAGCTAGATCATAGTTGAATTGAAGGTTGGGATTTCATTATATCTCTTTGTATTCCTGCAGAGTACCTATCATCTTAACAATAACTTTAAATCTCTTAGCAATACACAAACATTGTCAGTTTCCCTAATACAATTCTTTAAATTATCACGGAGGAGTGTGTGTGTATGTGTGTAGTTGTATGTACCAAATCTAAGTACGCCAGAGAGCTCAAGTCACTTCTGAATTAATTGGACTCTGAAACCAAACATCTCACCCTTATTAGCAAGTATTTCCACATGCAGTGTCTCTCTCTGCTACTAATTTGAGGAAAATGCCTTCCACTAACAAACCTTCATTCTCCCCATCAAAATGATGTCTAGGATGACATCCTTAGACAAATATGCTCCTCATTAGAATTTTCTACTTGCTATGTTTCCTTTAGTTTATTTTTATTCCTAAACATCTGAAATATTTAGTTGTACAGAAACATGAGCAGCTCTTATGCATAGATCACAGATTTATTTATTTATTTGTTTGTTTAAAACTAAAACCATTTGGAAGAGATAAGTGACAGAACATCCAAATAGCCATTCTTTGCAGTTTTAGGGTAATGAGAAGAAGAAAAAAGCTCTCTGGGCTTAGAGAATAAGGTTAACAACAATCAATCTTCCATCTCACAAATTGAAAATTTCATCCATACAACTGACTTCCTCACTTTAGCTTTTTACCATCACAATGACAGATCTTGCAGCAGAATCAGAACAATTTACAACATCTTGTGTCATTGTAGCAGCTTTTCATTCTGTTGGGGTTGAGACTGGGAGAAGCCTGAGAGTTAACTTTAATAAGACTAATCAGCCCGTCTTGACAATAGAGGGGAAGGAACAGGGACAGGTAGATGACTGTATGTTTTGACATCAAGGCCGTTAACATGCAAATCATATGCAAAATTACATGCTAACAAGTTTGAGCCTTTGTTTGTGGTTGGACACTTTTTTTCCCCCAAATGGACAATAGCCCTGACTCAATTTTATACAGGAAGGCACTTCGCAAGTCACTTGCTGTGCAGGAGAAAAATATAAAATGCTCTTTGAGCACTTGTTCTGACCTCTTTGGAAGAGCAGGATTCCTTTAAATCTGACTTTATTGCCTGCTCACAGCAAGGAAGCACCGAAGCAAGGAACAGAAGCCCACGTAATGCCTGTGCTCACTGCACACAGTAAATAACACACAGTGAGAACACAGGGCAGCCAACGCAGACAGCGTCCTTCACATCACCCAGAGGCCACTGCAGAGCCCCCAGGGACAAGAAGCATTAATTATGGACTAATGATGCCATTTGCATGCACATTTTTAAAAATAGTAGTGAACATAACCCTAATAATTGAGGATGAGTGAGATGAGGCTGCATTAAAATGCTCTACTGAGTCTCTTATCTCATTTTAAAGAAAGACCTCTATCACCTTGGTGCTCATCAGAACACATTAACGTTGGGTAACCATGAGACAGGGAATGTTATGCTGGTTCTGTACAGATACAATTGCTTCATCAACCAGTTTTTGAAGTGTTTCCTCTATATATAATCTCTTATGATCATCAACTCAAGATTCTGGTGATGGGTAACAATAAAATATAATAACTTTTGATGTGAGTGAGAAGACAAAATAAAATGTAAGAAATTTTGATGCAGGTGGAAAGATAAGGGTTACATAAATCATAAATTGGGCATCATTTTGTATGTATATTAGGATTATGTTCTGGAACAATCAAGTACCATTTGGTGTGATCCAAACAATTATCAAATTGGAGGACAAGAGGGGAAAAATCAGTTCAGGAAAGTGGCTCAAAGCCAGGGAGGGTCTTGGTATTGTTATAGGCTCAAGAGTAAACTTTGTGCCCTCAGAGGAGGGCACCAGCCAAAGCAGGAGCTGAAGCTTTGCAGCTTAAGAAGGCCAGAGACCACGGAAGCCTGAGCTGAACTTGGTTTCCATAGGATTTCTCTGTCCACTGACGAAAGAGCTGCTGGTCAGCTAGGTCTTTTGTGCCGAGCTCTCTGTGTTCCGAATTGAGAAGAGTCAGGCAGATGGGCAGCTTGAGATCCCTTTAAAGTTTCTCCTTTTCAGAAATTTATTTTATAAAACACATTATATGCACCCTTTTAATTTCATTTGATTCACACTCATATGTTGTACAGAACCATTTGAAACAAACGGAAGTGTTGATTCTAAGCCCATTTGGGCAGCATCTCTCACTCTGACTTTCTACTTCCCACAATTCCTTTATAATAATACTATTTTTTTGAAATAGTTCTCTCACAAAATAAAATTAAACCTCACTTAGCCAAAAGAAAAATTGATACCCCATCGTTTTCCTCATAACAAATATCAATATTTTAATGTCCTCCCAATATTAATAAAACTAGAAACTGAATGATGGCATCTTAAATATTTACAACCTCCAATTTCAGTAAGGCATCTTAATAAAAGTTACGGCATCAGGAATGAAGATCTGTGACGTGCTAGAGTTTTTAGAGGAGGTGCTAGGCTGATGTTTCAGGATCACCTGGACTGTCCATGATGTGGTTAGAAGGGGGCTCAGGAAATCAAAATAAAAGGCCCTTATAAATAAGCTATAAGAAAGTAAGTTAATGGAGGGACTTCCCTGGTGGTCCCGTGGTTAAGACTCCGTGCTCTCAATGCAGGAGGCCCGGGTTCAATCCCTAGTCAGGGAATTAGATCCTGTACGCCACAACTAAAAGATCCCGCATGTCACAGCGAAGATCCCACGTACTACAACTAAGACCCAACGCAGCCAAATAAACTTAAAAAATTTTAAAAAGAAAGAAAGAAAGAAAGTTAATGGAATATTTACAACTGAAAAAAGCCATCGTGATCATCTATCCCTCTATCATTATTCTGAAGACGAAAAACCTGGGATCCAGAGGTTACTACTTGCCAAGAATTACAAATCGTATTAGTGACAGACCTAGAACCAGAATAGAGGTCACCTGACATGCATTCCAGAGTTTGGGTTTGTTTCTCTTCCTCCATGTGAGATGGGGTATAATAAATGTTGTCACAGGACAATGGAGTTGGGAAAGGTTGTGTCCCTTCAGTGTTTCACAGCACATGATGTGGGCAATTCTTACAAATTTTGCTGGGTATGTTTCTCTGCCTGTAGGAAATAGGTGTTAGGACCTCAAGAGGAGGCACTTTGGTGCTTATTATTATTAGTTATATGAATAGTCACATTTTATATTGCTGTAGATTTATGCCTTTTCCAAAGTACTTTCATGAACTTCATTCATTCACTCTACTATTTCATAAATACTGTGCACTTTGCTAAGCCTACATTATTTTATTAATTTTCATATCAAGCCCATATTGCAGGTATTATTAGTCCATTTTATAGGCAAAAACAGGCCAACAGAGGTAGCATAACCTGCCCCAGGTTACTATTACTGGTCAACCACAGAACCAGGTATCAAACCCCAATCTCTCTGACCCCAAAGCCCAAGTTCTCAACCACATTACTAGGTAACCTCCACGATGACATGCATGTGCATGTGCGTCCACCTGGATTAGGTTATCTAATTATCACAAAAGTACCAGAAGGTCTATACTATGTAACCGTATTACAGATCACTTATTCATTCATCCAATAAATATATATGAGTGCCTACTGTTGCCTACAGCAATCTTCTACTCAAGGAGGTAGAAGGATGAACAAGATGCATAACATTCCTGTCCTCATTGAGCTTACTTTCTGGGGAAAACAGGCTATAAGCAAGCAAGTGTATAAACGTATAACACAATTTCAGGTAAATGCCAAGAAGAAACTAAATAGAACAAGGGGATAGAATGGCACTGGGAGGGGAGAGGGGCACATTTTAAATATGGAGGTCAAGGAAGGCCATTCTCAGCGGGTGATCTCAAAGCAGAAACTTCTGTCAGGAGAAAGAGTGAGCTATATCAAGCTCTGATGAAATGAATCCTTAGAAGATGATGGTGAAACCCAGCCACAGAAAAATAAAGTCACCTAGTCTAAGGTCGTATAGCTGGGAGTCAAGTCCAGGCCTCTCAGTCCTGCCCTTTTTCTACTGCAACCTTAACGTTTCTGCAGGTCAACCTTAAACCAACCAGTCATGGCACTTCCATTTCCTCTTATTCTCTACAAGTGCTTTTAAAAACAATTTTCATACAGAGACAAATAAAGGGAATATATGTTTTCCCTTTTGCCAGCTAGTTAACCAGAAAGAATTTGCTAAAAACCTCCTACAGAGCAGTTCTCAGAGGATATCAGATATAAGAATTCTCCATTGTTATTATGAACGGGGGGGAAAAAGACATTCTCATCTTTGACATGCCTTCTTGAATACTATTTCTTCCCACTGTTACATTTATGAGCGGTTTTTATGATACACTCAAGTGTATATTTTATTTGTTTTTGGAATGGAACTGAATTGTTTTGCTCCCTACAAGCCTAAATTGGAAGAAAATCCCATCTGAGGCATATTATGGGGACCTGCCCTTACTTTCCTGAGATTATCTGAGAACTCTGGGCTGACACAGTCTGAGAACCCTGGACGGGGGGAGCTCTGGCTTGCCAGTTTCAGTAGCCTCCCCAAGAGATGCTCGTTGCCCACGATCACCTGGCACACAAATAGTTGGTTGGATGGCTCAGGTGGCAGTGTCCATACTTTTCAAGCTAAAGTCAGCAGCCAGGATCTTCACTGCCACTCTCAAGGCCACACATTCGGTGATCTGTATTCAGGTGTCCCCAGGGCCTCTCCTCAGAGGTTCTGCCACCTAATGGGCATTCCTTAGAAATGGGTGTCATTTGCCAACTACCTTCATCTCTTTGGGACAATCCAGCAAAATACACGTGGATGGGCTCTAAACACAAAGGTGATCTCCCTCCTGTACTCCTTCTCACACTTTAGAGTTCATAAAACTCCCTGGAGAATTTAATAACCTAAATGGGAAAAGAATCTGAAAAAGAACAGATACATGTATATGTATAACTGAATCACTTTGCTGTACACCTGAAATATAAAATAAAAATTTTAAATAAACAAATAAAACAGAACACATATAAGATCCAACAAAACACAGGGGGCTTCCCTGGTGGCGCAGTGGTTGAGAGTCCACCTGCCGATGCAGGGGACGCGGGTTCGTGCCCCGGTCCGGGAGGATCCCACATGCCGCAGAGCGGCTGGGCCCGTGTGCCATGGCTGCTGAGCCTGCGTGTCTGGGGCCTGTGCTCCGCAACGGGAGAGGCCACAGCAGTGAGAGGCCCGCATAACGCAGAGAAAAAAAAAAAAAAAAAAAAACACAGATTGCTGGTCTCCACCTGAGAGATTCTGCTTCAGTTGACCCGAGGTTGGGCCCAAGAATGTCCATTTCTAACAAGCTCCCGGGTGATGCTGCTGGTCCTTGGACCACTCTGAGTAGCACTGCTTATGTTACTTTTGCTTAAAGGGGAGAAAAACGTACCTTCTCATCCCTTTTGTGGAAGACTGTAGGGCCATAAAAAGGACAGGACCCCAATTAATTTTTCAGTAACTCACACTGTTACACTAATGGAAACAGAAGAGGGAGAAAATAATATAGGAAATTTTATTTCCTGAAACACTGATGTGGAATGCTTTTCTGAAGGGGTCTTCACTGGTGGACCTCCTTACCACTGCTGTCACCCCACACCAGACAGATCTTGGCTGGCTTATAAACCTGCTCTCAGGTAGAACAGCTGCAAAAGGAACAGTTGGGAAATTTTTCATAGGCAAGTCTAGGCATTTCCTTTTCGGTACCAATTAACCAGCCAGAACTAGAACGCTCAGCTGCCCCGGCGCACAAAAACTCATTGTGTGGCAGACAGTGTCTCTCATAGCATCAAGAATTTCATATTGAAAGTGTAGAGGGAAATGAGCAGAAGAAAAAAAACACATATATGTGTAACACATTTCAAAAACCGAGAGCTTTTTCTCTCGCCACCATGCATTTTTCACACTTTTTTCCTACATGACACTGTAATCCTGTGTATGTTTGCCCTCTGCCTTCCACTATAACACCCTGCTGAGGCTATATTCTTTTCTTCTTGGCTTTCTGCTGGCTTTTGGCAAAGAAGTAGCCTGGAATCCTAGGCAAAAACACATTTATATCTAATACCTCTTTTCATAACTTGCACCTTTACTAACTCTCATTTTAAAAACTGGTCCATGGACAAATATTATATGATATCGCTTATATGTGGAATCTGAAAAACATGGTACAAATGAACTTATGTACAAAAGAGAAATAGACCCACAGACATAGAAAACAAACTTATGGTTACCAAAGGGGAAAAGGGTGGGGGACGGATAAATTAGGAGTTTGGGATTAACATGTACACACTATTATATATAAAATAAACAACAAGGACCTACTGTATAGCACAAGGAACTATACTTAATATTTTGTAATAAGCTATAAGGGAAAAGAATTTGAAAAAGAATATATATACATATGTCTGAATCACTTTGTTGTACACCTGAAACTAACACAACATTGTAAATCAACTATACTTCAATTAAAAATAAAACTGGTCCATGGATTCTGCAAGAAATACTATAGAAGCACATTGTGGTGCAAGGAATCAAAGAACTTGGGCAGAGAGCACGTCACATTATTTGGAAAGTCTTGCTTCCCCACAGTATATCTATGCTTTCATAACAAAGCTAGGCAAACTGGAATGAAGATATGTTCTGGAAGTACTTAAAAGAAGCAGCTTCTAAATCAACTCAGTCCCAAGTAGCTGTTTTCTCTAATGTAAAATAATCTCAAGCTCCTCTGGGGAGCCTGTTCTGTACTTAGAAGCTATGTAAAGAAAGAGCCTGGAAAAAGTTACCACGAAGTCAAGGCTAGGATAGACACCCAAGTATTGAAGGGATGCCTCGAAATTGCCACAGAGCCTTTAATGGGCTAGAGGGAAGATGGATAAAAATCCAGCAACAACAGCACTATTCACCTAGAGCAACCCTACGTTACTATGGCAGTGTGATCTCCAATTCAGTCTCATCGTGGACACACCAGGAAAGAAAAAGAAGGAAATGCTTGCACTTTATCCTATCCTGAGGCTATGCTCAATTTAGATATCCTGGCAAGCAAATTCTGCACTTTCCCTTCTTTGGCAGCCTGTATTATAAGGACACCAGCTATCACAATGAATCATTCGTTCATTCATTCATTCTTTGACCTTTCTCTCCCCATATGTCATGGTGACAGCAAAATTCTTGAGAAGTAGAGTAAGTCAGTTTTGCTCAACAATGTGGATGAGACAGAGTTATTATCTATTTAAGAAAAAATAGAATATTTCTGATATTAATGGTCAATAAAATAACCTTCACAAATGTTAAAGCAAACATGGAAAAATAAAACAAAGGAACAAGTAGGACCATTTCCCCTCACCTATCAATGTAATTTTTCCCTCCCAAGGACAGTCATGACTTCATATCCTTTCTATATGTGAGAAAATGGAGCTGGGCATTCTAGCCACTGACTTGCTAATTAACATTCTAACCAAGAATGCTCTGCTAGAGATATTAGAAATCAAGTTACCCACAGGACTGTCATCTTGTTTGTAACCCAAAGCACTGATGCTTTGGCTTACAACTCTGAAGGTTTCATTACTGTCTGCTGTGTCTTCATTCTCCTTTGGAATGTCTCCAATTTCCCCAGGAACACAGGTGGTCTTTTGAATAAACAGAACTAACATATTGAGCTCCATAAGCTCTATGATGATATGCATTTCTCTCGTTCACAGCTGTTGCTTGCACAGTTGGAATACTGTGCAACTATGAGGTGGCTACTTAGTGAAAGGGAGGTTGCTATTCAGAGTATAAATTCACAGAAAGGCATCTTCAGGTAAAGAAGGAACAGAAAATAACAAGTGGTGCTCTCTACAGGGATCTGTGTATTTTTCGTTATCTACGTGAGGGAAGTGAAAATGTGTTTAGGATCCATTGAAGAATGTGATGGTATTCATCCTACTTCAGAGATATCCCATTGCTGAGCGGATAGCATTCTATCATGAAATAGTTGGTGTAGAAGCCCTGAATAGACAAGCTCCATACTTCTGGCATTTAATAAAACTCAAATGGTAGCTGTAATGAAATTATTTTACCACTTCTCATTCATCGAAGACTAAAAGTGAGGAATACATGGGATAATATAACGTCCATTTTACAATGGCGCCAGTATCAATGTTCAAGGGTTTAAATAACACAAGCGAGTCAAAACTCAAGCAAAGACAATGATGTTTATACTGCAGAGTTGTGACACCTCACTTCGGGCACAGCAATCTTGAAATGTTCTCTCTATAATTCCTCTCCGAATGTAAAATTAATCATGAAGACTTTCAATAGCTTTACTTACTGAACTGCACCTTATTATTTACAACAACCCAAGGAAAGGCTTTAGCAACTGAGACAATGTTACTGCATGACAAAAGGTGGAAGACATGTCTAATAAAACAAAACCAAACCAATGAAAAAGGACCAACTATTGACAACACAGAGGTAAACTTTTTAACAGGGGTTCTCAATTGACATATGAAATCTAAATTGGACTTTTTGTTTTGTTTTGTTTTTGTTTTTTGCGGTACACAGGCCTCTCACCGCCGTGGCCTCTCCCGTTGCGGAGCACAGGCTCCGGACGCGCAGGCCCAGCGGCCACGGCTCACGGGCCCAGCCGCTCCGCGGCATGCGGGATCCTCCCGGACCGGGGCATGAACCCACATCCCCTGCATTAGCAGGCGGACTCTCAACCACTGCGCCACCAGGAAAGCCCTAAATTGGACTTTTTATTTAAGAGGGTGGATTAAGCACAGAATGAAATCTTCTTTTTCATAAAACTCATAGAAATGATAGAAAAGAGCTAAAGAAAAATGATTAAACACATATTTATGCTTGGAAACCAAAGAAGAGTATCTCCGTAGATTAGAAAGACGTATCTCAAAATGGGAAACAAACAGGAAGCTACAGTGGTAAAAAGAGGCCAATGCTTTCAAAAGACTATATTGCTATAAATGCATATATCTAGATATATATGTGTACGTGTGTGTGTGTTTGTGTGTATGTGCTCATTTGCAGGAAAGATTTTGTCAAACATACTATCTAGTTGTTTATACTCCAAGGGTCATGTAAAATTTGAACTTTAAGTTCTCAAGATTTGGGTTAATGCTGCTACAAGGTGGTCTCCTAAGGCAGTCATTTAGAATCCATGATGGGCAAGAAGAAGGCATTCCTAGAAAATGAAAACACAGCAGCAAGACACCAAGCATCTGGAAATCTAACGTGTGAAGGAGGGAAAACAGGATACACTTATGGAAGAGTTTAAACTTTGAAGGATAGAAATAATAAAGAAATCTGAAAATATTTTAATACGTATATTTAGTACCCAGGAAGATAGTAGTTATTTGTTTTTTACAGACTATGGAAAATATGCCATTGACTAATGCCTGACACATATGAAGCACTCTATGAATGCTAGCCATTATTTTCTGTCACTACAGTACTGGCTTCATGAAGGTAGAGAACTTGTTTTATTTACCACTATATTCTCCAGCACCTAGAAGAATTTCTTATACATATACAGCAAAAACTGAACAATTAATTTTTAAGTAAAAGAATAAATTAGGTAACTGCACTTGTGAAAAATGAACAGTAGATTATTAAACAAGAGTAGTGGTCATGAAACAAGAACAGGTTCTTATTTAGAAAAACCAATTAGATATCTTAGATGTGAGAGAAATCATGATTGAAATAAATAATTAAAGGTTCATAATCAATGTATCACAAACGGTCATTGCTCCGGGGGATTCACCTTCTCACTATAACTAGGCCCTGGAAAAAACTTACACTTGGAGGTATCGTTGGTCTTACACAAGGTAGGAGCATTTTCCAAGAGAGCCCACAGAGAAATAAACATGAGCGTAGTCTGGCATACAGGGGCTGGGGTTTCTGAGGCTAACATCTGAGGAGTCAGGGTAGGAACACATAGAAGTTTAGGCCAGGGTAGCCAGGAGCAGAGGCCACAGAGTTGAAGAAATGCGCTAGAGCAGAAGAGACTTGGCACTGGTAAACCAGAGAGGAACTAATATGATGGAACCCTGTGGTATGTAAGTCTGAGGTAAGGCAATCAGAGGTAAAGTGTGCTAAAGTCCCTGTATTGTTTAGGATGTAGATGAAGGTATTGTTTAGCTTTTGATTTTGTTATGTTTAATATACATGGAAAGGCCCAGTGCGACCCAATAAGAGTGATTAAAGGTAGAATGTATAATTCTGAATGAGAGAAAAAAATGAGGATGAAAAAAAGATCAAATATATTCCATCCAAAGATGGTAAGAGAAAAGAGAAATGGGGCAAGTAGAAACTAATAGAAATAGTTCATAATAACAACAGTCAAGATAACCAAATGTACTAAACTCAAAGGTTTAAGGAAAAAGAAGTCACATTGGATTTAATAAATATGTTAGTCCTGAAGGACTCACCCCAATTAAGATCAAGTAATCAACTCACAAAGAAAATTACCCAAATCACTGCTATTAGCATCTGTAAGCATAAACAAGAAATAACAGATTTAGACTCACAAAAACTGCAGATGTTTAACTGGTTGGATGTATTTCATGGCTTCATGAAATGATTTAAAAAGTAAATATTTTATATAAAGCTGAGTATTCAGCAAGAAATTATTGGCAATAGAAAAAAATACTAGAAAAAAAGGCTCCTAGAAATGAAAAAATGTATTTGTAGAAATCAAAAATTCTGTGGATGACTTAAAGATCAGTTTTATGCAATAAAGAGAGAACTGGTTAACTGAGAGGTGTATCCAAAGATTTCATCTGGAATACAGCAAAAAGGAATAAGGAGAAGAGAAAATACAAAAAAGAAGTTAAGAGACATTAGAACATAAAATGATAAAGACCAATATAAGTTTACTTGCAGCCCCACATAGACAGCGTGAAGGGAATGGAGGAAAGGCAATATTTTATCTCTCAGAAAAGATAAAAATCATAGATCCATAGATGTAGTGAGGACAGCTTGTCCCAAATGGGATATATCAAAAGAAATTCCCTAAGGCATATCTTAGTAAAACTGGAAGATTTCGGGATAAAGAAAATATCTTGAACACCCAGAGAGAAAAGACAAGATCATAGCTTGTTTAGGATAAAGATTAAGATATTTAGATTTTGTTATGTTAAATATGCATGATAAAATTTCGATGGTAATCAAAAAGAGATTAAAAGTAGAGTGTATAAATTTGAAGAAGAGAAAAAAATTGAGGAAGAAAGAAAGACCAAATATGTTAAATCCAAAAATGGTAAGATGAAAGAAAAATGATACAAGTAGAAAGTAACTGAAAAAGTCCAAATATTTTAAGAATCAGAATAACCAAATGGGCTATATTCAGAATTTTAAAAAATATATCAGGCATATTGGATTTAATAAATGTCAGTTTTTCCATAGCTAAAGACAATCATCCTCCCCAAATCCCAACCCCCCGGCCAAAATATAATGAAACAACCACAGTTATGGAAACTAGTTATAGGAAAATTTTACACAAAACTGTGTTCTTGCTATTTATATCAGTCTGCCAAGGCTGCCATAATAAAATACTGCTGACTGGATGGTTTAAACAACAGAAATTATTTCTCACAATTTTAGAGGCTGGAAGTCCCAGAACAAGGTTTGGTGGGGTTCATTTTTGGGTGAGAGCTCTCTTCCTGGTTTGCAGACAGCTGCTTTGTCCTCACATGTGCTTTCCTCTGAGCACACATGGAGAGGGAGGGGGAGAGGGAGAGAGAGAAAGAGCGAGAGCGAGAGCGAGAGCAAGCGAGAGAGAGAGAGAGAGAGAGAGAGAGAGAGAGAGAGAGAGAGAGAGAGAGAGAGAGCGCACTCTGGCATCGCTTCTTCTAAGGATACTAATCCCATTAGTATCCAGTATTACCATATTTAACCTTAAGTACTTCCCTACTTCAATTACAGCCACCCTGGGGGTTAGGGCTTTATATATGAATTTGGAAGGACATCTATATTCAGTCCATAATATTGTACCCCAGTCCCCCAAAATTCATGCCCTTCTCACATGCAAAATACATTCATTCCATCCTAACAGCCCCAAACATTTTCATTCATTTTAGCATCAATTCTGAAGTCTAAAGTTCAAAGTATCATCTAAATATTACATAAATCAGATATGGGTGAGACTCAAGGTATGATTCATCCCAAGATAAAATTCCTCTCCAGCTGTGAACCTGTGAAGCCTGACAAGTTATATGTTTCCAAAGTACAATGGTGGAACATTCTTATTCCAAAGGGGAGAAATTGGGAAGAAGAAACAAAACCCAGCAAGGCAGATTTTCATCAGATCTTAAGGCTGGGCTAAGATTCACTGGAGTAACAATATCACCCCCACCCCAAGGCTCTGTGAGGGCAGCCCCTCCCCTGAGGTACATGGCAGTGGCATCCTAGCCCCTGAAAATGAAGAGCCCACCTTTGGAACAGAGGAGGAACTAGCCCTGCCCCCTGGGTCTGTGGTGGCAGTGTCAGCTCTGTTGATCTCTGAATCACCTTTGGGGTCATTCTTCCTTTTTCTTGAAGGATGAAGCACGTTTGCAGTAGGATAGCTTTACTGTATGCTCCTACACAATATAAGAAGTCTGACAGCCATCTTTTATTATGTCCTATTTTTTTCTGTCCCTTTTAGTAACGAGTTGGCAGTGTTTCTGCTGATATAATCTCGTCTCTATTCCTGGCTTCTTCTGAGATGGCTGCTTAAACTCATGGTTCACACCCATCTTAATCCCTTTATCAAATGATTGTTCAGCCATACCCTTAGTCTTCAGAAGAAGCTTTCTCATGTTTTGCAATATGGATAAGCTAAGAATCTTCCAGATCTTCAAATGATGGTTCCTTTTTGCCTATCAATTTATCTCACTCCTCTCACTTTTTACTATAAGCAGTCAGAAGAATCCAGTCCCCACCTTCAACATTTTGCTTAGAAATCTCTGCTAAATATCTAATTTCATCACTCATAAATTCTACTTTCCATGGAACACTAGAACACAGTTCAGCTGAATTCTTTGTCACTGGATTGCCTTTCAGGCAGGGGGGAGAAAAAGCTGATGTCCTAGTTGGAATGTGATCAGGCAGAAAAGAATTTTCTGTTATTCAGGGGAGGGTAAGCTTTGTTATACTCAGACCTTCAACTGATTGCATAAGGCCCACCCACATTAGAGAAAACAATCTGCTTTACTCAGTCTATGCATTTACATGTTAATCTCATGCAAAAATATGTCCACAGGAATTCTCAGAAGAGTGTTTACCAAATATCTGGGTACCCTGTGGTCCAGTCAATTTGACATATTAAATTAACCATCACACTATTACTTGAAGGCAGAGAATGCTGAAATTGCAAAATAACTGAAGGTATAAAAAGAAAACTCACCAAATCCCAGTGTTCAATCTCTCATACTACCTCTCCACTAACCTTCTCCACTGCCTCCAGCTTCAAGGCTTTGAGATGAACAAAGGCAGACAAGGGAAAACAAACAAATACAACCTCATACAGATACTTTCCATAGAAGAAATAGAGAAAATTAGAAGTAACTACTGTACTGAGAAGCACCAGACCTAGACACAGTGGTACTCCAAAAAATCTTCAAACGCCAGATAATCCCAACGCTGTAGGAATTATTCAAGAGTACCGCAAAGGAAGGAAAAATTTCAAGTTCTTTTTTTAAGTAAATATGATACAAACTGATAGACCAGATAAAGACTGTGCAAAGAAGAAAACCAAAGACCAATATCACTAATGAATATCAGTACAAATATACTAAAATAAAATATTAACATGTAGACTCCAACATCACTTTAAGCAAATAATATGCATGCTAAGTTTTTGTTTTTGGAATATAAGTTGATTCAATATTTTAAAATAGGTTAATATCATTTATCTTATCAATAAATATAAGGAGGAAAATATGCTTATCTCCATAGATGCTGACAAAACATTTGACCAAATTTAACAACCATTAACCATTCATTATTAAAATACTCAAGAAAATAGGAACTGACAGGTACTTTCATAATGTAATAACATCTCTATCAATTTATAGATAGAGATAAAGATAGAAATACAGATAGACATAGAAATACTTAAGTCTGGAAGCCAGAATCTTATTTAATAGGAAAACAACTAGATTAGGAGCAAGGCAACAATTCTATCTCCAGTACTCGTCAACATTGTACTAGACTAGTATTAACCAACATGATTAGCCAAGAGAAAGCAATTAGTGGCGTAAGATTAGGAAGAAGAACTATCTCTATTTGCAGATATTATACCTGTAAACTCTCAGAGAATCAATGATAAAACTAACATAAACTGTAAAAGAATTCAATAAAATGTAAGAATATCAAATCAGTAGCCTTCATGTACACAAACAATAAATAGTTAGAGGACATATAGTAGAGAGAATTGCAACAGAGGAGATTAAGTATTTAGGATTAAATTTAACAAGAAACGTGCAAAATCTATATGATGACAAATTTAAATCATTCCTGAAAGAAACAAAAGTTGGTTTAAAAAAATGAATAGACACTCCCTTTTCTTGGATATGATGACTCAACATTGTGAAGATATCAGTTCTCCCTAAATTAATTTATAAATTCAACACAGTCTCAATAAAGATAACAAAGACAGATTATAAGGAGTTAGACAAGTTGATACTAAAGCTCACATGGAAGAGAAATGCAAGAATAGCCAGGGAAACAATGAAAAAGAAAAACTATGAGAAAGGATTAGCACTACCAGATAATAAAACATACTATAAAGACTCTATAACTAAAACAGTATGGGGTTGGCACATAAATAGGCAAATAAATCAGTGGAATATAATATAGAAAGTCCAGAAATAAACCCAAATATATATGGAAATTTAGTATATGATAAAGATGGCAAATCATTGAGGGTAATGATGGACATTTTTAGAAATGGTTCTTTGATTAGTGGAAAAATGGATATATCTCTGTGTATGATAAAACTTTTTAAAAAGCAACTGAAAACTAAACACAAAATTGAGGACAGTTGGGTTGAAGAAACAGACACAGATAAGAGAGGGGCATATAGACACATGAAGTTATTGGATATGCTGCAGTTACTGACTTCGGTGGCATATTCATGGATGTCTACTGTATTTAAAACTAAATAAATGATAAATAAATTAAATTAAAAATGATACTGGCTAGAGCAATAATGTTAATGTGCCATGAACCAAGGATACAAACTAACCCAATTTTGTGTACCCAAATTCTTAAAATAAAACCTCAGTACGTGGTCTTAATAGCTGAAGCGTAAATCGGTCACTAGAATGACTGAAGAATTATTTCAAATGTAGCACAAAAAGATGAAAAGCCATAAGAAAATTTAAAACATTTGGAATAAATACCCCAAATTTGATATCCCTCTAAAAATATTTCTAGAAGCAAATAACAGAAAGAATGAAAGAGGGGCAATAGTAGAAAAGACAATGGCCAATTATTTCCCAGAACTGGGAAAAAAATACACAAGTCTTTAGGTTGACACTACTCGCTAAGTGACAAGGAGAATAAGTATAAAACCTCACTGCAAATACCATAAGCACAAACATAATGATAAAGAGAAAAATTGGGACCTCTCTCAAAGAGGAAAGAAAGATCAACTTCAAAAATAATACTTCAGAATGACATCAGATTCCTTATCAGTACCACTGAATGTAAGAAAGCAGTGGAAAAACATTTCTAAATCCTGAGAGAAAATAACTTTGAACCTGGAATTCAATACACAATAAAATTTCAAAAGTAAAAGTATACTATTCAAGAGTAAACATTTAAGAAAGATATTTTCATATGTTTAAGCACTCAAATTTTACTACCTATAGACTCTCCCACACAGAAGTAAACTTTATAAGTTTATAAAGAATATAAGGATACATTCTAACAAGAAAAAAAGTAAAACACAAAGAAGAATTTAGATAAAAATGCAATAAGAAGCAACTTATAAGCAGTAAAATCTATAAGTAATAGCTGAATAAATAGTATAATAAACTTTGATAATTGAAATTAAAATTCCAAAAGATAGCATGGGTTAGTTGGGTTGGGGGCAGGAGGGTTACTGAGTAGAATCCCAGAATAAAAAATATTCTAACATATCTATCTTCTTTGAGGGAATGAGAAATTAACTGAATAACATGAGACTTTATTAGGAAACTCTAATAAGCTTATTTATGTGTGATAAAAATGTGAAGATAATAACAGAAGGGTAGAAATTAAAAGTATAGCTTTAAACCAATAGAGGAAAAAACAGAGCAAAGAATTCTTGAGCAATTCAACAGAAGGCAAGAGGAGAAAAATAAATGAAACAATGAGAAAGCAAGGTAAACAGAAAACACATGGAAAAAGAAACTAGACATAAGCCTAAAGATCTTAATAACCATAGTAAATATGAATAACTTATCAAAAGACAGAAAATCTCAAAATGAATAAAACAACATGCAAATATAGGCTGTTTACCAAATACAGCTGAAACAAGAGGAATTAGAGAGGTTGAAAATAAGGAAATGAAAAAAGTACAAACCAGTCAAATACTAGCAAAAAAGAAATAAGATATAAGAAGATATAATGATATTAAATCTGTCAAAATAGAATCCAGGAAACACAGAAAGACATTTCATATATCAATAAATGGAAAAAATCTATTAATGAGCTGTAAAGTATTGAACTTGAATGAACCTGAATAAAGCTTAAAATATGTACAAAGCAAAATCTGATAGAAACATAAAGAGAAACAGACAAACCTACAATCATAGTACATGTCTCTCATATACTGACAGATCAAGTACACAAAAAAAAGCAAGGATGTGGAAGATTTCAACAATATACTGAACAAGTCTGATGTAACAGATTTATATAGAACTTTGCATCCAAAACCAGGGAATGTACATTCTTTTCAAACACACAAAGACCATTTGCAAAGACTGTTCTAGACATAAAGGAAGTCTCAGCAAATTCTACACTGTGAGTACCAAAATGGCCACATTCACATATAGTGAAACTAGAAGTCACCCTTTCTTCCCAACTCGGTATATCTGGTGGGGTTTTTTGTTTGTTTGTTTCTTCCCACATGTAAATAATTAATGAGCTAAGCAGGAAAACAAAATGGAAACTGTAAAATATTTAATAATAAGAAAAAAAATCCTATATTTCAGGGCCAGTGAGATAAGGGCAATGTGGTTCTCAGAGGATAATTTATAAACTTTAAATTGTTTCTTAAAAACAAGAGAGATTAAGTAAATTTTTCTACAGAATATGCTAGAAAAGGAATAACAAAATAATCCCAAATGGGAAGATATAAAGGTAAAACCCCCAAATGATAATAAGCACACAAAAAAATTAGAATTGATTAAACAAAACAAACCTTTGCCTCATTTAAAACACTAATACTTTTATGAGTATATTAAAGAAAAAAATGAAATAACAAATAAGTTCAAAATAAAACATAAGCAATAAATGTAACTACAAATAAAGATATTTTTAATTTTTAAATTATAACAGAAATTCCAAAATTGCCAATAAACTTGAAAACCTGGATGAAATGGACAATTTTCTAGAAAAACAAAGTACTGAAGAGAAGTAGAAAACCTGTGAACAGAACTATTAGCACAGAATAAAATGAAAAAAAAAAAAACTGGGCATTGTTCTAATATCCCAATGTTACTGGTATCATATCAAATAAGATTTTATCTACTTAAATACACTTAACCTGGCACTGTTCTAATTTCTAGTGGTAAGATTTTGTGGATACTAAAATGAACTATGAATCAGAACTTAAACAGCCCCTGTATCCCACGCCTATAGAAAACACCTGGTTGTTCTTGCAAATATGACAGACTTTACTAATTTTGCTCTGGTTTTTTTTAAAAATTAAAAACCATAACAATGGAGGTAATAAAAGAATTGTCTGAAGGCACCCAATGGCATTCATAATCACATTAAATTTATAATTTCCTTTGTCTTGAAATCGTTCATATTTCACAGAGACTATGCTTTTCAAGTTTCCAGATATAATAACAAATGCCTAAGGTGTGCTTGATGAGGAAACCGTAAGAGAATAAACTTGCAGAAACATATGGAAAAGTTCTTCTTTTTGGTATTCCAGGTATCTAGATGAAATACAGAGAGAGAGGTAAAAATAGGTCATTGTTTCTTAAACTACAATTAATAGTAAGTCATTGGGGCTTCCCTGGTGGCGCAGTGGTTGAGAGTCCGCCTGCCGATGCAGGGGACACGGGTTTGTGCCCCGGTCCGGGAAGATCCCACATGCCGCGGAGAGGCTGGGCCCGTGAGCCATGGCCGCTGAGCCTGCGCGTCTGGAGCCTGTGCTCCGCAACGGGAGAGGCCCCAAAAGTGAGAGGCCCGCGAACAGCAAAAAAAAAAATAAGTCATTAATACTGATAATCACTGTGGTAAGCAGGATAATGCCCCCTCCAATGTAACCACACCCTAATCCCTGGATTGCTGTATGCATTACCCAATATGAAAAAAAAAAAACGACTTGCAGATGTAATTAAGGTTAAGAACCGTACCAGAGGGAGAGATTATCCTCAATTATCTAGGTGGGTCCCACCTAATCACATGAGCCCTAAAAGCCAAGAATGTTCCCTGGGTAGAGCCAGAGACCCTGTAGAAAGGAAGGTCAGAGATTCCATGTATGAGAAGGATTTGACACCCCACTGCTGGTTCTGAGATGTAGGGCAGCCACATGCAAGGGTGGCAAAGAGGTTTCTAGGAACTAAGCCCCTGGCTGACAGAGCGAAGGAACCCTCAAATGCGAAGGCAGTCCTACGACCACAAGGAACTGAATTCTGCCGACGACCTGAGTGAGCTCGGACACAGAGTCTTCCCCAGAGCCTCAAGAAAGGAACGCAGCTCTGCCATCCCTTGATTTCAGTCGTGTAAAATCTCAAGTAGAGAAACTAGATGAGCAAAACTATTTAAACTTCTGGCCCACAGAAACCATGAGAAAACAAACAGAAAATGGGCGTTGTGTCAATCACTGAATTTGTGGTCATCTTTATAGCAATAGAAAACGAATACAATCACAAACCGAAATAACAAATATAAAGATGCTTACTTTGTATCTTTAGACCTTATTCTGCACACACAAGAGTAACTCTTTTCCCCATGATGTGGAGTAGACATTCCCCAATACTGAACTCACCAAATATGAAGACACTTTCCATAAGGTCAGCCATATCTTTACTTCTATACGTGTCAGCAAGTTATGATGAAATGAAACCACTGCTTTGTTCTACTGGCATTTCCCCATATGGTAATGGATCTATGCTTTCTGTTAGGTGCCAGATAGCACAGGGACACCAACCACTTACAGTCTCATTTCAAACATGGAGGAAAGCAAAAGTTAAGGAATCCTTGACTTTAAATTAGAGACAAGAAGCTCCATGACCATATTAAGGTCCATGATGTTTTATTTGAACTGACCACACACCTGTGTTAGGATTCTTGTCCCATTGTGAATCTGTACCCTAAATTACATTGCTGCTACACAATACTGAAATCACCCTCATTATCTAGGACACATTTATCAGGCAGTAAAAACAATTTAAAATACTAAGGCTCTGAGCCATCTGTCATTAGAAGTGCCCAATTATACTATGCAAGTTCCTTGGAAAGTTTCCATAGTGTAGGATCTCCCTAACCCACATCAACAAACTGATTTTAAAAAAGCACCTATTTTACCATTTGACATTTCATATTGTTTTGTATCTGATACCAGGTGGACAATTTGGCAGGTAGAGGAACTTCCTAAGAAATTCAAGCTACTCATCTATAGTCAACATTAATTATTTTCCTTAAATATAACTTTTTTGAAAGACACATATTATTTTAGATTTCTGTCACCACACTGTCTTGGTGACATCATATGCAAACCATATAGGAATATTTTTTAACTGGATGCCAAATGTCTGGGATTTTAGGTCTGGCTGTAAAGATGATATAAACAAATGAGTTCCTGATGTTTCTTATTAGAGGATGCCAAGAATCAATACATTGCTCAATAATCTAGAACAAGAGTCAATCATTCTGAATTGACTTGCAAGCCTCGACAGTCTCAATCGACAGGGAGCTGTAGGTTTATGAGAATATCCAGTACCTACTCTGAGAACTTTTTATAATCCCTTTGCTGTTAGATAGAAAACTGAATTCCTGCCTTGGTACTGGAGGGTTCCAAGACTGTCCAGAACACAAGATGTGCAGTCTAAGACTCATGCTAACTATTTTTTAACTGAAAGTTAACCTCTCAGGAAAATTAACTGCAGAGCCATTCTTCTTGATGTAAAAAACTACATTCTGTTTCATCATCTGGCATTAACTTGTTTTCAGCAGCACCTATTGAAAACTAAGAACCCAGTGCAAAGGCAACACATAGACCTAGTTCATTTTAAATTAAAATGTAGAATCACTTGGGATACCTCTACTCACAAGCACAGCACAGAGACAACCTAATAACAAAGTACAAATTAACTGGTTACAACTTGATGTTACTTTTGAAGAAAGAATTGTATATATGTGAAACAAATACTGCTGGTCAAAGTTTGTGCATTTATTCATTTATTTATTTATTATTTATTGAATTCCTGCAGTGAGCTGATTAGCCAAGGGCAATCTTGCAGCAAGAAAATGATGAGTTGTTAAATAACTCTTCTTTCCTTTTCTGCTCAGCTCTGCTCATTAGCAGATTTGGGATGTACCTCCTGTGGGTGATAGAACCTAATAAACCTATTCATTCTAAAATTAAAAAAAAAAAAGTTGAATGCTTACCATGTACAAGATGACATAAGATCAAAACAACAGAAGACAGAGTTTCCGATAACAAATAGTAGGATTTCACAGTTCCATAGCGACTCTGCATATACTTTTTATTTTTGAGTTTAAATGCATTTTATTTTTAGACAATCTACATAACATGTTTTTGGGTTTTTTTCCTCAAAAACAATGCCTCTGCTCCAAATAAATCAACATCAAAACGAAGGGGTCAGGATGACATCAATCCCCCATTTGTCTAAGTCCTGGTGTTGTGTAGATGAGAAGCAGCAGCCAGCCAGTTATGACGAGCAAGTGATCCCAACAGCCAAATGTGTTAACATTTTTCCATTTCTAGACCATCCTTAAAGGAAGTCACATATGGCGTCACGCTATCCTCATGGTAGTCCAGCAGAGCAGCCATGCCATCCGGATTCATGTTTTCACCAATAAAGAACTGATAGTTTTTGAAATTAGCAAGGATGTGCTTGATTTGTTCTGCAGCCCCTGTCATAAAAGGTTTTCCTCTTTCTGGTCTCTGTTCTTCAAGCTTCCCTTTGATTGACTTCATGTAATCTTTGATGTACTTCTTGTTGGCTTCTTTTGTGAAGCTGGTTTCCTGCAAGTGATGGTTCATGACAATATCCACCCCACTGATTACTGTGCTTTCGGTACCTTAGCCCTTGGGGCCTTCAGCGGAGGCATTTCCACCGATGAGCAAGTCATCAATGTTACCCTCTGTTCTACGGACCATCTTCCCCTCCACCTCCAGACACAGCCCGTCGTCGATCTTGTAGATGTTGGAGGACATCTCATCATGGCTGATGAGGTCCCGGTAGATGATCATGATGGCGAGCGGAGGGTGTCACTAGCTTAGTAGGAGCCTGGAGCTCAGAGCTAGGGAGGTGCAGCCGGAGCGGCGCTCTGGGGGAGGAGGGACCGGGCAGAAAAAAAGCTGCATATAATTTTATAATGAAAAGAATACTTACAGAAATATCACGTCTCTATTTTTTTTTTTTAGGAGTTCACATAAATAACTTATTAGGGACCAGCCCACATTTTTTATATTTCATAATTTTAAAAAATTACATCACCCATTTCTACACACTTCCAAAGCATGCAACAATTCAAGGTTTTATAATTATTTTTTATAGCATCCATTTAAAAAAATAAAGGCTTATCACAGAGGAGCAAACATGCACTTTAATCACAGAGAAGCAAATATGCACTTTAATCAGAACATTCTCATCCTATAGGATAGATACCTTCCATGAAAGTATTCTATAGAATTTCCCTGTCCAATACTGTAGCCACTAAAGATATGTGGCTATTTAAATTTAAACTCTTTGGGGGCCTCCCTGGTGGTGCAGTGGTTAAGAATCCGCCTGCCAATGCAGGGGACATGGGTTCGAGCCCTGGTCTGGGAAGATCCCACATGCCGCAGAGCAACTAAGCCCGTGCGCCACAACTACTGAGCCTGCTCTCTAAAGCCCGCGAGCCTGTGTTCCACAACAAGAGAAGCCACTACAGTGAGAAGCCCATACATTGCAACGAAGAATAGCCCCCGCTCGCCACAACTAGAGAAAGCCCGCGTGCAGCAACGAAGACCCAAAGCAGCCCAAAATAAAATGAATAAAATAAAATACAATAAATTAAATAAATAAATTTAAATTCTTTTTTTATTTGAAGTCTAATTGATTTATAATGTTTCAGATGTCCAGCAAAGTGATTCAGTTATGTATATATGTATATTCTTTTTCAGATTATTTTCCATTACAGGTTATTATAGGATACTGAATATAGTTCTCTGTGCTATACGGTAGGTCCTTCTTGTTTATTTTATATATAGCAGTGTGTACCAGTTAATCCCAAATTCCTAATTTATCCCCTGCCTTTCCACTTTGGTAACCCTAAGTTTGTCCTCTATGTCTGTAAGTCTATTTCTGTTTTTTAAATAAGTTCATTTGTATCATATTTTAGATTCCACATGTAAGTGATATCGTATGGTATTTGTGTTTCTCTTTCTGACTTACTTCACTTAGTATGATCATCTCTAGGTCCATCCATAAAAATTCAGCCCCTCAGTTACACAAGCCTCATTTCAAGGGCTCAAGAGACACAGTGGCTAGTGGCTACCATATCACAGCACAGAATATTTTATTCATCACAGAGAATTCTGTTGGACTGCACAGTTGTCACCATAATTATCTTTATCCACAAAGAATGATACTGTCTTGACCCAATGTCTTAGCCTTTTTGTACAATTGTAGACTGTAAAGATGTCTGAGAACATGTATATCAACACATTATTACCTGAGGGAACTAATGCTTGGAAAGTTTTAGGTAACAGAAAGATAGATAACTCAAGGTTTTTCTCTACATTCTGAAGTCCATCTTGCATTGAAATCTTTAGTCTTCCAGTCCCTGCCTGGAGTGTGGTGGCTGATTGAAATCTAGGGCTCAGGTGATCAGATTTTATCTACTATGACAGTGCTGATTGAATCATAATAGCTGCTTGATTCAGGCTTGTGAGCTCAGAGAGAAAAGTGGTTTGATGTATTAATGATGACTTGTAGGCCGAGAGCTGATTTTGTACTTGCAAGACATTTTGTGTTAACTAAAAATATTAGCTAGCAACTAATAAGCACACACATGGTGGTAAGGTGCACAAGCAGAAGTAAAGCAATTTTGAAGTAGGGAACAGTATATCTCACATCCCCCAGACTACCTGAAAATCATTCTTCAGTTTGGGCTCTGTAACTTTAGAAGGATATAGATAGAACGCTGCTGATAAAAGGAAGAACTTTAAATTACACTCACACATTTTCCAAGCCCTAGTCCACCTTCTCTCCACCTTTTATAAGAGATATGAGTCCTGGACTAAGAAAAACCTCTTCGGAATGAATCTAGGAAAGAAACTATAAAATAACCTTCCAAGAGAGTCTCTTATGGAGAAAAATAAAATGTCACCTCTCTTGCTGCCGCTTAAAAATACGTTTTCCTGAGAATCAGAAGACACATGGAAGGACTTCTTCAAGCCACATGTGTCTGCAGTAATCTCTGGAGAGATTTAAGAAATAAAATTTCTCATTCTTAGAATCTTGCCTGTCCATCGCATAAATTCCTACTGCACTCTGCCTCTAGAAAAATACTGTATTATTTAGCTCACCTGAAATTCAGTCCGAGATCGGACTTCCAATTTCTGTTTGGAAGGTTGAATTTTATAAAGGAGATTTCCAAGCTTATCCATCTAAAATCTCCTCGTTGAAAGCTCTAGTTCAGCCACTGTGAAGTTTCACAGAGGTTGAGTCCAGTTTGAGAGCTGTCTGGGAGCCTTACTTCAGCTTCACTTTTCTATAGAATTTTGGCTATACTCCCATGGAAAAAAAGAAAATGTGAATCTAATTTTTCCTTTGTTAGCAATGCTCATAGAATATATTGGTTAAAGCAGAAGTCCTTTTAATGAATTGTGAATTTTTCAATGGTCATCTGTGTGAAGTTTCCCCATTCCCCACTCCCACCCCAGGATAACTGTGACTATGTAGTGTGAAAATGGAACTTGTTTTTAAAGAATATATTTTGAAGAAGAAATTCTCCAAAAGCCTCAATACAAGGTGGATGATTTGCTTCCTTTGTTATGATCAGACAGACCCCATTTACACAAGAGTAAGAATTTAAACAGAAAAAATAATCTATAAGGAAAAGGATTCAATTTGATTCTTTTTGAAATGCTTACATTATTAAGTGTTTTGGGGGGTTTTTTTTGCTCTAATTTGTGTTTGGTACCACAATTCACACTGGAATCACCCTGGAAATCTTGTTTCAATTAATTTCTTAAGACAATTCACCCATTTAATGACAAGAATATCTTTGATGACTTAAGTCAAAGTATCAGGTATTAATCCATGTCAATATGGCTGCTGGACAAGGGTTTCCCTGTACATTTTAAACATATACACTAGTTATGAAACCAGAGCAAGAGTGACACAGGCCTTCTACTAGTCAGACATTTCAGCATGCACAAAATAAATATCTGATGATTTAACTAATGAGAAGCTACTGTATAACACAGGGAACTATACTCAATGCTCTGTGGTGACCTGAATGGGAAGGAAATTCAAAAAAGGAGGGGATATATGTATACGTATAACTGATGCAATTTGCTGCAGAGCAGAAACTAACACAATATTGTAAACCAACTATACTCCAATAAAAATGAATTGTTTAAAAAAAGAATTAGGTAGAACATTTGTCTACATTTATCTACTAATATGTGTCTATTCCCTTCTTTATGCAGTATGTATATAATTCTAGACATTTTAATTCCTCCCATCTTCCTAAAAGAATTAGATAAATGAGCTCCTAACATAGTAGAAGATTTAGAAGATTATTTGGCAGGTTCCAAAGGCTTTTTGAGCCTCTAAAAAGATAATGAATTAAACAAAATAATAGTAAAGGCATGATAAATAAGCCAGTGTTTGTTTGTGAATTGGTGAAGCACACAGCAACCTAAGATTTATTGTTTGAGAAAAACCAAGACAGGCCCTCTTCCCATACTTCCTTCTATAAATAGAAAGGTATAAATGCATAAATATATTCATATATCTCAAATATACACATTGCTTTTTTTAGGCTCCGGACGCGCAGGCTCAGCGGCCATGGCTCACGGGCCCAGCCGCTCCGCGGCATGTGGGATCTTCCCGGACCGGGGCATGAACCCGTGTCCCCTGCATCGGCAGGCGGACTCTCGACCACTGCGCCACCAGGGAAGCCCCCTCAAATATACACATTGCAAGA
Organism: Grampus griseus; assembly: GCF_964374135.1. NCBI lineage: Eukaryota > Metazoa > Chordata > Mammalia > Artiodactyla > Delphinidae > Grampus > Grampus griseus. Next base: position 15,120,367 of record NC_139004.1, read on the forward strand.
AAAATGGGAAACAAATGAAACGAACCGTCAAGAGTAGTTATTTCTGAATGGTGTTAACTATAGACAATTGTTATTTTCTTCTCTTATTTTTTTTACTCACTCCTTAAATTTCCTGTTATTTTTAATCAGAAATAAAAAGTATTTTGATACCACTAGTTTTTTTCTATTGATAACCCCCTGCATGTGGTCTTTTTAAAATTTTTAGCAAGAAAAAATGTTAAATAATTTTAGCATACAAGAACATCTATGACCTAAGTGCCTGCCTAAGAGCAAGAAATATGAAAAGTTTGATCCAAACATAGAAATTCACATGCCACAGATGGGGCACCTAGAACAACAACAAAAACAAAGTGTATTCCGGTTCAAAAGTGATGGTTGGTGAGCACAGTTTACATTTCATAGTTTACAGCAAAAGATTGTGTTTTGTTAACTTTGCAAGACCTATTCATTACATGATGAAATGAACAAAGAGGTAAAAACTATAAATTATCCACTGAGAATTTGTGGGATATTTATAAGGAACTGAAGCAGAATTTGGTTCTTTATTTTAATATAGTCAGACAACACGGTGAAAATTTGTTGAAGAAATTTACTGGATGTCTTCTTCAATTGAAGACACTTTTTCGACTCAGGATCCTCAGTAGCCTAATTTCTTAGATTCCTATTGGCCTTACGTATATGTATAACTGAATCACTTTGCTGTATACCTGAAACTAACACAACACTGTAAATCAACTATACTCCAATATAAAATAAAACAAATTTTAAAAAGAAATTATACTTATTAATGCAATAAGGCACAAACCAAATGAAACTGAAACTGTTGAAAACATAGAAACACATGATTGGGTTTCACGAAAATATGAACGTGTGCAGAGTCAATGTGGACACCTGGATTGAGCTTCCATTTCCTCCCCTTAGTGCTACACTTAAGATAAATAGGATCACAGTCTTAGAAAAACTGCAGAGCCAGACTGTGGAAATTAATTTGCAATTTCAGAAGAGAGCTACAGGTAAAAGGAAGAAAGTTAACGGCTTCTCCCATTTTTCCATAAGTTATGTGTCTTGACTGGAGAAGCAGAAGGTCAGAGAAACAGAAAGGATGGTGAAGGTGACTCTGATGAGTAGTTCCAGGAAACTGAATGAAGTCCTGTTGTCTGGAGAATGTCATGGATCCCAAATGAACAGGTTGCAGGCACATTCTCAGAAAACGCGTATCTTGTTTTGGGGCAACGTGAATGACAAAGAAGAGTCAACTTTCTGTCATGATATGGGTCACAGAAGGTTTTTGAAACTTTTATTTTTATCATTGAAGACCTTACCCGAAGGATCAGAATGAGGAAGTACCCATGCTCCTGGATTAAGCAGAGGAAATTTTGAACATCTATTGACTTCAAGTAAGTGTATGTTCAGATGTTTTCTGGGTTTTATCCTCTCTGTTTTGGGGTGGGTAAATCTCCAGAACAGGTGGTATTTTTTTTCCAAAGCAACCATTTATGAAAACCCCGTATGAGTTAGTGCTTTAATGTACTTTGATCACATTAATCCTCCTAAGGTAGCTATTACCAGCCTCATTTTTTCAGTGAAATGTCTGAAATCCACGAGAGTGACGTGATATGCCTAAGGTCTCACAGATTGCAGGTAGAAAACCTGAAATGGAAATCTATGTTTTCTAGCTGTAAATTTCTTGCTTTTCATATGTATCATGCTTCCTTCTCAAGTTTTACCTTTCTCTCTTTTTTTTTTAAACTCATGACAGCTTCTTATTATACCAGAATATCATCAGGATCTCCATCTATCTACCTATCCATCATGTTAATGATGGGCCCATTGTTCTGAGTTTATGAAGAGCTCTTTACGAAGAATGGATACAAAATGTTGTTAAATGCTTTTTTTCTTCCCATGGGTGGGAATGCTAAAGGATTTTTCTCCTCCAGTTTAAAATAAGAGAATTATGTTAAAATATTTCCTAATACTGATCCATTCTTAAATTGCTGGCATGAACACCATGTGGCCAAGGTGTTTTCTCTCTTAGTGTGTTGCTGCATTCAATTTGTTCTATTTTATTTATGACATTTGCATTTATTCATAAGTGAAACTGGCCCACAGTTTTATTATATTATGTTGGTATGTGAAGTCTTTTGTGTCCAGTGTCCACTTTAAAAAATGTCTTTGTCTGGGCTCATGGATTCCTTTATATTTGGGGAGAGAATTCAGCTAAGGGGGAAAAAAAGAAAGAGTAGAGGTCCCCATATCTCTTGTCTTTAGCTTCCATGGCTGTCTTTAATGAGCAAACTTCCAGATGGATCTGGATCACAGAGCTCCTGCCTTAACCTCTCAGCCTAGACCGATAAGTTAATTTACGTTGAAGGGGACAAGAACCGCCAAGAAAGAACAGTATCCTTCTAATTGTGGAGACAGGTAAAAGTATCTCAGAGCTAGAAATTCCAGACCATTTGGTCAAACTGCTAAACACCACCTGCCTCTGTAAAAACATATTGTTTTTCAAAAACAAAGTGTTCCAGATAGAGGGCATCTCACTACCAAGGACTCTGGTCCTGCCATCTTTTCACTCTGTCATTCTCCATGTGTTGGCAAGATGCTACAGCGACCCCGGGTGTCACGGGCTGACATGACTGTATCATGAGAGGAAGGGAGGTATTTCCTCCCGGATGCCTATTTTACTAGGTAAAATGTTTCCCAGGAACTCCTAGTGGACATCTCCTCCAGTCTTTTTCACTGGAATTAGATCTCATACCCACGTCATAGGTGCAAAGGAGATGAGAAGAAAAGTATAAGGTGTATTCTGCATCTACTGTGGGAGTGTGTTCTCCCGCAAGCAAGAAAAGAGAGAGAAGAGGCTGTTCTGGAAGCACGCAACAATTTGGTCACAAAAGAAAAGGGGAGGGACTTCCCTGCACGCAGTGGCTAAGAATCCACCTGCCAATGCAGGGGACACAGGTTCGATCCCTGGCCCAGGAAGATCCCGCATGCGGCGGGGCAACTAAGCCCAAGCACCACAACTACTGAGCCTGCGCTCTAGAGCCCGCGAGCCACAACTACTGAGCCCACGTGCCTAGAGCCTGGACTCCGCAACAAGAGGCCTGTGCACTGCAACAAAGAGTAGCCCCCCGCTTGCCACAATTAGAGAAAGGCTGTGCGTGGCAACGCATACCCAACGCAGCCAAAAATTTAAAAAAAAAAAAAAAAGGGGAGGATGGGCACCCACATAAGATCCTCTGGAGAGGAAGGAAAGAGCAATGAAGGAGGGAGTATTTGGGTGCAAAAGACAAAACATTGCTCACTTCCCAATGTTGACTAAGAATTGTATAGGAAGGTGCAGTTATCTTTTAGTATCTTGCATGTAGTGGTCTTTGAATCAACTTTTAATTTTCCCATGAGGTTGAATGGATTGAAAATGTAAAGTCAACAAGGGTTAGATGTATTCATTCACATGGTATTGAATCACCCACTCAAGATAGGAATATTTGGGGGCACATCTGATTTTTCTGATATTGAAATCAAAGAATACAGTAGTTGGCTTTTACAACCATCGACAAAGACTGAGTCTAAGCTTGGACCCTGCAGTGGTTCAATCATTGTTACACCTGCATGGGTATGTTTGTCATATGAGACTCCAGACTGCTATAGAGAACTATAATATTCCCACATTCCTCTTCATTTTATTAATCGATTGATACTATCTTTCATTATGGGGATGAAAATGACTGAAAGGGAACAGAGATTATTTATTGTGGAAGGGAAAAAAAAGACACAAACGCTTTCAATATGTCAATAAAGAGTACCCAATTCCTTTTCATTCTTTGTGTTAAGTGTGTGTTACTTAGTCTTACCTCATCTGTGTTTAATAGGCTTCCTTCATACTCTCTCCATGAAGCCAGAGATGTACATATTAAACACAGGAGTTTTTGACAGCTTCTCCTTCCCTAGGGCAAGACTGCTCAACTAGTAGTAACTAAGATATCTTTTGACAAGTGCAGCTAAGAGCTGGTAAAGCTTAGTCAATCTATATCAGCCTTGTTGGCACTTTCTTTCCATTTCAGACCTGTATTGCCTTGAATGATGGGTACTGGAGAATGACTACAGAAGCTATACAATCCAAGAAGGGTAGTAGATGAAATCAGGCAGGGAGGGTTAGCGGGGATGAATGCAAAACCAGACTCATATTGATCAGAGCAAGGAAAATACTTTTTCCAACTACAATTGCAGCTGAAACCCATAAATTAGATGATTGAAGTAATAAGACACGTGAAATGGCTTTTAAGTCCACTAGGCACTCTGTGTAATAAATTTCAAATGACATGGAGGCTTTTAGTGGAGAGAATGATTTATTGCCATCTGCAAGAAGGAAGCTTTCAGGGATTATCTCTAAAGTGGCAAAACACTATTCCAAATTTCACAAAATTAGTGAAGCTTAGTGAAGCTTGGTGACTGAACTGACAAGCAAGCTCAAAAAAAAAAAAATTAATGGAACAAAAGTACTGCAAAGGTGCACTTTCACATCCCAATAGTTAGACATGTATTATCTCCTCAAAAATATTCAAATTAACATTCGATGGAAATCTCTTTTAATTTGTTAGGAAAAAATTCCTGAGAATATTTGATTTTTAAAATTATTTTTAATATGTGGGTATATTCCAAAATGATACATAGAAAAGTCTAAATATATTCCAGCTCATGTTCAGCATGGAATGGACTAAACCCTAAATGGGTTGGACTTCTCTTGCCTCAGGCAACATTTTCCATGATTCCTTTACTTGGGAAAACCCAAGACAGTTCACCCATGAACTCCTGGACAAAAGATGGACAGAACAGTCATGGCGCTCACCTTACATCCTGGTCTTTTAAGGAAAATTGTGATTAAGCAACTCAGGTAAAATCTGAGGGGCCTTACAAAAATATATTACTTGCCAAACAAAAAGAAAATAACAGAGAAGTCTGAGGACTGGGACAGGCAGAGATAGGAAGATGCTGTGAAGTCTGAGACCTGGAAAGATTTTCTGGATCTGGGATCTATCTCATGCTTTCCTCCTGTGCAACAAGTCTTTTAATTCTAGCCAATTGCAAAGAATGGGAAAGCTAGGAATCTAGAAGTATGTCTTTTCTGCAAATAACAGGTATTCACTGTCAGAATTTTCAGATTCCAATTGTGCAATGATCCCAGGAGATTTCTTTTCTTTTCTTTTCTTTCTTTCTTTTTTTTATCCTGACCTAGCAGCACATGGCTGTCAAGAGGGAGCAACAGTAGACTTACCCACATTTTGTCCCCTCCAGCTCCATTCCATCCCTTCTTTAACCACTAGTCCTCTCACTTCTGTAGGACATTCATTTGATCCTGACTGAGATATAATTGGCATCCATTAATTAACCATTTATTGCACCTCCTTGTTTTCCTTCTGTGTCACCTATTTTACCACCACAAAGACTCAGATTTCATTATTTCATCTGCCAAGACTACCGCCTAAGAAAGGAGATGTTTTGGATATTAATACAGTCTCCTGTTTCCCCCACTAAATTTAATGGAACTGTATTCCAACTTTTAATGATTTCTCAATTACAGTAAGATTTTTAAAAGTAGCAAAAAAAAAAGTATCTCTTTCAATTCACATAATTAAAGTGAGTATCTTCCTTAGACAATTTGCAAGTTGCCAATCTGAGAACTGTACATGGTTTAATTTTTAATAAGTGGTAGGACTAATGACTAAAGTGGAAGAGAACTGTACAGTTTAATATTGCATTTTTCTTCAAGTCCTCTTCATATAAACAAATTCCTCCTGCAAATGCTAATTAGTGATTAAAAGCCACAAAACACATTATATTTGAGGTAGCCAGTGTCTTTGCATACGGCAAGGCATACTCTCCCACTAATCAGTTACTAAAATGCTCTGTCTTACAGAATTAAGACATGAATATCAAATAAATCAGTTTTTTCCAACATTTTCATTGGCACTAAATCTGAAGATGAAGAGACGTAGTTCTCATCAAAAGAAATGAAATATTCCTCAAGCAAGTAGACCCATAATTTTACAAATGCAAAGAAGTCAGGGAAGGGGTCCCAAAACCCTGTGATCTGCATTCAGAGATGAATTAGTGACCAAATGTTTTCTCATTTTCTGAGTTAACTGAACGACCTGCATCCAGAAATACTGGTACCTCACCATAAACACTATTCAGAAATAATATAATTCATTGTGAAGTGGTTCTTTCTTGGAACCCATCTATTCTAATTATCTATTGCTATGTAACAAACCACTCTCCACACTAGTGACATAAAAATAGCAACCATTTTATCATGGTCATGGATGTTGGGGGTCAGGATTTTGAATAGAGTACAGTGAGGCTGGCTTGTCTCTGCTCCAGGGCATCTGGGACCTCAGCTCAGAAGACTCAAGTGAGTTGAGGGTGACTCAATTAGTCAGGGGATGGAATTATGTGGAAGGTCCTTCACTCACGTGTCTGGTGCTTGAGTTAGGACAACCCAAAGGCTGGGCTCACGAGGTCTGTCAATCAGCATGCCTGCATGCAGTGTTTCCATGTAGCTTGGGCTTATCACAGCATGGCAGCTGGGCTCCAGAGAAAGCCCCCTGAGACGGAACAGCTGATAATTGAGTATTCTAGGAGATCAACGCTAACACTGCTTGGCCCTTTCTGGCCCAGCCTCAGAAGTCATGCAGCATCACTTCTACCAAGTTCTATTGGTTACAGGTGAGTCCTGGAGGCCAGCCCAGCTTCAAAAGGAGTGCCATGAGACTCTTCCCCTTGATGGGAGAGACTCGAGGTCACATTACTGAAGGACATGTGGGATAGAAGATATTGCTGCAGCTCTTTTTGGAAAATAAAATTTGTCACCCCAAGGAAGGAGGACGGAATATGAAATGCCTTTAGCATCTTTTAAATGCTATTCTCTCTGCTAGGCAATATACATGTAATGACATTGAGTTACCAACTACTTCATGTATCAGTCCTAGCACTTGCCACATTATATTGAAAATATCTGTTTTTAATCTATCTTGCTTACTAGTTGGCAAATTTCTCCATACCAAGACCACCCTTTGAATCTATTCCAAGTGTCTTGAGTATCTGGCATGTAATAGATGCGCAAGTATTTGTGAAATAAAAAGTTATCTCTGCAATTCATTCATTCTATCTCACGTATTCATTACTAATTATGTAGTAATTATTCATTTATACATGTTTTCTCTGCTAAATTCTCTGCCTCTTGCTCAGACTTTGTCTTATCTCCAAAACCTAACCATCTGCCTGGCACAGGGTAGGTTCTCAAGAAGCTTTTATGAAACTGAACTGGTCTTTTTTGGAAGATGGCTCCACCACGTGGAAACCAATAACAAACCTGGTGGGAGGCTAAACTTTCACTTTATTCATGATCCTATAACAATAGAGACCAAAAGAATGTATTTCTTTTATCTTACTGCTTCAAAACAAACCACTTCAAAAGTTACTGACTTAAAACAATGACTGTTTTCTTTTATTTTATGATCCTCTGAGATTCTGTATGTTAACTAGGCAGTTCTCATATTGGTTGAGCCTGTAGTTATCTGAGGGCTCAGTTGAGCTGGAACCACCAAGACGGAGTCACCCATGGCTCAGATGGGCAACAGACAGGAATGCCCAATGGCTTGGGCATCTCACAGCATGGGGCTGGGTTCTGAGAGGGAGTATCCAACAGGAAGAATTCCAAGAAAGAAGAAATGAAAGCTGCCAGTTCTTGTAAAAGCTAGACTCATAATTGCCCAAGTATGACTTGGGCCATATTCTATTGGTTAAACTATCATAGCACACATTCAAGGGTAGAGAAGATAAAGTTCAGTCTCAAAAGGGACCGGTCAAGAATTACAGGCACCTTTAACCACCACAGAATGGGAAGGGTGAAAATGGAAAAAGCAAATGAAGACTACTCTGGTACAACTTCTGTGTGTGAATAATCAGGTTAATCAGACATGACACAGTTGGTTAAATAAAGCCCAAGGCAAATGTTCTGACGCTTTGTGCAGAGTCAGAAACAGAAAACTTAATTTTTCCCCAACTGTCCAATAGGGCTGGGATGCTCTACAAAAAGGATTTATGTTATTTCTTTATGAAGCATTTGACATAACCTAAGTGAAGAGCACAAGTTGGTTGGACATATACCAGCTAACACCCTGAACATATGCTCATTTATTTTAACCAACGCAGACTGGAAAAAAAAAAAAGTGCATAGGAAAATAGTCATGATGTTAGTTTTTTTAAAAAGAGAGTTACAAACCTTGTATTTATAGTATCACCCCAATTATGTTTTTGTTTATACTCAAACAAATTGAGGTGTTGGCATTTAATACAATAGCACATAAAAACTCAAATTTATTATCTTTTGCTGCTTTTAGAAGAAGCTCCCTGTACATCCTTGGGGGATGGGTTTCCAGAAATTAGATGTCAAGACTGGAACCTTCTTAGCTCCTGGAATGTTAAATAGTCTAAGATGGGTGTCAGGGCTTGGGATCTGTCCATCGTAAAGATGGAGCTGTTCAGACGAACCTTAAAATACTGCGATAGAAATGAATGCGAAAGAAAGGCTGGGTATTTCTGAGGTTTAGAGGAGAGCATGGTCTGATCTGGGGATGGACAAGCAACAGTTGGAAGAGTGGAGGGGTCCTCAAGATCATGAGAAAAGGACGAGAAGGTGGCAAATACCTTCAGTGAGTGACTCTAGATGGCAACTTTAAGTGTGTCTGAAGAGCAAGCAGGAATGGTGGGACCTCCAAATGGTGTGTGACAATGGCCCTAAAAGCAGAATATTAAGCTCTGTGGCTCTGGAAGCACAGGAGGTCCCCACGAGGAACAGGGCAGGGGCACTGGGAGGCAGTCTCTAAATAAACGAAAGAACAGAAGGTCTTCCTAATTTCCTGGATCGCAGAAATGCTGTCATTCTGTTCAAGCCTGAGAAAGGGGGGAGCAGGCGCTGAAAATAACAAAGATTGGACTTCAACCATAATAGACAAGAACAGAGTCAGATGAAATTTGATTGTACCCAGTATTAAGAAATGTGAGATACTTTTATCTTAAGAGTAGTTTAGACCTTTCTCTCTCTCATACACACACACACAGACACACACGACACACATACACACACACACAAAGGCATGCATACACATACATATACACAAAGGATAGAAGAAAACATAACTATTAACAATGTTATTTATATGCTAGTAAATTATGGCTGACATTGTTTAATTTTTCAGGGGGTTTTTTGTATTTTTTTTTTTGCAGTGAATATACGTTAACTTCAAAACTGCAAAAACATAAGGAAAAAATAGAACCTAATTAGATGACAAGCAAAAACCCAAAGTATATCTTATTCCCCAGCAGTACCTCTTGATCTGTAATCAGGCACATGGCTCCAAGCAAAATTCAATGAGTTTACACGGTCAAAAATAGAGCAAGAAGACCATAGCCAAAATAGTTCTCCTAAGCAGAGAACTAGTTGCCCAGTGTTTACAAATCCTGGCATAAACAGTGTAACAGCTCTTATTTTAGCATGCTTGCTATCTGTTTTCACTACTTTCAAAAGATGGAAGATTACTCTGAAGCAGACTCTAGAAATGTCTTTACTTGTATTTCAGTGAAATTAAGCTTTCTATGAAATAGAAAACAAATAAAACATTTGGAAAAAGTATCCATTTTACATTTACATCTCTGGAAGAGGTGAGTTCTACAGTGAGGTGAAAGGGAGAAGGCAGCAGAAGGGAGTGAGAATAGGTCAAGATATTGTTTTCAAAAAAATAACAAAAGGAAGAAAGAGAAAGAGGAGGAAAATAATAACTTATTGAGTAACAACTATAGTTTGGTGCTTTATATGCACTAAATTGGCTGGAATCTTTTTTTTTTTTTTTTTTTGCAGTATGCGGGCCTCTCACTGTTGTGGCCTCTCCCGTTGCGGAGCACAGGCTCCGGACGTGCAGGCTCAGCGGCCATGGCTCACGGGCCCAGCCGCTCCACAGCATGTGGGATCCTCCCGGACCGTGGCACGAACCCGTGTCCCCTGCATCGGCAGGCGGACTCTCAACCACTGCGCCACCAGGGAAGCCCGGCTGGAATCTTTTTAGGTGCTGTTGAAGTGACGTGAGCATCTTTTACCACAGTGATATTTCCAGCCCATAATATGGACCAAAAAAACCATAAATTTCTTTCTCTTAGACTCTATCAGCAAAAAAGATGAAACAGTGTAGAGGAAATATGTACTCTCTTTCATCAAGCAGTTGAAGGTTGAGGGCAAGGATGGCAAAGGGATTGGGACCAAGGCAGAAAAATATGACTGAGTGACTTCTGAGTTTATCAGCTGGATTTTTAAAGTATTGTATCAGAGCAGCTTAACCATGGAAAAAACCACTGAATTAGTCAGGTTTCTACAGAGAAACAAAATCGATAGGATGTCTCGAGAGAGAGATGTATTTTAAGAAATTGGTTCACATGATTAGATGAGCTGACAAGTTCAAAGTCTGCAGAGCAGGTTGGCAGGTTGGAGACTCACGAAGAGTTGATGTTGCAGCAAGAGTCCAAAGTCAGTCTCAAGGCTGAAGTCCTTCTTCCTCGGGAGACCTGAGTCTTTTCTTTTAAGGCCTTCAGCTGATTGCACGAGGCCCACCCACATTATGGAGGGTCATCTGCTTTACTCCATGTCTACTAATTTAAAGGTTAATCACATCTAAAAACTACCTTCACAGCAAGATCCAGACGGATGTTTGGCTATCACAGCCTAGTCAAGTTGACACATAAAATTAACCATCACAAAAACTAAACACTCAAAGGCAGAGAGAGCCCAAGAGAAAATAAAAGATGACTCAATTAGATAATGAAGTGGTCTATAATGAATATAATTTTGTCTAAGCATACTAAGTTCTAAGTTGGAACCCCAGTTTGAATGTAGCTATTCCATAGTGGGTGGAAGCTGAGCTTCCTGTTAAAAAGAAAGGAATCAGATTCCATCTGTTTTCTGATCAGGTGAACGTTTTAAAGTATCTTTTCTCTGAGTCAGCTTTCACTATGACATTCTGCTTTTCAGAAAAGACCATTAATTCCTGTGGTTACATTGTTACTGTGATAAATTTAAATTATACCTGGGTCTCAACCAAGACCCTCATCACTTGGGCACCACACTTAACCTTATTTTCTTCCATTCTCCAACTGCAACTTTGGTTGCAAATCAACAAGTCCCTTTGTTGTTGCACAGACTCTCTCTACTATTCACACTTTGCAGTCATATTTATTTTCTTCTCATCTACAGACTTCCCTTTTTTTCCCCTGCCTATTCAGCAAGTGTACCAATCCTTCACAGATCGAAGTAAGCTCTACCCAGTCTGTCATTCAAGTTCATCTATGAATTCTCTGACTATTCTTGCCAATAGTAAGTGCTCAGTAAGTCTCTCTTTACTAAATACTTTATAATATAATAATGTAACATAATATTAATGATACTATTGCAATAAATTCAATTTCATTATTTTTTTCTACGTTTACTGATACAAAAAGAGGAACAATAAATATGTCATCCAAGGAATTGCATTCCTGCCCAGTGAGAACACAAATGATTTATAGTTATAGAATCACAAAATTTTATTTTCAATAAACAAAACATCTACTGAACCCATATGATATGTACAAAGAACTGGGCTACGCTCTTGAGATAAAATGAGAAATGTGATCATAATCTAGTAGGGAAAAAAATAAAACAAAAATCAAATGTATTTTCAATATAACATGATTCCTGTTTAATAGACAGATGAGCAAAATGCTTAGAAACCATCTCATGCAGCTTCCTTATTTCAAAGCTGAAGACATCAAGGCTCAGGAAGAAGAAACAGCTTGTCCACAGTCATATGTATATTCAGGACTGGACTCCAAGCCATTCATTAGTTGATTCAACTAATTACAGTCTATGGAGAGAAAAATGTCTACAGAGAAAAGCGTCACCCAAATAGCACAGCCAATCAGCACAGCTCCAGATTTCACCTGAAAAACATCTCATCAAACTCTCAGGCCAGGGACTTTGTTGTTGTTGTTGTTATTGTAGAGAAATGGCCCAGCCAGGAACAGTAGAGCATTAATCTCACCATTAAGGCCCTCACATTGCTGAGATCTTTACCACCAGCGAGTAGCAAGTATTTTTGTAGTAGAGGTCCATGTCCAGAGAACTGATTCTCCAGTGCATATGCATATACCCTATTAGCCCCACTTGACAAGTGGGAGCTATGCTCATGCCTGCAGTGGAGGCTACAAGTGCCCGGTCGAACAGTCTCTCTTCATGCATAAACATGACTCCTGCTATCACTCATGGGAAAGGGTTCCACAGTGCTGAGGAAAATAGAGCCCACAGTCTTGTGGTAAATCAGTCAAATGTGACATGCTCCGTGTGAAGGGCAGCACCGCCGCTGATGAAACGAGCAAGCCGGTGTACAGTACAATAACGTGCCAAAGCGCTTCGGTGCAGACAGCTGGTTTGAAGCTCCGGGAGACAAAGCAGGACTTAAAACATGAGTCATGAGAGGGAACCCAGGTACAAATGTCCATGCAGAAAACATCGTGGACTGCTCTCATTAACGTGCCCTTCACCTCCCTTCCCTCCTTGCCTTCTCTTGGTCACTCTCCTAGAAGCAAACTTGTGAGTCTGGACAAGGTGTTCTATCATCCTGAGTTGACAACACAGCTTATCTGTGGTCTGGTTGGATGAGACACAGGCCTACGACCAATCTCTGGCTGTGCTTTAACATCGGGACCACAGGACATGCTGTGCCTGACAAATCCGCACAGAACAAGGCTCTCCCCGGATGTTCCCCTGCCCACCTTTCTACCTCCTTCCTACACCACACTGCGATACAGTGGCATCATAAGAAATACACTTTTGATGTCTGTCCCTGGTTCTTGGCACAGAGATCCTAAAACCCTTGGAATTTCTTGAGTGATGGGGTGAGAGAAGCACCTTCTGTTATTCATAATAAGCCCCTTTTAACCATACCTGAGTTTAAGCTAATGAGGTGATTCTTGGAGGATAGGGGGCTGGTTACCAGGGGAACCAACCATGTGATTAGAGGGTTAGAGCTCTCAGCCCCACCTGCCAACATCTGGAGATTTAATGACCAATGGCCAATGATTTAGTCAATTATGCCTACATAACAGAACCTCCGGAAAAACCCCTCAGTGACAGGGTTGTGAGAGCTTCTAGGTTGGTGAACATACCAAGGTCCTGGGAGGGTGGCATGCCTGGATGGGGCATGAAACTTCCATACTTCCATACTTCTCTATACTTTGCCCTGTGTCTCTCTTCCATTGGGTTGTTCCTGAGTTGTATCCTTTATAATAAACCAGTAATAGTAAGTAAAGTGTTTCCCTGAGTTCTGTGAGCCATTCTAGCAAATTATGGAAGCCGAGGAAGGCACCATGGGAGCCCTCAGTTCATAGCTGGTCAAGCAAAAGTACAGGAGGCCTGGGACTTCCCTGGCAGTACAGTGGTTAAGACTCCGTGCTTCCACTACACGGGGCGCGGGATCGATTCCTGATTGGGGAACTAGGAACCCACGTAACGCACGGTGCTGCCAAAAAAATAAACAAAGAAAAAAACAGTGCAGGAGGCCTGGCTTGTTATTGACATCTGAAAGGGGGGGCAGTCTTGTGGGGCTGAGCCCTTAACCTGTGGGGTCTGTGCCAGATCCAGGTCGGTAACGTCAGGACTGAATGAAATTGTAGAACACCTAGTTGGTATCTGTAGAGAACTGAAGAACTGCTTGGTGTAAAAAACACATACACTCAGTAGTAGAAAAATAGTTTTTCCTTTACACATGTGTCTAGGGCCCTCTCACCTCCCTACAAGCCACACCTAAGGTGCACCAGGATCCTCTCTGAACTCCCAGCCCTTTGACATCTGCCCCAGGGCCTAGACTTGGGCCTTGCCTAACCTTGAATCTCCTTTCTCTTTGCCCTACCTTTGTCCTCCTGCCAAGCCTAACTAACAAGATTAGGAAAGGAAATAACCCTGTCTCAGAAAAGATAAATGTACTGCAGCAACGACCACCTGTATAAAAGTATCTTCAGGTAAAAGAACAGGAAATACATTCAAAAGATGCGAAGATGAGGGAAAGGGCAAGTGGAGGGTAAAAGATTGAGTTCTGTGCAGGGGACATTTCAGTTCTGCTTCAGACAATACCACATTAACGCTGCCAGCTTGAGGTCTGCAGACCCTGCACACTTCTGGGAAAGATTTCTTGCAACCAATTCAGAAAAATAGGTTACAAAGGCAATTTGAAAACGACAGTCCTTGAAGACTTTTTAGATTATTTATTTTGTTTTATTCATTCACTCATTCATTAACAAAAGCTATATTTAGAATTCACTATATAGATATTGTGCTAGTCTCTAGGGGCCTAATGTCCGTAGCAGACATCTTTTCCATCCTCCAAGGAGTTTAGAGTCTATAATAGGGCTCAGTACACTTTTTCTGTAAAAGACCAGATAGTAAATATTTTAAGTTTTGCAGGCCATCCTGTTTCTGTTGGAACTTCTCAACTGCCGCTGTAGTGCCAAGGCAGCCATAAATAAATATGTAAATGAGTGTGACTATGCTCCCATAAAGCTTTTTTTATGGACACTGAAATTTGAATTTCGTATAATTTTCACATATCATACAAGATCATTCTTCTTCTGACTTTTCTCAGCCACTGAAAAATGTAGGAACCTTTCTTAGCTCACAGGTCATACACAAACAGGAGGTGGGCCAGATTTGGCCTGTGGGCTCTAGTTTGTCAACCCCTCCCTGGTCTACAGGGAGAGACCCAGGCATCAGAAGATCCCCCTTTTCCCATCAGGACTGACAAGAAGAAAAGAAGCCCATGTAAATTATCAGGTTCAGAGGCAAGCTCTGGGGTTGACTGTGTTATCTATCAACAGAAAGCTACACAGTTGATGGAGGACCCAAAAGTATTTTTCACCAGAAATGGACCCTGCTCTTGGTGGCACTGTTCATCTGTAAAACGAGATTAAAACTTCCTCCCTCTTGGTGTCGGTGCAAGGATGAGAAATAATGCTCCTAAAACACTTACTATGCTGCCAGCCAATAGAATTCCTCTATACTGACTGCTGTAAACGAATCAGCTTTGCTGCTCAGGATACACAGGACATTTGATAGATTGTTCTTCCTTTTTAATCCATATAAAGGTATTTCTTAGTGCCATTATAGTAAAGATTTTTGTGTGGTTGACTGGTGGGTCAATATTTTTAAGTTAGAATTTCATTATTACTATTATTATCACTTTAACATTTACTACCCGTGTTTAATTTTGGCTGTATTATATACTCATTCATCTTCTTTTAAAATTACTTTTAAAAGAAACAGAAAAGTCATACAAATGAGAATTAGTCCTGCCAACAGCTTATGCCTCGAAGAAGAGAAACATAAATAAAGGTCCTGCTTCTCTCCATTCCTTGGAGTGTCCCAACCCTAAAAAGACCTCATGTTCTGGTTTGGGGTAGTATACCTTTGGCCTAAGAACAACCCTTTTGCAATACACTGAATATTTGTGTCTCCCCAAAATTCCTATGTTGAAACCTAATCTCCAATGCGATGGTATTTGAAGGTTGGGGCTCTGGAAGGTGATTAGGTCATGAATTTGGAGCCCTCGTGAGTGAGACTAGTGCCTTTGTAAAAGAGAACTCTCTCCACCCTTATTCCACCATGTGAGGACACAGCAAGAAGATGGCCATCTTGTGAAACAGGAAGCAGACACTAACCAGACATCAAAGCTGCCAGCACGTTGATCTTGGACTTCCCAGCCTCTGGAACTGGGAGAAATACATTTCTGTTGTTTATAAGCTGCCCAGACTGTGACAGTTTATTACAGCAGCCCAAACAGATTAAGATACCTTTTAAATGATGACTATTCCACCCATAAAAGCACAGATTCTGAACTGTTCAGCAATTTCCTCCTTTCCCTCCACCTTCCTCACTGCCAGCCCCCAAAAGGACAATAAATCAGACCTAATTACAGCAGAAGACTATTCCTGAACCTATGAATTCTCCTTACTGAGGACATGAACTTGTCCTTCACGAGGGAAAGTGCCCACCTAAACCCACCCTGCCCAGCATCCGTAACTGTTTAAACCTCAGCGAGCACCTAAAGAATTCTGAAATTAAGTAAAATAAAGTCTGTAGCCTTATTGCTCTTCTTTCATATTTTCAGTAACTTGATAAAACCCTCATACGAATTGGATGAAAGTAGACGGATCCCTAGAATTATAAAATTAGCAGAGTCCTTCATCTGCCAATGCAGTGGACTTATTAACACCAGCGTAGGGTAATATTAACAAAATAGCTGCACCTGGTGGGTAATGGTTGTCCGAAATAATACTTCGGTATTAGCTATGTTAAAATAAAATTAGTGTATTTCACGAACATTTTCCACTTGAACAGGATTTTTTTAAATAGGTCACCTTATCCAGTTACTGGGGAGAATATTTTTTCACTTAATAATTATAAATAACAGGTACTGAACTCCTAATTCATACTTGGCATTATGCTAAGTGCATTACTGTATATAATTCTCACACAGCATCCTGAACTAAGCAGTACTGCTGTTTTTACTTTCTAGATAAGGGAAATTAGGATTGAGAGAGTAGCTTGCCCACAATCCCACAGCTGATCAGTGATGAACCTGGGATTTGAATTTTGGTCTGTCTGACTTAACCACGTATGGGGCTAATGGCTAAACAACACTGTTTCTTATGAGCTGATTCACATGAGCCCCAAAGGGCATGCAGAGTTTTTCTAAAGTTAGATGCTCTATGGGGCTCTTTGATGGTTTAGATATTCAGTCAGTGACAACAGTGCTTGCACTTATTTTTCAGGTTAAAAACTTTTATCCTATACATCCAGAATGCTAGGATCTTCTCTGAGTACTTGTTCCAGCATAAGAAGAAACTGAATTCTATTTTTTAAAAATCATAATGACCTTATTTATAACCTTTCTCACAGTCTACCCCCATAGGTAAGAATTAGGGTCATGTCCATTTCACATCTGTGTGTCTGGTAGCTAAAGCATATGGACTTCTTTTTAGTAAACAATGCAAAGCCTCTCCCCTTAGTCTGGTCTGCTTTAGTCACGACTTCACCTTTGATACTGAAGTTGATTATAATTCTAATATTTGAACTAAAGGAGCAAAAGGAAAACTTTGTCTCTCAATTAAGTTTGGTCATCAGAAAGAAAGTACATCAATCTATTAACCTAGATTTTTAAAAACTGCCTTTTCTGAGTTACAATTTCATGTTATAACTTCAGCATTTATAGTCTATATATACAGGCATACCTCATTTTATCACACTTCACTTTATTGTGCTTCGCAGATATAGCGTTTTTTACAGATTGAAGGTTTGCAGCAACCCTGCATTGAGCAACTTTACTGGTGCCACTTTTCCAATAATACTGTTTTTTAATTAAGGTGTGTACATTATTTTTTAGACATAATGCTGTTGCACTCTTAACAGACTACAGTATAGTGTAAACATAAGTTTTATATGCACTGGAAAACAAAAAAAAATTGTGTGACTAGCTTTATTGCAATACACACTTCATTGTGGTGATTTGGAACTGAACCTGCAATATCTCTGAGGTATGCCTGTACTAGCTTCCACTTTTGGAAGGACTCTGCATCTGTTACAAAATAACTGAATGCATTGTTTATCATGTTACCCAATATCCCTTACATAGAGATCCAAATGATAGATTTCTTCCAAAATTGTAATTGTCTTTCCAAAATAACTTGTAGCCTCCCTAATTACCATTCAATAAATACCATCTAACCCACTGGGTTTTCTCCATTGTTTTTGTGCCAAGCCTATATTGGGTTTTGTCCTTTGTGAAGCACACAGCCAAACTCAGTCTCAACTATGGTAATCAATTAATCATAAGTTCCTGTTAAATGTCTCCTGTTTCTCTACATGATCTTGGGTATATCTGCTTTTTTTCCTTTTTAATGTTTATCTTTACTGTCCAATAGTATTTAGATTCCAGTATCATAAAATATTGCTTATACTACTGGATAAGGGCAGTAGACAACTAGATGATAAGACCCCTGTAGGACACAGGGTCCTGTTCAAAACGTCCATAAGACATTTGGTCCACGCCAAAATGTCCTTGATATTTGGTCCTGTCCAATACCATCTGGCATGGACCACATACGCTCATGGACTTTCTGGAAAGGACCATATTTCAAGGACATTTTGGTGTGGACCAAATGTCTTCTGGACACTTTGGGCAAGACCAAATTTCAAGGATCCTTTGGCATGGACAAAATGTCTTATGGACCAAAAGTCTTATGGACATTTTGAGCAGGACAAAATGTCTGCTAACCAGATAGACGGATGGATAGTTGTACATGTTTTCATAATATAGGTAAATAATATACAGTCCTGGTAGTAGGGTGAAAATGAGATCGAAAAAGAGGACTTGATTCATTAGTAAACACTTATCTTCACAGAAGAACAAAAAGACTCTCCTTCATTGTTAGATGCTGCCTGTTTAAACACTGGCCAGTCATTTGCCAAAAACAAGACGGAAGTATTAGGATGGGTATGTCCAAACTATTACTTCATTGGAAAAGCAGTTCAAAATACATATCACACTGATTAGTCCCCAAAGGAAAACACATTGTAAGGCAGTAAATGGAGAACGAGCAACATTTCTGTTTAGCTGAGAACACTACGGGTGTCCAATAAATAGGAGGTAATGACATTATTAATGTCTATGTGTTGCTCTTTGAATATGAGACTAAATTGTTTCCACATATACAGAGCCTTGTATAAATTATTTAGTCAATTTTCAGACTATACTTGCCAGTCCTTTACCTTTATAGTATCTTGAAATAAAGGCCATATCTTAAAATAAAGAAAAAAGTTCTAGGTCAATATGATACATTTGTCACTGATATAGAAATGAGTTTTAAAATTTGCCCTACCTACAAAGTCAGGTCACTTCTACCAAATGAATGGTGTTGACTATTTAAAATAGTAAAATTTCAACAGGTAGATATCTTCCAGTTGTAGATAATTATGGAAAGCATTAAAGCAGATTTTCTGCTCATTATACTACCTAAAATAAAAAATACAGCATTTGGGGTAACATTAAAATAGCATAGTCAACTCTAAAAATACAAACAAATAAAGAGATACATTGAGGAGCAAGGTCTAAAAGCTAGAATACATTTAAGTATGATGCGGCACTGCCTCCACCCAAGTACTTCTTTTCATTTATTCAATTAAATTTAACAAGCTTCTGTACATAAAGAATTCTTCTGGACATGAAGAACACGGAAGTAAATTAAACAGTCTTTGCCTTCAAGGATTTTGTGAGTCACTGAGCTTTTGTAACCATCCTGGGTACAAATATTCTCTAATTTTAGAGTTAGAAGCCTCTGAATCTATACCTGGCTCCATCCATGCACAGTTTGGATGTTATACGCACAGTTTGAGGTGTTTTATCCATCCTACTTTTTTAGCGTTTTACAAGAGTCTATTCCTGTTCAAGGTAAGAAGCTTTATGCTTATTTCTCCATTTCTATACCTTGTCTCTTCATGGCCAGTTGACAAAAGCCTCCCAGGAAACCTTCCTGACCATAATCTGCACTTCTGAAGTCAGGTGGAAGCATCTCTAGTTACCCAGGAGTGACTCTTCTATACAAGACCCTCTTTGAAGGTCAGTAAAATCACACTGCAGTAAACAATGCCAACATGTTCAACATACTAATAATTGAATGCTTTTGACACTTCAAAGGTTTTTTTTTCTTTATTAGTCATTTTAAGAATTGTTTTAAAACAAATATATAGGGTAATTATCCCATATGCTGCAATGGACAACTTTTGACTTCTTTTGTCATTTCAGGCAACTAAATACACACCTAAGATGCCATTCCTGTATCACAGGTGTGCAAGTTACCATGACAAACAGAAAATTTGTGGATTTCAGAGTTTGAGTAGGATAAGTTTCTACTTTTTTTTCCTGTTGACCAGATTAAGTCCTATTTAAATCATTGTCAGCCACATGTCAAATTATCTCAGAAAGGGTAAAACATAGGGAAAAAATAAGGAAAAAGAAAGACAAGAACTCTCAAAACCCTGTGTCAGCTAAGAGTGTAGTTTAAAATGTGATGGATTCGTTCTATTTCTTAGAACGAATTACTATTCGTTCTGAATTATTATTCGCTCTGAATTATTCAGCAGCAGGCTTGGACACTGGGGAAAATGCACAAATATTGAGTTTTTAAGCTTGGTCTACTTAATGTCACAGGTTCTGTATAATGTGACAGCACTGCAAAATGTACATTGGAAAAATACATGTTCTGTTCAACTTTATTCTCATAAAACCCCATTTCAAATCTTAAAGTGAAGGCAAATTTAGTGCCATTGTCCCTCTAGGCTGCTATCTAAACCTCTGTTACCTTGAGCATGTAATATAAGATTAATTAGTCTGCAGATCATAAAGGTATTCTGAAATCTATTTCAAAAGGGTTACTGCAAGATTTTCAGCTCCAGCAATATGGCCAAATAAGTCTGGAGGTTCTCCCAACACAGACCCTTAGAAACAGTGTGTACAAGATAACCAAAAGTCTTCTGAATGCTTAGCTGAGCTTTTAGGAATCAGAAGTAACCTCTAGAAGCCAGGGAAAAAAAGAACTGAAAATCAAAGTGGTAGGAAATGGGAAAACCCTGTGGAGGGGATTCTATCTTCATCACCTAGGGGCTGGATGTTAGTATCCATGTGATGACTGAAGTTAAGGCCATCCCCCATGTAAAAAGGGGAGTTAGTAAAGAAGTTAGCTCATAAAATGAGGATTTTTGGAGAGGATACAAGCGAGAGAGGACAAGGAGAAAATATCTGCCCATAGGCACAGAGAGAGAACAAAAAAGCAGAAAAGTTATCTGTCTTTGTCTAGATTCTGCTGGAAAAGCAAAACAAACAAAAAGCCCTCCTGAAAATGCAAATCCAGATATACTTTCTTCATTGTCAGATATTACCACATGGTCTAAGAAACTCCAAGCTGAGAATTAATACAAATCTTGGTCATGAACAACTGATAGTCCTTGGGCACCTAGACACTCCCAAAACTCAGACTCAAAAGATTGTCATGGGAAAAATGAGCCCCAGCTAAAAGATGTGATCACAATGAAAATTTCCAAACGTTAAAAAAAAAAAAAATCAATCCAACATATGTAAGACTAAAAAGGGTTATAAGTACCAAAACTTCATATGATAAACCAACAATCAGAAAGTGAATTAAAAATATGTAAAAAAATTAAAGGCGTAACATCCAATTGCCCAAGTTACGTAGGCTAGAAATAAGACACTGAAAAGAAGCCAATTAGAACTCACACAAATGAAAAGTATAATCATTGAAATTAAAGTATAATCATTGATAAGTAAAAGAACAGATTAGAAATAGCTGAGAGAATGTGTAAACTGAAATATGGATCTAAGGAAACTGCACGGAATAAAGGACTGAAAAATCACAAAATCAGAAAATATTAAAAAGTGATGAAGAGACATAATAGGTAAAATGAGGAATTCCAACACACAGCTAATGTAGTTCCCCCCAAAGAAGAATAGAGAAAAGCAATATGCAAGGAGATAACTGTTGGAAATTTTTTTAGAAATGATGAAAAACATAAGTCTTCAGGTTGAAGATGTGTATACAATAACTGTAGAGCAGCATAAATAAATCCACACCCAGACACATTATTGTGAAAGCAAAGAATACCAAAGGAAAAAAAGAAAGAAAGAAAGAAAAACAAATTTAAAAGCCAACAGAAGGAAGAGTAAATTATCTCTAATGGGATAAAAATTAGACAGACAATAGAGGTCACATAACAATGGAACAGTATATTGAAAATATTTACAGAAACTCATTGTCAAAGAGGATCAATCAGGATGTGTGAAGGAGTTAATTAACATCCAGGACAGTGCTCAAAAGCATGCAGTCATCATATAAATCTCCCAGCCTCCCCCGCACCAAGGAAAAGATTTCTCCGAGCATCCTCAGGACTCAGCCCCAGTTCTCTACTGTGGTTATTTTGACTATTTGCAAACTTCACTGATTTTTCTCCCATCTCACTTCTCCGATTTTCTCATGTAAGTTTTCTGGCCTCACTTCCCCAAATAAATTGCTGCACCCAAATCTGAGTCACAGGGTCTGCATTGCAGGAAGTAAGCTGGAAATTAAAAAGACAATGCTGTAAACAACAAACACATGTAATGAGACATAAACTAAAAAGAAAAGAAATGTAGAAGGGTCTATCAGACAAATACTAAACAAAAGACCCATAAATAGAAGGATGGATGGACGGATAGATGGAAGGAAGGATAGACAGAAGGAAGGATAGATGGATGATAGATAGATGGATAGATGGATGGATAGAAAGATAGATAAAGACCACTACAGAAGGATAGGAACAATTCTGAACTGTGTGCTCTCAAAAACATAATCTCAATTACATTATTAAAGAATTCCTAAAATTACAAAGAATCGACAAAATAATAATTATAATAGGAGATTGTAAAAGGATGCCTTTTAGAAATTAATAGACCACACTGGCTAAAAGTTAATAAAAATGAAATAAATTTAGAGCTTAACCATATAAAGACAGATAGAACATACTAGGCCACAAATCAAGTTTCAACAAATACCAAAGTATATGTATTATATCAACTAAGTTCTCTGTGATGCAGTGAAATTGAAATAATAATACAAATATTACTAAGTCTTCTTATATGTTTGGAAATTTGAAAAAGTATCCCTAAATTATTCATGAGTCATAGAAGACATGACAATGGAATTAGAACAAATGTAAAACTGAATGACAATGAGATATATGTAAAGCAGTACTTTGAAGAAAATTATAATCTTCTTAAATTGATTATACTAACATGAAAGGAAACATTTAAATTAATGAAATAATCATCCAACTGGAGAAAATGAACAATGGAATACACTTGGAAAAGATAGAAGAAAGAAAAATATAAAATAAGGCCAAAATATTATAAGAAAAATGAAACATATTAGAATTAGAGCTAATTCTAATAAGGTAGCTGCTAGCTTTGTGTGTCTCTTGAACACTTGAAATGTGACTAGTGTGACTGTGCTATTGAATTTTTTATTTAATTTTAATTAATTTAAATGTAAATTTTTTTTTTTTTGCGGTACACGGGCCTCTCACTGTTGTGGCCTCTCCCGTTGCAGAGCACAGGCTCCAGACACGCAGGCTCAGCGGCTATGTCTCACGGGCCCAGCCGCTCCACAGTTTGTGGGATCTTCCCGGACCGGGGCACGAACCCATGTCCCCTGCATCGGCAGGCAGACTCTCAACCACTGCGCCACCAGGGAAGCCCTAAATGTAAATTTTAAAACTGAAGCAGTATGAAATATTTTTATTAAATATTACTGTTTTGATGGGACTTCATTGTTTTATCAGAACTGCATTTTACTTTAACCATTGAAAGATAATCATCCAATTTGAGATCTCCTTTCAGTATAAAATACATACCAGATTTTGGTGACTTAACATAAAAAGAAGAAAATATCTCATTAATAAATTATATATTGATCACATGTTAAAAATGATAACATTTTTGATAAATTGTATTAAGTAGAATATCTTATTAAAATTAATTTCACTTGAAGCTCTTTCTGCATTTGAATGTGGCTGCCAAAAAGTTTTAAGTTACTTATGTGGTTCACATTACATTTTTACTAAACAATGCTGACTTACAGAGTGTAGCATTATTACTGAGTACAAGGTTAAAATACAAAATTTAATAGCATTTCTATGCAACCAGAAACAAATATAAATAAAATTGCATTATGATTCAATTTGTAATTGCCACAAAATTATTCAAAAACTAGGAGAAAATGTACTGAAAGACATAAAAGTATACCTAGATAAAAGGAAAAATATTCCATATAATTAAAAGCTGCGACATCTTAAAAATTCTCTCTAAATAAATACATAAATTCAAAGCAATTCAATAATATTTTTAAATACTAGACCTGAACATTTGGAAGTAGAAATTTTAAAATAGTATCATTCATATGTAGATATAAATCTAATAAAATATGTGCAGGGTCTGTAGGCTAAAACTATGAAACACTGACGAAAGCAAGCAAGGAACCCTATATAAAATGGAGAGGTATGTCGTGCTCATGTATTGGAAGACTCGATGTTATTTATATGAAAATTTTCCTCTAGTTGATCACAAATTCGACATGATCCACCTCAAAATTCTAGTAGAAATGTTGTGGATATCGACAAGTGAATCTAAAATATATATGGAAATACAAAGGAATTAGAATAGTTGAAACAATTTTGAAAAAGAAAAAGGTGGAGGGTTCACCCTTTGTGATTTCATGAACCACAGTTGTCAGTCTAGTACCAAAATAGAACCACACAAATGTGGCCAATCGATCTTTGTTAGACAAAGGACTTTGGACGTGTCAATGTAGACCCATTCCTGGTTTAAAAAAAAACCAACCACCATTCTGGTGAGTGATGTTGATAATGAGGGGAACTATGCACGTGTGGGAGTGGGGGGGTATACGGGAAATCTCCTTGTTGCAAACATAAAACTACTCTACAAAAATGAAGTCTTTTTCGAAAGTGTGTGGGAAAGGTTCACACCAGTTTCTCAAGAGTGGAGGAAGAGAGAATAAATGAGAGTGAGGGTTTGGGTATATCAGTAGTTCTTGTATCAGAAGAGGGAGAGAGAGAGAGAGAGAGAAGATCTAAACTAAATGTGGCAGATATTAACTATTTAAACTTCAAGATGCATATATTTTCCGTCTGAATTTTTTCCTAATTTTTAAACAATTTCTTTACAGAAATAGAGTGTCTCATAATGTGTTAAAAAATATCAAAATTATAAGAACACCTGTCTTCCCAAATAGCTCCATTAAAGGGCAGCACTCACTTACTTACATGCTTCTGAAAAATAAACTTTATTGCTATTTTATATATATAGCCCTTGTTTAAAGATTGGAGAAAAACACTGAACTTTAAGCATATAGTGAAGAATTTCTCATGAAGGGAAGGGGTTATGGATTGCAGCTAAAGCTGTATCAATAAGGTCTGTCTCTTCAATGTTCTTACATATATTGAATTGTTAGGTATTGTACTTCTTTTCCCAGTAAATATCAGATTAATGTTCTAAGAACGTTTTTTCATTTTGCCCTAAGGGGCAGAGCCTGAGGTTAAGAAATGAGACTAGAACTGGAAACTTAAAAAGAAGTCAAGGTTCTAATTGCCTGCCCTAGCATAGTTGCTCCCACCACTGCCCACTATTTATAACAAGTTGTCAATGCTGCACGCAGGAAATGATATTCAGAAAGATCCTCATGCTTTCTGCACTACCAGCAGGATACCATGCATTATTGAATCCTAGAATTCCTTAAGCTTCTCTTTACAAAAAAAAACCTTTTTCATCTACTTTGACAGTTATATCACTCTTTTTTTCTTCCAGTGTCTTCCTGAAGCTCTTGATAGGAAAGCTTAGGCTTCCTAGACAACTGTTACTCAAAATGAAAAGCTGCGTGGATCCTGTCAGCCTCCATCTTACACTATTTAATTTTCAGACTAGAGTTCACAAAATGGCCATTTCTATAATGCATTCCATGTTGCCAGATAGAGAAGACTGCTGGCACAGTAAATATCCATCTAAGCCTTCTTTCTCATCAACAAAACATGTCATTTGTAGTACCCACCCATCAACAGAACTTCCTCAAGCCTGCCTCATAATTATATTTTATAATCCTCCTTTACACACGAGAGCTCAATTCACTTCCTCCTACAATGCATTAGCATCCTCTTCAAATCCATTAGTGGTATCACAAACTCCACAGCATCATTCCCTCTTCAAAATATTTTATTATTAAGTTACTGTACTGCAAGCTGGGAGTCTATGAATATTTAAGCGAGGCATTGTATGTTTATTACACTCTGCCAAGACAAAAAAAAAAAACAACAACTATTTGCCCTAATATTTTGGCAGTGGTTTAAAAGCTGCTATGTTTTTTTAAATGAGATGTTTGCTCAAGTTGAAAATGATTGCTATAAGTAAAGAATCTATTTGTTTGAAATTCTTGATGATTTAAACCTTACCTGTTTTTCAAACTGCAAATAAAATGTCAATGCTAGTTAGCAGCAGGAGTGGGAACACACAGACTGACTCTAGTGCTTTCAGAAACCTGGAGCATTCCTTAGCACAACTAACTCATTCCAGTTTTGCTGGCTCTATATTCATGTTTTAGCATTTGAAACTGATTAGCCGCACATCTAACTGATGGTTATGGAGACTACTCCATTATTGTTTATAATTTTCTAAGTTATACTGCTCTCTTGAGTTAGCTGGGTGTATTATAGACATCGATAATCCATTATTTTCACCGAAAATAAAATTAATTACATGATTTCATACATTGGATGATATATTACATAGCTGAGATGTAATGGCCAAAAAATGTCTGAAATGTGCATCTACAGAAGAATTGTTAAACAAATATGGTATATCCATGCTGAATATTGTTCTGCAATAAAAAGGAACTGAATACTGATATATTGTATGACACGGATGAAACTTGAAAGCATTGTGCTAAGTGAAAGAAGCCAGTCACAAAAGGCAACATATGAGGTGATTCCATTCATATGAAATGTCCAGAGCAGACAAAACTATAGAGGCAGAAAGTAAATTAATGATTATTTAGGATTGGTGGGGTGGGGATGGGGGGGTTAGGGAACAAAGGGGCAATAACTAAAGAGTACAGGGTTTCTCTTTGTGGTAATGAAAAATATTCTCAAATTGACTGTGAGAATGGTTGCACATATCTGTGACTATACTAAAAGAAACTGAATTGAAGTTTAAATGAGCAAATGGTATCCAGTGTTAATTGTATCTCAATAAAACTGCTTTTAAAAATGAGTTAGAATTACCGGCCTCATTTCTCTTAACAAAAAAGACATTAGGGGCTTCCCTGGTGGCGCAGTGGTTGAGACTCCGCCCGCCGATGCAGGGGACACGGGTTCGTGCCCTGGTCCGGGAGGATACCACATGCCGCAGAGCGGCTGGGCCCGTGAGCCATGGCCGCTGAGCCTGCGTGTCCGGAGCCTGTGCTCCGCAACGGGAGAGGCCACAGAAGTGAGAGGCCCACATACCGCAAAAAAAAAAAAAAAAAAAAAAAAGGACATTAGACAAGCCTCTTAGATACCCTCATCCACCAGAGAGCAGACAGAAGAAGCAAGAACTATAATTCTGCAGCCTGTGGAAGGAAAACCACTTGCACAGAAAGATAGACAAAATGAAAAGGCAGAGGACTTTGTATGAGATGAAGGCACAAGATAAAACCCCAGAAAAACAACTAAATGAAGTGGAGATAGGCAATCTTCCAGAAAAAGAATTCAGAATAATGATAGTGAAGATGATCCAGGACCTCGGAAAAAGAATGGAGGCAAAGACTGAGAGAATGCAAGAAATGTTTAACAAAGACCTAGAAGAATTAAAGAACAAACAAGCAGAGATGAACAATACAATATCTGAAATGAAAACTACACTAGAAGGAATCAATAGCAGAATAACTGAGGCAGAAGAATGGATAAGTGACCTGGAAGGCAGAATGGTGGAATTCACTGCCATGGAACAGAATAAAGAAAAACAAATGAAAAGAAATGAAGACAGCCTAACAGACCTCTGGGACAACATCAAACAACAACATTTGCATTATAGGGGTCGCAGAAGGAGAAGAGAAAGAGAAAGGAACCGAGAAAATATTTGAAGAGATTATAGTCAAAAAGTTCCCTCACATGGGAAAGGAAATAGCCACCCAAGTTCAGGAAGCACAGAGAGTCCCAGGCAGGATAAACCTAGGGAGAAACACACCGAGACATATAGTCATCAAACTGACAAAAATTAAACACAAAGGAAAATTATTGAAAGCTGCAAGGGAAAAACGACAAATAACATTCAAGGGAACTCCCATAAGGTTAACAGTTGATTTCTCCGCAGAAACTCTACAAGCCAGAAGGGACTGGCATGATATATTTAAAGTGATGAAAGGAAAGAACCTAAAACCAAGATTACTATACCCGGCAAATGATCTCATTCAGATTCGATGGAGAAATCAAAAGCTTTATAGACAAGCAAAAGCTAAGAGAATTCAGCACCACCAAACCAGCTCTACAACAAATGCTGAAGGAACTGCTCTAAGTGGGAAACACAAGAGAAGAAAAGGACCCACAAAAACAAACCCATAACAATTAACAAAGTGGTAATAGGAACATACATATAGACAATTACCTTAAACATGAATGGATTAAATGCTCCAACCAAAAGACACAGGATTGCTGAATGGATACAAAAACAAGACCCATATATATGCTGTCTACAAGAGACCCACTTCAGACCTAGGGACACATACAGACTGAAAGTGAGGGGATGGAAAAAGATATTCCATGCAAATGGAAATCAAAACAAAGCTGGAGGAGCAATACTCATATCAGATAAAATAGACTTTAAAATAAAGAATGTTACAAGAGACAAGGAAGGACACTACATAATGATCAAGGGATCATTCCAAGAAGAAGATATAACAATTATAAATATATATGCACCCAACATAGGAGCACCTCAATACATAAGGCAACGGCTAACAGCTATAAAATAGGAAATTGACAGTAATACAGTAATAATGGGGGACTTTGAAACCTCACTTACACCAATGGACAGATCATCCAGACAGAAAATTAATAAGGAAACACAAGCTTTAAATGACACAATAGACCAGATAGATTTAACTGACATATATAGGACATTCCATCCGAAAACAGCAGATTACACTTTCTTCTCAAGTGCACAGGGGACGTTCTCCTGGATAGATCACATCTTGGGTCACAAATCAAGCCTCAGTAAACCTAAGAAAATTGAAATCATTTCAAGCATCTTTTCTGACAGGAATGCTATGAGATTAGAAATGAATTACAGGGAAAAAACCGTAAAAAGCACAAACACATGGAGGCTAAACAATACACTAGTAAATAACCAAGAGATCACTGAAGAAATCAAAGAGGAAATAAAAAAATACCTAGAGACAAATGACAATGAAAACACAATGATCCAAAACCTATGGGATGCAGCAAAAGTGGTTCTAAGAGGGAAGTTTATAGCAATACAAGCCTACCTCAAGAAACAAGAAAAATCTCAAATAAACAATCTAACCTCACACCTAAAGGAACTAGAGAAAGAAGAACAAACAAAACCCAAAGTTAGTAGAAGGAAAGAAATCATAAAGATTAGAGCAGAAATAAATGAAATAGAAACAAAGACAACAATAGTGAAGATCAATAAAACTAAACGCTGGTTCTTTCAGAAGATAAACAAAATTGATAAACCATTAGCCAGACTCATCAAGCAAAAAAGGGAGACAACTCAAACCAATAGAATTAGAAATGAAAAAGGACAAGTAACAAGTGACATTTCAGAAATACAAAGGATCATGAGAGATTACTACAAGCAACTATATGCCAATTATATGGACAAGCTGAAAGAAATGGACAAACTCTTAGAAAAGCACAACCTTCCAAGACTGAACCAGGAAGAAACAGAAAATATAAACAGACCAATCACAAACACTGAAATTGAAACTGTGATTAAAAATCTTCCAACAAACGAAAGTCCAGGACCAGAAGGCTCCACAAGTGAATTCCACCAAACATTTAGAGAAGAGCTAACACCCATCCTTCTCAAATGCTTCCAAAAAACTGCAGAGGAAGGAACACTCCTAAACTCACTCTCTGAGGCCACCATCACCCTGATACCAAAACCAGACAAATATATTACCAAAAAAGAAAACTACAGACCAATATCACTGATGAATATAGATGCAAAAATCCTCAACAAAATACTAGCAAGCAGAATCCAACAACACATTAAAAGGATCACACACCATGATCAAATGGGATTAATCCCAGGGATGCAAGGATTCAATATACACAAATCAATCAATGTGATACACCATATTAACAAATTGAAGAATAAAAACCATATAATCATCTCAATAGATGCCGAAAAAGCTTTTGACAAAATTCAACACCCATTTATGATAAAAACTCTCCAGAAAGTGGGCATCGAGGGAACCTACCTCAACATAATAAAGGTGATATACGACAAACCCACAGCAAACATCATTTTCAATGGTGAAAAACTGAAAGCATTTCCTCTAAGATCAGGAACAAGACACGGATGTGCACTCTTGCCACTATTATTCAAGATAGTTTTGGAATTCCTAGCCATGGCAATCAGAGAAGAAAAAGAAATAAAAGGAATACAAATTGGACAAGAAGAAGTAAAACTGTCACTGTTGCCAGATGACATGATACTATACATAGAGAATCCTAAAGATGCCACCAGAAAACTACTAGAGCTAATCAACGAATTTGGTAAAGTTGCAGGATACAAAATTAATGCACAGAAATCTCTTGCATTCCTATACACTAACAATGAAATATCAGAAAGAGAAATTAAGGAAATAATCCCATTCACCACTGCAACAAAAAGAATACCTAGGAATAAACCTACCTAGGGAGACAAAAGACCTGTACTCTGAAAACTATAAGACACTGATGAAAGAAATCAAAGATGACACAAACAAATGGAGAGATATACCATGTTCTTGGATTGGAAGAATCAATATTGTGAAAATGACTATACTACCCAAAGCAATCTACAGATTCAATGCAATGCCTATCAAATTACCAGTGGCATTTTTTACAGAACTAGAACAAAAAATCTTAAAATTTCTATGGAGACACAAAAGACCCCGAATAGTCAAAGCAGTCTTAAGGGAAAAAAAACAGAGCTGGAGGAATCAGGCTCCCTGACTTCAGACTATACTACAAAGCTACAGTAATCAAGACAATATGGTACGGGCACCAAAACAGAAATATAGATCAATGCAACAGGATAGAAAGCCCAGAGATGAACCCATGCACTTATGGTCACCTTATTTTTGATAAAGGGGGCAAGGATATACAATGGAGAAAAGACAGCCTCTTCAATAAGTGGTGCTGGGAAAACTGGACAGCTACATGTAAGAGAATGAAATTAGAACACTCCTTAACACCATACACAACAATAAACTCAAAATGGATTAGAGGCCTAAATGTAAGACCAGACACTATAAAACTCTTAGAGGAAAACATAGGAAGAACACTCTATGACATAAATCACAGCAAGATCTTTTTTGATCCACCTCCTAGAGTAATGGAAATAAAAACAAAAGTAAACAAATGGGACCTAATGAAACTTAAAAGCTTTTGCAAAGCAAACTACAAACAAGACGAAAGACAACCCTCAGAATGGGAGAAAATATTTGCAAACGAATCAACTGACAAAGGATTAATCTCCAAAATACATAAACAGCACATGCAGCTCAGTATTAGAAAAACAAACAATCCAATTCAAAAATGGGCAGGAGACCTAAATAGACATTTCTCCAAAGATAATATACAGATAATATACAGAAGCACATGCTGCTCAACATCACTAATTATTAGAGAAATGCAAATCAAAACTACAATGAGGTATCACCTCACACCAGTTAGAATGGGTATCATCAGAAAATCTACAAACAACAAATGCTAGAGAGGGTGTGGAGAAAAGGGAACCCTCTTGCACTGTTGGTGGGAATGTAAATTGATACAGTCTATATGGAGAACAGTATGGAGGTTCATTTAAAAACTAAAAATAGAATTACCATATGACCCAGCAATCCCACTACTGGGCATATACCCTGAGAAAATCATAACTCAAAAAGACACATGCACCACAATGTTCATTGCAGCACTATTTACAATAGCCAGGACACGGAAGAAACCTAAATGCCCACTGACAGATGAATAGATAAAGAAGATGTGGTACATATATACAATGGAATATTACTCAGCCATAAAAAGGAAAGAAATTGGGTCATTTGTAGAGATGTGGATGGATCTAGAGTCTGTCATACCGAGTGAAGTAAGTCAGAAAGAGAAAAACAAATATCGTATACTAACGCATACATGTGGAACCTAGAAATATCATACAGATGAACCGGTTTGCAGGGCAGAAATAGAGACACAGATGTGTCTAGAGCAAACGTATGGACACCAAGAGGGGAAAGTGGTGGTGGGGGGGTGCTGGTGGGATGAATTGGGAGATTGGGATTGACATGTATACACTAATATGTATAAAATAGATAACTAATAAGAACGTGCTGTATAAAAAATAAATAAAATAAAATTTTAAAATTCCAAAAAAAATAAAACAGAGAGGGAACAACAACAAAAAAGATGATATAATTTCTTACATCCTCTTGGACACTCATTATCAGCCCCTCAAGCTGATAAATGGAGGTGAGATGGGAGGGGAGTCAGTGTGGCTGACTGGCAAGGAAGGAATGACCCATAGCAGAATCACTTTGGAGTTTTTGAAACTACATAGACCTCTTCTTTCAACAAATGTGCCGTCTCTATTCCTATGCCAGAAGCCACTGCTCTATGGGGAAGTGTAGAATGGTGATGTGATTCCGAGTCACCTACCTAAAAACTGGTTGAAAACAACTGCTCTAAGTAATGGCGTCAACAGGGTGCTCATAAGGACCCACAAGTGTGTTGGTCAACATTGAAGATTTACTTACGGAAATATGGCGACCATGTTTATCATTTAACAAAGATAATCAGGCTTCTTTCTCTTTAGCAATGTTTTACTTTATTCCATACAAGGAAATGTTTACAATAAAGAGAGGGAAAGAATTGTTTTAAGCCAAATAATCGGATACGGTTGGCAGTATTTGTTTTGTGTCAAGCCACATCTGTTGTAAAAGTTTCCAGAGGAAACTGAAATCACTGTATAAAATACATAAATACAAACTTTCTGAAAAACTGTGTATTGTATTTCCTTCCCTCTTTGGATTACTTCTAACAGTTTTACTTCCCTTTGACCATGGAAACTTGATCTGTGTGTCCAGATTACAGCACAGAACAGAAGCAATTTGGGACAAAATCGTTATTCTTTTTCATCTGTTGTTCTCCCTAATTTTCCTTTTATGTTTGCCACTGTCTTTCTTGAAACGATCCTCCCTTTATCTCTTTGATGCTGTACCTGGGTACTGCCGTCTCTTTTTTAAATGATACGTAACCCTTCTTAATATGTGTCGGTCACTGTTGTAAGAGCCTTATATATTTATCCAAGTAATCTTCCCAATCCTATGTACTCTACTTGACGTAGTGCTTTTAATTCCACTTTTAAAGACAAGGAAATTCAAAGACAGAAGTGTAAGTAATCCTTCACTTACACTTTTTCTGCCCCATCTTGATATCTGTAGTATCTGACTCCTTCAAAGAGCGCAGGAAAGGGTAAGTTTTGACTCCGCTGACACCATTGTGACTTGGCATCCCACTCTCTGAGTCAGGCAGGTGGTGAGAAGTCTCTCTTTTGTGGGTCTTTTCATGGGTTCTTAGGAGAACCCATGAAAGTTCTCCCATCACTGGGGAACTTTCACCTCTAGTTCCTTGAAGCTGGGATGTATCGTCTCATTGATTACCATTGTCTCTGCCTCTGAAATGAAGGAATTCAATAGATCCTGTTTGTCTGTCTGTCTCTTCAGAGATAATCTGTTCTTCGACAGAATCTCAGAAGATGCCAAGCTGATATTCTGTCTTGCATTTGGCCCAAATTTAGTCCACAGGAAACACTCACATACATTTATCTCAGCAACACCAGATAATGCAGGCTACATAATACTGAAATCACTTCCCGCTCAACTCGTCCAACAGGAGTTGGTCAGTGTCTTTCACCCCTGTGATGCTTCTTAAGTAGGAGTTAGACCATCCAATGGGTCTCCCCATTGGGGAGATCATAGATCAACTCTCAGAATTGTCTCATTGAAAGTCTTCTTATTAAACTGAATAACTGAACTCCATAGTCTTACATTGAATTGAGGTATGGAAGGAGAACTCACAGAACACAATAAGGTCTCTCCAAAAATTCTCTCTCTCTCCTCATTCTCTCCTTTCTATACCCTTTTATATCCCTTATTTAGGAGAGGGAGTTAAAAGTTCTCTGAATGATTTTTGCCACCTACTTTTAAAATCTTAGTTTAGGGCTTCCCTGGTGGCGCAGTGGTTTAGAGTCCGCCTGCCGATGCAGGGGACATGGGTTCGTGCCCCGGTCCGGGAAGATTCCACATGCCGCGGAGCCGCTGGGCCCGTGAGCCATGGCCGCTGAGCCTGCGCGTCCGGAGTCTGTGCTCCGCAATGGGAGAGGCCACAACAGTGAGAGGCCCGCGTACCGCAAAAAAAAAAAAAAAAAAAAAATCTTGGTTTAATAGCACCTCATTCTGGAATTTGGTATCTGAAACATTGTGTGTGTGTGTGTATTTATATGTAAAGATATATTCATTTGTTCTGATTCCTCTACAGAACTATTACTTCACCAATGGCATCAACCAGGTCTGTTATAGTCACCACAGCATACACAGCATTTATTCCAGTATGTGGCACTTAAAAGGCAGCCATACAATATTTGTACAATGAATGAATGCATGAACACATCTCTTTTATTTATTCATAAAAATATATTAAGATAATTCAGGAAGATCCCCTATTCAGTTCCAATCATGAAGCCATACAGGTCCTCAAAGCAATTACCGTTTGTTCCACAAGAAACTTTTTTCATTTTTGAACCTTTCCTGTAAATGCATCAGTTAAGTAATAAACATTATTTTCAGAGTTCTACAGAGTTCTGCCAAAATGTCAATCATGCCATGACAGAAACAGCTATTTCTTTAAATAAAGCAATTTACAATACAATTGTATACGAAGTGCCAATGAATTCTCAGTTAGCTATACAGAAATATCAGACCACTCTGCTAATGAAATGAAGGAAAACATAATTGACAGTTATCTTATGAGATTTCATTGTAATGCACATGATGTTATAATAAATCTGGTTACTGGAAATTCTGTGGTGTACTATTTAATGTATATTAATTGATTGCCTTGGAGTCAGCTTATGTTGAAATTCCTGAATGGGTACTCTGCATCTGAAGTATATTATAACAGGTCTTTACCAAATCTATTGCATATGATCAGTGGAGAAGGAGCTTTACAAAAACCTCTGTTACCATCTATTACCAATTTGTAACAGATGTTTTGGTAATAAAAATTCCAATTTGAAACAAAAAGATTCTCCATACTAGCCTTTCCGTGGTGCCTATTCTGGATTAGTAATTCCAGATCAAGTAAAGAAAAAGTAACTCAACAAAACAGAACCACCTCAAAATCAAAAAACAAAATGATTTTTCTATGTGAAATTAAATTTGATAATTATGTCATGAGTGAGAATTTATTTAACTTTTTAATATGAGGGTTTTTTTGGTTTGATTTTAAGATGAGGAAAGTAAAAGCACTATTTTTCCTGCTGTTGATGTTTTATCATCAACACCCTAACAAGAGTCATTAACATGAAAGTCCAGTTGTGGTCTTCAGAATGCTTCAGATAGCATCTTCAAAATGTGTGACCATCCAGTGAGGAAACTATGCTTCATTTATAATCTAAAGTGCTCAGAATATCTATAAAGTGAATATTTCATTCAAATTACAAATTCATTTTGAGGACTTTGTAGGAAAATATCCAGATTTTTTAATGAACCTTTTTTAAATTGAATTCTTTGTTTTTTCTTATTGATTTGTAAGGGTTCTTTATTCTCGATACAAGTCCCTTATCAGATGCATGATTAGCAAATATTTTCTCCCATTTTGCAGGTTATCATTTCGCTTTCTGAATAGTGTATTTTGCAAAATAAAACTTTAAAATTTTGATAAAGTCCAATTCATCTTTTTGTTTCTTTTATTGATTGTGCTTTTTGTGGTGTCATATCTAAGAAATAAGCACCTAATCCAAGGTCAAGTTTATAGCAAAAAGTTGTTGAGTTTTAGCTCTTAGGGTTTGAAATTTGAGTTAAATTTTATATATGATGTGAGGGAGGGTCCAACTTTATTCTTCTGCATGTGGATATACAGTTGTCTCACCATGTACCCAGCACCACTTGTTGAAAAGATTATTTTTTTGCCCATTGAATGGTCTTGGCACCTTGTAGAAAATCAATTGACCCTAAATATATTGTTTATTTCTGGACTTTAAAATTATATTCTATTAATACATATGTCTATCTTTATGCCAATACCACACTGTCTTGTTTGCTGTAACTTTCTATTAAGTTTTGAAATCGGGAAGTGTGAGTCCTCCAACTTTGTTCTTCTGATTTTTCAAGACTGTTCTGTTGTTCTGGGCCTTTTGATTTTGCACTTGCGTATACATTTTAGGATCAGTTAATTAATTTCTACAAAAAATGCAGCTGGAATTTTGATAGGGATTGCACTGCATTTGCAGATCCATTTAGGGAGTACTGTCATCTTAACAATATTAAATTTTTCTGTCCATGAACACAGGATGTCTTTCCATTTATTAAGATCCTTTCTTTCCAATATTATGTAGAGTTTGGTATACAAGCGTCTTAGTTCACTCAGGCTGCTATAAAAAAACCCCACAGATTGGAAAGCTTATAAACAATAAAAATTTATTACTCGCAGTTCTGGATGCTGAAATTCCAGGGTCACAATGCCAGCATGACTGCATTCTGAAGGCCCTCTTCCTGGTTCATAGCTGGTGCTTCCTCGCTAAGGGCTCACAGAAGGGGCTAAAGAGCTCTCTATAGCCTCTTTCGTAAGGCACTAATCCCATTCAAGAGAGTTCCACCCTCATGACAACTCCCAAAGGCCCCACCTTCTAATACCATCCTGTTGGGCATTAGGATTTCAATATTTGAATTGTGGGAGGACACAAACATTCAGATCACAGGAACAAGTTTTACAAGTCTTTCATAAAATTTATTCCTAAGTATTTTATTCTGTTTTGATGCTAAATGGAATTTATATTTATACGTATATATAATAGAGACTCTAAAGACTCACCAGAAAACTGTTAGAACTAATAAAGTCAGTACCTTCACAGGATCCAAAATCAATACACAAAGATCACTTGTGCTTCTATACACTAACAATGAATTATCAAGAGGAGAAATTAAGAAAAAAATACTGTATAGAATAGCATCAAATAATACATGTGAATAAATTTAACCAAGGCCATAAAAGATCTATACACTGGAAACTATGATACACTGATGAAGGGAATTTAAAAAGACACAAAGAGATGGAACCTATTCCATGTTCATCAGTTGGAAGACACAAATAAAAGGAAAGATATTCCACGCTTACGGATTGGAAGACATAAATAAATTGAAAGATATTTCATCCTTGCATTTAATAATATTAAAATGTCCATACTACCTATAGCAATCTACAGATTCAACACAATCCCTATCCAAATTCCAATGGCATTTTTCACAGAAATAGAAAAAGCAATCCTAAAATTTGTATGAAATCACAAAAGACCCCGAATAGCCACAGCAATCTTGAGCAAAAAGAACAAAGCTGAATTTCAAAGTGTAATATACTTCCTGATTTCAAAGTGTATTATAAAGCAACAGTAATTAAAACACTATGGGATTGGCATAAAAATCGACACATACATCAATGGAACAGAATAGAGAGCCCAGAAATAAACCTGTGCATATATAGTCAATTTTTGATAAAAAGTGCCAAGATTACAATGGATAAAGGTTAGTCTCTTCAATAAACAGCATTGAGAAAATTGATTTGCCATACGCAAAACAATGAAAGTAGACCTGTATCTAACACCATACATAAAAATCAACTCAAAATGGATTAAACACTTGAATAAAAGACCGGAAACCATAAAATTCCTTAAGAAAACATAGGGGGTTAGCTCCTTAACCTTGATCTCAGCAACGATTTTTTGGATTTGACACCAAATGCAAAGGCAACAAAAGCAAAAATAAGTGGGACTACATCAAACTAAAAAACTTCTGCTCAGCAAAGGAAACCATTAATAAAATGAAAAAGCAACCTATGGAATGGGAGAAAATATTTGCACACTATATATGTGATAGGAGGCTAACATACAAAATATGCAAGGAACTAAAACAACTCAATAGCAAGAAAAACAAATAACCCAATTAAAAAATGAGAAAAGGACCTGAATAGACTTTTTTCCAAAGAAGAGATACAAATGGTCAACAGGTACATGAAAAGGGGCTCAACATCACTTATCATCAGAGAAGTTCAAATCAAAAGCCCAATGGATATCACCTCACATCTGTTAGGATGGCTGTTGTAAAACAAACAAACAAATAAGAGATAACAAATGCTGGTGAGGATGTGGATAAAGGGAACCCTTGTACACTTTTGGCATGGAATGTAAACCGGTACAACCACTATGGAAAACACTATGCAGGTTCCTCAAAAATTTTTAAATAGAACTAACATATAATCCAGGACCCCCACTTCTAGATGTTTGGGTTTCTAAAGGAAATAAAACCATTATCTTGAAGTAATATCTGTACTCTCAGTTTCATTGCAGCATTATTCACAATAGTCAAGGTATAGAAACAACTTAAGTGTCCATCAACAGATGAATGTTTTTAAATGTCTCTATGTAAACTGTTTTATTCATATTTTATTTTTAAACATGTTTCTTCATGTGAACTGACTGGAGAATTGGTAATTCAGACAAAAGCACAATCAGGAAACAAGGAGTTTCGTTCTGTTTTTGTTTTTAAATTTTTGAATTTTACTTATTTTTTTATACAGCAGGTTCTTATTAGTCATCAATTTTATACACATCAGTGTATACATGTCAATCCCAATCGCCCATTTCATCACACCACCACCCCCACACACACACACACCCGCCGCTTTCCCCCCTTGGTGTCCATACGTTTGTTCTCTACATCTGTGTCTCAATTTCTGCCCTGCAAACCGGTTCATCTATACCATTTTTCTAGGTTCCACATATATGCGTTAATATACAATATTTGTTTTTCTCTTTCTGACTTACTTCACTCTGTAGGACAGTCTCTAGACCCATCCACGTCTCCACAAACGACCCAATTTTGTTCCTTTTTATGGCTGAGTAATATTCCATTGTATATATGTACCACATCTTCTTTACCTATTCATCTGTCGATGGGCATTTAGGTTGCAGGAAGCAAGGAGTTTTTATGTCACACACACTGTGGACAGATACATGCTACATCTTAAAAGCTTCACTTATTTTAGCCAATATTATATAAGTTTAATTAAATTCTGTTTGTTAGTGTTTTTTAAAAAAGTATTTCACAGGCCAAGTAAGATCAGTGTTAGAATTAGAACACAGATATTCTGCTTCCTAGTCTGGGACCCTTCCCACTTTACCACATGGTTTTCAATGCAGTATAATGCTAACAATACACAAATTGGAGCATTTCATAAGTTAGAAAGATTGTGTCAGATGACCAGGGTTCAAGATAGAGACTATCCTTTGGATGGGTCCCTTATCCTCCCTGAAGCTCAGTTTCCTCATCTTAAAGTATTCCACACCTCATATTCTCATTATTTTTGTAGAATCAACTGAGTTAACACATACAGGGCTTAGCCCAATTCTTGGGAATACTATTACTAGTTATATGATAACCCCTTAACCTGACTAACAGAGCAACAGGGGCAGAAATAATTATTGGTACAATGATGTGCTCTAAAACAACAAAACTTGTTCTATTTTCTGAAATTTTCATTCTAAATGAATTTAAATATATCTATTTTTCATATCTCAAGGAATTTTATAATATGCTGTTAATATTTTGCATTTTGAACAAATTCAAACTAGAATACTTAAGAATTTAACTCAAATGAACATTAGTGTTGCCACTTTCATTGGGATGGTATAAAAAGTTATGATGTTGCTAAAGACTCAGATAGCTTCCTGTCAGTGCTAATAATGCTTGAATTTCATCAGCTGTTGGAACAATTTAAAAATCCTTTCAGCATTTCCTCACAAACCACACCTCCTCCCAAATAATTCCTCTTGATCATTCCAAGGCATGTCTTTAGTCTGCTGACTTCACTAACTCATCAGATTGAAAAGGACAAACAAGGAGAGAGTGTTGACCCCTCTCCCAATCACATACCAAGTGTTCTATAAGAATGCAGAGCTTCTGTGTTCTCCAAAAAGAAGTAAGAAAGTTTACTTAGGAGAAATAATTCCCAAGCCTCTGGGTATGAGACATCCCAGTGGGTCTCCAATTATTACAGAGAAAATTAAGCTTTATTTCATTTAATTTTTTCTAAATCCCTCACTAAAAGTTTTAAGGTAGATAGAGTATATGCTATATAACAGGGTTGTGTTGGGGAGATGGTCAATAAGGAGCATATTATACAAATATTGATGAAGTCATCACTTCAAAATCATATTAAAAATCAAGCCTTGAAACAATGCAGTTCTGAATTTTAGTAATTAACTGTGATGAAAGTATAAAAATCAGACATCTCTGTAGTAAATTTTATATCTCCTCTAAAAATTCCCTATCATCCACTATGACAGATCAGAAGAGATTTGGAATAGTGTATACAGCACATTAAATATAACAGTTGTCTGACTTCAAATAAAAATACTTTTAGATTCAAAATAATTCAACAATAACCTTTCAAATGTCATTGATCATTAAATCCATCAAAGTCACAGTTCAAGACTGAAATTTTTATCACTCTGTAGTAAAACTAGTCTAAAGAAACTAAAGTTAAAAGGACAATTAAAGTAGTTCAATTCTCTCTGGGGAATGTATAAATGTAGGTCAATACATTCCAGTGGTCAAAAGGAGGTTAATGCCAGCTCTAGACTTATTCAATAAGGTGCATGCGAGGTTATAATGATTTCGATAGCATGGCAATAATTCCTGGACATCTCCCAACCTTACCATTTTCCCAAACCTTGAGAAAGTTTTCTGATTCTTCCCATATATGCCACTTTTACAAAGGAGCAGAGCCTTTGAAAGAAAAACATTTTTGGCTCTGTTAATGCTAGTGTATTCTTCCAGCCCATTATTCGGTGTTCAGGACTGGACAGGCAATTACATGCAAATTTGTTGGGAGCTAGGAGGTTCATTTACTACATTCAGCCCCATAGAGGAAGATCAATAGAAGTGCAAAACCTAATCCTAGATGAAAGCACCATGATCAGGTAATGGTTATAGAGTTAAGGCCCTCAGAAGAATGTTGGGAATCAAAAGGGCATGCTAGAGAAAAGCATTATGCATAGTGCTTTTTTGAACCATATGGGAAAGACAACAGACACAGTGAACCAAAGAGTTGGAACACAAGAAGGTAGACATGCAGTTCAACACAAATTGTTAGGGTTTTTCAAAAGATATGAATGAGGATTGGACCAATTAAAAATGGCTGCCTTGAAAACCTTTTGTTGGCTTTTTAAAGAATAATGGTGTGCAAACCATTGCTCAAACTTAAACCATGCAAGTCATGCTTGCATTTAACTCTTAAGAAAAAGACAAACTCTTCACTGCTAGTTTTCCTGTCTTTTAATTTTTGTGGGGGTTTTTTTCTGAGGTTTTACCCTACCCAAGGCCACATACCCTGTTGACATTTAGTAAAAGTTATTGAATATTTCTTAATAAAAATTTAGAAGAATGTACATGCTAACAGTTATTGTTGATTTCATAGAAAAAAGATAATGAGAATGAAGAGGGTGGGAACTAGTACATGTTGTAGAGGCTGGTGGTTATTCTGATTGGCTGTTAAGTAATTTGAATATCACCACAAGTCATGAATGGGTATGCAGCCTACATTATAAAGGGAAAAGAAAAGTTCTTAAAACATAATTAGTCCTTATCAATGCGGACTATCAATGTCTTCAGAACGTACTGAGAGGATTCTTGACCTGGTGTGCAGTGGATTTTCAGAGGATCCTTGGATGGTTTACCAAGTTCCCATGCATCTGCTAAAACTGCACGTAAATTTTTATGTGCATGTACCCTGTTGCCATTTACTGGAAAAAGAAGGCTTTAAGAAGATTATTAAAGAGTTTCTGAAACAGGAAAAAAAAACTAAAACTTTTAATAAATAAGAAAATTGGCCAGCAGTTTTTC
This sequence comes from Grampus griseus, assembly GCF_964374135.1. Lineage (NCBI taxonomy): Eukaryota > Metazoa > Chordata > Mammalia > Artiodactyla > Delphinidae > Grampus > Grampus griseus. The sequence goes on from NC_139004.1 coordinate 15,162,550, forward strand.
TCTGTGTTAGTTTAGATCTTCTAAGAAGTTGATGCAAAGCAGGATTAAGCATGCAAGGATTTTATTAGGGGAAACGCCTGTGAGAGAAAATGGGGTAAGATTCAGGGAAGATGGGGAGAGCCATCAGACCAGGATACAAGTTTGACCCCAAAAGAAGGACAGAGAGAAAAGCATCCTAGACTGTCCTGTGGCCAAGGAAGGTTGGGCAAGCCTGGAGGGGTATTCTTGAACCAAAGTTGGTCATCAGTAGAGTTCCACATCACACAGGAATAAGGCTGCCTTGTCTCTGTGCCACACTCAGTCTAGCAGAAGCCAGTGGGAAGGGTGGTCTCAGCACAAACATAGCAATGGATTTCACAGCCCAGCAGCTAGGGCATTCGTCAGTTTTGTCTGTTCTAATTGAAGGTCTTCAAGGCACATGCTCATGGCTGCCATTCTTTGAGTCATGTTATCGGTCAAATCTGCTTTTCAACCTGCTGATAATCTTGTTCAGGAAATCAGACTGAATTCTAAGCAGTCTGGAGCTAGTCACTTAATTATAATGTTTCATTGTTCCGTTTGAAACTTATTTAGAGCTCTAATCCTTCAATGCATCCCAAACATAGTCATGTTTATGTTTTCATAGTTTACATTGTTTTTATTCAAAACTAAAAATTAAAATCTTTCTCTTTTTCTACCTAATTGTCTTAGAATTGGTCATTCACAAACGGATAGATAATTCACTATGGGTAAGATAAAGATGCAGTGTAGAATGTGATTAAATATAAGCCAATAGGAGCCACAACCTAGAAACATATACATTATTCCTCAACAGAATTACCTTGGGGAATCACAATGCCATTTCAGAAAACTTGTCATATTACTTTGATACCAATACATATGACACATCAAAATAAAACTTTTCTAGCTATAAGGCTTTGGTAATGCTTTGTCCTAATTCTGATTCTGAAGATTATAGTAACATGCTTAATGCTTATGTTACTGCTACTCAATGGAACCTATCAAAGATAGTTATTTCCATGAGAAAATAAAGTCCTTGCTTAATTCTCCACATTGAAACTTAAAGGGCAGGTATGGGGAGAAGAGAAACATAAACATAATTAAAAATATATAATAAACTAAAAAATATATTTACAGTATACATTGCAAATCCTTAACTTATGAAAACCTTTCACAAATCAACAATAAAACAAATATACCTATTGAAAATTGGTAAAACATCATGAATAGAAATGTACAGAAGAAATACACATAGTTTATAGATGAAAATATCAATGTCATTTATAATGAATGATATACAAATTAATAAGCTGCCATTTTCACTCACATAATTGATAATGCATGAAAATAATAAAATTCACCATTCACAAGGGTATTGGGAAGTGGGTCTCTCATGGAAATAGTTTGCAATTTCTCTCAAAGCCAATATAACACAATATACTAAAGCTTTTTAAAAACATATTTGCTTTTGACCCCGATTCCACTCTTAGAAATGTAGCCTAAGGAAATATTATAGATATGTACATAACACATAACAATATTCAGTAAGTGTATTCACAATTATAGAAATAAAGGATTACTTAAAGATAAAAATCTTTATCTTTATATGGGTGATCAAATGGGATATTATATAGCCATTAAAAATCAATTTTAGAGGGCTTCCCTGGTGGCACAGTGGTTGAGAGTCTGCCTGCCGATGCAGGGAACACGGGTTCGTGCCCCGGTCCAGGAAGATTTCACATGCCGCAGAGCGGCTAGGCCCGTGAGCCATGGCCGTTGAGCCTGGGCGTCCAGAATCTGTGCTCCGCAATGGGAGAGGCCACAACAGTGAGAGGCCCGCGTACCGAAAAAAAAAAAAAAAATTCTGCCATAAAATCAACAGCTCCATACCTATTACTGGAAAAAGCAGATTGCCAGACCATAGACAATTTTTTAATAATTTTTTTTAATAAATGTATTTTATTTTTGGCTGTGTTTGGTTTTCATTGCTGCACCCAGGCTTTCTCTGGTTGCAGCGAGCCAGGGCTACTCTTCGTCGTGGTGCGCAGGCTTCTCATTGCGGTGGCTTCTCTTGTTACGGAGCACGGGCTCTAGGCACGCAGGCTTCAGTAGTTGTGGCACACAGGCTCAGTAGTTGTGGCTTGCGGGCTCTAGAGCGCAGGCTCATTAGTTGTGGCGTACGGGCTTAGTTGCTCCGCAGCACGTGGGATCTTCCCGGACCAGGGCTCAAACCCATGTCCCCTGCACTGGCAGGCAGATTCTTAACCACTGCTCCACCAGGGAAGCACCCTGGACCATAGACATTTTGACAATGCACCCGCACGTATTTCCCTTAAGTTTAAACATGTGGCAGAAATATTACTGAAATGTTTCAGTCTCAGACAAATGCCAGCCTCACTGTATGAAACAGACTACGGAGGATGACCTGCAATAAACTGAGAAAAGAGGGACCAGCAAGACTTGGCAAAGTGCAGAGACAGAGGGACAGCCTTGCCGTCGACAGATCCTAATCACACTCTGGTTCTGCCACCTACTAAGTTTGGGCCACGACAAGTTTCTTTACCTCTCTGGGCTTGAGTGGACTCACTGGTAAGATAAAGATACTACTCACCTCAGAGCACTCTTGAGAAGATTAGGGATGATGTTTATAAAATTCCTCATTCTGGGCTTCCCTGGTGGCGCAGTGGTTGAGAGTCCGCCTGCCGATGCAGGGGACACGGGTTCGTGCCCCGAGCCAGGAAGATCCCACATGCCGCGGAGCGGCTGGGCCCGTGAGCCATGGCCGCTGAGCCTGCGCGTCCGGAGCCTGTGCTCCGCAACGGGAGAGGCCACAGCAGTGAGAGGCACACGTACCACAAAAAAAAAAAAAAAAAAAAAAAAATTCCTCATTCTCCTCATATCTGGAATAGGCTGGGGATTCCTACAGTGCTGGTGGTTTTTGTCATCACCAATGGCTCTCCACATTTATAAGCAGCAGTCAGTCCCACTGAACTCCCAATAGAGCCACAATACTTTAAGAATGACTCAACCCTATCCAGCCAGCCTTAAATTAGGATACACAACACAAACAGTTGTATGACTATTCCATGCCAGGAAGACTAACCTCAAGAGAAAAGCCTCAAACTCTGTTTGCAGCCCTATCAAATCGACTTGGTTTAATTTATCAACCTTTATTTGGAGTTTGATTGGGAATGACACATACCCTGCAAATCTCATCAACACCTGTTGTTCTTCTCATTGTTTTTAGAAGAAAAATCTTCCAATGGCCCACAATGGCCTATATGACCATAATAGTAACCACTGTAATTTATGAAGCAACTAATATGTGCCAGGCCCTTAGATGCTCTAAAAGCATAATTTTATCTCAAAGCCCTGCAGAGTATATACTATTCTCATTAAATACATGGGGAAAGAGTGTCTGAGGAATCAAAAATCTTGCCTTGCCTATGGTTACTTTAGCACTCATTGGTTCCTTAGCAGGGCGTACAAGTCTCTTCACAAATTTGTAAATAGGCCATGTTTTTCTCATGTGTAAAATAAAAAAGTAGCAATATGTGGGGAGGGTGAGGACAGTGGTGAAAGATGACCACTTTTTTTTTTTTTGCAGTACGCAGGCCTCTCACTGTTGTGGCTTCTCCCGCTGCGGAGCACAGGCTCCGGATGTGCAGGCTCAGCAGCCATGGCTCACGGGCCCAGCCGCTCCACGGCATGTGGGATCTTCCCAGACCGGGGCACGAACCCGTGTCCCCTGCATCGGCAGGCGGACTCTCAACCACTGTGCCACCAGGGAAGCCCCTGAAAGATGACCACTTTAAGCTGCATTATTTATGGAAAACTTGATGAAGGTAAAGTGGATCCTTCTATAGAGTATATGTAGAGAAGCAAAAAAAGTAAAATATGCATCTTTTGCATCAGAAAAAAAAAAAAGGTATTTCTAAGCAGTACCAGTGGCCCACTTAAAGGGAGTCAAAGTGAATTTGTAGTGGGCCAGCTCCATCCAACTGGAAAGTACTCAATAAATGGTGTTTGTAATTATAGATCATAATTCTAGAAGGGCTCAAAATTAGGATCCCGACTGTAATACCAAATGTATAAGGAAAGAGAAAAGAGAAAAATGTACCTAAAATGCTGATCTTCTTACCAACTCATAATGAGACTAACAAGAATGCAAAAAACAATAATTTGAAGAATATGTTGATAGACTCACGTAAGTGAATATATCTATAATAGATTCAAATGAAAAAATTTTAACTCCATACTATGTTTCATCAATACAAATATGCATTTTTGATGTTTGGATATAGAGGTTCATCTTAGAGTCAACCGTACCTTAAAATCACTGTCAACCAGGGTGGACTGTTGAGTTAATTGTCTTTGCCTATTGGTGTGCAAAGTTGACTTTTTTCCTGGTGGCTTATCTGCGGAACTGCAGCTTCTTAGTTTGTAGTCAAGAGAACATTTGAGGGCCATTAGAGAAAGGATACGAGCTACTTTTGTTGCCACTAGTCCTCTTGATGTACAGAGTAAAACATTTTGTGGAAAAACATAGATATAAATGAGTCCAAGTGAAAAAATAATTCAGAAGAGTCAAAATCTGAATTTGAAGCTATTTTGGGAATACTGTAATCAATATATGTCACTTCTATTTCCCTTCTTATGAATGTATGATTAACACATCTATCTATATCTGAAAAATTCTAAAGAATTCTTTCAACAAGAATTAAATAAAAATTGTTAATAAGAACACATAGTGTCAGGCTTAGTTAAACAGCATATTTTTTTTCTGTCTTTGTACCTAATGTAATGGTACATCTTACAATGAATGATGTTTTGGAATTGATGAAATAAAGTACTCAGTGAAGAATACCTGTAAATGCTTTCAAAACTCCTTAATCCATACCAAAAGAGAAGAAAAACAACAGTGTTAAGAACAGTGGCCCATTAGATGGTAAACAGAATAATGCAGAAATGGTATCATATAATTATCTATCATTACAGTAGCAGTGGACTGTTCCTTTAGCCCCAAGGTGAGCAAAACAATAATGAATTTACACCAAAGTATCTAAGGTAAGTAAGCAATTCTCTTGTAGCAAATGACCTGCTGCTATGAAGTAAATTAACTCTTCCTGACACCATTTAATAAATCACTTCTTACAGATTGTATCTTGATGTTCTGGGAAGTTAATCTGCCACACAGGAGAATTTTTCTCCTGCAGGGGATTTTATTCCTTTTATTTCACATCGGTCATGTGGAGGCTGAGGAAGTCATCTAGATTACTGTGACACTTTAGAGTTTTGCCATTTAAATGAAATGCATGATGAAGTTCACAACAAAAATGAATTCAGTTCTGTGAGGGAGCTTGGTAGATTTTCTTTCAGGCAACAATTTCAGGGTTTGGTTTTGCTTTTTAGGGAAAAAAAAATTGGTAGGTTTAGGATTTGAAGCTCTTTATTTTTTTACCCTAGTTTTCTGTTGGTTCTCTGTTTTAATGTTACCTCTCCTCTTTCTGTTGCTAAGCAGATGGGACACATTGCTACGTGACATTTTACCCAACCACTTTTATGCAGCTTCAATGGTAATGACCAGAGGTCATGAAAACATAATCACGCACATTGAAAACTGGAGCACTCACCTTTTTGTTCCTGGAAAACTACAGCGAATGTATCCCCAAAAATGTTTTTTAGAATATAATAATAATAACATATTTATTAAATAAGTCTTTCTGTATATCACCCCGTTGGAGATTCACAAAAACCCAGGGCAATGTAAAGGGACAGCATCAGCACCATCACCACCACCCCCAGCAGCAGCAGCAGCAGCAGTAGCATCATATTTCAGGTGAGAAAAGTGAGATTAGGAAAGGTCAGGCCAATGATGGCAATGATGGGAAATGAGTTCTATTCATTTGACTCCCCACTCAGAATATACCAAAGTGCCCTCTGAAGCACAGGAAAGCTGGAAGTTTTACACTTGTAATGAAAGCTAATGTAAAGGTATATTTTTACTTCCCATAGCTCCATAGTCTAACTTTGCAGCTTTCTTACTCAATAAAAAATAATAAGAGTAACAATAATAATAATAATGTTGATAGCTATCAATTATCTAATACTGAGTTCTACTAGGCACCCAAATACATGCTGCCCCTATTCCAGCCTACAGAATACTAAACATTATGAAGAATCACAGGCTCAAAAAGTAAATGACATGCTAAAGGGCATCATTTAGTACGTAGCAGAGCAGAATTAAAACTCATATGTGTCCCACTTCCAAACCTGCACCTCTAACCATTACACTGCATTATCCCAGCTGCTAGCTCTTTCAGATTCTTCAGAAGAAGACTTCTTTTTCATTTGTATTACAGGTTGCTTTTTCATAATTCCAGTTTTAATTAATGTTTTTCATTCTCAAGGTACACACTGAACACAGTGAACCTTAGTTCAAAATGCATTAAGAGGTTTGCATTCAGAAGGCATGGTAAATTAGCTGGGTGATTGAGAACTGAAAAGCAACTATCATACAATGACAATAAAGTGGGTAATTAATTGCTCTGTGATACACAAAACAGAGAAAAGCCAGTGACCACGTGCATAGTGCACTAGAATGAGCACTGCAACAGGGCTCAGAAACTCGGATTTGAGTCCATTTTTTTAAATTGCTTTTTTTTTTTTTTTTTTGCGGTACGCGGGCCTCTCACTGTTGTGGCCTCTCCCGCTGCGGAGCAACAGGCTCCGGACGCGCAGGCTCAGCGGCCATGGCTCACGGGCGCAGCCGCTCTGCGGTATGTGGGATCTTCCCGGACCGGGGCACGAACCCATGTCCCCTGCATTGGCAGGCAGACTCTCAACCACTGCGCCGCCAGGGAAGCCCTAAATTGCTTTTTAAAATATTGAATAGATGCAAAGAACATTTGTAAATATTTGTAGTACAATGAATCACAGTAAAATTCAGACCTATATATTCACCATCCAGATAAAGAAACAGGGCATTACCTTTATCTATGGGGCCCCTGCTTCTCTCCACAAGTAACCGCTCTCCTGACTTTCATGTTTATTGTTCCCTCTGTTTCTTTGTAGTTTTAGCAGGCAATTCACATAAAAAACAATGGATTGCTTCATTGTGCGTATTTTGGAACATGTATTTTCTGGATTTTCATCTGCAGTCTTATGTGACTTGCTTTTTTCACTCAGCGTTACATTTCTGAGATACATTCAAGTTGTTGCTTGTAGTTGAAGTTCATTCTTTTTAATTGTTCTATGTATGTGGACATATTTGTTCTCTGTATGATTATATTACAATGTATTTATTTATGCTAATTTTTAAAAATTGAAGTATAGCTAATTTACAATGTTGTGTTAGTTTCTGGCGTAGAGCAAAGTGATTCAATTTTATAGATATATATGTGTGTGTGTATATATATATTCTTTTTCAGATTCTTTTCCATTATAGCTTATTACAAGATATTGAATACAGTTCCCTGTGCTATACAGTAGGATTTTGTTGTTTACCTATTTTATATATAGTAGGTTGTATCTGCTAATCCCAAACTCCTAATTTATCCCTCCCCAACCCTGTTTCCCCTTTGGTAACCGTAAGTTTGTTTTCTACATCTGTGTCTGTGTCTGTTTTGTAAATAAGTTCATTTGTATCATATTTTAGATTCCACATATAAGTGATATCACATGACATTTGTCTTCCTCTGTCTGACTTACTTCCCTTAGTATGATAATCTCCATCCATGTTTCTTTCATTATATTTTTTATGGTTGCGTAGTATTCCAGTGTGTGTGTGTATATCTCTCCCACATCTTCTTTATCCATTCATCTGTCAATGGACATTTAGATTGCTTCCATGTCTTGGCTATTGTAAATAGCGCTGCTATGAACATAGGGGTGCATGTATCTTTTCGAATTAGCGTTTTCTCCAGATATATGCTCAGGAATGAGATTGCTGGATCATATGGTAACTCTATTCTTAGTTTTTCAAGGAGTTGTTTTTTTTTTTTTACTGTTCTCCATATCTATGTTAATTTTAGTGGGCATTTGCATTGCTTCTAGCTCTTTTGGCTAGTATAAATATTACCACTTTAAAGATTTTTCTATCTTTCTTCTGGTGCAAGAATTTCTCTAGGATATATCTACATACAAGTAGATGTGCCAGCTTATGGGAAATGCATATCGTCAGCTTTACTAGATAATGCCCAATGATGCTCCAAAGTGCCTGGACAAGTGTGTACTCATCCTGCAGTATGTAAAAGTTATGGTGGCTTCATAGACTTACTAACAACTGTTTTTGTTAACCTCCTTTTACCTGTCTGCTGAGTGCCAAATTGTATTTCATTATGGTTTTAATTTGCACTTCCTTAAAACTAAAGAAATTGAGTATCTTTTCATTTGCATATAGACCATTCAAGTTTCTTCTTCCTTGAAGTACCTGTTCAAGTCTTTTTTTTTTTAATAAATTTATTTATTTATGCAAGTCTTTTGTCCATTTCTGTACTAGGTTGCTTTTTTCATTCAGATTTGTAGGTATTCTTTATGTATTCTGAATAACAATCTATTTTTAGCTCTATGTGCTACAAATATCTTCTCTCAGAGGCTTGCATTTTCACATTCTCTGAAAAAAGAAGAAAAGTTCCAAATTTTTCTGAAATCGAATCTAATTTCTAATTTGTACTTTTGCTTCTTTTTAAAGAAATTTGTCCAACACTGAGATCATAAAAATCATCTCTGAAATTGTCTTCTAAAAGTTTCACAGTTTTGCCTTGCACACTGCTCTTCAGTTAGCTTGGAATAGGTATCTGTGTATCTGGGCTCTACTTGGCTTTTGATTTTTCATATAAATTTTAGGATCAGTTTGTAAAGCGTCAGAAGGAAATCATATTATGATTTTTATTGGAATTGCTTTTCATCTATACAGAACTTTTGGTAGAATTTATATCTTTATGATATTAAATCTTGTAGTTCATAAATATCATATAGTCCTTCATTTGTTTATGGCTTTTTCAATGTGTTCCCACAAAGCTTTAATATTTTCTCTGTAAAAGTCATGTATATCTTTTGTAAATTTTTTTCCCTAAATGCTTTATATTTTTGAGGCTATTATAAATTGTATTCTCTTTTTAAAATTTTTCCAATTCCTTTTTCATTAATATATATATATATTGATTTTTGTACATTGATTTCATATCTAGCCACCTTAATTCAAACAATTTGCATAAATATATAAAGTTTACTATATAGACAGTTATATGCAAACAATAACTACCTCTTCCTTCACAATTCATATATTTAAACTATTTATTTATTTATTTTTCTTAACGTACTGGTTAGAAGGTATACTACAATGTAAAAAAAAATAGTAACAGCATGCAAATTTGTCATATTCCAAATATTAAAGGGGATAATTGCAATATTTTTTCCATTAAATATGAATTGTTCCACTTAAATGATATGTGTTTCTTGAAGATAAAGTTTATCTACTTTCAGTTTAAGGTATTTTTTAAAAATAAATTTATGTATTTATTTATTTTGGCTGCATTGGGTCTTCTTTGCTGTGCACAGGCTTTCTCTAGTTGCAGCGAGCAGGAGCTACTCTTCATTGTGGTGCGCGGGTTTCTTACTGCAATGGCTTCTATTGTGGCAGAACATGGGCTCTAGGCATGTAGGCTTCAGTAGCTGTAACACGTGGGCTCAGTAGTTGTGGCTCATGGGCTCTAGAGCACAGGCTCAGTAGTTGCGGCGCACGGGCTTCGTTGCTCCGCAGCATGTGGGATCTTCCCGAACCAGGGCTCGAACCCATGTCCCCTGCATTGGCAGACGGATTCTTAACCACTGTGCCATGAGGGAAGCCCCAGTTTCAGTTTTTATAATGGGTAAATTTGAATTTTATTAAAAGCTTTTTTCTCCAGCTATTGAGATGATAATATATTCTTTTATTTAGTAATATAATAAATTAAAGGTTAATTTTTTCCATGTAAAACCAGCCTTGCATTCGTTGTAGCCTGTTTAGTTATGTACTATATTGTTTATAAATTGTGCAATTCATTTTAATAATATTTTGTTTAGAAGATATTCAACCTTATGAGCAGGATAAGAGTTTTTCTATTCCCTAGATTAATTTGTATGAAATTGGACTAATTTATTCCTTGAATGTAACATAAACCTCACTGACAACAACATCTGGATTAATGTTTTATTTTATTTTTTGGTGTTTCATTTTTGTGTGTGTGTGTGTGTAGAAAAGAGATTTTTAGCTGCTGAATCTATTTCTTTAATGATTATACAATTATTATGATTATTCTTATTGTGTTAATTATGGCAAATTATATTTTGAGAATTTTTCCAATTCTAATAACACTGCAACACTGACATAATGTCATTCATTTTTTTTTAATGTATGCAGACATTACTGCAATGGCCTCTTTTCTTCCTATATTATTACTTTGGGTTCTCCTTTTTCCTTGACCAATTTGACCAGTGGATTCTTTCAAAAAAGAAACTTTTGGCTTTGTGGATTCTATTATGCTTTTGTTTTCCTCTTTATTATAATTGTCATTTGATCCACATTTTTAGGATATATTCTGTAGTTGCTTCCTTGTTTCTCACAGTGTAATAAGTTAAAATCTCAGCTCATTAATGTTCTTATTTTCTTTTCCAATGTAAGCATTTAAAACTAAACTTTAAGTATCAATTTTGCTATATCCATAAATTATGATACAGAGTATTTTTGCCTTTGTTCTGTTTTCAATATTCTCTAATTTTGTTATAATTTCTTATTTGGCCCATGCTTTATTTATAAATAATGTTTCTTGTTCTTCAAATGTCTCTTGCTTTGTCGGTTGTACTTCGTTCTTAATTTATAACTCAGTTGTTTTCTTTTTAACATCTTTATTGGAGTATAATTACTTTATAACGGTGTTAGTTTCTGCTGTATAACAAAGTGAATCAGCTATACATATACATATATCCCCAAATCTCCTCCCTCTTGTGTCTCCCTCCCACCCTCCCTGTCCCACCCCTCTAGGTGGGCACAAAGCACCGAGTTCATCTTTCTGTGCTATGTGGCTGCTTCCCACTAGCTATCTATTTTACATTTGGTAGTGTATATAGGTCCATGCCACTCTCTCACTTCATCCCAGCTCACCCTTCCCCCTCCCTGTGTCCTCAAGTCCATTCTCTACGTCTGCATCTTTGTCCTGTCCTGCCCCTAGGTTCTTCAGAAACATTTTTTGGTTTTTTTAGATTCCATAAATATATGTTAGCATACAGTATTTGTTTTTCTCTTTCTGACTTACTTCACCGTGTATGACAGTCTCTAGGTCCATCCACCTCACTACAAATAACTCAATTCGTTTCTTTTTATGGCTGAATAATGTTCCATTGTATATATGTGTCACATCTTCTTTATCCATTCATTTGTCAATGGACACTTAGGTTGCTTCCATGTCCTGGCTATTGTAAATAGAGCTGCAATGGACATTGTGGTACATGACTCTTTTTGAATTATGGTTTTCTCAGGGTATATGCTCAGTAGTGGGATTGCTGGGTCATATGGTAGCTCTATTTGTAGTTTTTTAAGGAACCTCCATACTGTTCTCCATAGTGGCTGTATCAATTTACATTCCCACCAACAGTGCAAAAGAGTTCCATTTTCTCCACACCCTCCCCAGCATTTATTGTTTGTAGATATTTTGATGATGGCCATTCTGACCGGTGTGAGGTGATACCTCATCGTAGATTTCATTTGAGCTTCTCTAGTGATTAGTGATGTTGAGCATCCTTTCATGTGACTGTTGGCAATCTGCATATCTTCTTTGGAGAAATGTCTATTTAGGTCTTCTGCCGAGTTTTGGATTGGGTTGTTTATTTTTTGATATTGAGCTGCATGAGCTGCTTGTAAATTTTGGAGATTAATCCTTTGTCAGCTGCTTCATTTGCAAAAATTTTCTCCCATTCTGAGGGTTGTCTTTTCATCTTGTTTATGGTACAAAAGTTTTTATGTTTCATTAGGTCCCATTTGTTTATTTTTATTTTTATTTCCATTTCTCTAGGAGGTGGGTAAAAAAGGATCTTACTGTCATTTATGTCATAGAGTGTTCTGCCTATGTTTTCCTCTAAGAGTTTTATAGTGTCTGGCCTTATATTTAGGTCTTCAATCTATTTTGACTTTATTTTTGTGTATGGTGTTAGGGAGTGTTCTAATTTCATTCTTTTACATGTAGCTGTCCAGTTTTTCCAGCACCACTTATTGAAGAGGCTGTCTTTTCTCTATTGTATATTCTTGCCTCCTTTATCGAAAATAAGGTGACCATACGTGCTTGGGTTTATCTCTGGGCTTTCTATCCCGTTCCATTGATCTACATTTCTATTTTTGTGCCAGTACCATACTGTCTTGATTACTGTAGCTTTGTAATATAGTCTGAAGTCAGGGAGTCTGATTCCTCCAGCTCTGTTTTTTTCCCTCAAGACTGCTTTGGCTATTTGGGGTCTTTTGTGTTTCCATACAAATTGTGAAATTTTTTGTTCTACCTCTGTGAAAAATGCCATTGGTAGTTTGATAGGGATTGCATTCAATCTGTAGATTGCTTTGGGTAGTAGAGTCATTTTCACAATGTTGATTCTTCCAATCCAAGAACATGGTATATCTCTCCATCACTTTGTATCATCTTTACTTTCTTTCATCTGTATCTTATAGTTTTCTGCATACAGATCTTTGGTCTCCTTAGGTAGGTTTATTCCTAGGTTTTTTGTTGCAGTGGTAAATGGGAGTGTTTCCTTAATTCCTCTTTCAGATGTTTCACCATTAGTGTATAGGAATGCCACAGATTTCTGTGCATTAATTTTGTATCCTGCTACTTTCCCAATTCATTGATTAGCTCTAGTAGTTTTCTGGTAGCATCTTTAGGATTCTCTATGTAGAGTATCATGTCATCTGCAAACAGTGACAGTTTTACTTCCTCTTTTCCAATTTGTATTCCTTTTATTTCTTTTTCTTCTCTTATTGCCATGGCTAGGACTTCCAAAACTATGTTGAATAATAGTGTGAGAATGGGCAACCTCGTCTTTTTCCTGTCTTAGTGGAAATGGTTTCAGTTTTTCATTATTGAGAATGATGTTGGCTGTGGGTTTGTCATATATGGCCTTTATTATGTTGAGGTAAGTTCCCTCTATGCCTACTTTCTGGAGAGTTTTAATCATAAATCGGTGTTGAATTTTGTCAAAAGCTTTTTCTGCATCTATTGAGACGATCATATGGTTTTTCTCCTTCAATTTGTAAATATGGTTTATCACATTGATTGATTTGCATATATTGAAGAATACTTGCATTCCTGGGATAAACGCCACTTGATAATGGCGTATGATCCTTTTAATGTGCTGTTGGATTCTGCTTGCTAGTATTCTGTTGAGGATTTTTGCATCTACATTCATCAGTGATATTAGCCTGTAGTTTTCTTTCTTTGTGACATCTTTGTCTGGCTCTGTCTGGTATCAGGGTGATGGTGGCCTTGTAAAATGAGTTTGGGAGTGTGTCTCCCTCTGCTATATTTTGGAGGAGTTTGAGAAGGATAGGTGTTAGCTCTTCTCTAAATGTTTGATAGAATTCACCTGTGAAGCCATGTGGTCCTGGGCTTTTGTTTGTTGGAAGATTTTTAATCACAGTTTCAATTTCAGTGCTTGTGATTGGTCTGTTTATATTTTCTGTTTCTTCCTGGTTCAGTCTCGGAAGGTCGTGCTTTTCTAAGAGTTTGTCCATTTCTTTCAGGTTTTCCATTTAATTGGCATATAGTTGCTTGTAGTAATCTCTCATGATCCTTTGTATTTCTGAAATGTCACTTGTTACTTCCCTTTTTTCATTTCTAATTCTATTGATATGAGTCTGCTCCCTTTTTTTCTTGATAAGTCTGGCTAATGGTTTATCAATTTTGTTTATCTTCTCAAAGAAACAGCTTTTAGTTATACTGATCTTTGCTATTGTTTCCTTCATTTCTTTTTCATTTATTTCTGATCTGATCTTCATGACTTCTTTCCTTCTGCTAACTTTGGGGTTTTTTTGTTCTTCTTTCTCTGATTGCTTTAGGTATAAGGTTAGGTTGTTTTAGATGTTTCTTGTTTCCTGAGGTAGGATTGTATTGCTATTAACCTCCCTCTTAGAACTGCTTTTGCTGCATCGCATACGGTTTGGTTCTTTCTGTTTTCACTGTCATTAGTTTCTAGGTAGTTTTTGATTTCCTCTTTGATTTCTTCAGTGATCTCTTGGTTATTTAATAGTGTATTGTTTATCCTCCATGTGTTTGTATTGTACAGATTTTTTCCTGTAATTGATATGTAGTCTCCTGGCGTTGTGGTCGAAAATGATACTTGATACGATTTCAATTTTCTTAAATTTACCAAGGCTTGATTTGAGACCCAAGATATGATCTATCCAGGAGAATGTTCCATGAGCACTTGAGAAGAAAGTGTATTCTGTTGTTTTTGGATGGATTGTCCTATAAATATCAATGAAATCCATCTTGTTTAATGTGTCATTTAAAGCTTGTGTTTCCTCATTTATTTTCATTTTGGATGATCTATGCATTGGTTAAAGTTGGGTGTAAAATTCCTCTACTATTATTGTCTTACTGCTGATATCCCCTTTTCTGGCTGTTAGCATTTGCCTTATGTATTGAGGGTCTCCTATGTTGGATGCATAAATATTTACCATTGTTATAGCTTCTTCTTTGATTGATCCCTTGATCATTTAGTGTCCTTCTTTGTCTCTTGTAATAGTCTTTATTTTAAAGTCTATTTTGTCTGATATGAGAATTACTACTCCAGCTTTCTTTTGATTTCCATTTGCATGGAATATCATTTTCCATCCCCTCACGTTCAGTCTGTATGTGTCCCTAGGTCTGAAGTGGGTCTCTTGTAGACAGCATATATATGGGTCTTATTCTGTATCCATTCAGCCAGTCTATGTCTTTTGGTTGGAGCATTTAATGCATTTACATTTAAGGTAGTTATTGATATGTAAGTTCCTAATACCATTTTCAGACATTTGGTGTATGTGCTTGGCTGAGGAGCCAATGGAGCGAAGCTACCATCTGTGGGATTTTGACTGAACACCTCTAAGTCAGAATCCCTCCCAGGTGGAACAATACGGCAGCGCCACGGGAGCCTCAGTTGGCCAGTTACCATTTTCATAACTGTTCTGGGTTTGTTATTATAGGTCTTTTCCTTCTCTTGTGTTTCCTGCCTAGAGAAGTTCCTTTAGCATTAACTAATGCTAAAGCTGGTTTGGTGTAGCTGAACTCTGTTAGCTTTGCTTGTCTGTAAAGGTTTTAATTTCTCCATCAAATCTGAATGAGATCCTTACTGGGTAGCATAATCTTTTTTGTAGGTTTTTCCCTTTCATCACTTTAAATATGTCCTGCCACTCCCTTCTGGCTTGCAGAATTTCTGCTAAAAGATAAGCTGTTAACCTTATGGGGTTTCCCTTGCATGTATTTGTTGCTTTTCCCTTGCTACTTTTAATATTTTTTATTTGTATTTAATTTTTGATAGTTTGATTAATATGTGTCTTGGCGTGTTTCTCCTTGGATTTATCCTGTATGGGACTCTCTGTGCTTCCTGGACTTGATTATTTCCTTTCCCATATTAGGGAAGTTTTCAACTATAATCTCTTCAAATATTTTCTCAGTCCCTTTCTTTTTCTCTTCTTCTTCTGGAACCCCTATAATTCGAATGTTGGTTTATTTAATGTCCCAGAGGTCTCTGAGACTGTCCTCAGTTCTTTTCATTCTTTTTTCTTTATTCTGCTCTGCAGCAGTTATTTGCACTATTTTATCTTCCAGGTCACTTATCCGTTCTTCTGCCTCAGTTATTCTGCTATTGATTCCTTCTAGAGAATTTTTAATTTCATTTACTGTGATGTTCATCATTGTTTGCTTGCTCTTTAGCTCTCCTAGGTCCTTGTTAAACATTTCTTGTATTTTCTCCATTCTATTTGCAAGATTTTGGATTATCTTCACTATCAATACTCTGAATTCTTGTTCAGGAAGACTGCCTATTTCCTCTTCATTTGTTAGGTCTGGTGGGTTTTTATCTTGCTCCTTCATCTGCTGTGTATTTCTCTGTCTTCTCATTTTGCTTAACTTACTGTGCTTGGGCTCTCCTTTTCCCAGGCTGCAAGTTCATAGTTCCCTTTGCTTTTGGTGACTGCCCCCAGTGAGTACGGTTGGTTCAGTGGGTTGTGTAGGCTTCCTGGTGGAGGGGACTGGTGTCTGTGTCTGGTGGATGAGGCTGGATGTTGTCTTTCTGGTGGGCAGGACCTCATCTGGTGGTGTGTTTTGGGGTGTCTGTGAACTCATTATTATTTTAGGCAGCCTCTCTGCTAATGGGTGGGTTTGTGTTCCTGTCTTGCTAGTTGTTTGGCATAGGGTGTCCAGCACTGTAGCTTGCTGGTTGAGTGGAGCTAGGTAGCATTGAGATGGGGATCTCTGGGAGAACTTTCACCATTTGATATTATGTGGGGCCGGTAGGTCTCTGGTGGTCCAATGTCCTGAACTAGGCTCTCCCACCTCAGAGGCTCAGGCCTGACACCCGGTCAGAGCACCAAGACCCTGTCAGCCACAGGGCTCAGAAGTAAAGGGAAAAACAGAAAAAGAAAGAAGGAAGAAAGGAAGAAAGAAAGAAGGGAAGAAGGAAAGAAAAATAAAATAAAGTTATTAAAATAAAATTTTTTTAAATATTATTAAAAATAAAAAAGTAATATAAAAAAAGAAAGAAGAGAGAAACCAAACCAAAAAAAAAATCCACTATGATAACAAGGGCTAAAAACTATACAAAGGAAAAAAAAGCACAGAAGGACAGACAGAACCCTAGGACAAATGGTAAAAACAAAGCTATACAGACAAAATCACACAAAGAAGCATACACATACACACTCACAAAAAGAGAAAAGGGATAAATATATATATATTAAAAAAGGGGGGCGGCTTCCCTGGTGACGCAGTGGTTGATAATCTGCCTGCCAATGCAGGGGACACGGGTTCAAGCCCTGGTCTGGGAAGATCCCACATGCCGCGGAGCAACTAGGCCCGTGAGCCACAATTACTGAGCCTGCGCGTCTGGAGCCTTTGCTCCGCAACAAGAGAGGCCACGATAGTGAGAGGCCCACGCACCGCGATGAAGAGTGGCCCCCGCTCGCCGCAACTGGAGAAAGCCCTCACACAGAACAAAGACCCAACGCAGCCAAAAATAAATAAATTAATTTAAAAAAAAAAAAGGAAGAGAGCAACCAAATCAATAAACAAATCTACCAATAATAATAAGCTATAAATACTAAACTAAGATAAACATAAAACCAGAAACAAATTAGATGCCAAAAGCAAACCCCAATCTACAGTTGCTCCCAAAGTCCACTGCCTCAATTTTGGGATGATTGTTGTCTATTCAGGTATTCCACAGATGCAGGGTACATCAAGTTGATTGTGGAGAGTTAATCCGCTGCTGCTCCTGAGGCTGCTGGGAGAAATTTCCCTTTCTCTTCTTTGTTTGCACAGCTCCTGGGGTTCAGCTTTGGATTTGGCCCCGCCTCTGTGCATAGGTCGCCTGAGGGTGTGTGTTCCCCACCCAGACAGGATGGGGTTAAAGGAGCAGCTGATTAGGGGGCTCTGCCTCAGTCTGCCTGGGGGAAGGGGGAGTACGGAATATGGGGCAAGCCTGCGGCGGCAGAGGCCAGCATGATGTTGCAAGAGCCTGAGGGGCACCATGTGCTCTCCCAGAGAAGTTGTCCCTGGATCACGGGACCCTGGCTGTGGCAGGTTGTACACACCCCCAGGAGCGGAGGTGTGGACAGTGACCTGTACTTGCACACAGGATTCTTGGTGGCTGCCGCAGCAGCCTTAGCATCCCATGCCCGTCTCTGGGGTCTGCGCTGATAGCCACGGCTCGCGCCCGTCTCTGAAGCTCGTTTAGGTGGTGCTCTGAATCCCCTCTCCTCATGCATCCTGAAACAATGGTCTCTTGCCTCTTAGGCAGGCCCAGAGTTTTTCCTGGACTGCCTCCCGTCTAGCTGTGGTGCACTAGCCCCCTTCAGGCTGTGTTCACAAAGCCAACCTCAGTCCTCTCCCTTGGGTCTGACCTCCGAAGCCCGAGCCTCAGCTCCCAGCCCCTGCCCGCCCCGGCAGGTGAGCAGACAAGCCTCTCAGGCTGGTGAGTGCTGGTTGGCACCGATCCTCTTGCGGGAATCTCTCCACTTGGCGCTCCGCACCCCTGTTGCTGTGCACTCCTCCGTGGCTCTGAAGCTTCCCCCCCGACCCACACCCCATCTCCAGCAGTGAAGGGGCTTCCTAGTGTGTGGAAACCTTTCCTCCTTCACAGCTCCCTCCCAGAGGTGCAGGTCCTGTCCCTATTCTTTTGTCTCTGTTTTTTCTTTTGTCCTACCCAGGTACATGGGGAGTTTCTTGCCTTTTGGGAAGTCTCAGGTTTTCTGCCAGTGTTCAGTAGGTGTTCTGTAGTTGTTGCTCTACATCTAGATGTATTTCTGATGTATTTGTGGGGAGGAAGGTGATCTTCAGGTCTTACTCTTCCACCATATTGAAGGTCCCTCTCTAACTCAGTTGTTTTGTGCTCAAAAAAAATGATCTGAGTGAGCTCAATCCTTCGAAGTTTGTTGAGCCTTATTTTATGGCCAAATATATTGTCTATTTTTTCTTCAATGAATACTTGAGATAAATATGGTGTTCACAATTAACACTTATTAATTCTGCTCTCTAGATCTTCTCTAGCTTTACTGACTTCTTTATCTGCTTGATCTAACAATTACTATGTGATATGATGTTAAATATCCCACCATAGTGATAGATTTGGCAAACTAGAAATTTTATTATTACACAGTCAACCTTTATCTCTAGTTAACTATTTGACTCTCTCAACTTTTTTTAATATAACTCTCTCAACTGTTTTTTCACTATTACTTATCTGATTACTTCTTTACATACAATCTTTTTCTGTCCACTTTAAAATCTTCTGTTTGTCTTTGGTGCCTTGAATTTGTCTTCTAATGTCTGCAGAGTTGGTTTCTTTTAAGTATCCTGTGGCATTTGTTATGGTACCTGGCTCTGAAGACTGGTGACCTTAAACAGTTCTGGAAAATTCTCAGGCATTATTTTTTTTTAATGATTTCCTCTCCTCCATTTTCTCTCTTCCTTCCTTGAGAAATCCAATTTATTTTAACCTCTTTCTTTTTTCCATCTGCTTTTCCTTTTTCTGGATTATTAATACTCCTCAAATATATCATATCATTTTACATCCTAATGTGTATAGACATGATCTTGTTTCTACCTTTGTTGACAAATGTTTAATTTCAAATTTTGATTAATTTTTCACTTCTAAAAATTATACTTGAATTTTTAAAAAGGATTTACTCATTTTCAATCTCCTTTTTACCTCTTTAAACATATTGATAGTATATATTTTATATTTCCTGATAATTCATATATTTGAAGCCTTTGGGAGTCTACTGACCTTTGTTTCTGCTGTCATTCATAGTGCCGTATTTCCCTGTATGTTTTGTTATGGATATGAGCTTCTCTTCCTTGGATGTTCATATATGGGAATTTTTTGAGACCTGGGTTGAACATGGGATTTGCCTTTGCTTCTCCCAGATGCTTGGTCACATTGTTAACTAAGGTTCACTTTAAGTTAAATTATTAACTTGAGTTTACTGAGACCACCAAGGTGTATAATTCAGATATGAACTCTCAGGGTGGACTTCCTCCCTTTTCCCCAGCCAACACTGAGTTTTGAGATGAGAAATTTTTATTGCTATCAATGCTACCCTCTTCCACACATATAATTCAGGACAGGAACCAAGTTTAATTCTAGTCACCTAAACAGTGAGGGTGTAGTCATTTGGGATCCTAGTTTTATTCAATGTATCTTCTATTACGTTCCCTTCCTCTGCCCTCTTCTGTGGGAATGGAAAACCCAAAGTTCAAGGTCATCTGGATTCAGCAAATACCTTCATTGTGAAAACAGTCTCAGTTCCAGTTTATTTCTCCAGATTCCTGCTTTCACCTAGTTTTTAGCCTCTGAGTAGGTTGTCAGAGTTAGCTACAGAATGCCCTATTAAATTTGAATTTTAGATAAACAGTGAATAATTTTTTAGTATAAGTATATCCCATGCAATATTTGGGACTCATACTGAAAAAGTGTTCATTGTTCTCTGAAATTCAAATGTAACTTTATTTCCTATATTTTTTCTTGCAGCACTCCACCAATGGGATTATTATTTTCTTGACAGTTCACTGATGCATCGAAAGAGGCTTTTAAAAAACTATACTAAGCAGCATTTTCAGTTGTTTGCTGCAGCAAGGTCAGTCAGGGTATCCAGTCTGCCGTATTGCTGGAAGCAGGATTAGTTCTTGTCCTTCTCCTCCCACTCACCAACCTTTATGAAACTGGGAAAGTCATTGGCCTCTGTGAACCTTAATCACCCACAATATTTTTTCTGCATATCCTGGAATTTGTAAAGGGCCTTAGAGATCATCTCCTATAATCCTCTTATTTTAAGATAAAGTAAACCTAGACTCAGATAAAGAAAACAATAAGGCCAATATTAAGCCTGATACAATGGCAGTGTGGAAACTAGAAATCCTGTCTCCTCACTCCTTCAACTTTCTTTCCACTCTACCATGTTGACTATGAGGCTCAAGTAAGCTAAGTGATATCAAGGCACCAGGGAGAACATAAAGTATTAAAAGCACATGATGTATTAGAATAAAAGTAAAGAATTGTAAAATGATTTTGATTACAGAGTCTAACAAAAAAAATAATTGAGCAAATTGAAATATGAGATTTACTATGGAATAACATTTATGGAAGGAACCCCTTAGGAGTACAATAACATATTTACACATTCTTTCCTTCCAGGAATCTTAAACATAACAATGAGAATTTTCTATGAATATTTAAAGATAATAAATGAATGATATTAAAATAAAATATCTGACTGGAAATATACTGTATTAAACAAGCATTTTTGACCTAGAATATAATATATTCTCCACAGCGAATAAAAAAAAAAGAACTTAATTAACAAAAGCCCTCTCTTCTTTTCTCCTTCCTCTTTTCTTACAAAGAAATGCTTTCAGAATGCTTAAGACTCTCACCATGCCACATTCTTTGCTACAATCAGTGCATGATTGCCACTCAAATTGCTATACTGGTCCTTTTTCCTCTAGCTCTGCATAAAAAGAAGATGCAGATGAATGGATTTTCTGTGGGTTAATTTATTAGGAGTGCAAAGCAATTATCAGCAAGGTAAATCATGGAACATGAAGTACACTGTTACATGCTGGTTGCTGTATAATGTAGGTCCCTTGGCCACAAATGCAATTAGAGTGTTATATTTTATTCCTTTTAATTTTATCTCCTAGTCTCTCCTTGGCTTGATGCAGACAAGTTTGACTGTCCATCAGTATGTGATCAGTAAGTAGAAATGTAGAGCTACAACAAACAATTTTGTATTTTTGATGCTATGGGATACATGTTCATGATATGATAGCATAAATCTTCGAAATGAGGGTTGGAGAATTTAACTGAAGGACTCAGTTTCCAGGGCATCAGGTGGTCAGTTTCTTGTGTGGCTATAATCGGATGAAATTATTTTACTGTCATGTGACCAGAGACTGATGTGAGATAAATTAAGCAACACTTGCAAATGCCTGTCATATTAATAGTGTCCAAATCTTCCATTTTTAATTTTAAAGGGCAGGTCCTAAGACATTCATGTTTACTAGGCTTTTAAGACTCATAAAAGAAATTCTTGACAAGAAAAGCAAGACTTCTCCCTACACAGACCAGTACAAATGTGAATAATATGTGTTTCAACAAAGAGAGTGGGACTAATATCCCTGCTCTGCCACTTACCAGCTAAATTTGGTCAAGCTTCCTAACCCCTCTTTGCCTCAGTTCTTTTATTTACAAATTAGGAATAATGACAACTTCCTGGTGGGATTATTAATAACGTATGAAAGATATCTAGCTTGTAGCAAAGGCTCTATAAAAAAGAAGCTGCCGTGATGGTGTTGCTTATTCTTTATTTACGAAGAACTGCAAGCCAGTAGCAATATTAAAAATTGCACATCCAAAGCAATACATCAGGAAATACCTAGTTATAAGCCATAAAACTTGAAGAAAGTCATAAAATGGTACAGAAAAGTGAGTGATCAGGATGGGCAGGGTTAGAAAGAAAAGATGATGGAGTGAAGTGAGTCTGTATTCTGAAACAACAGACACAGATTTGAGGAAAGATGGTGGCAATTGTGAAACTCCAGGGGAATGTGGGGATTTGGTGGGTGTTAGCTTGGACAATGTAGAGAAATGCAGTAGGATGAAAGGGGCTATTCACAGCAGTTGAAGAAGAAGCTTCAACTATCAACGGGTTTGAAACACTCCAATTTGTTCTAGTGGACCATTAGAAGCTCCTGAGTGAGGTGGCAATTTGAATAGTATTCTCATACATGCTTTAAAATTTGTTTTAGCTTACTAGGTCCTATTATGGGGAAAGGCTAAAAAAAAAAGACCAACCAAAAGACAGTTGTCCTAATATAGATAAGAGGTGATGAAGGTGGTAGGGATAGCAGGTGACTGTATCCATGATGTGAGCTCTGGAGTGAAGGAAAAATCAACACCTGCTAAGACTTTCTTCCCTGCACTAACTGGAGCCTAAACATCCAAGCCAATGCCCTTCTTGTAGTTAAAGGCTCTGCCCTCAATGAGAATGTAAATTCTCTGCACAGAGAGAGTAAAAATTAACCTTCTCACATTTTAGCACCTCAGTGTGAAACCATTTGCTTTTCGTTTTTCCTAGAGCAGATGGCCATAGGGGATTGTCGGGAGGTGGTAAGAGCTCTGAACCCCAAGTGGGCGGCAACCATGACTAAAGCAGAGAAGGACTTAAAAGGGGAGCCTAGGGTGCTGAACCTTGGTCTTGTATACAATTTTGCCTGGGGCTGCCCTTGGGGATGTAATGATCATGGCACCTATACTGTTCTGAACAACTGCATGTGATAGTGGGAGATGATCTTAGTTACCTTGGGAATTAAAAACCAATGTTTTAATGTAATATGCTGTAAATAAACAGTGATGTTAAAACAGCGTTTCTCCAAACTCACCCTCTTGCTTTTGGGGGAGTCCTTGTGCATGTCCCTGCTCCTTTGTGTGAACAAATGTTAGCTTCCATCCAGTTTTGCCTTATACTTCTATTACCCAGATGTCTTTGTAGCTTCATCTCCCTTCCTTCACTTGATATAAGCCATCATTATCGCCTCAGTTTATCTACGAAACATGTCTTACGTTTAACTTACATGTACAAATTGAAATGACTTATCAACATGACTATGGATTGATACAGTCTAAAATAAGTACATGCGATGATACTGCCTCTGTGTTGTAAGCACCCTCTTTGCATCTGCAGCCATCCCCTCTAACGCTAAATTGTGTTCTGAGTAATTTCATGCTTTTGTTCTTTAAAATGTGATGTATTTATGCTCTGAGTTCCCACCTCCAGTGAAAGCTCTCTAGGCTTTATTCCCCTCTGCATTCCTCATAGCGCCCACAGTAGTCTCTTCACTTTGGAAAAGACTTGAGTTTTCTGGGCTTAACCACAAATTCCTCGGTCATGGATGGTATTGCTTACTCTATTTTGGAAATGATCACTTTACACTGTATGACACTTCAAGTAATCATGTTTATAATCAATTAATGGAGAAGGAGGAATGAGGGACACTCAAAGCCACTTTTGAGTTCATAGCGAAACATGATGAAATCAGATTCCACAACTTGGAAGTTGGTATAAACTTGAAAAAGATTTATGTGTGTAGCTCTTGAGTCCCTATTCACCAACTTGTGGTACAAAATAAGGTCCCATATTCCAAATGAATTGGTTTGAGCACCCAGGTCCTCCCCACCCTGCTCGTAGCTGCATTCCATTCTGCTCCTAAGATGCAGCCCTCTAAGTAATTTCTGGGGACCTCGAGGAACTCAGTCACCATTCCTGACTCTGTCCTCTCCACTGCTTGCCGTTTGCCTGTGGTCACATGGCTTCCAGCACATCCTACTGCTATGACTGCATGAACCACAGAGTCACGACACCAATAGGTCCTCTTAATACCACCTCTGAGGTCTGGGCTGCAACTACGCTCCTTATTTCTTCTCCCAGCTCTCCTTACTTCACCACTCTGTGCATTTTCACACATCTGCCATGGCATTTAAACGTTTATCACTTCACATATTCTGTTCCCTTTGCCTAGAATGTCCCTTCTCCTCTGCACCCCTGTTGTTCACATGGACAGCCATTTAAATCTCAGCTAAATCGTAATCTGCTCCATCACATTATCCCTGACTCCCAGAATCAGCCATACGCCCTCCTTTCTCCAATCCCTACAGTGCATCTCCAACATAACACGGACCACACTGGATTATAACTGTGCCATTTTTTTTTTCCTTAACTAAATAGATCATGAGATCCTTGAGGGCACTGAACGAAGTGCAGCTTTGTAGGACTCTATGATCAGCTAGGCAGACCCATTTAGACATTTTACTAGCTCACTAATAACCCTTTTGTTCATTAGCTTTTTGTTGTTGTTGTTAAGGATTTTCATGGTCCTTAATAGAATGAGCTTTATACCATGATTTACAATTTGACCTTGATTCAGTCCAAACCACATTCTGAGAAAATCTGCTTGAAGTGAAGTATTACGTGGTTATTAAATTCGTGTATTTGGGAATAGCAGAGAGGATAGGGCTATGGATATTTAAGGTCAGTTGCGTGGAGGATAAGAGAGGTGGGTAAAATTAACTCACCTATTTAAATGTTTCAGAAAATTGGGAAAACTAAGTTATCAAAAAAAAAAAGAGCAAAAACACTGCACATCGCTACTCAGCATAATTTTGCTTAGAAAATAGCATTATTCCTGCTTGATCTGATTCCGTGTGGTTAAGCTTGGGAGAAATGTTATTTGTTGTATACACAGCTAAGCTGATGAAATTATCCTCAAATATTCTAGTGTGGTACGTACAGCCAACAACACGGTTGCTTGTTGCATCAATTTGGAAAAGAGAGAAAAAAATTAGCCATGTAATAGTTAATTCAATTTATAAAATTAAATGTGCATTGAAAATATGCCTGGTAAATATTATGCCATCTGCACATGCTCAAACAGCGAGCCTGGTTAATATTTTATAGTTTATCTGATAAAGTTAACAAAAGAATTTAGTCAGAGTGGAGACACACACTGAATATTTCATCACCTTCTTAATTGCAGAATACAGACAAGACGTTTTTTTTACCTTTGGGAAAAATAAATTTTAAAAGTTATTACAGATGGAATCAGTTTGGCAATTAGGTTGAAATCCAACTGAAACCAAGCAGAAATTGACGGCTGCAAACATCACAATACCAAAGTATTTTCAGCCAACTCCATCAATTTACATGATGAAGCAGAAATGTTGATAGCAATGCTGTGTTAGGCGGCTAGCAGAGGTTATATTAACACAGAGGAAAAACTGGCTTTGTGCCTTTTTTTCCCAATAGTTAATTCACAGCCATCAAGAGCTGTCATTCTTATGCACAGCAGACAATATGATATACCTAAGGCTTTTCATTCTGACTTCTGATTTAAAGGTCTTCAGCTTGTGCTGTGGACCTTAACCTTGAAGCCAAGTGCAAATTAGCTTTAAATCAATGAAGCTGATTAAAGCTCCATTGTGGTAGAGCCCTTAATAGAAGAAGGGAGGGGAAAGAACCACTTGAAAACAGTAAAAGATTGGCCTCTCTTAACTTGGAACATATGTAATGCTTTTCAGCTCTCCTCTACCCTAACAGAACCATGAATGGTTTTAAGGCTATTTACCTACTAAGAGAATGGAACCAAATTTTCCAATTCAGTGAAAGAGGCCAAGTGAGAATCAAAGGTATTTTTCACAAGCTCTAGAATATAAAAGGTTATTTTAAAAAGACGTAAAGAGGAGAACATCAAAACAGTACAGACCAGTACAGACCAAGAGAATCAAGTTTCTCTTGTGCAAAAACAATCCTTATATTTTAAAGGTACTTTGGGCTTCTGCGTTTGTTTGTTTTGTTTTGTATTTTAAGATATACCATTTCTCAGAAACAAAAGGTAGTCGCCAAATTCAGACCATCTAAAGAAAATTTTTTTCCTCCCTCACAAATGAACAGATCTCCCCAAAATATGCCTAAGAAGTTCTTTGCTTTGGAAGTGGCCAGAATAAACTCCAGCCAACAGGCAGGACCATTTGTTTATCTACACCCCACCACCAGCACCACCCATCCATCACCACAGAAACTTTGCCCAAGGGATTTACCAATTCTCCCCAATTTCCTCATGGCTATCAGAATCTAGAAAAATTCATTCTTTACCAAAGATAAATTCTTTTCATAACATCTTCAGAAATACTAAAATCATAGACTAGAAAGAATATTTTAAATAAAGAAAGGCTCATTGTTTTACCTAATTTAGTTGTTTAATGCTGCAATTCAATTTACCCTTCATGGGAATACCATACCACTATAATAGTGACTTTATCCAATGTGTGGGATGAATACTTATCTTTATATTTCAGTTTTCATGAGCTTGAAATTATGGAAAAGAAATTTTTGCCAAGAACCTCAGGGGAAATTAAAGCAAATACAAAAAGGCAGATCACGCCTACTTCCTGCATTAGTGGATGTAAAGTGCTTTCAACAGGGCTTGGCCTTTAGCATGTGCTCAACAAACATGGGCTACTGGCTATTATTCTACTGAATTGGATGCACAAACTTAACCATGAGGGAGCCCTCAATTTTTCCTCTTACCACCCCCTTGAATGTACCAACCCCAAAGCCCTGCCTTGAAACTCTCAAGATTTCCTCTCCTATTCTAAATTCTATGGAAACTTAATGGAGGAAAAACAAGGGAACTGGGCTAGAAGAAAGTCACTTCCATCTAACTAAGTGGCTAAAAACATGCTAATAGTCACCAAAGGTAGAGAAATATTAATTTAAAAAAAATGTACACTACAAACAGCAGAATACAACCTTCCCCACTTTTAAAAGTTAAAGAGCTGTTCTTTATATGAATCTCTAGGTACATATTTTATCTTGCTTAAACTTCCAAGGCAGGACAGAATAAGGAACAACAGAGATCTGAAAGGGCCAGTGAAAATAGAAAAAGAACAGAATGGAGATAAGGGAGGCAGTGGAATGCTAGGAGAAGAGAGAGAAAGAAAGAGAAAAAGACAAATGACTGAGGGGAAAAAAAAATGGTGGGGGACAAGAAGACAGTCGAGAATGAGCTGCGATCAAGTATAATGTTCCCTCAAGATGTGGGTGGAGTAGCAACTGATGGAGGATAGACAGCTCTGCTCTGCACAAAGTCAAGGTTATATGTTTCTTTCCATCCACTGAGCTGTGGCTACACAACTTCAGGGGGAGAGAAAAGACAAGGAGAGAAGGCTGAGGCATCAGCACAACCAGACAGCCAGAATGTAGAGAGTGATAATCATCAGGGTTTCTTAAGCCACAACTGCCCTCTGTCATCAACAAGACGTTGTGAGAGCAATCAAATTATCTGTGAGACGCTGACATCTCTGGAAAGAGGTACCATTAAATGCAATCGGTTATTATCGATGGTGATGACGACGACAAGGAAGATGACCGCTTCCATTCGGGATCTCTAGCTAGAACAGTCTGCCTCACTGAAGCCCAAGCTGTTTCCAAACCTCATTAATGCTTACCTGTAATTAATCATCATTTAAAATAACCCCTGGAAAGCATTTTAGAGGTTCCCGATAAAATGAAAAGCAAAATTAAACAAGAGTCACTTTCATCTGACCGTGGGAAAATCACAGACACCTTGTATACCTTCATTTTGTTTGCTAAAAAGCCATTTATTTGAATGCATTACATCTATGACTAGGACTAACCTTACAAATAGATAAAGATAGTGTGCCAGAGTGGCATGATTCAAGAAACTTTCCTTGCCCCAAAGTATCTCCCTTGCCCGGATATAAAAATACTCAACAATGTGTCATTACATTTCTGTTCCTCTGGATTTCTCAGCAAGTAGATCTCCATTTCTATAATGCAAATGCTTCTGGATTTTATCAAGAAATTCAGCTGTCAAAAAATAATAAAATAAAATAAAAATCTAGTTACTAACTCAACAAAATTTTATTGAGCACTGAATGTGCTAGGCAATTTTCTAAGTGTGGGAACAGGACTGTGAATCAACTTGACAAAAATTCCTACCTTTAATGGATTTTAGATACTTAAGGGACAGAAAATAAATAAACAAAATAATTAACTGTAATGTCATTTAAAAAAAAAAGTTATTCAGCTATCTCTGTATCCTAAAAATAGCTGTGGTTTTTTTATCTGATGTTTTTGACCAGTTTGAGGAGGGATTCCTGGCTACATGGAATAATTAGTCATCTGAAAAAGTGGGGTGGCACCAGAGTAAAAGGCATTTTAACAATTAAAACACAAGTAGGGCTTCCCTGGTGGCGCAGTGGTTGAGAGTCCGCCTGCCGATGCAGGGGACACAGGTTCGTGCCCCGGTCCGGGAAGATCCCACATGTCGCGGAGCGGCTGGGCCCGTGAGCCATGGCCACTGAGCCTGCGCGTCCGGAGCCTGTGCTCCGCAATGGGAGAGGCCACAACAGTGAGAGGCCCGCGAACCGCCAAAAAAAAAAAAAAAACCACAAGTAAAAGGGAGTAGCAAGCCCCCCAAATGAAAGTCATTCATGTCAAGATTTTGCTTAAAACTGGCTAACCCAGGGTTGTTCTAAAGATCTAGTACTGGAATAGGCAAAACCGCAGATTCAAAAAGAACTCAAAGTAAAGCATTTTCTGCAGCTCCAAAGAAAAACAGCATCCAATGAGCCCCACTAGGCAAAGCTCAACTTTCTCTTGCTGCTATTCAAAACAGGGGGATGAAAGATCTGTCTTCTCCCATTTATTTCTGGCTCTCAGTTTTGCGGCCACAGAACTGGAAGAAGGAAGCAGCTCTGGAATTGCCAGCAGGGAGCCCAGGGCCTATGGCAGAGGGACCAAGACACAGGCCCTCCATCCAGTTATCGGCACCGTTGTTGCTAAAATTCCTCCTTCGTGGCCATATTGCTCCTCTAGAGTCAGAGCCCTCCTACCTGACAGAGGGCACACACAGGATGAGCATCTTTCCAAGGACCAACCGTACTTCCAAATAAAGGTGTCAGCAAGTTCTCAGAATTTTTTTAAACTCATGGAAAGCAAAGAAAAACTTGTTTGAGCCTTGAACTCCTACAGGAGAACTAGCTAGCCTTCCACTGACTTGGACAAAGTTCAACACTTGGTTAAAAGACAATTATTTATGAGTCAGCTGCACAGGCTGAGATGGGTCATCAGTTCACCTAAGCTTCTCACCTCAGCAAGACCACCCAAACATCAGCCCCGGGCTCAGAGCATCCTCCACGCCTCAGGCACCCTGACAGTGACAAATAAGACAAATAGGAAGTATGTTCTGACCACTTTTCTGTAGCATCTTGAAAATCCCTGTGTGTCACCACCAAGTGGTTTCTGAGTGTGTGTGTGTGTGTGTGTGTGTGTGTAGATGTGTGTTTGTGTATGTTTTGATATCTAATTACATGTAGATACATACAGGGATATCCCCAACAGGACCACTTACTGCATTACAAGGACTCATCTACATCCTGCCAGCACTGTGACGTTGTTGTGCGCTCCTATGTGACATGCCCTGTTGCCCACACCAGTGGATATGCACTGTCCAGGGAAATCAGACTCAATCATGGCATGGAAAGCATCATTTCAAGTATCTTTAAGCTCATAATCAACAAAGCTTATGTTAGCAGGGTTGGAAGATGCTCTTCTGAGTCTATTTCTCATCTCCTTATACTATCTACATCCCTATAACTCTCTCCTCTCCCTACCCCATATGTAACTCTGTATTTCCCAATGTCTATTGTTAAGTTAATCTAGGATTTATGTTTCTGGACAGGTTTCAAATGTGGTTCAGTTGATGTTGAAATGCCCATGAATCCTCCCAGATCTTGCCTCCCTCTCCTGTGGTCCACATTTTCTCCTCCATGTTTCTGCTGAGAAAGCTTCAAGCATGTCAGTCAGCATTCAGCTTCTGACTTTGAAAAATCCTGATGAAGCCACAATGAACTCCAATCTGATGCTTGTAGCAGGTCACTTGTTTCCTCTCCACAGTAAAACATGTTCACAGGTGACAAGGGCCACCATCCAAGGAGGCAACTGTTTGAGAGCAGCAACGGGACCACAGAAAGTTGGTGACTTGTGGTCATATTCTAGCAGATGGCAAAGGTGTGGATTACTCTTGGAAGCCACTGTCAGGTTGGATGGCATTTTACTCCCTAGTGACACTGAAGAAGTGAGTACTTCTATCTATTCTCTGAATAAGAGCACTACGAATCCCCTGTGAGATGGTTTTTCAACAGTACAAACGCACCATCAATCTGCTCATAAGACTATTTAAAGTTAATATGTGTTCTAGTCTATACAATTCTTCAGGAACAAGGGGCCATTTTTAAATGCAGGGTGACTGACAAAATCTCTTCCCAAGTAGCTCATGAAAAGAAAGAGAACCAACTAAGACGACAGTGCAGTGCTTTTATAAGTCAGCAACAGGAAAACAAAACAAGATGATTTTCAAAGATAAAGCTTCTCTTATAACAAATTCAGTATATAGCTATTGGAATAACAGACTTTGTGGTATGCTCTTAAAATAACGTGAATAATACAGATGAAACATTGAAGCAGGAAGCCTTCCTTCACAGATGCTGCTTAAGAACCTTGAAGTCCAGAATTAAAATGTAAACATATTAGTACCCTTTTTCCTTCCCTTCTGCCCCATACCAGTCTTCAAAAAAAAACATGTTCCTATAAGACAGGAAAAGATACTGTATAACATCAAAATGTCTCAACTTACTATAATTATTATTTATTAGCTAATTAGGTTTGGTAAAAGGTTTCTTATGTATATTTGATTTTTGTGTTGGTGTTTATGACTATTGGGTAGGAATTTTCCAACACTTTCTAGATATCTTTCAAACATTTTAAATGAATTCAAATCAGCTACAAATGTTAAAGGTTGTTTATGTGATCAAACACACGATGGAAAATAAAATGACTTACCTCCTAGCCTACATAAAATATAGAGGAATGTCAAAATATAAAGAGGAGGATAATTGCTTGCTCCTGATCTGGGAGACTGTTAATTGCTCTCTCCTCACTCCATCCCAGTCCCGACTCAAAATAGCATTTAAAATAAAGTAAACCACACTGATAGTACAGCAGAGTATGGATAATTTTTTTTTTCTCAAAGATTCTTCAAAGTGTAGGTCAGGCTGATCACCTGTTTCATTTTCTTAATCATTTAAAGAAATTTTAAGAATATGACCAAAATCTAAATCAACTGCTGCAATTCGATAGTTATAACAAGAAAAATCATCATATTTGTGTACAGGGCAACACACAGGAAACATTTATTATAAAAAAAAAAGACTTGAGAAAGATTTATATTTAGGAACTATATAACTAATAAATTTTAAAGCTGAGGAAAATAAAATATGGGTTTTTATTCCCCTGGAATTGTGAACAACCTCTTTACAAAGTATCCCAAAAGCTTCCTTTATTTTAAAATGGACATTCTTGGGACTCAAACACAAGTCAATCAATGAAGAATCATATGTTGACAGTACGAGAAAGGGGAAGAAATTACCTTTCGTTGGTAGAAAGTTCCATCCCCATGAAAGAAAAATAAAAGTGCTTGGAGGAGGGGAAGAGGGAAAAAAAGCTCCAGTGAGTTTAATAAGTGCCATTATTGCAGAGAAATTTTAAAGGGTGATAATATGAATCACGAGAGAAGCGCAATAGGGCAGTTGTTCGAAATTTGTTTTTCACATATTTAGCGCAAAAACAGCAGTTCTCACAAGAAAGGTCAATCAACCCACACGTTCATCTCCAGTCAAGCAGCACTTTGAGATCCAAATGTGATTGCAAATCTCTTGCAGGCCAAGATGAAGGGGTTTTTCATTTCAATCTATCTATTACTACCAGCATTTTATACTCATTATGGTCAGGGGTTGAAGTGCATACTAGGTATTTAGCTGGTGCAGAATTCCAGCACTTCCCTCATCACACTAGAGCAGAATTAACATGTGAACATGCACATGCACGCACGTGCACGCACACACACACACGCACACACACAACTATGCTACAGTAACATGAAGCATCTGACTTACTCTTGCCCAAGTAATCAGATTCAGACTTAGGGCTTCCTTTCAAACCTGACTTCACCCCCCTGAAACTCTTGCAGGGGTCCTCTCAGCATGCCATAGGTTGCTGCATGTGCCGTAATAACAGGCACAGCAGGATGAGTAAAGAGCAAAATGCAATCAATCAGCAGAGGCCGTCCTTACTTTTGTAAATTTAAGTCAGTCCCTGAAACTTCCTTTACACGAACACCTGTGGTTGTGCCTTAATTTCCTTTTTAAAAACAGTTCGAGTACTTTCTTTTAAATTATCGTATATAATGCAAACAGAAAAATGCATAAAACAAATGTACACTTTAGTGAACCCTTGAACAGCAACATAACCCACACTTGTGGCAAGAAATAACAGAGTCCCAGACTTGCCCCTTCTTGAATATAAATACCTCCCTCCCTGCATCTATAACCAACATCCCTGAAATGCATTCTATCTACTTCCTTGACTTTATTTAAGGTTTTATTATATAATTATGCATACCTAAAGTATGGTTGAATTATGCCTGTTTTTTATTGATGAAACTCAATTCTTATAGAATATATTCCATCAGGCCTGGCTTTCTTTTGCTCAATATTTCATCTTTAAGATTGATCTACATTCTTCCATGTATGTGTAGTTTATTCACTTTTTATTGTTGCATACTATTCCAAGGCATGAATATGTCACAATTGACTTATTCATTTCAATTTTGATGGGCGTTTGGAATATATATATCTGGCCCACTGCAATGCAACTTTGAAAAGTCTTAGCCATATTCTGGTATACATAAGCTGAAACTTATAGGGGATGTATACATAAGAGTGGAGTTACTGGACCATACCACACATGTATGTTTAGTTTTACTAGAGATGGGCAAAAATTTCCCAAAGTTTCCATCCCACCAGCAATGCCTAAGAGTTCTTGTTCCTTCACATTCCCAACAACACTTAGGTTTTTTGTTTTTTTGTTTCTTTGCAGGTCTGGTTGGCACCCCTTTCCTTTATAAATAGAATAGTTGGAGAGAGAAGCCCTCATTGGACTTTCTGAACCTCTTATAATCCATAATTGTTGACCCATTCTTTTTGTTGTTTTTGTTGTTGTTGTTTTAATTTTGGGCCACACTGCATGGCACGTGGGTTCTCAGTCCCCACTGACCCATTCTAAAGGTCATCAAAACTTCCTCTGTCTTATTGTTATGCACTATTAGAGAGCCTCTTAATTTAGAACTTATTGAGGTAATAACCTAGATTAGTTCTAAAGGAGCTATTACACTTTTTAAAAGCTGGACAAAAGTCCTGAGAAAAGAGACTAAATTTACCAAAGACCCAGTAGACAGGAGACCTATAACTAAGATGGAAAAGAACAAGCAGTTCTGTGTTATCTGTAAACCAAACAAATAAACATCAGATTCGGTAGGAAAAAAAAAGATCTCACTAATGTGACTGAGAAAGTTAATCACAAAGAAAAATAATTCTGAGGAAAGCAGTGTGGGAACATGGGAATTAAATAAAGAAAAAGCCTCCTGGGGCTTCCCTGGTGGCGCAGTGATTGAGAGTCCGCCTGCCGATGCAGGCGACGTGAGTTTGTGCCCTGTTCCGGGAGGATCCCACAAAAAAAAAAAAAAAAGAAAAAGCCTCCTCTTCCTTCATTTCTGTCTTCTCCTACACACACAGATACACACACGTACACACAAATTATTTCACTCACCATCTCCAGCACTAATTAGTGAGTGACTTTCTTTCCCTGGAAATGCTGACAAGTTCCAGCTGAATACATTTTTTAAAAAAAGAAAACTGAAAATTATTTGAATATGTGTTAATATTTTTTCTCTCGTGATCGAGTTCCATATATACAGAGCTAAACCCCAAATGGGCAATTTCTCCCAAGGTTCCAGGAACCTCGGGCTCTGTATGAAGATCCCAAATATGCTTCCTAAGCAATTCTTTTGTTTTCTGTTTAGAAAACTGACAAGAACAATAAATTTTTACATAAAGGCATAGAAACTGGATATAGTCAGTGGACACCTCTTCATCCTGATGGAGCATCTGCTCCGCAGGCTTTTAAAATCAGGCTATGACTTTCCTTACCTAGATCTATTTAGACATCAGAATTAATCAAAAATTCAATGTATTCCTTATTTTGGAGATGATTTACGATGGTGTATTTCATCTCTCTGGCAAGATCCTACAATGTGTAGGTTAGATCAATAGTTAACTGGGAGATGTAATATGAATTGACTGCTCTTCTGACATGAACTCATTTGCAAATACAAGTAAGAGATTTTAGGTGGTCTTATTAGGAAATGGACCAGTGGTTCACAATTATCATATTTATCTGGAGGAGCTTTTTAAAATACACATATCCTGAAAATTCTGATTCAACAGCACTGGAGTATCATATCTACTTTTTAAAATTACCCTAGTGACTATGAAACCTAGACAATGTTAAAAACCAATGAAATAAGGAGGAAGAAGAAAGATGGAAAAATCAAATGCCAAAGGACCAATTTCTTAAGTCTGAGACTTTTTAAACATTATTAACATTGGAGTTAGTATTTCAAATTTATGGTATGATGTGCTCATAACACTCCTCCCACTTTCTCCTTTACCCTCCCAGCCACTATAACAAAGAAATATGACCATGCGTTTGTCAGTCTGAACCCTATTTCTGTTGACAAGGGCTATATTTCAGTTGAGCTCACTTTCCCCCTTTCCACCACACATAGGACTTTATTTCTCAGGGTTTATTAAATGCATTCCACTATATTCTGGTTTATGGTAACTTTGTTCTACGTAGTCCCATTATATCCAAACATTTGTGCTTTTTCAAATATGAAAGAACTGAGGACCCAAACTGATCAAATGTTACTTTTTTAAAAGCTGCAATAGTTTCTGATGCACCTCTTTCTTTGAGGAAAGATATTATTGTGTACTCTATTAAAAATGGGACAGTTCACACAAGAAACAAGCAAACATTGAGTAGAAGCCTGTATATTTTAGCAGGCTTGAAGATTATCGAAATTTTACTGGGATAACATATACCATTACTAGGTAAAGTAAAATCAGAATACAAGTTAAACTTTATTCAGACATACACTGACCAGTTCCAACCCAGACTGAAAGCAAGGGGTCTCTGTTCAGTCCTGCCTAAACTAACCCCAGCCTATCCACTCTAAGGGAGACATTTCCAAAGCTAAACACATAATAACAAGAAAAACAATAAGCCACTAAGTTGTAAAATAATTCACTATAATTTTGCATTTTACCTTTTCAAATAGTAAATATAAATATTTTGTCTTCTAGACCAAATGGCATGGTTTCTATTAAACTAGCACAAGCTAAAAATGAGGTCATTCTAAAAGACTATAAAGAACAAAGCATCAAATGATCGCACATAACCAAACTAGAATTTTATGACCAATTCTATAAAAATAATAATTAATCTTCTGAATTCTAAGTGGCAGACACTATGCAGAATAGAAGATGACAAGAAACTCATTGATAACAGATTAAGAGGCAATTTGCTTTTCTTGAATAATATCAAAATGTCATTTCCTTCTCACTAAAAACAACAAAACTATTAGCTAGAGCATTATTTGAATGGCCTATTAAAGCCAAGGAACAAATAAAAAACATGAGGTTATTATCTTCAATGATTAAAATCTGTCACCCATTATAAATATATCCAGTAATCTGAAATTGCTTAAAAGGAAATCGGATATAGACACAATTTCCCTAGGATAAAAGCTGATTTCTTTTCCTTTACTGCCAAGTACTTTCGTAAGTAATCTCCCTGTCTTTTTTTCCTCCAATAGAGAAATAAACACAAACATTTGGAGAGATTTACAAACCAGTGCAATGATATCCAGTCTTCAGAGTAAATAATATGTTTTAAAGAAACAAGACATTTGTCATTCTCATCCCTTCCCCTTTTTATACACATGAAATATACAAAAGCTAAGCCATTATAAGTGAAATATGATCAAAAAACACTCAAGATAAGAATTTGATTCTCAGAATTAGAATATAGACTTGTTTTTCCCTAACCAGGTAAGAGTGCTAAGTGCATTGTTCTCCATGTGGTCAGCAAATTGGGAAAATTTTAATTTTTTTCACCTGCATTTGAGTCTCATGGGCCTTCTCTATAATCCTTGAAAATATATTTATCATAGCTACTTATACTCCTAAATGGAAACAACAGTAATAAGTTCAGAAAACAGTCTTCAAATTATTATAAAATGTATTTGTCATCATAAACATGATTGTATAAACTAGTAGCTAAGAGCTAGTGAATTTCTCTGAACCATGTAACATAAATTCAAGTCTTAATATTGGCTTTTCACTTTGTGACTACTTCTTTAAAAAAAAACTTTGTGCGAGAGTATGGCAGAACTAAATACCACGAAAACTATTTCAGGTACAAAAGTAAAAATATATATATATATATATATTTCTTTAAATATATATATAAATATATATTTCTTTTTTTTTTTTTGGTTGCACCGCGTAGCTTGTGGGATCTTAGTTCCCTGACCAGGGATTGAACCTGTGCCCTCGGCAGTGAAAGCTCAGGGTCCTAACCACTGGACTGCCAGGGAATACCCCTAAAATAAATATTTTAAATATTTAAATATACAGCCAAGCTTCTCCCACTCCCCCCCCCAAAAAAAAGATTGGATGGCTATCCCCAAAGGCTGAAAACATCTAGAAATCTTGAATCCAGAGTTAATCATGCATTAAAATGAGCAGTGGTCTTAGGACAATCTGCCAACCCATGTCATTTAGCTCCATTCTTTCATGGAGAGCAGGAGACAAAGTCTACAGTTGGTTCCAGAATAGAAGCAAGATTAGATCCTCCTGGGACGAGATAGCAAAGAGTAAATTAGGAGGAAAAAAAATCCACAGAGGAAGATGGTGTTGAAATTTGCCTATCAGTTTCTCAACTTGAGATAGAGGGGGGTAAGTTCATTAAGCTTTCATAACCATAAACCAGTGTTCATGTAGCATTTGGGTTAGAATTCATACTATTTATATGATTCTTAAAACTCCAAGCTAAGAATTGTTTTCAAATGGTGCTTAATAGGTAGTGACTTCAGGAACCTGGCATAAACAAAGGTAAATCCACATTTAGAGGAACCATTTTCAACCCAGGTCAACTACAACATCCACAATCAAAAGTTAAATTCCCAGAGGGGATATATGTATATGTATAGCTGATTCACTTTGCTATACAGTAGAAATTAACACAACATTGTAAAGCAACTATATTCCAATAAAAAATTTTTTTAAAAAGTTAAATTCCCACAGTTAAAAAGGAAATACAGGATGGAATGAATTGGGAGATTGGGATTGACATATATACGTTATGTATAAAATAAGTAACTAATGAGAACCTACTGTATAGCACAGGGAGCTCTACTCAGTGCTCTGTGGTGACCTAAATGGGAAGGAAATCAAAAAAAGAGGGGATATATGTATACGTATAGCCGATTCACTTTGCTGAACAGCAGAAACTAACACAACATTGTAAAGCAACTATACTCCAATAAAAATGAATTAAAAAAATAAATAAATACAAGTTATATCAGCCATGAACTTGAACTTGGAGAACAAACAACCAATCAGACCCACAAAACTACAGACATCAGAATGATCAGATACAGAACAGAATGTAAATTAACTATATTTAACATGCATAAATAATAAGAAGGTATTGGGATTATTTCAAAAGAAGGAGAAACTATCAAAATGAGGTATATTTGAAGATAAGCATATAGATCTTATAGAAATACAATATATAAGTGAAATTAAAAATTTAATTAACTAGTTAAACAGCTGGAAAGACAAAGCTGAAGACAAAACCAATGCAGCAGAAGACAAATTTGGAGAAATTATACAGAATGAGACCCTGAACTATAAAAAGGGAAAGAGTATGAAAGAGAAGGTAAAAGGAATGGGTGACAAAAAGAGATAATCTAATACCCCGTAATCGACAAACTAGAAAGAAGTAAAAGGAAGAATGTGGGAGAGACAATATTCAAAGAAATACTAGCTAAGGTTTGTTTCAGAATTAAGAAAAAAATGCAAATTCTCAGAATCCCAGTATATCTAAAGCAGAATAAATAAATGGAAATAAATGGAAATGTAAAAATCTGTAGAGCATCAAAGACAAAAGAAGATCTTGAAAGAAGGCAGAAGTTAAAGGCAAATTAACAAAAATTAAAATTAGACAACTGAGTTTTCAAGAGTAATAACAAAAGTCAGAAAAGAGCAAAATAATATCAAAATGTGCTAAGGAAAAAAATAATTGTCAAGACAGAATTCTACACTCAGTAAAATTATTATTTAAGAACATGGGCAAAATAAAGGCAACAGACAAGGTCTGAGTATATACTATTAATAGAGGCTCACTGAAGATGTAAGTACAGGATTTAATTTAAGAAAAATTAAAATGAGCAAAAAAGAAGGTCTGAGAGACAAGAAAGGATGGTGAGAAATTTAAGAAGGGAAAAGACAGTAGTAAACATAGATTAAACTGGAAAAAAAGATATTGAATATGTAAAACTATAATATCTATTTTGTGCGGTTTATTTTTTTTAAAGCCACTGGAAAATAATAGCAAATAAGACAGTAGGAAAGTAACAGGAGTTCAAATATTCTAAAATCACTACATTGTTGAGTGAGAGATTAGAATTTTTAAATTAAAATACAGAATAAGCACTGAAACCAAAAGAAATACCACAGTAAAAATAGAATAAATAGCGGATACGCAATAGCATATTTGAAATAAATCCAAATGTATCATTAATCACAACAAATTCCATGTTAAAAGTCAAGGTGTTTCAGACCAGAATTTTTAAAATCTAGATATACGTAGTTTACATTAGACAACATAAAATAACAAACTGATTGGGCTGTACTAATGTTAGAAACTATATACTTTAAGACAAAAAATATTCTAGAGTTAAAGGAAGCACAATAGTATAAAAGATTCACCAGAAGATATAATAATTTAAATTTAAATGTACCCAAAATACAGTTTCAAAATATATAAAAAGAAAATTGAGAGAACTATCATAGTAAATTTACAAATCTATCATCATAATAAGCATTCTTAAAACCTTTCTTATCAATAAACAAGTGAAAAAATGAATAAGAATATCGAACATAGCCTCAATATTCTGAATTACATAGGATATTCTTAATAACTGGAAAATACACATTTTCTTAAACATATGTGTATCGTTTGCAAAAATATAAAATATTCTTTCGTGAAAATATAATAATCATTACAAAAGTCAATAGCAACAGAAAACTTGTTTAAATGCTCATATATTTTGAAAATTAAAATATGCTTCTAAGTAACTCAGGAGTGCTAGTAAAATGATATTTAGAGAAAAAAGATTAATGCATCTAACGTGTATATTAAAAGCAAGGAAAGCAGATAATTTTAGAAATTTTAAAACATAAAATTGACTCCAATAAAGTATACGGAATAAAGTAATAAAAATATAGCAGAAATTAATGAAATTTTAAAAATACAATAGAGGATCACAGAAACCACCTGACCTTTTAGAAAAGAGCAATTAAATTGACAAACCTCTGGCAAGCTTGATTAATAAAAGAGAGAGCATACTAATAAGTAATATGGAAATGAAAAGGGTGCATAGCTATAGATGCTGCAAACATTTTAAAAAATTGTAAAAGAATATTATCAACTTTATGCTACCAAAAAAGTTGAAATTGATTCTTAGGAAAAAAATACATACCTTGCCAAATGGACTTAAGAAAAATAGATCACTTGAATAGTTTTAAAACCATTAAAGAAATTTAATCAGTAGTTTTAAATATTCCCACAAATGAAATACCAGGCCCCAGCAACTTCTATTCACTACTCAAGGACAGATAATTCCAATCTTACATACAATATTTCAGAAAATACAAAAAGAAACACTATTGAACTCATTTTATGAGGCTAGTATAATTCTGATACAAAACCAGGAAAGGAAAATATGAGAAAGGCAAATTACAGGCCAGTTTCACTCATTAATACAGATGTAGAGTATTCCTTAACAGAATATTAACAAAATAAATCCAGCAATTTAAAAAAATAACAGTTTTACACCAAAAGCAAAAAAAAGTGAAAATAGACAAATTTGATTACATTAAAATTTAAAACTTCTTCATCAAAGAACACTATTAACAGAGTGAAAAGGCAGCCTACCGAATGGGAAAAAATATTTGCAAATCACATATCTGATAAGAGGTTAGTATCCAGAGTACATAAAGAACTCCTACAACTCAACAACAACACAACAAATAGGCTGATTAAAAAATGGGCAAAGAACTCGAATAGACATTTCTTCAAAGAGGACATGGAAATGGCCAAGAAGCATATAAAAAGATGCTCAACATCACTAATCATTAGAGAAATGAAAATCAAAACCACAATAAGATATCACCTCATACCCCTTACTGCTACTATCAATAACACAGAAAATAACAAATGTTGGGAAGGATGTGAAGAAATGTATAAAATGGTGCAGCTGCTATGGAAAACAGTATGGCGGTTCCTCAAAAAATTAAAAATAGAATTATCATATAATAGAGCAATTCCACTTCTGGGTATATACCCAAAAGTTTTGAAAGCAGGATCTCAGGA
The DNA here is from genome assembly GCF_964374135.1 of Grampus griseus. Classification (NCBI taxonomy): domain Eukaryota; kingdom Metazoa; phylum Chordata; class Mammalia; order Artiodactyla; family Delphinidae; genus Grampus; species Grampus griseus. Next base: position 15,203,525 of record NC_139004.1, read on the forward strand.
GATATTTGCACAGCCATGTTCACAGCAGCACTATTCACAATAGCCAAGAGATAGTAGCAATCCAAATGTTCAGACAGATGAATGGACAGGCAAAATGTGGTCTATACATAGAATGAAATATTATTCCATTTAAAAAGGAAAGAAATTTTGACACATGCTACAACCTGGATGAAGCTTGGCGACATTATGCTAAGTGAGATAAACCAGTCACAAAAGACAAACACTGTATAATTCCACTAATATGAGGTATCTAGAATTGTCAAATTCATAGAAACTAAAAGTTGGACGGTGGTTGCCAGGGTCTTGGAGAATGGGGTTATGGGGAGTGTTTAAAGGGTACAGAGCTTCAATTTTGCAAGAGGAAAACGTACTGGAGATCTCTTTCACGGCAATGTGAATATGCTTAACATTACCGAACTGTACATTTAATAATGATTAAGATAATAAATTTTATGTGTTTTCTTAATACAATAATTTTTTTAATATTAATTTTAATTTACCCCAGGAATGTAAAGTTGGTTCAACTTTAGGAAATCTATTAATATAATTTACCACATTAGCAAATAAAAGGTAATAATGTGAATGTCTCAAAAGATGAAAAAAACTGATAAAAATCAATATTCATTCTTAACTGAAAAAAAGACCTAACAAACCTTGTTCTCAAATTAAAAATTATCTTCTGGGACTTCCCTGGTGGTCCAGTGGTTAAGAATCTGCCTACCAATGCAGGGGATGTGGGTTCAACTCCTGGTCAGGGAACTAAGATCCCACATGCCTTGGGGCGACTAAGCCCTCACACCGCAACTACTGAGCATGCAAGCCACAACTAGAGAGCCCATGTGCTCTGGAGCCCACATGCCACAGCTAGAGAGAAGCCCACACGCTGCAATGAAAGATGAAAGATCCTGTCGCAACTAAGACCCGACGCAGCCAAAATAAATAAATAAATAAAAATTTTTTAAAGGTTATCTTCTACACACACACACATCACACACACAGAGCTTACAACTAAGATATTTAATGGTGAAACATTAAAAAGATTTCTTCTGAAATCCAAGGTAAGGCGTATTTGCCTGCACTTCTATATAATACTAGACTGCAGGTCTAACTAGTACAATAAAAACAGTGCAATAGGGTTAGGGGAAACCCAGAAAGGGAAGGAGGAGAGAAAAAAAAGAAGGAAGGGAGGAATACAGGAAGAGATGCATGGAGGGGGAGAAGGAGAAAACAGAAGAGAAGAAAAAGGAAGGGAAAGTTAAAGGCATAAGGAAAGGAAAACATATAACTATTGCTTTTCTCATATGATATGATGGTATATAAAACAACCCAAGTGAATGTACAGATAAATTATCAAATTTAGTAAGACAGGTCAGCAAAGTTGCTAGATGTAGTTGTTACATAAAAGTCAATCTCATTTAGGTACAATAATGACAAATAGAACGTTTAATTAATTTCAAACATACCATTTGTAATAGCACCGAATATTAACTATTTAAAACAAAAGTCATGAAGACCTGTTAGAGAAAATTATCAACTTTTATTTGAAGACATTAAGGAATATGTAAATAAATGGAGAGATTTATCATATTCATGGCTTAGAAAATTCGATATTATAATACTGGGACAATGTCAATTCTTCCCAGACTGAGCAAGGGTCTTTCTATAAAACTTCAGAAAAGAATTCAGAAACAAAAATTCAGAAAAGAATTTATGTGAAAATTAACATGCTAATTCTAATGTGCATATGAAAGAGCAAGAGACCAAGAACAGTCAAGACACTCCTGAAGAAGAGTCAAGTCAAAGTTCGTCCTCTGCCGGATATGAAGACTAGAAAGCCATTTTTAATTGAGATGGTATAGAATTAGGGCATAGAGAATCAAGTAAACTAACAGAACACAAATGAGAACCACAAAACAGACCCAGGTAAATATGAACATTGAATATACGATACAGGTAGCATCACACACCAATAGGAAAGCAGGGACTACTGAATAAACACACAAGAATAACCAGCTACCCCTTTAGGAAAAAAACGGACTTGGATCTCTTCCTCACATCTTCTTAAAAAACAATTTCAGATTGGTTGAGGGCTTAGCACTTTTAGAAAAAGAATGTGATATAACATCTTTCTGATAAAAAGATGCATTCTTAAACAGGACACAAAGAGTGAAAACATAAAGAAAATGATAAGTCATTTAAAGCTAAGAACTTTTCTGTTTATCAAAAAATATCTAATAGAGGATGAAAATGGCAGCCACAAAGTAAGAATAATTATTTGCAATAGCATATAATCATCACAAGATTAGTATGAGAGTGTTCCTACTAATTTTTTTAAAAAAAGAAGGGAGTGAGACTTCCCTGGTGGCGCAGTGGTTAAGACTCCACGCTCCCGATGCAGGAGGCCCAGGTTCCATCCCTGGTCTGGGAACTAGATCCCACATGCATGCTGCAACTAAGAGTTCACATGCCACAACTAAGGAACCAGTGAGCCGCAACTAAGGAGCCCACCTGACACAACTAAGGAGCCCACCTGCTGCAACTAAGGAGCCACGTGCTGCAACTAAGGAGCTCGCCTGCTGCAGCTAATACCCAAGGCAACCAAATAAAGTAAAAAAAAATAATAAAAAAAATTAAAAAATAAAAAGGGTAGTAAATTACATTAAAAAAAGACAAAACATGAATGAACAATATATGAATAATGATCAACTACATTAAAATAATCAAAGAGAGGAAATTAAAAACGACAATGAGGTAAAATTCTGACAATGTAGTGTGTTAGGAAGGATACACGGCAACAGGAACTCAAACACTGTGGTAGGAGTATGCAGTTTTTGGAAAGCAATTTTGGCATTAGCTTGCAAAGCTGAAGAGCTACATACCCTCTAATGAACAATTCTACTGTGCAAACACATGAAACTGGCTTAGGGGTTACTACTTTGTTCATAAAAATTATAGACAGAATAGAAATTAATAACGCATCACAAAATGAATATGCCTTAGAGATAATATGGCACCTTTGTACCAGGAAACAAGCACAATAATGAACATAGCAGCATTATTTATAATAGCAAAGATAAATGGAAGCAACGCCAATGTCTGCAGCAGGAGAACTGGTAAATAAAATGAATATACAATTAAATAATTGTATTCAAGTCTTACCGTTCTTATCTAATGGAGTACCCCTGTTCCAGAGACTTCTGCTCTGGTTAATTCTCCCTTTCCCTCTGGAGAATAAAATCTGTTATTTCTGGCTATCTGCCCTCTACACCGTATTTATATATAATTGACCTATCGGATTCAAACTGTGGTTTTATTTCAGAACTAGTAAGTACCCGTGAGCCTTATTTACTCTATCGTTTTCCACTTCCATTCCCCCACCCCACAATACAGAGACACAAACACACACAGATTTCGTGTCCCACTCTTCACTCGACCTCCAAAATAGTCAAGTCTCTTACAATACCTGAGGAAATGTCCGCTGCCTCAATAGCTGTGATGATGGCTTAATGCCCTTAAAACCCCGACTCTACATTAAGGACCAAGAAAAGAATTTTTTAACACCTGAACAAGGACAGAGGATGATTAAGATACAAATTTTATATGCTAGCTTATTTTATTTCTAATTATATTCTTAGTAAATGATGTTAATATTCAACAGGAATGACTTTGTCACTCAGTGCTTTTGCCCAGTAAAAACCAGAGCCCCTAAGCATTTTATTGGCACTAAAGCAGTCAGCTGTGACATACGATAACGGCAAGGGTAAAGAAATTCTGCTCCGTTTCTAAATGAAATGTCTCTTCGATGACTTGAATGTAGGAGACTGAACATATGTAGAGGAGATCACAATAATTTTAAAAGGTGTTGACAGTATTATCATAATAGTCACCTGTTTAAACCAATGCTGACCCTCATGCATGTGTATGTATTATACGGTTTAAGTAACCCAAAGCAGATGCTATACGTGTAATCCACAAACAACTATAACGATCATTCATATCTCATGCTCGTAGATGAGAGAAGGGTAAATGACTTACTCAGCAAATTCTATTTCAACAGCATCGCCCTCCATCCTCAACACCGAACATCACAAAACTAGTTACTGGTGAGGCTCACTTTTCAGTGTTCTCCAGCACGTTATGGTGCCTATTAAACAAAAAATCAGTTTTAGGTGTTTGTTTATCTTACAGAATGATTTACATATGATTTATTGAGCTATATATTAATGCACATAAAGATATGACTTGAGAAAAATTTCTCCTGTAATTTAAATTTACTACTGGTCTCTAACTAGCATGACATGTGTCCATGGTCAAGTGACTTTATCTAGAAGATACATTTTCATCTATATATTCTAGTAGCATGTAAACAGACCCTAACTTCATGTCAAGCCACTTAATGAGACATCATCATCGTCATTAAAATCATTTGTTTTTATGTATCTGCATCCGTGTGGCTCCATACTAAGCACTATGAAAAGTGAGAATTAAAATGTCTCTCCTTCACAGGATATGCAATTTAAAATAAAACAGGAAAACGCATATTGATGACACTAAGATCAAACACAGACACTAAACATAAGCATATAAGTATGTCTGATTACATCAAATGGTTAGATGAATGAGAAGGGGTTTTAAGATTTCATTTTAAAACAGTTAAGATTTCATGAAAATCTCAACTTCTCTGTCTTGAAGGCTTATTTCAGCACTTGGGTTTGAAGAGGGGTCTTAGTAAGATAAGGACCCTGTAGTCTAGGGTTTCAGAGAAAGAAAACACTCCAGAAAAGGCCATATCATAGGGTAATTCATAAGAGGGGCAAGATTAGTAAGATGACCAAGGGGCAAGTTCCATGTACCCGAATATCAGAAAAAATATATATTTAATTAATATACCACCACCTGCTGAGAACCCATTCATCTAGCTAGCAGGGCCAAATAGTGTTTTTCTAACACTATTCAGAAAGACTTCACTTCACTTTGAGCTCCTAAATAGGCCAAGCCAATAATCTTTAAAAACCCAGATCAGGGCTTCCCTGGTGGCGCAGTGGTTGAGAGTCCGTCTGCCAATGCAGGGGACACGGGTTCGTGCCCCGGTCCAGGAAGATCCCACATGCCGCGGAGCGGCTGGGCCCGTGAGCCATGGCCACTGAGCCTGCGCGTCCCGAGCCTGTGCTCCGCAACGGGAGAGGCCACAACAGTGAGAGGCCCGCGTCAGTGAGAGGCCCGCATACGGCAAAAAAAAAAAAAAAAAAAAAAAAAAAAAAAAAAAAAACCCAGATCAGAGAAATGTTTAAATTTAAGAATAGTTCCTCAATCTTAATTCCTAGTAGCAATCAGTAGCTATTCTTTTTCTCTATGCTATTCTTACAAAGAGGAAACTGCTTTATCCTATTAGGTTCTCTCAAAATAATACAGTTCTGATTCTTTTCTGCTAGTGGTTCTCCAAGTGTGGTCCTGGGAAGAGGACATCAGTATCACCTGGCAACTTGTGCGAAATGGAAATTCTCAGGCTCCACCCCAGACCTACTCCATCAGACAACTGGGGGGGTGAGGACCAGCCATCCGGTTGAACAAGACCCTCAGGTGATTCGGCTACGCACTCAGGTTGAACACTACTGCTTTGTACCTGTCCAATAATAGCACCATCCATGCTTGCCCTGGTCCCACCGTCAGGACAGGTATTTCAGTTCACCTGTAGAAATAATTCAAGAAAAAAAATGGTTTTGTCACTTAATCTTCACACTGAAAACGGCATATTTATGTTGGTCAATAAATACTCCCCAAATGGAATAATACTCTTAAACACTCCATACTCATGAACTTTCAGTGTTACAGGGATTGTAGATTGTAGTGTTTACAAAACATTTTCTAATACATTATCAATGAAGCCAATAGATTTAACAAGCTCCCAGGGGTCTTCATTCTCTCCTGGGCCTCACACAGAGAAGACCCTAATAGGCGGAGATCTCACAGCACCGCATATAAGAGCTCTCCTTTGTGTGCCAGGAGGGAGGGCTGGAAAAAGTCTCCTGGAAGGTATAAGAGTAAAGACAGAAAAAAAAAGCCTGAGATTTCCTTCTTGCTGATTCAGCAGGCCCTGAGGGTTATCCTTCCCCCCTCCCAGCAGAGCTGAGACACTTCCAATGGGCCAGGCCCAGTTCTCAGTGTCAAGATCTGGAAATCAATGGTTTTACAGTGAGGGAATGGCATTCCCTAACTCTTAGTCTGAGGTTGTAGCTAAAACCAGACAACCCTTTTTGAAACACCAAACCATTTAAGCCAAATCGAAAAAAGTTCAGCTTCTTTGACAAGCACACTGAAAGACACTTTTACGCGTGTTAGGCTAAAATCCCACCAGGTCCCTGGAAAATCCTCTACCTGCGTTAGCCCCATGCTCAGTTCCCATAGTCCCCAGGAATGAAGACCTTCCTGCCCGTCACCAACACCAATTACCTCCCACCAAACTTCACGATGAAAAAGGGGGACAAAAATAATCACTATTTCAGCAGCGGTCATTTAAAAAAACATGATAATAACGTCGAACTCCCTCCAAAATTAGCCTCCACCATCCTATAAATTGGTTTTCTTTGTGATCTAAAATTGACTCGCAGGGCACCAGTTAGAAAATAGTCGCTGAAAAGCCGGGGCCTCCGAGCTTTCGGATCCTGCCGGCCTTTCATCGTGTAAACAAACGCATCAGATTTAAAGCTTTCCCATAATTGTTATGCTAACCTTGGAGCGAAACCTCTCCATTTGCATTTGAAGGAGCTAAATATTAGGCAGGAAAGAAAGTGCTCTCTTTGAAAGCCTGAGAAAATGTCCCCGCTCGGGGCTGCCGGGCCATCTGGGCCGCGGGCTGGGGCGCAGCTCCCGCCCCCCGCGCCCTGGTAGCCGCGCGCCGGGAAGAAGGGGCGCCCCGAGGGCCGTCATCTGGCTGCAGAAGAATGCGGACGGGCCCCCGGAGCCTTAGGGCGCGGGCCGGGCTCGCTCGGGGCGGGGGCGGCCCGGGGATGTGGGAGCCAGGCGTGCCTTGGGGATAGATCACGCGGCCTGGGATCCTTGCCCTTTTCCCAGGGCGCATCCCCCGGGCCCACCGCTTCCTGGATGCCGGGGGAGAGGGGCGTCTCCGCAGCAGGGTGAGGGGCTCGGAGGCGCGAGGCGGGGTGTGGAGAGCGTAGGCCTGTGCTGGGAAGGAGAAATGCACATTCTGTAAGCGCTCTGACCCACTTTGAACTTGATCTCCTGGAGTCTCCAGATCCAGCCCGTTTAGTCGAGGCCAGTAAGCCCCCCTATGCACACCAAGCTTGGAGTAATTAAAAATAAAAACGCTGCACCGTTGGGGGTTTCTTATAGAAAGGAAGGAAGGCTCGAACTTCCCATCAGCCTATTCTGGGGCAATCAAGAAAAGCCTTGCAGCCCTCTACCTTTTCCTGCAAACGGAACCAAAGCGTATCTAGGATGAGTTACGGGAAAATCATTCCTGGAGGAAAAACATCGAGGGCTTCATACACCAGGAGGACAGAGCTGGAGGGGATAAGATGCTCCTAGATTCGAAGCATATAATTATTTTCTTGCACCACTTCTCATTTTAATCTCATTTCGAATATAATTCAAAGGTGCTTTGATTTTTAAATGACTTCACTGTTGTCAGAATTAGCATTTTTCACTAGTCCTAGGAGACATTCCAGAGGAGAACGGTATTTTTATTTTCCTTCTTTCCCCCCCTACGGTTTGACAAAGGCTTCTCATGCATCGCTGGACTGTGTTACAAAGTTAAGGGATTTTTCCCTCTCTCAAAGGAAGATCGTTGAGGCTGCAAGTAACCCTGGTAGCTGCTAGGAGATGGAATTCTTTAGGCTAGAACAGCATGTTGCACAAAATAACTGTCAAAAGAGGAATGCAGGCCAGCACTTGAGTTCTTTACAGGGGCAAAAGGATGCAACAGTGACCCAAGGTCTACATGGGAAGAGAAGATGAAGTATATTGTTTTTCCTAATCATAAACTAAGTATCAGTGTTTGACAAGCTTCTAAAATGCATCAACTGCCATGTATTCTATTTATTTCATATTTATTAAAGGGCTACAAGTTTGGTTTGGGGGTTTTTTGTTTGTTTTTTAAGATTTAGGACCTTGGCCTCAGACAGACCCCAGTTCCAGATCTGGCTTCTCATACTTACTACCTTGGTAGCCCCAATTAAGTTACTTTGCCTTTCTAAATCCCAGTGTTCTTATCCATAAAATGGGTGTATTGAAATAAACACAGTGCCTAACACATAGTAAGCACTCTATAAATCATAGCTGTTGCTGAGTACGTTATTATCATCATTGTAATCACTGTCTCTTCCCTGAAGATTCTAAATCTTTTAAAATCTGTATTAAATGAAGCAATTGAATGGGGTCATTCAAAAATATTTATTTGTTGCCAGGTTCTGCTCTAGTGCTAGAGATAAATAGATAAATGTTCCTTGCTCTTATGGACTATAGGTTCTAGTCAGGGAGATAAACAACAGATCAGAAAAGTATTAAATATGATCATTGTGTAAACGAGCAGGAACTTATGAGAGGCCTCCCAGGACAGACCCCTTCCCCATATCCTCTGCTGTAGCTTCTCTCTGAAGTACCCAGATAATAGTATCTCATGCATATTTACTGAGTTTTTCAGATGCTAAAAACCACCACCAAATGTAAGAAATTAACTATTTGATGATCATGAGCACGTAGTCCTGGACCTACACCCTGTTACCTCACAATCAACCAATCAGAGAATTGTGCATGAGCTGATCACATACCCTGTGACCCTCCTCCCTCGCCCGGCCTTTAAAAATGCTTTGCTGAAACCCTTTTGGGAGTTAGGCATTTGCAGGAGGCATGAGCCCCCTTTCTCCTTGCATGGCCTTGCAATAAACATTTCCCGGCTCCAAACTCCAACGTTTCTGTATTGTTTGGCCTCACAATACGTCGGGCACGTGAACTTGCATTTGGTAACAATTTCAGAGAACAATAGATTCCATAAAGAAAATAAACCAGGGAATTGGGAAGGGGAGTGACTGAGAAAGGTGCTGGGGGAGGAGAGAAGGGCTGGTTAAGATGAGAAGGACGGGGCACCTCGAAGAGGAAGTGACAACCATAGGTGTCCACCAGGCAAAAGCAGACTGGAGAAACATTCAGGGCCAGATCTTGTACGGTCAGGAGCTCCAAATTCTTCAGAGCAATGAGAGATGATGAGAAAGTTTCAGGCAAGGGAATAACATAATCTGATTTACTATTTAGAAAGGTCACTCTGGCTCCTATGTGGCGAGTAGACAATGGGAAGTGGTGGAAGAGGATAGGGTAAAAGTGGTCCTCAGCCCTCCTTGCCCTTGGGAAACTTCTATAAAGCCAAGCTCTATTTGTGGGCGTGGAGTAGCGCCTAGGCATTGCTTTTCCTGGCTTTTTTTTTTTTTGTTCTAAACTCCCAGGTGATTCTACCGTATTGTAAGAGTGGAAAAAAACACTAATTTGTAAGCCATCTCAGTTGTCCCGTGAAAGAGGATGTGATTGGCGTGGAGATGCTAAGCGGTGGTCATAGGCTATGTCTTAGAGGTAGAAGCAAATCAACCTGCTAATGGATTAGAAGTGACAGGACGGGTGGGGAGAGAAAGATAGGAATGAGGAATGACCTCACAGTTGGCTCAGTAGTATAGATGGTGATCCCATTTACCGGGATGGCAAAAATGAAGTCAAAGTAGACAGAGGAATGAAGACTGGAATCAAAAATACTGACCATGTTGTATATATGATGATAATTTGACATATATTAGTATAACAATAATATAATTATTCGGTTGAAATATCTAGCAGGAAGTTGATTTGAGAGATAGGAGGACAAAACTCTAAATGTCATCTGTATCATCTGTTGCCCAATAGAACTTTCAGCGAGAATGGAAATGTCCTATATCTGTACTGTCTACTGCAGTATCACTCACCACATGTGGATATTAGCACTTGAAATACAGCTAGGCTGGTATAACTGAGGAGCTGATTATTTTTTTAATTAATTTAAATTTAAATAGCAATATGTGGCCAGTAGCTATCCTATTGGACAAAGCAGACATGCGTTGATGATTCCCATGTTTATATATCTGGCCTGAACTTGATACCTTCTCACTACTTCCCCTGGTAACAAACAGATCAAAGCCACTGTCCTCTCCAGCTTAGATTATTGCAACAGCCTCCTATCTGGTCACAATGTTTCTCCCCTGACCTTTTATTGTATATTCTCAAAACAGCAGCCAAAATCATCTTCACAGCTTGAGTTATATCATGTATTTCTTTGCTTGAAGCCTTCTAATGTTTCCTCATCTCAATATGATAAAAGCCAAAGATTTTTCAATAGCATACAAAAAAAAAAAAAGCAGCTCTAAATCATCGGACCCCTTCTTTGCCTCTCTAACGTCACTTTCCACTTTTCCGCCACTCCTCTGTCCCTGCCATAGCACTTATCACCTTCTCTTGCGCGATATACTTAACTCAGTTATATTGTTTAGTGTCTACTCTCTTTTAGTAGAAAATAGGCTCTGTTGGGGTGGGGAGTTATGACTATTTTGTTCACTATTGTGTCCTCTACTACCTAGAACACAGTAGCCTGGCACATGTTAAGCACCCAAGAAATACTTATTGAAAGACTGATAATATATGCTCACCTCGGTCACCCAGAAAGACTGTACGTGGAGAATAAAAAGGGCTTCAGGACTGAGCCCCAGGCCACTCCTGCATTTAGAGTTGCACCATCCAATGTGTTGGCCACGAGTAGCCATATGTGGCTTTTCAGCTTTCAAAATATGCTACTCCAAACTGAGATGCAATAAGTGTAAAATACTCACCAGATTGTGAAGATTAAGGATATATTAAAGAATGTAAAGCAGCTCATTAATTATTTATAGTGATTACTTACTGAAATAATATTTTGGAGATTTTGAGTTAATTAAAACGTATTATTAAAACTGATTTCACCTCTTCCTTTTTACTTTTTTTAATGTGGAAATTAAATACTAGGAAATTTAAAATCACATATGTGGCTCATGTTATATTTCTATTAGACAAGTTGGTTTAGAGATTGAGAAGAAGAAAAGCCAGCAGGGGTTACTGTGCAGTGAGTAGGAGAAAATATCAGGAAAGTGTGGTACATGGAAGATTAGAGAAACCATTTTTTAAAGTGGGAAGGAACAGTTAACTAGGTCATATGAGCAAAATAAAGACAGCGAATTAAGCAAAAGATTTGGCAAGATGGAAGTCACTGTCAACAATGACAAGGGTGGTTTCAGTGATAGGTGTGTGCAGAAGCCCAACTGGAGAGGGATTAAGTCAGAATAGAAAGTGAGGAAGGAGAAACAACCAATACAGACAACCCTCTCAAGAAGTTTTCTATGAGAAATGGGATGACTGCTGGACATAGAACAAAATTATTTTAAGAAGGGAGATGTTTTGATCGCTGAAGGAAATGATCCAAGTGAGATAGCCCCAAATTGGAAAATTTAGGCCAAATACCAAGAATATGGACACAAAGCATTTTAAATCTGAAAGGGCCCTTGAAGTTTATCTTAGACAAACTCTTTGCATTACAGATAAGAACTCTGAGATCCAAACAAGTGAAGGATTTGTCAATGTCAACAGCAAAGCTGAAACCAGAACCAGAAACATGGTCAATGAGCTTAGATAAGCTCATTTCTTCAGAGACAAACACTGGTTTTCCAAAAAAAAAAACAACCCCATTGAGTGAGAATTATCTTATGTACCACTAGTATAGAATGACAGAGTGTCTCCTTTGGAATAGCTTCAATAATTCTAAGTGAATTGGATAAAACTTATGAAAAGATTTATCATCAGGGATGAAAACCTTTCTGTGCTTTATACCTAGAAAGTTCATACCTGTAACCAAGTATAACTTCTCTACCATAGAATAAAAATCAACTCTGTACTGTTTCCCTGTACAAAATTTAAATTAACTGGAGTGCTCAGAGAATGGTGAAAATGAGAGGTTCTGACAAATTTTATTTTCTGCTTAACCTGAGGTCAACCAAACAAATACATTGTATTCTAACTCCACTGAAAATCTTTAAATGCTTAGCCCTTCTTTCCTTACTGTGTAGGAAAATGACCATAATTTGATCTCTCTTTAATGATCCAGTATTTTTCTGTGCCTCAGGGTATCATGTTCAATAACATTTTATAATATCTTCCTAGGACTTTAGGTACAGAGAGTGAATTAGGGAAGGAAATTTTGCAAGGTTTCTTTCTGTGAACTTCATAGGAACATGTTTATCATTTGCCTCTTTTTTGCTAAAGGTTGGGTAAGATAAAACTTCAAGTAATGAGGTTATCTGTTAATTCAAGTTTTATCACCCTGTTTTCATTTCTTGTACACTAAGATAATACAATACTGTTAACTCATAAAAAATACAGTATGTGTTAAGGGGCTTTGGTTTGAAGGTTTTGTTATTGTTGTTATAACATTGTTGATGGGTTTGTGATGACCTTGACAAACCCCTCACTTAGAGATTGTTATGAACAATGATACTCATTCATAAGAAGATTAATCTGGGGTGAGTCAGTCTGGGGCCACAAAGAGGCAAACTTTCACATACAAGTGGGTTGAGATGGGTAACTCAGTCTCACAGATGTGTGATGGGGTTTGCATGTGATATGTGAACCGCATCACGTGCCTCCTTTCCGTTCTACATTCACTTCAGTACCTATCCTTCTCCAAGTCCAAGGCTAATCCTTATATTTTACCTTCTCTGCACGTTTTTCTCTTCCTCGGCACACAGCCTTGCTCGGCTCTCACCAGTTACAAAAGTTCCTTATCCCTTACTCTACCTCTTACCATTCTTTTGCCTACCAAGCTTCAAAATAAGTTGTTTGCCTCCGCAGACTCTTATTCCTCCCAACTGTGCATCTTCAGGACTTTCCATCATTATTTTTCTTAGCTGCCCAGGGGTCTCTAACACAGTTGGATCCTTCCATCTAGAAACTTGCTTTGTCAAACCACGACTTTACCTTTTCCTATTTTCTCTCCTCCTCCCCTCTAAATACTTCTTCTTGGGTTCCCTCACTAGTTCTTTTCCTTATGCCCTCTGAATGTGTGTTCCCAGACTTTCACCCTCAGCTTTCTCATTTTTCCTTCCATTTCTTCCTTCTGCTATTTCATCTGTTTCCCAAACTCTAACTGCCGCTAATATACTGGTAACTCAGAAGTTTGATATCTTTCTTGAGCCTGCTGGGCAACTCCACCTGGATATTCCGGAAGTGATCTCAAAATTAATACATCCCAAAACAAACTCATTAGCAAGATTTTTCTTTATCGGTTAATGGGGCCAAGCAGTTACCTAGTCACACAAGTCAATTCGCTTGACTCCCACTTTTTCCCTCAATCATTCAATTGATTTTGGCTTAAATACATATAGCAAATCTGTGCATCCCTCAAATCTGGTGAGCAACCTTAATGTAGCTTCATGGCCTTCCCCTCTTTTAAGTTGTTTATCGCTCCTATCCATCCTGCACTATGTTCTTTCCAAAACATAAATCCGAACTATTATTGCTGCTCCTTTGGGGATAACCTCCTCCACCCCCATCATGGAATAAAGTCCAGAATACTCTTCAGAGCACGTCATGTCCTTCACATCTGACCTTAACCTGTCACCCCCAATGCCTTTTCAACCATTTCTAGCAACCACCACCTCTTCCCTTCTGTTCCACACACTCCTGACTGTCTCATCCATCTGCAACTCCTACTCAGCCTCCAAGAGGCCTTGTCAGTATCTCCTAAAATCACTTGTTACGCGGAATGATAATTAATTATTTACATACCTCCCACTCCATTGTGTTATGATTATTAAATAATATGTTCTGCTTAACAGTAGGGATCATGGTGTTTTCACCACTGTATCTACACCATCTAGCATAGTACTTAGACTCAGTAGGGGCTCAACATATGGATGGGAATTGAATGGTTTAGAGGTAAACTCAGTCTAAATGAGATAACCAGTCTGTCCTAACGAGCTCATCTTCATTGTCTATCCCTGTTGACAGGTATCATCCTAAACATAAGAGGCAGGTGATTTCTGATTTCAGACACAGGGTGTGTCACCCTGATTTGTGAGGAAGGGAATGCTCCGCCGCCCCCCACCCCTTTTCTTCATTCTTCCTGGGAGAACAAATTGCATTATGCAGTTGTGGCGCCAACTTGCTTTTTAAGGGCACACTTTGCTGTTCTGTTTGAATATCCTTGTCTCTCCTGTTGTTCTTCTCTGAGCCTGTCTGCCCTTTTCCAAAAGTGAAAACATCACCAAGCATTTCTGTAATAATATGGTGTATATTATCACATTAGCTACAGTTATAATAAAAGTAGCTACATTATCAGATTATGCTTTGCCTCAGAGCCACAGAAATAATGGTGCTTTATCAGGAAATTTTTTATAGCCAAATGGAAATTCACTAATGCAATAGGAAGTTATCAAACATAATATAATTCAGGAGACCCAAACTGTTAGTGTCTCAATAGGTGAAGGGGGAAAACATCTATTTTATTGTAATGAAACTCTGTTAACAGAGACATATTTATTATCTTTGTAAAAATGCTCAACATGTTCTTTTTCTCTTTGTATAATCATTTCTCGTTTCTTTTTTTAAAACTTGGATTCTTTTTGTGAAAAGTCTGTTTGAATGTCAGAAGAAAATAAAAGTGAAGGACGTCCCTTGTGGTCCAGTGTTTAAGAATCCGCCTTCCAATGGGGACGTGGGTTCGATCCCTGGTCGGGGAACTAAGATCCCACATGCCACAGGACAACTAAGCCCACGGGCCGCAACTACTGAGCCCATGCACTCTGCAGCCTGCATGCCACAACTAGAGAGAAGCCCACTTAACACAAAGAAAGATCCCACATGCCACAACAAAGACCTAATGCAGCCAAACAAATAAATAAATAAAATACATATAATGGTGTCCCTCAAAAAAAGAAGAAGAAGGGCTTCCTTGGTGGCGCAGTGGTTGAGAGTTCGCCTGCCGATGCAGGGGACACGGGTTCGTGCCCCGGTCTGGGAAGATCCCACATGCCGTGGAGCAGCTAGGCCCGTGAGCCATGGCCGCTAAGCCTGCACGTCCGGAGCCTGTGCTCTGCAACGGGAGAGGCCACAACAGTGAGAGGCCCGCGTAACACAAAAAAAAAAGAAGAAGGAGAAGAAAATAAAAGTGATCGGTGATCAGGAAGTTATTAAGTAGAAAAAATCATCCAAAAAATTTAAAATATGGATTTATGCTATCAAACTGCTAAGAGAGTTTCAGAAAGGCTTCCATAAACATAAAACACACAACAAAGCACCAGTGTGCCTATGTATTGTGGAGAATAAGCTGTCTGCTCACATGCACAAACTAATGAGCAGGAAAATGTCAATACATAGCATGTCAAATAGTCAGTGCTCAAATTCCATCCAAACTTTTACCTCGATTTCCATCTAAAAACAGTGAACAAACATGCAAAATCTAGGTAGCTGCAATTTTTGCCTTTACTAAACAATGGTTTCATGACAGTCAGAATATCAAATTCAGAGAAAAAAATTAAATGGCTTTCCTGCTTCATAATACATCAAATTCTTGCTAGAATTCAAAGGAAGGATGAAGAGGTTTTTTTTTTTTTCTTTCTCCAAAAAATATTTCCCTTAGTCCAGGACTGGGGGGAAAGTGATTACCTAAAAGGGCATGACAGAAATGCAGTTCAAAGACATATTCCCATGCTGTCATTATGTATGTGTGTGTACACGCATGTTAATATATAGTATGTGTGCATTAGCATATAGATGGAGATATAAAAATTAGATAGATAATAGATAATGGGTGATCTATCATTCTGGAACCTTTGAAAGGGAGATGTTTGTTTAAATGATCTTTTCAGTGGTGTACTCTACTGAGGTGTAGCTATTTCTCCTTTTGACCTGAAATTCTAACCGTTTGGGAAAACACAATGATTAGATAACAATTGTGAGCCATAAAAATGCACTTAATAGACTGGAAATACTCATTTTGACCACTTGGACATATTGGCTATTTTACATTTTGATCAACGTTTCCCATCCAGTTTTGTTTCCAACCAAGATATTCCTACTTTTCAGGTTCAGGATCTGATTTGTGCATGGGGGCTATAGCTGTGTACACATCAGCACCTCAGCTCCCCCTCCATGGATGACACATTCTCCTCTCTAACGTCTAAATGTAGCACAGAAGGAGGATATGATCTGGGAACAATACAACCAGATACAATTACTGATAATTTTTTTTAAATCATACTTTCTAAATATAGTGCAAACCCATTTTTGGTATGTTTTCCTACACAGCAGGATAGAGATTGGTGGGGGTGTTTGGAGGATACAGGAAAAATGGGAGCCAATTTGGAATGGGGACAGGCAGTGTTAATTCAAAATTACATATTTAGGAAAAAAATCATCTTGGTCTGCAGTTTGAGGACAAAACTAAAGGAGTAAACAAACCTGCAGAGAGCGTCTTTGTAGAGACAGAATCAAGATAAAAAAACAGTCTTCTGTCTTCCCTTCATCCTAGCAGGTGGCAAGTAATCAAGTTTTCATAAAGTGTGCAAGGCCTCCAACAGTGTTCTGAGTGCTCAAGTTCTTTTCCTTTGCCACTAGTTACTGTTGCTTCAGTCACTTAAAGGTATTTCTGTCCAGAGGTATACTCCCTGCCCTCCTTTACCTACACATTTGACGGTCTGTTTCTCAAAATACTGTGGCCCAATGGGGAAAAGAGGAGTAATGTGACAGCTCATGCAAGTGACATTATGGTCTTATTCAAATGACACCATGCTTGAATATCCTAATTTGATGAAGGGTAGCGATTTGTAATGAATCACTCCCCCTTTTATAATACTGGTTTTTTGTATCTCAACCCTGAAGTTTTGAAATTCCTGTCAAACTTACAAGCTCTTACACAGCAAAGGAAACCATAAAAAACAACAACAAAAACAAACAAAAAATGAAAAGACAACCTACAGAATAGGAGAAAATATTTGCAAATGATGCAACAGACAAGGGCCTAATCTCCAAAATATACAAACATCTCATACAACTCAACAACAAGAAAACAAACAACCCAATCAAAAAATGGGCAGAAGACCTTAATAGACACTTCTCCAAAGAAGACATACAGATGGCCAGTAGGCACATGAAAAGATGCTCAACATCACTAATTATTAGAGAAATGCAAATCAAAACTACAATGAGGTACCACCTCACACCATTCAGAACGGCCATCATTAAGAAGTCTACAAATAACAAATGCTGGAGAAGGTAAGGAGAAAAGGGAACCCTCCTACCCTGTTCATGGGAATGTAAGTTGGTGCAACCATTATGGAACACAGTGTGGAGTTTCCTCAGAAAACTAAAAATAGAATTACCATATGATCCAGCAATCCCACTCCTGGGCATATACCCAGACAAAAGTATAATTCAAAAAGGTACACGCACCCCTATGTTCATAGCAGCACTATTCACAATAGCCAAGACATGGAAACAACCTAAATGTACACCGACAGATGAATCGATAAAGAAGATGTGGCACATATATACAATGGAATATTGCTCAGCCATAAAAAGGAACGAAATTGGGTCATTTGTAGAGATATGGATGGACCTAGAGACTGTCATACAGAGTGAAGTAAGTCAGAAAGAGAAAAACAAATATCATATATTAACACATATATGTGGAATCTAAAAAAATTGGTATAGACAATCTTATTTACAAAGCAGAAATAGAGACACAGATGTAGAGAACAAATGTATGGATACCAATGGGGAAGGGGGGGATGAATTGGGAGACTGGGATTGACATATATACACTACTGATACTATGTATAAAATACATAACTAATGAGAACCTACTGTATAGCTCAGGGAACTCTACTCAGCGCTCTGTGGTGACCTAAATGAGAAGGAAATCCAAAAACAGGGGAATATATGTATACGTATAGCTGATTCACTTTGCTGTATAGTATAAACTAACACAATATTGTAAAGCAACTATACTCCAATAAAAAAAATTGAAAACCATAAGACTCCTAGAAGAAAGCATAAGGGGTGAGCTCCTTGACATCAGTCTTGACAATGATTTTTTGGATTTGACACCAAAAGCAAAGGCAACAAAAGAAAGGTAGGACTACTCCTAACTAAAAAGCTTCTGCACAACAAAGGAAACAGTCAACAAAATGAAAAGGCAAACTACCAAGTGGAAGAAAATATTTGCAAATCATATATGTGAAAAGAGGATAATATCCAAAATAAAGAACTCATACACATGGCCAACAGATACATGAAAATGTGCTCAACATTACTGATCATCAGGGAAATGAAAATCAACACACAGTGAGATGCCACCTCAGACCTGTTAGAACGGTTATCATAAAAAAGACAAACGATAACAAGTGTTGGCAAGGATGTGGAGAAAAAGGAACCCTTGTGCACTGCTGGTGGGAATGTAAACTCATACAGCCACTGTGGAAAACAGTATGGAGGTTCCTCAAAACACTACAAATAGAAATACCATATGATTCAGCAGTCCCTCTTCTGGGAATATACTCAAAGGAAATGAAATCACTATCACAAAGAGATCTGTATCCCCATGTCCTTTGCAACATTAGTTACAACAGTCAAGACATGGAAACAACCTAAGTGTCCATTAGCAGATGAACGGATAAAGAAAATATATACACACATATACACACAATTGAATATTATTCATCCATAAAAAATAAGGAAATCCTGTCATTTTCAACAACAGGGATGGACCTTGAGGGCATTATGCTAAGTGAAATAAGTCATACAGAGAAAGACAGATACTGTATTATCTCAGTTATATGCGGAATCTAAAAAAACCAAGTCATAGAAACAGAAAGAAGATTGGTGGTTGCCAGGGGAATGGGGAATGGGCGAAGGTGGTCAAAAGGTACAAACTTCCAGTTAGAAGGTAAATAAATTCTGGGTATGTAATGTACAGCATGGTGACTATGCTGTTTAGTGTATCTGAAAGTTGTTACAAGAGTAGATTTTAAAAGTTCTCATCACAAGAAAAAAAAATTTTAACTATGCGAGGTGATGGATGTTAACTAAACTTATGTGGTAATTATTGCACTATATATATATTAAATCATTATGTTGCATAAACTAATACATGTGTTACATGTCAGTTATATCTCAGTAAAACTGGGAAAAAAGATTATAGGAAGCCAAGTCACAAAGACATAGACCTCCTTCTTCCTATCTTTATTATGCGCAGTATAAATTTCTTCAGCACATAAATCATCCTTTGAGAACCCTTGCCTGGTATCATTAGCCCAGAGAGTCAGCGTACAGGTCCTGCAATTGTAATGCTTCAGTTTGGTACCCAGCTCATGGATTTTCAAGGAACAAGAGCTAGGGCATTTTATTTAAACTTTATACACTTCAGTTTTTTCATCTGAAAAAGAGATATAGTAATAATAATAGCCATATGGAATTATTATGAATATTAAATGAGTTAATATGTGTGATGTACTTGGTATAGTGCAGGGCAAATATTATATATGGTATATTATGATTATTATAAGAAATTAATGTGTGGCTAGTTAATAATGGCTACTATGTGAGTTAATAATTCATATTAAGAATAAGTATAATATTAAATCTATTTAAAATGTTAGTATTTTGCTAAAATATGTATCAGTCTCTGTGCCATTTTAGCTGCCACAAAGGATATATTTTGCATACTCATTCTAAGGAAACAAAAAAGATCAACAGCTGCGGGATATAAGCTTCAGGATACCAAACAGCTTCACAGACTCACATGTTGCTGTCATGATTTCCCATCACTTCTGCTGTGTCTGCTGCATTGTAAAAATCTTGTCAATGGACCCATGTCGTATGTGGACCCAAGTTTCCCCTGGCACCCCAGGATCTTTAATCACTGTGGTTTGTAATAAGCACAGGCTTCTGGGATAGAGGAAATACTTGCACTTAGCTTTTTAAAAAGTATATTTTTCTGATCCCAAAGAGAAATAGGCCCAAATATAGCAGGAAGACCATGCATTGCAGCAAGAATATGGATAAGCTTCCCCTAGGAAAAGACGAGCTGGCTGAGAATGGGAGGATGGACACAGGTAGGAAGTGTCGTAGAGTCGTAGGCTCTCAGCAGGACCTGTCCTTGGGAGATGAGGCCATAGTAGGGGAGATAAATTGGAGGGGGTCTTATGCAGAACTTGGAGTAGGCAAAAGAATGATGTTATTAGACATTAGATACTTTGGTCGAACAGATTCTATAGTTGAGACAGGCTCTGATGACAAGGTAGATAAGGGTATTCATTAACTAGTTAAGCTAGTTTTAAAAAGTGACCAAGTAAAGACAGTTAGTACTTGGATCTTGGCTCAAATGTGGAGCACTGAATTGCCTTTAGGATGCTCTGTTCTTCCCTAGATGTGTGTGGAAGCAATTGCCTGTACAACAGTTTTAATCATACACCGTCGATCATTCTGAGAAGATTCCTAACCAGCAATTTAGAATAAGTTTTACTTCTATTTAAAGATGGTAAGAGTGATTATTGAATCACAATACTGGGACATTCTGCTTGACATCAAATGCTCTAATGATAACACACAGATTTTTCCTTCCTTACTTGCAAAAAAAAAAAAAAGAAAGAAAGCCAAGAGGCATTCACGCCATCATTTGAGAGTTCTCCTGTCTTCATTATTCTACTTTAATGATCTATTCAGAAATCAGACTCACGTCTACGGTGTTAGATCACAGCAGGCTTCATTCATTCACACCTTTCCGTGGTCCTTCTACTGTAATTTTTATTAAGGACAACCGTGGCTCTCTATGGAAGGGATTTGTAAGATTTCTACGATGCTTTTGTTTGGAGAAGGGAAAATAGAAGTCAAAACTCAGAGAAGACTTTATGAAGTCAGAGGAGTCATGGGGGATAGCTGAGTACACATGCTCTTCATACAACCTCACCATCTTATTTTCCATTCCATACTTCCTATTCACAAAGTGAGCTCTACCACTGTCTCCATTCTTGTCTCTTTATGCTTCACATGAAAAACTGGGGAAATATGTTCATGACTTTGCAAACGACCTTGGCAGCTTTACTTCCATTGGCTTCTATAAGTTTTAAGAATGAGGCCGTGGGGCTTCCGGGAAGATGGCGGAAGAATAAGACGCGGAGATCACCTTCCCCCCCACAGATACACCAGAAATACATTTACATGTGGAACAACTCCTACAGAACACCTACTGAACGCTGGCAGAAGACCTCAGACCTCCCAAAAGGCAAGAAACCCCCCACGTACCTGGGTAGGGCAAAACAAAAAAGAATAAACAGAGACAAAAGGACAGGGACAGGACCTGCACCAGTGCGAGGGAGCTCTGAAGGAGGAAAGGTCTCCACACACTAGGAAGCCCCTTCGCGGGCGGAGACTGCGGGTGGCGGAGGGGGGAAGCTTCGGAGACGCGGAGGAGAGCGCAGCAACAGGGGTGCGGAGGGCAAAGCAGAGAGATTCCTGCACGGAGGATCAGGACCGACCGGCACTCACCTGACCGAGAGGCTTGTCTGCTCACCCGCCGGGGCGGGCGGGGCTGGGAGCTGAGGCTCGGGCTTCAGTCGGAGCGCAGGGAGAGGACTGGCGGCGTGAACACAGCCTGAAGGGGCTAGTGCGCCACGGCTAGCCGGGAGGGAGTCCAGGGAAAAGTCTGGAGCTGCCGAAGAGGCAAGAGACTTTTTCTTACCTCTTTGTTTCCTGCTGCGCGACGAGAGGGGATTCAGAGCGCTGCTTAAAGGAGCTCCAGAGACGGGTGCGAGCCGTGGCTAAAAGCGCGGACCCCAGAGACGGGCATGAGACGCTAAGGCTGCTGCTGCCACCACCAAGAAGCCTGTGGGCGAGCACAGGTCACTATCCACACCCCCCTCCCGGGAGCCTGTTCAGCCCGCCACTGCCAGGGTCCCGGAAGCCAGGGACAACTCCCCCGGAAGAAGGCACGGCGCGCCTCACGCTGGTGCAACGTCACGCCGGCCTCTGCCGCCGCAGGCCCGCCCGCACTCCGTGCCCCTCCCTCCACCCGGCCGGACTGAGCCAGAGCCCCCGAATCACCGGCTCCTTTAACCCCGTCCTGTCTGAGCGAAGAACAGACGCCCTCAGGCGACCTACACGCAGAGGCGGGGCCAAATCCAAAGCTGAGCCCCTGGGAAGCTCTGAGAACAAAGAAGAGAAAGGGAGATCTCTCCCAGCAGCCTCAGAAGCAGCGGATTAAAGCTCCACAATCAACATGATGTACCCTGCATCTGTGGAATACCTGAACAGACAAAGAACCATCCCAAATTAAGGAGGTGGACTTTGAGAGCAAGATTTATGATTTTTTCCCCTTTTCCTCTTTTTGTGAGTGTGTATGTGTATGCTTCTCTGTGAGATTTTGTCTGTATAGCTTTGCTTCCACCATTTGACCTAGGGTTCTATCCGTCCGTTGTTTTTTTTTTTTTTTTTTCTCTCTCTCTTAATAATTATTTTTTTATTTTAATAACTTTATATTTTATCTTAATTTTATTTTACTTTATCTCCTTTCTTTTTTTCCTTCCTTCCCGCCTTCCTTCCTTCCTCCCTCCCTCCTTTCTTTCTCTCTTTCTTTCTACTTCTACTAATTCTTTCTACTTTTTCTCCCTTTTATTCTGAGCCACGTGGATGAAAGGCTCTTGGTGCTGCAGCCAGGAGTCAGTGCTGTGCCTCTGAGGTGGGAGAGCCAACTTCAGGACACTGGTCCACAAGAGACCTCCCAGCTCCACATAATATCAAACGGCGAAAATCTCCCAGAGATCTCCATCTCAACACCAGCACCCAGCTTCACTCAACGACCAGCAAGCTACAGTGCTGGACACACTATGCCAAACAACTAGCAACACAGGAACACAACCCCACCCATTAGCAGAGAGGCTGCCTAAAATCATAATAAGTCCACAGACACCCCAAAACACACCACCAGACGTGGACCTGCCCACCAGAAAGACAATATCCAGCCTCATCGGGCAGAACACAGGCACTAGTCCCCTCCACCAGGAAGCCTATACAACCCACTGAACCAACCTTAGCCAATGGAGACAGACACCAAAAACAACGGGAACTACGAACGTGCAGCCTGCAAAAAGGAGACCCCAAACACAGTAAGATAAGCAAAATGAGAAGACAGAAAAACACACAGCAGATGAAGGAGCAAGATAAAAACCCACCAGACCTAACGAATGAAGAGGAAATAGGGAGTCTACCTGAAAAAGATTTCAAAATCATGATAGTAAAGAGATCCAAAATCTTGGAAATAGAATAGACAAAATGCAAGAAACATTTAACAAGGACCTAGAAGAACTAAAGATGAAACAAACAACGATGAACAACACAATAAATGAAATTAAAAATAATCTAGATGGGATCAATAGCAGAATAACTGAGGCAGAAGAACGGATAGGTGACCTGGAAGATAAAATAGTGGAAATAACCACTGCAGAGCAGAATAAAGAAAAAAGAATGAAAAGAACTGAGGACAGTCTCAGAGACCTCTGGGACAACATCACACACACCAACATTCGAATTATAGGGGTTCCAGAAGAAGAAGAGAAAAAGAAAGGGACTGAGAAAATATTTGAAGAGATTATAGTTGAAAACTTCCCTAATATGGGAAAGGAAATAGTTAATCAAGTCCAGGAAGCACAGAGAGTCCCATACAGGATAAATCCAAGGAGAAATACGCCAAGACACATATTAATGAAACTGTCAAAAATTAAATACAAAGAAAACATATTAAAAGCAGCAAGGGAAAAACAACAAATAACACACAAGGGAATCCCCATAAGGTTAACAGCTGATCTTTCAGCAGAAACTCTGCAAGCCAGAAGGGAGTGGCAGGACATATTTAAAGTGATGAAGGAGAAAAACCTGCAACCAAGATTACTCTACCCAGCAAGGATCTCATGAGATTTGATGGAGAAATTAAAACCTTTACAGACAAGCAAAAGGTAAGAGAATTCAGCACCGCCAAACCAGCTTTACAACAAATGCTAAAGGAACTTCTCTAGGCAAGAAACACAAGAGAAGGAAAAGACCTACAATAGCAAACCCAAAACAATTAAGAAAATGGGAATAGGAACATACATATCAATAATTACCTTAAATGTAAATGGAATAAATGCTCCCACCAAAAGACACAGACTGGCTGAATGGATACAAAAACAAGACCCATATATATGCTGTCTGCAAGAGACCCACTTCAGACCTAGGGACACATACAGATTGAAAGTAAGGGGATGGAAAAAGATATTCCATGCATATGGAAACCAAAAGAAAGCTGGAGTAGCAATTCTCATATCAGACAAACTAGACTTTAAAATAAAGACTATTACAAGAGACAAAGAAGGACACTACATAATGATCAAGGGATCGATCCAAGAAGAAGATATAACAATTGTAAATATTTATGCACCCAACATAGGAGCACCTCAATACATAAGGCAAATACTAACAGCCATAAAAGGGGAAATCGACAGTGACACATTCATAGTAGGGGACTTTAACACCCCACTTTCACCAATGGAAAGATCATCCAAAATGGAAATAGATAAGGAAACACAAGCTTTAAATGATACATTAAACAAGATGGACTTAATTGATATTTATAGGACATTCCATCCAAAAACAACAGAATACACTTTCTTCTCAAGTGTTCGTGGAACATTCTCCAGGATAGATCATATCTTGGGTCACAAATCAAGCCTTGGTAAATTTAAGAAAATTGAAATTGTATCAAGTATCTTTTCCGACCACAACGCTATGAGACTAGATATCAATTACAGGAAAAAATCTGTAAAAAATACAAACACATGGAGGCTAAACAATACACTACTTAATAACGAAGTGATCACTGAAGAAATCAAAGAGGAAATAAAAAAATACCTAGAAACAAATGACCATGGAGACACGACGACCCAAAACCTATGGGCTGCAGCAAAAGCAGTTCTAAGAGGGAAGTTTATAGCAATACAATCCTACCTTAAGAAACAGGAAACATCTCGAATAAACAACCTAACCTTGCACCTAAAGCAATTAGAGAAAGAAGAACAAAAAAAAACCCCAAAGTTAGCAGAAGGAAAGAAATCATAAAAATCAGATCAGAAATAAATGAAAAAGAAATGAAGGAAACGATAGCAAAGATCAATAAAACTAAAAGCTGGTTCTTTGAGAAGATAAACAAAATTGATAAACCATTAGCAGACTCATCAAGAAAAAAAGGGAGAAGACTCAAATCAATAGAATTAGAAATGAAAAAGGAGAAGTAACAACTGACACTGCAGAAATACAAAAGATCACGACAGATTACTACAAGCAACGCTATGCCAATCAAATGGACAACCTGGAAGAAATGGACAAATTCTTAGAAATGCACAACCTGCCAAGACTGAATCAGGAAGAAATAGAAAATATGAACAGACCAATCACAAGCAGCACTGAAATTGAAACTGTGATTAAAAATCTTCCAACAAACAAAAGCCCAGGACCAGATGGCTTCACAGGCGAATTCTATCAAACATTTAGAGAAGAGCTAACACCTATCCTTCTCAAACTCTTCCAAAATATAGCAGAGGGAGGAACACTCTCAAACTCATTCTACGAGGCCACCATCACCCTGATACCAAAACCAGACAAGGATGTCCCAAAGAAAGAAAACTAGAGGCCAATATCACTGATGAACATAGATGCAAAAATCCTCAACAAAATACTAGCAAACAGAATCCAACAGCACATTAAACGGATCATACACCATGATCAAGTGGGATTTATTCCAGGAATGCAAGGATTCTTCAATATATGCAAATCAATCAACGTGATACACCATATTAACAAATAGAAGGAGAAAAACCATATGATCATCTCAATCGATTCAGAGAAAGCTTTTGACAAAATTCAACACCCATTTATGATAAAAACCCTGCAGAAAGTAGGCACAGAAGGAACTTTCCTCAACATAATAAAGGCCATATATGACAAACCCACAGCCAACATCGTCCTCGATGGTGAAAAACTGAAAGCATTTCCACTAAGATCAGGAACAAGACAAGGTTGCCCACTCTCACCACTCTTATTCAACATAGTTTTGTTTTGGAAGTTTTAGCCTAGCAATCAGAGAAGAAAAGGAAATAAAAGGAATCCTAATTGGAAAAGAAGAGGTAAAGCTGTCACTGTTTGCAGATGACATGATACTCTACAAAGAGAACCCTAAAGATGCTACCAGAAAACTACTAGAGCTAATCAATGAATTTGGTAAAGTAGCAGGACACAAAATTATTGCACAGAAATCTCTGGCATTCCTATACACTAATGATGAAAAATCTGAAAGTGAAATCAGGAAAACAGTCCCATTTACCATTGCAACAAAAAGAATAAAATATCTAGGAATAAACCTACCTAAGGAGACAAAAGACCTGTATGCAGAAAATTATAAGACACTGATGAAAGAAATTAAAGATGATACAAATAGATGGAGAGATATACCATGTTCTTGGATTGGAAGAATCAACATTGTGAAAATGACTCTACAACCCAAAGCAATCTACAGATTCAATGCAATCCCTATCAAACTACCACTGGCAGTTTTCACAGAACTAGAACAAAAACTTTCACAATTTGTATGGAAACACAAAAGACCCCGAATAGCCAAAGCAATCTTGAGAACGAAAAACGGAGCTGGAGGAGTCAGGCTCCCTGACTTCAGACTATACTACAAATCTACAGTAATCAAGACAGTATGGTACTGGCACAAAAACAGAAAGATAGATCAATGGAACAGGATAGAAAGCCCAGAGATAAACCCACGCACATATGGTCACCTTATCTTTGATAAAGGAGGCAGGAATGTACAGTGGAGAAAGGACAGCCTCTTCAATAAGTGGTGCTGGGAAAACTGGACAGGTACATGTAGAAGTATGAGATTAGATCACTCCCTAACACCATACACAAAAATAAGCTCAAAATGGATTAAAGACTTAATGTAAGGCCAGAAACTATCAAACTCCTAGAGGAAAACATAGGCAGAATACTCTATGACATAAATCACAGCCAGATCCTTTTTGACCCACCTCCTAGAGAAATGGAAATAAAAACAAAAATAAACAAATGGGACCTAATGAAACTTCAAAGCTTTTGCACAGGAAAGGAAACAATAAACAAGACCAAAAGACAACCCCCAGAATGGGAGAAAATATTTGCAAATGAAGCAACTGACAAAGAATTAATCTCCAAAATTTATAAGCAGCTCATGCAGCTTAATAACAAAAACAACCAAAGAACCCAATCCAAAATTGGGCAGACGACCTAAATAGACATTACTCCAAAGAAGATATACAGACTGCCAACAAACACATGAAAGAATGCTCAACATCATTAATCATTAGAGAAATGCAAATCAAAACTACAATGAGATATCATCTCACACCAGTCAGAATGGCCATCATCAAAAAATCTAGAAACAATAAATGCTGGAGAGGGTGTGGAGAAAAGGGAACCCTCTTGCACTGTTGGTGGGAATGTAAATTGATACAGCCACTGTGGAGAACAGTATGGAGGTTCCTTAAAAAACTACACATAGAACTACCATATGACCCAGCAATCCCACTACTGGGCATATACCCTGAGAAAACCAAAATTCAAAAAGAGTCATGTACTGAAATGTTCATTGCAGCTCTGTTTACAATAGCCCAGAGATGGAAACAACCTAAGTGTCCATCATCGGATGAATGGATAAAGAAGATGTAGCATATATATACAATGGAATATTACTCAGCCATAAAAAGAAACGAAATTGAGCTATTTTTAATGAGGTGGATAGACCTAGAATCTGTCATACAGAGTGTAGTAAGTCAGAAAGAGAAAGGCAAGTATCGTTTGCTAACACATATATATGGAATTTAAGAAGAAAAAATGTCATGAATAACCTAGGGGTAAGACAGGAATAAAGACACAGACCTACTAGAGAATGGACTTGAGGATATGGGGAGGGGCAAGGGTAAGCTGTGACAAAGCGAGAGAGAGGCATGGACATATATACACTACCAAACGTAAGGTAGATAGCTAGTGGGAAGCAGCCGCATAGCACAGAGAGATCAGCTCGGTGCTTTGTGACCACCTAGAGGGGTGGGATAGGGAGGGTGGGAGGGAGGGAGACGCAAGAGGGAAGAGATATGGGAACATATGTATGTGTATAACTGATTCACTTTGTTATAAAGCAGAAACTAACACACCACGGTAAAGCAATTATACTCCAATAAAGATGTAAAAAAAAAAAAAAAAAAAAAGAATGAGGCCTCTTAAACCCTAAAGAAGGATTTCCTGTCCTATGAGACGAGTCGTGAGACTGTCCCAAGACTTAGCAAATGTATGAAGTCTCCAGATCCTTATTCACTCTCTTGAAAGGTGTTAGAGGACTGTGCTTTTAGGAGGGTTTGGAGCATATTTAGTGATGAATGGTGAGTCCAGAGTTGGGCTCATGTTAACAAACTTGAACTTAGCCTCTCTCAAGTCTTTCTTTCAGACAATGCTGTAATCAGTGTCATTCAGTGAGTGCGCTTTGTTTTCCTCACTCCCGATAGTTTCTCGGCATTTTCAGAGAGTTCTCACTGCTGTTGCTGAGTTTTCCAGTCCCAGGAGATCCAGCAATTTTCCTCCATGTCTTGCTTCACTGGTGCCAGGTGTGAAGTCTTCACTGAAAACTTGATGGTCAAATCTACAGTGTCCATAGGGTCAGTAAGGGTAGAAGCCCTGGTGCAGTCAGACAAATCCCCACAGCAAGGAGGATTTTCATTGCACTGATGGGGATCTGTACCAGTCACTGTCATTCTTTAATTCAACAAATATTTATTAAATAACTACTACGATTGAGGCACTATGGAAGATATAAATATGACACAGTTTGTTTTTAGGAAAAAACCTAATACTTATTAAATAACTACCATGTACCATATTTTACGTATGTTATTCCAATACAACAGCATTTTGAGCTTGGAAATATTATCCCTGTTTGACAGATGAAGAAACTGAAGCTTGAAGAATTTAAGTAAGGCTCAAGATCCTACAGTTGGTAAGGAGTAGAGACGCAACTGTGTGATTCCATGAGATAAAGTCATCTTAATGTGGATGAAAAGACAGTTGCTTGGATAACTAGAATTCAAGGCAACATGTGATAAGTATAACAAGAAACTAAAATGTTTAATGTCATAAGACTTCGGAGGAAAGAGATAAGAACCTGGCCCCACGAAAAATGAGCCCCTTCTTTCCCACTGGTTGGTAGAGAGAAGAAACACCTTTGAAATATATTGGAATTCAGTGTTGCATTTACTTAGGTTAAAGGTTTGTGCATAAGATTGTTCACATTTCTCTGCTTGGTACTGCCACACGTCGGTTTATCAGATCTCAAAATGCCCTGGTCAGGAGACCGGCTGGGGATTAGTGGTGCCAGGCCAACAAGAGCCCTCCTAACCCCAGGATAGTTTTCTGGTATCAGGAGCCAGTCCTGTTTTCTCCTCCTGAAAAACAGATATCTACAAATCTGAAGGAAATTTTTCATTTTTCCATTCCAAATGAAGTAATTATTGGTAAGTAGGTAGTAAACAATTGGCTGGCTATGTGAAAAAAAAATATGCAAACTATAAAATGTACTGAAATAAAATCATTTTTCCACATTGGGTAGCAAACTTTAATTACCTGACATCTTTTGATATCTAGTTCTCATGTTGGAACCCAAAATAATATAGTAATGAAACACATTTTATACAGTACATCACGGTACAGTACAATTCCCTCAGTCCCTCTGAGATAAGTGGGAATTATTTTCCCCAGTTAGAGAATATAAATATATATACATATATATATATATATATATATATATATATATTCTAAGGTTCAAGAAAAGTAAGTATCTTTCCAGGACCACAGAGCTAGTGAGTACAAAGCTAGACTTGTAGCCCAGATCACCCAGTTGCAAGTTGCATGCTCTTTCTATGCGTGATGTGGTTTCACAGTGTGTATGAGGATTGACTACTTTTCATCATCAAAGGTGGCACTCTAAGATGGCGATTTCCTTTGCCAACCTTGCCCTCAGCAAAATTCACATTAATTCACATAAATCTCAGCATTTCTTCTTTTAACATGAAAGTCTTGCATTTCACGTGACTCTATATCTATATTACTGAATTTCCATTATTATGACTTTTTGTTATTTTCTAGAATCCGTTATTCTGCATTTGTTATTTTCAGATTTTAAGTCTTTTTCTTCTGTCTACGCTAGATAACCATGCATAGGAAATGACACAAGTGAATAGAAGAATTGGATCCACATCTAGACATAGTAATGGGTTACTATTTCAGTAATAACCTTAAAAAGCCGATCAAAAAAAATCACTCAAGGAAAGCTTAGTTTGTTTGGGTAAAACCCAAATTTAGTGATAAGTTTTCCACACAAATATCTGAAATATTGGCATCCCCACAGTTCCAAGGAGAAGCGCATAGGCAGGTAAAGACGATATATATATATATACTTGCATCTGCAAATAAGAACAAGTGAATACAGAAAATCTCATAGTATTAAAAGATTTCCTGTATACGCCCAGTTTTGAAGCAAAAATTTAAGGTGTACAATATGATGATTTGATATACATGAACTTTTTACTGTAATCAGGCTAATTAACATATCTTCTCACGTCAGTTACCATTTTTATGTGTGATGAGAGTACATGAAATCTACTCTCTTAGCAATTTCCAATATTGACTACAGTAATATTAACTATAGTCATCATCTTGTACATCAGATCTCTAGACTTATTCATGCTATATAACTCCAACTTTGTACCCTTTGGCCAACATTCCCTCATTTCCCCCACCTTCCCGTCCTTTGTCACCACTGTTCTACTCTCTGCTTCTACGTACTCAACTTCAGATTCCACACATAAGTAAAATCATGCAATTTTTTTTCTGTGTCTGGCTTATTTCATTTAGTATAATTCCTCCAGGTTTATCCATGTTGTTGCAAATGGCAGGATCTCCTTCTTTTTAAGGGTGAATTATATTCCACTGTATATGCATACACCAAAAGTTCTTTATCCATCCATCTGTTGATAAGCACTTAGTTTGTTTCTATATCTTGGCTATTGTGAGTAATGCTTCAATGAACATGGGGGGTGTAGACATCTCTTTAAAGTACTGATTTCATTTCCTTTGGGTATATTCCCATGAGGAACTGCTGGATCATATGTTATTCTATTTTTAGTTTTTTGAAGAACCTCCATACTGTTTTCCATAATGGTTATATGACTTTATAGTCCCACCAATAGTTTACAAGTGTTCCCTTTTCTCCACATCCTTGCCAACTTCCTTCCTTCCCCCCTCCTTCCCTCCCTCATTCTCTTTCTTTTTTTCCCTTTCTTTCTTTCTCTCTTTCTTTCTGATAGTAGCCATCCTAACATGTGTGAGATAATATCTCACTGTTATTTTGATTTGCATTTCCCTAATGATTAGTGATGTTAAGTACCTTTTCATATACCTGTTGGCCATTTGTATGTCTTCTTGGGAAAAATATCTATTGACATCCTTTGACCATTTTTTTAACTGGGTTGTCTGGTTTTTAGTTATTGAATTGTAAGTGTTCCTTATATATTTTGGACATTAACTACTATCACATAGATAACTTGCAAGTATCTTCCTCCAGTTCGTAAGTTGCCTTTTCATTTTGTTGACTGTTTCCTTTGCCATACAGAAGCTTTTTAGCTTGTTGTAGTCCTACTGCTTAGTTTTGCTTTTATTATTATTTTTTCTTTGCCTGAGCTTCTGTTGTGACATTCAAAAAATTGTTGCCAAGACCAATGTCAAGAAGTTTTCTCCCTATGTTTTCTTCTTCAAGTTTTACAGTTTCAGGTCTTAAGTTAGTCTTTAATCTGTTTTGTGTTGATTTTGTGTATGGTATAAAATAAGGGTTCAATTTCATCCTTTTGCATGTGCATATCCAGTTTTCCCAACACTATTTATTGAAGAGACTATCTTCTCCCCATTGCATATTTTTGATGAAAAAACTCTGACCAAATATGCTTGTTTTTATTTCTGGGCTGTCTATTCTGTTGCATTGGTCTATGTGTCTGTTTATATGCTGGCACCATACTGTTTGATCACTATAGCTTTGTAATATAATTTGAAATCAGGAAGTGTAATGCAGCCAGTTTTGTTCTTGCTGAAGATTGTTTTCATGATCTTCAGTACTTCCATACAAATTTTATAATTTTATTTCTGTGAAAAATGCCATTGGAATTTTGAGAGGGATTGTGTTGCATCTGTATATAGTTTGGGGCAGTATGGATATTTTAACATCATTAATTCTTCCAGTCTATGAACACAGTATATCTTTCCATTTACTTGTGTTTTCTTTAATTTCTTTCATCAGTGTTTTTCAGTTTTCAGTGCACAGATCTTTTGCCTCCTTGGTTAAATTTATTCCAAACTATTTTACTCTTTTTGATGCTACCATAAGTGGATTGTTTCCTGGATTTCCTTCTCAGTTGGAGCATTGTTGGTGTAAAGAAATGCAACTGATTTTTGTATGTTGATTCCATATCCTGCAACATTACTCAGTTTTTAAATTAGTTCTAGCAGGTTTTTTACATGTGTGGAGTCTTTAGGTTTTTGGGTATATCATATCACATCATCTGCAAACACAGATACTTTGGCTTCTTCCTTCCCTATTTGGATGCCTTTTATTTCTTTTTCTTGTCTGACTACTCTTGCTAGTACTTCCAGTACTATGTTGAATTGAAGTGGTAAAGTTGGGAATCCTTACTTTGTACTGGATCTTAGAGGAAAAGCTTTCAGGTTTTTCCGCATAGATTATGATGTTAGTTGTGGGCTTGTCATACCTGGTCTTTTTTGTGTTGAGGAAATTCTCTTTTATGCCTATATATGGAGAGTTTTTGCCATGAATGGATGTTTAACTTTGGCACATGCTTTCTCTGCATCTATTGAGGTGATCAAGTGTTCTTTATCTTTTATTCTGATATGACTAGGTTTAAAATTTCTTATTTTTTTATTCACAGAACTCAGTACCACAAAACCATTGATCTGCATTTATGACTATTATACCATGAAAAATAATTGTGAAAATTTAATCCACCCCTACCCTGTCACACTTTGGGAACACATTTATGTTCTCAAGACACTGGGCTTCAGTATCTTCACTTCTCCTGCTGATATGTATTGGGTTTAGCAATGTGTTACCAGGCCATGAGCTTATCAGTTGGAGATAGTCTAGAAGGGCAGTTAAAATGGCCAAGTTTATGCAAAGTTGCAGAAAAGAGAACCTGCAGTAGGGAGGAAAAAACTCATAGAAATATGAACTTTTCAATCCCTCTTCCTTCAGCTACAGGATTCTGCAGGGGCCACTAGAACTCTGTTCTCATTTTTCTAATACTTGGCCTTAGCAGATTCAGAATGGAGAGAGAAGCTTACATTGCAATAATAAGATATATGAACACCATATTGAGCACTTCCTATTTGTCAGGGACTGTGTAATTTTTTACCTACAAATAGTCTTTTATGGAGCAAATAACATAAGATTCAACTTGTGAGGGTATATCTGAGGCACAGCGCTACTTCATGGAAATGGGTACACACAGAATTCCCCCTTCATTGCTGCCTCCTGCAAGAATGACCTTTGCTGAGACATTTAGCATCTTGGAAAGACAACGTACAATAGAAAAATACTGGGCTGTTCAAACCCCTCCATCATTTGAGAGCTTTTAATAATTAACGATCAGATCATTTAAGAGTGTGTCATTTATCACTCTCCTTACCATCTTGTCATAGTTTTTTAAAAAATGGAAAATCTAAAACCAAACATGTAAAAATAATTTTCTTCCTTTAATTCATGAAAAAAACTTTTAAAAACTTTCGTCATTTTAAGAAAACAACTAAAAATAAATAATCAGCAGGACCCAAAATATTGGATGCAACTTTCTAACTTCTCTACCTCAGCTTACCTATCTGTGAAATGGGATTAACAATGGTGCACTACACCTGCAGAGGAGTATAAATTTAATAAGCTTTTCAAATCTCTGCTTTGTAATTCTCAGAGGAAAAGGCACTCTGTAAATATGAAATAATCTTATTATCATGCCTCATTATCTGAGCTAATAATAACGGTAGAAAAGTTATGTCAAATAACATAAAATGGATATTGGAATAAAACTGCAGTCTGATTTTGCTGTTTCACTGTTCATTCTGGCAAGTGAGGATAAAATAAGCATGAAGGAAAAATAGATGGCAAACCCTCTGATCATATTTTGCCACCAAAATTCCAACCTAGAAATAACAAGTAATGATAACATAGCACAATTCCTGGTTCTGCCAATGTCTGAAATAAAAATCAACTCAGATTGAGCATGCCAGCTGAAAATAAATATCTTTTTTAAAAAATACCCTACTATGAAAAACCATAATGCCATCCTGATAATTGGCCAGTAGCATCATTTTTCACTACTTAATATTTAGCACATCATTAGCAAGAGTAAAAATGTCAAGAATCTCATACAGATATTGTTTCCATTATTGTGAAATGTTCAAGTGATTCTCATGCAAGGACAGCTTACTCTGTAAGTCAAGTGCATGGTTTTTACAGCAAACTAAAAATGTTCTATGACTGGTTGAAAACATTGGGCAGAACAGGAATGGTGCCCACATCTCACGACCTTCTAGTTAATGTTTTATTCTTTGCACATTTATTCTGAACAAACCTCAAGTCTCTTAGCCCAAGGATAAGTATCTGAGCTTTTGCAAAGTTGATCTGCAAAATCGAATCTGAAGCTCATCCCCAAACACAACGATAAGCTAATCCTTTGCGTTGGTACAGCGCAATGCGATTTTTAACACTTTACAAACTTTCTCTCATATACTTCCTTCAAACCAGGGGAGTATCTTCTTTATCTCTATTTTCCTTTTGCAGTTGTGCTGATGCTTCTGAGTTGAAGGAATAGCAAGTAAAACAATTTGTAAGTGTTCTTCATTGTCATCATAAAGAATTTATTAAAGACTCTTGTGGAAAACTGTGCTATGAAGTACTTTAAGATTATATAAAAACCATAGGTGGCCAATGTGACCAAACACCAGATTGTCACCAGGAGTTCAAGACAATGCAAGAACAACACTGGATCATCTTGCCTGGAGATCTGGTTTTAAGAATAAGTAACAAATTCTCTAAGCCTAGTTTCCTCATTTATCTACCTCCAGGGACAGATGTGAAGAGCTCAGTGAGATTAATTTATAAATGGTAAAATTTACTCATGTAAGACTTTTATACCTTCTCATCCACCCATATTTACATTGAAAAAGAGAAATAGGTGGAAGTAAAATACACAAGGGAATAGCAATAAATCTCTGCAAGACTTCCTTTGACATAGTTCTTTAACAAGATATTCTTCTAACAAACATTTCTTTCAGAAAGTTTCTAATCTCTAGCCTAGAGCCCTCATCATGAAGTAATGTCCCAAACATCATACCTAATTTGTTTTGACCACTAAATAGGCCACTACATGGTCCCTACAATAAGCCCCAAATTATATTATAACCCTAATTAATACCTGCAATGATGGGCAGACATTAGTTTGGTATGTGATGACCAAGGACTGCAACCCTTAATTGGCAATTTTGCCATACTCAGCAGTATTTGTTGCCCTCTGTCATCCAAATTACTTTGTTCCAACCCTGTCATCCCATTGGGCTTTAATGCCTACAGTGTCAGAAAAATCCAGCCTAATGCTTTCTTGGTGACTAGCTCTAGTTCAAGGGTCATAATGTCCCCCAGGATGTGGAGGGTCTCAGATCTACCAGGAAGGCATCACCCCACATTTTACAAGAGAAATTATGATTAGAGAATTAAATATGAAGTCCACTTTCTCAGGAATGGGGTTCAGTGGAGGGCACCTAGGTTTCCTAAAGCAAGTTCACAAGCCTTAAAGCTTCGGCCCTATGAACAATCTGTCTTTTGACATTTTTTTTTTCTCTCAGAGGTGTTCTGGAAAGCAGAGCATGTGGGAGCATAATAAAAATGAGTCATATGGGGGTGGGGGACCTCCCCACTAGGGGACTGGCATTTAGAGATAAATAGACTGTGAGAAGGTTACTGAAATTGCATTTTCACTGGCCAAGTTCGTTTTTTCAGTGACGTAGCGATGTAAAATAAAACACAATACAATGGCTACGGAGGATTGTTAGTGATAAATAGCACAGGAGACAGACTCACATGTACTATGTTTTTCCCACTGCAGATTAATAAAAGAGGCAATTATCTAATAAAAAAATGACTGTTAATTGCTACCAGTTAAGTACTACTACCGTTAGTACTATTAAGTACTATTAGTATTGGCGAGATTTACTTCACCTTCTGCTGCTTGGAAATTTGACATCATTCCTGGCTTCTACCTCTCCCCCCAGTTACAATCCACTGGAAAAGAGAAAGTGACAAGAGCCATTTAATATGTCACAACACAGAGTGAGGGGAAGAAGTGCTGGAAGTGGGGCTTTTCAAAGAGAGTCGAGGAAATAATCCAGCATGATGATTACAGAATATGCTTTTTTCCTCCTTTCTCCCTCCTTTTCTGTAGGGGTTTATTTTGGTTTTGTTTTTCTCATTTTATTGCTGATGTGTTATTCCTGAAGGGTGTGTTCTTGCAGGTTTATGGCTCAGACTAATGAAATTGCTCTAAACAACATTTTGATCTTGGAAGGTCACCCAGAGTGCTATACCTTTCCTTTAATGATTCAGGTCTGGGCCAGGCATTTCCCAGAATTGAGATGGTAATGAAGTCATTAGTTTCTTCCTACTTGAAGCCCTGGCTAGAAAGCAGAATTCTATGGGCAAAGTCTGAGTGGGCTTTTTTCATAAATCTCACACCCAGCTGAGCTGTAACACCTGTTACATTTTCCCAGGAGTTCGAGCCATAAGACCATTTCCAATCTATTTGCTCTTCTTCTTGCACAGGACACTGACAAAGGCAGGGGTCCCTGTTTTCTAAGGCACTGCTAATTGAAAATCTCTGGCTGGTGCAAATGTGAACTCAAACCCACAAGAGTTCCAAATAAGGCCCCCATGATTATTTCCTGCTCTTTTTAAAAATAGCCTTTATAAATGCAGGTTATACAAGATTAATTTGTTTGAGGGAAAAATAGTCGTTGAACCTCTTGCCCCCAATAAACTTTTACTTTCCATGCAGTTTAAAAAAAAAAGAAAATGAAAGAAAGAAAAGAAAGGGAAAATAATAAAACCCAGAGATCAGCTAACCCTACAAGCCCTGTGTTTGTGAGAATTAGAGGGTGGGTGTAGGGTAGCATTAAAATGTATTTGCTTTTGTTTTGTGCTTTCAAAGTCTTCTCTATTTATTAGATTTGCACACAAGGATTGAGAAGAAAGTTGAGTCCAATGATTGAGCAAATGTAAAGTGATTACAATGGCACGTTTTTTAAAAAAAAAAAAACTAGTCTCAAAAACCGAATAATTAAAATGGGAGGAAATTTTCCTGTAGGATCCTTGAAAGGAAAAACAAAACACATTCGTCTGTAGAAAAGATGAGCATTTCTGGCCCTGATAACAGTCTGTGGGAAAAAACCCTGAAAAACAATGTTATCAGATCTCAGACGACATTTGACAGAAAAAAGAATGACTAGAAATAAAGTTGATATAAACCCATTCACACTTATATATTCCTCTGGGAGTCAGAGCACCTTAAGAATCTGAATCTTAAAGATAAAACTTTGGGGACCATAACCCACAAATCAGAGCCGGGAATCAAGCTGTTCCCTGTGGTCTTACCAACCGTGTTCTCTTCACCCAAAACCACTAAAGAAATGGACTGCCTTTGAATTCTGTACTGTGCTTCATTGATGTTTTGTGGTTTGGTGGTTTGTTTGTTTGGGGTTTTGTTGTTGTTTTCAAGTGCATTGCTTGTGGTCATTGTTGGGTACCTTTGTATGCCTCATTCTTAAGGCACATCCTCATTAACTACAGTCCTCCTAGCCTAACAATTGAGAATATGGCCTCCCACTCACTTTCAATTATGAAAGAGGAGTATGCATCAGCAGGAAGAGGGCTATCATTTCAATACAAGAGGAAAAACATAGCAAATACATTTCAGCAAATATGTTTTTAGGAAAAATGGTTGAGGAACTGTATTCCTACAGCATGTTGTTTTAGCTCTACTATGAAATCTGCATGCAGTTCTAAATCTGATTTTGAAGAGAGCTGAGACACTCAGAACCTTCAGAGAACACTTATTCAAACAGTTCCTAAAGCATATATGAATCCATTAAAAATAGATCTGGTTGCCTATTTATTGAAGAGGAAAGAGGTGCACAATATGTCACTAAGTGAAAAGCTTTTAAGTTGATCCATTTGTAAATTGCCATTGTTTTGGTAGGTCAAAAACAGTCAAGTATCTATAATTTCAACTTAAATACTATTCAAGATAATATGATCTCATTTTGTTGTTTAATATACACTCTAAAAAGTTATTGGTAGTTTTTCCTGGTAAGGAGATTGTGGGTAACTTTTAACTCATTTCTTCTATTGGTTTACCTATATTTTTTGCTTTTTCTGGAATAATCTCTGGGTTCTCCCTGGAGCTCCAGGCTGAAGATGAAATACTTCAGAAACATTAGCTATTCTTTTTTGGCTTCTGTTAATCTTCAGCCCAATTCTCAGACTACTTGTACTAGTCATGAGTTGTTTTTTTTTTTTTTTCCCAACCCATATCTCACCAATTCTGACTTTATCTATCACCAATTCTGACTTTATCTATATAAGCTATAGAGTCAGACAATTTAGTAACTTAAGAATTAAATTGGATTAGTGAACAAATCTATAATCGACCTTGCTTACTTTTTTTCTCACCTCAACCTGCTATAAAAACAATGTGTCATAATTCTTTTCAGAGTATTTTATGTTCCCGTCCACTGCACTGAAAATTAAAGATATGTTCCTACAAAGGAAAAGTCAAGCAAAACAATGATTCTTAATAAACTGAATCTAAATTTCTAGAAAAAAAATATGATCAAGGTGCCGGCCTCTTCTTTGTTAAGAAAGCAACACAGATTCTGTCAGAAATATCTTGTCTCATTTTCAGAAGTTTGAGTTATTTCTAGATTCTTCTATCTCCTTTCCACCATTTGCTTCTTTTGACTCCCTGCTTGTCAAGGGAGTGATTTTTTGACTCTGCGTGCATGATTGCCAAGTCTTACACTTGTTCCTTCTTCCTGTATTTGGTTATTGATGTCCTACAGGACTTTACTACCCTGTTTCACCAGTAGGTTCTGCCACATCTATTACAATACTTTCTGTATGATAGTAGGGCCTCGTTTGATCAATATTCTATTCTGTATGTATTGGTGATGAATATTGGTATTCGTCATCTTCCTAAGAGCTCAGGGTTTATTTTATTTTTATTAATTAATTAATTAATTAATTAATTTCGCTGTACGCAGGCCTCTCACTGTTGTGGCCTCGCCCGTTGCGGACGCGCCCAGGCTCAGCGGCCATGGCTCACGGGCCCAGCCGCTCTGCGGCATGTGGGATCTTCCCGGACCGGGGCACGAACCCGTGTCCCCTGCATCGGCAGGCGGACTCTCAACCACTGCGCCACCAGGGAAGCCCTCAGGGTTTATTTTAAAAGGAACTATTACATTATTTAGGTTGGCAATACTGATCTGTATTTTAATTAGGGAAAGTTGAGCAAAAATAATTTAAAACTCTCCCCATCAAGGGAGGTAGCGTGAAGCAGTAGAAAGAAAATTGCCATCAGGTAAGGCTGTAGCCCAGATTCTATGACTACATGTGACTTAGAGCATATGTCACTTAACCTCTAGGGGCCTTAAGTCAGTATCTGTAAGATAAAAGATTTTCAAGAGACAGAACTTAGGTCTTTCTGTTTATACTTTTGTTTGACTCTCAATTCATCAATCCACAGATCCTCTTTGAATTCCTACGTGGCTCTGAGGCAACATCAATTTTCCACGATGACCAATAACCAAGAGTAGTTGATCCACCAATGCTGTGGTTCCCGCGGTTCTGGAACTCCGTTGAATCTTCAGTTGCCTAGGCAGAGAGATTTAAAGTTTGTTCTTTACTATGTCTTCATGGCTCTTCTGTTGACCAAGGCTCAGCGAGAACTGTGCTCCTGACAGATAACTTGGTGGGTACAGGTAACCCTGCTGAATAAACTCCTCCTTAGAAACACCTGGTAGATTTGAGTTTCATCGTGTGCACTGATGTCCTGTACCATATTCAGGAATTTCCCAGACTCTCATTCTTCCCTAAATTCCCACCCAAATTGCACCCCACTGGAATAAGAATGGAAATCAACTTGGAATGTTGTCTAGAATCAAAAAGGAATTTTTTTTTCTCAGTTTCAGGTAATAAAAGTAAAAGGGCAGGGTGATCTTTGAATTTTCCCAGAGAAAAATTAAAATGTTCTTTATTAGTTGCTACAGTGCCCCAGGAAGGGATTCCCCACTCCCCTTTTTTTAAAATAAGAGCTTCCCCTTCCCTATACAGCCCTTTTGATACAAGTGAAAAAATTCCAAATTCCTCATTTGTTTAGCCTGAAAATCCCCTGCACATTCCCACAAACTACTTCCTTTTCTCTCTTTTTAGCAAGACTCCCCTCTCTCTCTTTAATGAAGAGAAGTTCAGAGGGTTTTTCCCATGAATAGATGGCAGGCACCTGGGAGTTATGAATTTTAAAGTGATCATTTTCTTTCAGCCCTGCCGGACAATGGGCATCTCCTTTTGACTCACTTTCACAGCTTTGAGAGGCTCTCAGATCAGCCACATTCCAATCGGACTGGAGTCAGATCAGAGCTGTGCTGGACCGCATCAAGGTCTCGCACAGAAAGACAAGGAGCAGATGGCCGGCACCGAGCTCTCCTCCCCTTTCAGCGCGCAAAGGCAGGCAATGTGGGAAAGCGTCTGCCCGGCATTGCCTATTGATCCCTGAATAGAACCACCGCATGCCACCAGCCTGTAGGTATGAACCTCTGTTAACAGATGGTGAGATCATTATGAGCAATTAATTCCTTTAATGTATCAGTGGGAACATGTTGGAAGGGATGATGCAAGCATTGAGTGAATAGTGAACTTCTCACTCCTGGGGGAGCAAGCAGGAGCTACCTTCGGGGGCGGCTGGGAATATCTTCCCAGCCTGCAGCCTTCTGGCTCCGGACAGGAGCTGCGAACGGGCTGCACAGAACTGAGGTGTGGTTTTCATTAACTAATTGTGACTCCTTCCCTTCCGCGTCGTGATTAATGCCAGATTGGTCTCTAGATCATTTTTATACACAAGAACTATCCAAAAACACAGCGAGAAACAAAAACAATATTTGTCAGTTAAGTCCGACATGCGTAGGGAATTATTTCACAGAAATCAGCAGAGTATCAGGTTATGGGTCACTTTCGCTAACCACAACTATAGTTGTGACAGTTCTCAGTTTAAAATAACGGTTTCTTTCAACAATGTTATAGCGGTGGTAAAAGTATGCTCATCCCACTGTCTGAGTCGGAAAACTGAATGTTTGGATGCATTATAAATGGGTAGATTTAAAAGAGGGTATTTTAAAAAATACGAATTCACATGTAGGGTGAATTTGAGCAAATGACACATGTAGCAAATCATCCCCCCTAGTATAAGATGGAATTTTTTTTTTTTTAATTTCAGTAACAATGTGAAAATGACTGTCAGGGGCCAACTGGAAAAAATGGTCACCTTCTTATTTAGATATTTCTCTGATTCATTATCAATGAGATGATGGCATTTTTTGCATGTTTTCCTACCCTTAAAAATAATATTTCGTAGTAGGGGTGTTTTTCTTTTACAGGCAAAAGAATCTTAGGACACAGTACAGATCATAGGGTAGCCCTTAGATTTTAAGAAGATAGAAAATACAGGAACAGGAAATACTGGCAACTATTCACTTAATTCATATTTAAATGACACTTTTTGCTTGTAATTAAGACACTTAAGTAGTGTCTCTGTTCATGAAATTTACATAACTGTACAATAGCTTGCCTAAATGAACAGCAAATGGCAGTTAACCTTGAAGTGTGTTATCTTAATGAATAAATCTGGCTTTAATTCAATAAATTAAAAACAGAAATAATATTGCAAAAGACTTTTAAAAACAGACTTGCCATCCCCCATAAATACAGCATGGTACTGTTTATAGTTGGGTTGGAATGCTCGGACATTTTCCAGTATGATTTTAGAGCTCTAAAAGCATTCCAGTACACATTCACTATTTTTCCATCATTGTTTCCAAAGCAAATCAATGTCACTTTCTGGAAATCATCGATAAGAATATCTGAACACTGAATCAAGACACCTAAGCATGCTTATTTGAGATGGGTCTTCATCTGGGCTCCCAATTCCTCTACCTCCATGGGAAATTTGGAAATTTTTTTTCCAATTTTATATCGCGGAGGGTCCTATGACATACAGAAAAGACTAGAGGAAAACATATTTCTTACATAGGAAAGAGACATTCCCACTACTTTTCCATTTAAATCAGATTTCCAAGGTCTGCAAATCCCTTCAGCATAAGAGAACCGACAAAAGATGCTGAATGCTTTCCTCCCAAAGTTTGTTGCATTAATCAGCGCGATCATGTTTCAGTGATTATATAGTTAAGGAGAAGAAATCATGCAATATGTTTTTATTTGCATGAAATAAGTTAATGAGGCACCACCTGTGCCTTGTATCAGTTTACTGGGGGAAAAAGCAGAACACAGGTGTTCTAAGAGCATCTTGGTAGATTTTATACATTAATTTAAAAACACTAAAACCTAAAATCATTTATCAGAATCCAGCAGTGTATATTGCTCAGGAATAACCCATATACACACAGTCATAAATAAAAATCATTGTGAAGAAATTCCTGGTTTCTTGGCAGCAAGGGGGAAAAAAAAGCTGTAATTCATTCTTTCCTCGTTCTCACAGTGTTCTCTATTGTACCATCTGCAATATACAATGTACATGCTCAGCCATAACCCGTAAGGCTGGAAAAGAAGCATTCACACTGTGAATTACCATTTTTCCCAGCATCGAGCTCTAGTCAAAGACAGCACAATAATAAACTAGAAGCTCCTTTGTCTGTTAACATTGTTCTTCATTACTACATGAAAAGCAAATTGTCTCTGTACAGAGGAAGAGTGGCACACACAGCCATGGGAGTAGGGGGAGGGATTTGCCTCTCTCGCTGACTGCCTCACATACACAGAGGCCACTCATCTATCTTTCCCCACCGGCCCACCCAACTGCGCCTTCCCAATCATTTCATCTGCAGGCACATTGGGAAGAGATCCCTTGTTCAGTTGGGTGAGATGCTGGATTAAAGACTCCTGGGATGCTTTTACACTGCATATCCTGAAGCTTACATCCACAGATTTATTTCTTTTTTTTTTTTAAGTCACTTCAGTGTATCCCTTTATAATATTTGGGAGAAGTGATGCTTATCAGAGATGCTCTTTTTTTCCCCCAGGGCTAAATAGAGTCTGCAAGTTATTGTGGGTTATGGGGGCTCTTAAGAGCCAAATGAAAAGGCAGCAAGCAAACAAACAAAACATTAAGAGCAGAAGATGTATATATATATGTATATATATATAGTATAACAAGTACATGGTAACAGTTACTGTGAAAGTTAAGAAAATACACAGATTAGACCAGAACTACCGGAAAGGGTCCTTATAATTGAAATAAGTTACTTATTAGAAATTAATGATTTTCTGAGGGTTTTTTTTCTTTTAGATGTAATAGATTCCAACAAATCTTGCAACACAAGCTTGCTTACAAAAACTATACTCAATTAAAAGATCGTAACTATCTTCTCATATGGAGGCCAATGGCCAAACCCAAGTCCATGATTTTTTT
Source organism: Grampus griseus (assembly GCF_964374135.1). Taxonomy (NCBI): domain Eukaryota; kingdom Metazoa; phylum Chordata; class Mammalia; order Artiodactyla; family Delphinidae; genus Grampus; species Grampus griseus. The sequence goes on from NC_139004.1 coordinate 15,247,561, forward strand.
TTTTGTGGTATGCGGGCCTCTCGCTGCTGTGGCCTCTCCCGTTGCGGAGCACAGGCTCCAGACACGCAGGCTCAGAGGACATGGCTCACGGGCCCAGCCGCTCCGCGGCATGTGGGATCTTTCCGGACCGGGGCACGAACCCGTGTCCCCTGCATCAGCAGGTGGACTCTCAACCACTGCGCCACCAGGGAAGCCCCATAATTTAAATCTCAAAGAAACTTACCTCTTCATGACATCTGATAGGAGCCTCAAGGGATCATTTCCAGAGTGTGTTGCTAGAGAGGTCTGCCAGGAGAGGCTGAAGGGTGCTCTGTTACACAGGACGTGGGGAACCGAAATCATGTCTGCTAACTCAACTCTACTGACCAGAGTCTGGCTGCATGAACTCAATTGCTGAATATCCGTTCCAAAGTAGTTCAATTTGTGTGTACTGTTAAAAAGAAGTTGAGATCTCATCAGACAGGTAAAAATCATTGGGGGAGGAATGTCCAAATCAACTCTGGACATAAAACAGCTGTTTCTACACTGTTAGGTTTTGCAGTATCATTTTCTGCATGATTGCTAGTTTTTCTTGCTTGCCCATGGGAATAATACCTGGCTCACTAAATTGTCATGAGGCTTTAAGGAGATCACATCATAAAATAACTATAGTAGTTCTCTCTAATATAGTATGTTTTCAGTAAATGCCAGTTGTCTTTTCAGGTATAGATGAACATTTGATTTTAACTTAGGGGGGAAAATACTTAATTGCAAAGTAGTACATTCGCATTTGTTCTGTCCCTAGGAGACAACTTTTGTGTATTTTTAATGTGCAATACTTGAAAGACCACCTTGAGAAATGGTAAAATGTTTGTGGAGGTAACTGTGACAATCTTTCTCTACTCTGAAATTCTGTTATTCTAGAACATTCCCAAATATCTAAAGTTCATGTATTCAACCCAGAAATCGAGTCTATTCCCCTAGAGCCTGCAACTATATTCTGTCTAAAGAGAAACCCGCCTCTGTATTTTTACCATACACCACATGACTTAGGGCTAGTTTTGACTTAGGCTGGCTCATCCTGTGTAAACAAGACACTGACATCACCAGGACACAGAAAGGAATAAACTCGGTCTGTGCCCATGAGAAAGTGGTAAAAATACATGAGTCACATCAGAAACATCTGTCTTCAATCCCAAGTTAAGGACTTCCCAGGCTAAGGGGCAATTTGTGAATCACATGATCTACTCTCCAACTCAAACTGTGTGCTCATTTGTCTTAATCCTACTAAAACGTAAAAGGATAACTGATGGTGTCTCTTTTTTAATAATACTGCTTTTCCTTGAAAGTTTGCATGCTGGTTTCCAAATTGTTACAACAAATATATTTTTTCTTTTCTAATTCTAAGCTTGAATGCTCCCTTCTTAATTTGGAGTAACAACATTTGTTCCTAAACTCATAAAACACAGCATTGACTAATAGTCCCTATAGTTCTGCTTTTTCTGCAGGGGAGACGAGCTGAACTTCCTGACCGTGGCTCTGCACATTAAGACCCTTCGTTTTCAATCTCTTTTCTCACTCTCTCTCCTGGGGCTCTTTCTCCATCATTTCAAACAACACAGGTCATCTTGGTCTAAAGCATTTGTTCTCAAGTGGGGGTGACTTAACCAGGGGACATTTAGCAATGTCTAGAGATAATTCTGGTTGTTAAAACTGGGTGGAGGGGGTGATACTGTCATCTAGTAGGTAAAGGCCAGGGATGTTATTGAACATCCTACAATGCATAGGGCAGTCCCCTCATCAGCTCCCATAACAAAGAATCGTCTGCCCCAAATGTCCATGGTGCCAAGGTTGAGAAACCCTGGTCTAGAGGGGAAAAAAAACACAAAAAACTAGTTTTATATCATTTTGTATCTAGCTACTCCCCTAACCACTCTCCTTCATCACTAAACTTTTTCAAAATATCTCCCCTCTATCCATTTCCTATTACCCTCTTACTCCTTCGTCATCTGCAGTTTGTCTCCCAAACAAGTCACTGCCACTGTTCTCTTCAGGATTACTAACCTCTTTAATGGTCAAACCCAACAATCCAATGAACACTTCCCTCTCCTTTACTTTGACATCTCAATGCATTTGAATTGTTGACAGTTTTCTCCTTCTTATAACTCTCTCATCCCTTGGTACCGTTCATGCCACCCTCTTCAACTCTTCAGCAGCAGAGCATCTCATCCATCATCACAAACGCTAGCATCTCATGCCTCACTTCATTCTGTTCTACACTGAAATATCCTCCCAAAGAGCGGTTTCCCTGCCTGCCCTACCCAAAGTAGTACCATCTGATCTTTCTATCTCTTTAATTTGCTTTGCTTTATCCATAGCATTTATTGCCACCTGAGATTATATTATATATTTATTTTGAATTTGTTTCTTGTCTCTCCTCACCCCACTCCCGCTTCCCTCAGAATATAAGCTTTAGGATGGAGCAGGGACTGTGTTTTTGTTTGTTTGTTTTTTGCGGTACACGGGCCTCTCACTGCCGCGGCCTCTCCCGTTGCTGAGCACAGGCTCCGGACGCACAGGCTCAGCGGCCATGGCTCACAGGCCCAGCCACTCCGCTGCATGTGGGATCTTCCCAGACCAGGGCACGAACCCGCGTCCCCTGCATCGGCAGGCGGACTCCCAACCACTGCGCCACCAGGGAAGCCCAGGACTGTGTTTGTTTTGTTTACTTCTTCGTGATGAGCACCTGCCACTTAGCTACACATGCGTATCTGTAGAATGAATGGCTGGATTAAAGAATGGATGAATGAATGGCACCATGAAGTGTTTTTCTACCTGCCAGCCCTGTGCTTAGTACCATGTCCAATACTGGTTGTATCTGTCTTCTTAAAACATTTCTTTCTTTGTCTCCTAAGACATTGCCCTAAGCTGATACATCCCATTTCCATGACCACTTCTCTTTCTCCTTTGATGCCTCCTCTAGATGCTTGGCTGTTACTGAGATTCACTCCTCAGTGGCATGCCATCACTTTGCCTTGCACTCTCCTTGACAGCGTGTTCCAGTATCCCACTGGAGTGACCCTGCTAGGATGCTGTGTGTCACACTCCACATCTGTAGAACCAGCTGTATCATGGGTTGTCCTGGCAGACCAAACATGTTCTAGATCAATGCTGTTTCTGGTGACTTTTTCAACAAAGTAGAACAATTGCAAAGGCCTTGATATAGGAGGGGAAACTTGAATGTCTGGGGGAGTAAAGAAAGGCCTGTGTGGCTGGAATGAGGGGATGGGGGGGCACAACAGTGATAAAATATGACTGTGAAGACATTTTCATTGGAGGCTCCTTTATGTGCATGTAACTACCCAAGATGCAGAGACAAAGAAATTAAAGATGAGCTGAGGTTCCCTTCATCACTCAAGTTCTGTGATTTAGTCATCGCAAGCTTATGTTTTTGTTCCTATCAAACACTTTCATTTCACCCTGCAAATTCCCCTCTCCCCTGCTTCTTTTTTGAGGTTCCCTATGGTCAATTCCTCTGTCCCTGTTTACTTGAAAAAATAAGTTATCACTTATTATTTTTTCAAATAGTGATCTATACTTAAGGTGAATCAGAACAAGAAAATTTACTCCAAAATCTATTCCAAAGTACTGAGAATTCACATGGAGCTTAAATTATACATAGTGGAGAAAGGCACAAGTTTTGGAAACACCCATATAACTAAAAGAGATGTCATTTGCTTTTCCCTCTTTTACCCAAGTATGTTTTCTTCAATTTTTTTTTTTTTCCTTTCTCTGATTCATATTTTTTTCTATCCAGCCTCTTGGCCTTTAAAGAAAATTCCTTGGGACTTCCCTGGTGGTCCAGTGGTAAAGGATCCTCCTTCCAATGCAGGGGACGCGGGTTAGATCCCTGGTTGCAGAACTAAGATCTCATGTGCCGCGGGGCAACTAAGCCTGCGTGCCACAACTACTGAGCCCGCAGGCCTCAACGAGAGGGCCCGCATGCCACAAACTACAGAGCCCATGTGCTCTGGAGCCCTCACGCCACAACTAGAGAGAAGCCTGTGTGCCACAACGAAGAGCTTGCACGCCGCAAAGACTGCCGCGGCAAAAGATCCCACGTGCTGCAAGGAAGACCCGGCACAGCCACATAAATAAATATTTTTTTAAAAAAAGAAGGAAAAAGAAAACTCCTTAATGGTGGGCAACCATTGAAAGCGATCACATATAATCTGAGTTATCAAGGGGGATTTGAGAGAAAAGTAATTTCTGACCAGGAATACCAGCCAAGACAAAGATAAAGAAGCAAAGTGGATGTACGTGTGTGTACGTGTCCATGTGCGTGCCTATGGCAGTGTTTATGCAAAACCCTGGAATCTGAACTTCATGGGTGCCCTTAAAAGTCATCTACTTTTTAAATTTTCAAATACACACGAATCAAACAAGTATTACATGAATGAAAGATGAGTCCTTTTATAAAGGTGAAACAGTTACACAGATCATTTTTTAAACCTGGATGGAAATAAGCAGATATTACTAAAAAGAGTGAGTTTAAACACTCTGGAAACTGTAAAACGTTAGACACTCGTAATATATTGTTGCTATTAATAAATAATTGCTTGTATATTTATTTCTTTGCACATTCAGATACACGGTGTGATTTAAATAGGGTTATTGGGGGCTGCTTTAAATAGGAGTGGGAAGCCAATTCTAGAGAGAAACTACAGGGGAAAAAATTCCTTTTCTCTTCCTGAACTTGCCCCAGGAAGTTCATATTTGGAGTTTTTATTTAAATCACTGTTTCCTTTCTAATTATCCTCTATATTCGTGTATTTGGACATTAAGATAGAGTTTTAATATTCTGCTTAGAAAGATTCTTATATCTGTCAAGCTACACAATGAATTTAACTGATTAATGAATAAACCAGCTGACAACCATGGGTGTTTCTATTACCTGGGTGTATTTTAGCGTATTTTCAACTAAGAAGGATAAAAGAGGTATTAGAGACCACTTGGGAATCATTAATAATAGTAGCATACATTTAGATGAAGGAAATTTGATATCAATTTTCAGAGAAAATAGTAGAAATCTTGCGATCTTTTCTGGGGGAAGGGGCGGTAGGTGGAACCCAGAACCTTGGTGGTTTGATTGGACGGTGTGCTACACAGTCTAAGTCTGATCCTTACAGAAATTGCTTGGTTTGCAAAATTGTCAAGGAACTAAATGACTTAATCAACCTTTCCCATTTTTATCTGCAGTCAATCTAAGCTTATTATTTATCAAACCACTCAAGTGACGGCCCCTGATTGAACAGAACATTCCACTGGGAACAACGTGAGTAGCCTTCCCTCCTGGGAGGGGGTATTCACAGACATCACAATGTTCTTTTTTCACCTTCAACCTCTATAGGTAGACACTTAAAAGCCATTTTGAACATTATCTCATTATCCCTTCACTTTTCAACTAGGAGTTGATTACCCTTAATTTACAAGGGGACACTGTATTGAGAAGGAACCCAGTTTCTCTACTGTTACATACAAAGCACTCTGTGTGGGGCTAAGAACAGAATTCAAACCTTCAGGTCATAATTTAGCCTCTGCTTCAGCATTTACATAGCATAATATTACGACTAGGACCCTCTCCACCTTTGAAAAATAATGGGGTATTATTGACAAACAGAAATCCCTTTGTGCTCATTTAAAATCCCAGTTTTTAAATCAAAGGTGGCCGTTTTTGAAAAGAAATAAATTCAGACTTTCAAATATAGCAGTAGCTTTATTTTATTTATGTTTCTAGTTAGAAAACTGCTCTGTTTAGTAAGTATTCACCCAAACGGGTGAATACATTCCTCAAAGAGACAAACTAAGGTAACCCTGATTGTTTTGTTGACTTTGCTAAAGGCAATGGCCCAAAGCATTAGTAATTAAAATCCATTTAAAATTAATTTAACTTCAGGAGCTCCACAAACCCATAAAATCAGATGCATGCAAAAGTAACAGCTACAGATGCATTTTTGAAATCAGTGGTTTTCAAAGTGAAAAGGTAGACAACGGAAGGAAGGAGAGTGCAGGACAAAGAAAAAGGAAAGAGAGACAGAGAGAGAAAAAAGAAAGTGCTTAGTATTAGCCTGAGAAGCTTGCCCTCTGAGCTCAAGCCCACTGTTTCAAAGACAGGATGACTTCACTTGGTAAGGTTTCAAGTTACTGAAGCATCATTCCCCAGAATGGAGCCAAACTAGATTGAGACATTTGAAAATGCTTATCTGAGCAAACATTAAATTTGTATCCATTTCTCAAAACCAATCAGAGATTCCACTGACTACCATCTTAACCTCACAGAAATTAAGCAAATACTTTCTGCATTGAAATGTTATCTAAGCTTTGCATCGATGGAATCTTTGACTACTTGCTCACAACTTCAAGACACGTGCTTTTAGATAATCAGATGTTGGTGTTTGGGGGAGGGATGGTAAATATATCTAAACACTGTTCAACTCTTATTTAAGAGGGAAAGTGTGGAAACTGCTTTACCAGATGCGGAAAAGAATGTCATCTACAGTAAATTTGCAAGTGTAGGGATTTGAGTGTAAGAGCTAGAGGTGGAGTAGGCATGTGGGAGAGCAAAGGACAAGAAGATGAAAATAAGAGTCTCCTTTTTCTACCTATTTCTTTCCCTTGCAAAATACACTTCTGATTAAGTGAATGGCCCAGTACTGAAAATAAAAGTGCCTAAAAAAAGATTTAGACTATTTATAGAACCCCATTCTTGAAAAAGACTTTAGAAATAACCCAATCCTACCTCTAATTACATGTAGTAAATTCAGCTATGCCTCCCTGACAATGTTTGTTACCTTTCACCAGCTCACGTGTAGCTGAGGCAGACAAGTCTATTGTGGGCACAGACCAATTCCTAAAAGGTTTTCTAAATCTGAATTCTGCTCTCTTGAGCAACATAGGATACAATATTGGGCTCCACCATCTGTAAGCAATAACATGACAGTGGGGCATGGAGCTCTAGGGTCAGACAGACATAAGTTCATGTCCAGGGTTAACAGGGATAGCTGTGTAGATACAGGTAGGTTACTCAGCCTCTCTAAGCTTCAGTCTCCTTACCTGTAAAGTGGAATAATAAACATTTCCCACCTCATTGGCTTTTTGCAAGGATTACATGGATAACACATTAGAACAATACCTAGCATACAATCAATGCTTAGATAGATTAACTGCTATCATGGTGTTAAAGGCTCAGTCAGATGGTCTTGAGTTCAAATCCTAACTCCACAGGTAAGTGGCTGTCCTTAGGCTAATTAACTTCTCTGAACTTCAGCTTTCTCATCTCATTTATTAATGGAGCCTAATGTTGTATTTGCATTTCTCTTTCAGACCCTCAGAAATAAGAGTATGAGAGAGAAAGTATCCTGGATGCCCAGGAATCCATTGGTTCTATTCCACTTATTCAGAACAAACCAGTAAAAACAATGTATAGCAAATAAGAATGCTAATGGTGAAGGTAGGTCACATGAAAATTTTCTTTAGAGAAAGATACAATTACATGTAATTCATTTACCCACTGATAACTGTTCTACAAACACTTGCCAAGTGCCTACAGATTGCACCAGACAGACCCCGCTCTTTGGGGTCTCATGGTTTCATGGCATCTGGGATCCTCCAACCTGCTTATCTGAATCCTATTTCTCTTAGATGGTCTTAAAATGGCCTCTAGGCGATTCATTCTACATAATCATTCATGTTCCCCAGAAAGGTAAAATTATATACTTCTTTAAAGTCCAGATGTCAAATTGAAAGAATGAACTACGTCCATCAAGATGGTAGCACATAACTGATCAATGTACAGATCATTTAGACTTTTTGTTCATTTATAGTGTACAGGCATGACACTAAGTAACCTAAAACATCCCTTCTAGCTGTCTAGTTTTACAACTTATAATTGCGTTATTCTATTATTAAGAACTTTCTGTAGCACCAACTATCCAAGGCTATACATGTCACTCGGACAGCATCTCTTGGCTCAGTCATAGAGGGACCCCCTCACGGAGAGTTCATCTCTCAAACAAACACTCATGAGGAAATTCCTAATGTCCCAAAATATACGTGAGCAGCCTTTAAAAAATTCTTGCAGCACACACTATTGCTTTTGCCACCTGCTGTCTCTCCTACCCACTCTTATTTCTTCCAAGTTACAGAAACCCATTTTGTTCATATATTAATCACCATGTGCCTCAAAGAAGACCAGGCTCCTACCTGGTCCCAGAGGTTAAATGTTCATTGTTCTTAGCCAATCATCATTATTCTAATCCTTTTGCCAGTTATTGGTTTAGGAATGGGCAAGTGATTGAAATTCTGCACAATCAGATATGAGACATGAGACGTATAATGTGAAAGGAAATGTACTAAGTGGCTCCTGGAAACTGTTTCTTTGCTGTTAAAAAGGCACAGGTAAGAGGAAGCTTCCTTTTTCCTACCCCTTCACTCGGCTGCTCAAGGTGATGCCTGGAGCTTCTGCAGCCATCTGTGACCACAGGAAGATAAATCGGAGGATAAAAGTAAACACACTTAGCAGAGCAGAGCAGAAAAATAAAGAACACCCAGGCCCTTCTTGACATTGTTGAGTTGCTGAATTAACCAACCCTGGAACTGCCTACCTCTAGTCGACTTGGTCTCTGAGATTAAAAAAAAAAAAAAACAGAGCTCTCGTTTAAGGCTGGGCTTCTCCAACCATCATGTGCCTGCAAATAACCTGTGTGTCCTGTAAAAGTGCAGATTCTGATGCAGGTCTGGGTTGGGGCTGTGGATTCTGCAATTCCATCGAGCCCCCAGGTGATGGTGATGGTGATCCTGGCGGTCCTGAGCCCAAGCTATGAGTAATAAGGGTTGAAGTCACTTGAGATAAATTTTCTGTCATCAGTAGCTGAAATCATCCAAAATGATACAATCCTCAATCTAGCATTCTTTCTCATCACCTCTTGCCTGTGTTGATGAAATCGAATTGAGAACCTGAAAATTTAAACATTAATTTCAGTTGATGTTAACCCGCAGTTCATGCTTTGACTCAGTTCCACACGTTTCAATACCCCACAGTCACCAGCACCTTCTCCTTCTGTTCTGCCTTAAATAAGGCATTCATGGCCCCCGGCACCCAGCGTGTGACAAAGGCGCCTGTGAATGCTGGGTGCATTCGCCCTGCTCCACCAGGGAGTGCTTGCCAGTGCACCTGGCCCAAAGGTGAAGCAGCTGCGTGCACGTCGGTTCCTTCCCTGCCATCTCCAGCTCTAAAGAGAAATGCTTGAGTGCTTTTGCAAATCAAAACCTTTTCATCCTGAATTTGGTGATTCACCCTGAATGGCGTCTTCTTGGAAAGTCTGTAATGCACGATTGTGTAAGATGGGTAAAATTGGCCTGTCTCATTGACAGCACTCTTCTTCTCGTGGCTCAGGCTGGGCTGGGGGAGGTGAAAGAGTCACAATAAAAAGGGTTCTTTACAAAGGGCCTCCCTCCCTTGTTGGTGCAGCCATGCCTGTGTACCTGCGTGGGCTGAGCTGTCTGCATGCAGTTGGTATTACTGCCCCCTTTGTTCATTTCCTAGCCTCTGGATGAGAATTCGGTTTCAGCAGGTATGAAGATGGTGCTTGTTTATAAAAGGGCGAATTTACAAAGCTTCCGTACTAAAAAAAAAAAAAAAAAAAGTTGGGGAGAGGCAGTCATTCAAAGGCCCTGCCAAATTTGCTTTCCCCAAAGCAGGGAGAGCCAAAGGAAATCTCAACCATACCTCCCAGACACAAAGAACATGTGTTTGCCCTCCAAATCCAAGCGGGTGAGCTCAGCTCATCACCCCAGAAGCTGGTCACTAATTCTATCCAGTTAAAAAATATATCTATAGTCCCTTTCAAATCGTGAAGAATTATCTTTGTATTTAGGGTCAGCTAACATTTCTTTTAGTGCCAGACAACCCTACACTATGAACTTTCTTATATATTATCTTATTTAATCTTTTCGACAACTCTGTCAGTTAGATATTTGAATTAGTAGAAGTCCAGAATCTGAAATGTACATATTGAGCCCAAGAGACCTTTACAAGAGGAAAAGGTAAAATTGCTTTGGAAAACTATGTTAAATAGCGTTAGAGCAATCTAAGAGCACCAATATTTTTTTTTTTTTTTCTCACAGAGCTGAAACAGACCTCCCCTTGGCTTCTGCCTCAGTAGAATAGTCATGGTCTTTGCAGACAGAAGGACTGATGGCCAGAACCTTCCCCTGGTACCTTGAAGCCCTGGATTTACAACCCACACTATACTTCCTGGGACAAAACTGTCTGGGTCAGAGCTTGTAGGTAGCCACCCAGAAGCCAAGTGCAGCTCATGGTCGTCTTTTTTGTGGCTCTCTCAACTTTGTTCATTTGGATTCATTGCTGGCATTTTTAAATGTTCATGTAAAAATCTGGATTTCAGAATTCTCCAAAGAAGTCAGATCGGTCTGTACTGGGTCGTAGGACAGTACTCTTGATTGCTAAGTAGGTGAAATTCCTTTACTCAGGGAAGGTGGTTGGTCTCCAACTGGCACACTGAAGCTCTCCTGCCATCTCTCCAACATGGGGGCCAGTGTCACTATCAAGTCTATGTCAGTCTACACCAAGGTTCCTCGACCCTGGAACTCTTGGCATTTGGGGTCAGATAATTCCTAGCTGTGGGGGACAGCCCAGCATCCCTAGTCTCTACTCACTAGATGCCAGTGGTAACCTTCACCCCAGTTAGGACAACCAAAAATGTCCCCAGACGTTACCAAATGTCCCCTGTGTGGGTGAATATTCCCTGGTTGAGAACCACTGCTTTACATACACCCAGTCCTCTTTGCTCATTTAAGTCACTAGCCAAGCCCCCATCCTCAGCAGAGTCTGCATCTCCAACTGCCTCCAAGTCGTCCCTTATTCCACTGATGATGAAAAGTCTACAAATACACACTGATTTCCCCTAACTTAAGGTTTTGTGTCCCTTTAGAATGAATGTCAGTCTCAGTCAGGCAGTATATTATCAATTATTTATATCTTGGATTTTCCAGATCTTTTCTTAAGGGCAAATTTGTACAGGGAAGTGGATGAGGAGAGCATGAAACCACTGTGTCCTGAAGGAAGGTTGATAAGAAAAGGCTATTTTAAAAAGAAAGGGCGGGCTTCCTGGTGGCGCAGTGGTTGAGAGTCCGCCTGCCAATGTAGGGGAGACAGGTTCGTGCCCCGGTCTGGGAAGATCCCACATGCCGCAGAGCGGCTGTGCCCGTCCGGAGCCTGTGCTCTGCAACAGGAGAGGCCATAGCAGTGAGAAGCCCGCGTACTGCAAAAAAAAAAAAAGACGGGGAAGGGAGTAGTAGATGGGCTACAACATCTTCTTAACCGCCAGCCCAGCAGGCATCCACGTGAAACAAAGCTTTATGAGGCTCACCTGTGCTCACACTGAACTTTCCTGCTCTGAATGAGCAGGAGAGTGGATTTACACACGCCCAGCCCCCAGCCGCGTGTCATGCTCCTGTTTTAACGAGTTGTTCTGGCAAGGGGTCCTTCTCCAGAACTCATTTCCTCATGTGGGCAACACAGTTAAGAAAAACACACCCATTTGCCAGCTCCCCTCATTGTCTGCCCTAATTAGGGGGGATTTTGCTGTTCTTTCAAAATGGCTGTGGAGGGCAAAGGGATGCTGCAAGGGGAGTGACCCTCTGCAGGGGTGACCATTCCAAGTTCCCCTTAGCAGGGACCTCAGACTCTGTGCAGGGCTTCTGCGTGACAGGATCTGAAGAGAGTCATTGGGAGAACTTTGGGGTTAGATAAACCTAACTTTACAAATTGGTCATAACTGAGCAACCACAAAACCACCTCCTACACCAAAACCTATGAAGTGTGGCTAACTTTCCTTTCCTTCAAAGGAAATGTGTTGACCTAAAAGAATGTACTAGAGCTCAAGAAAGCTGAAAATTAATGAACTCAAAAAGCTAGAAACAATAGAAAACTCACTTTTTAAAAGTAGAAAAAATTGATAAGAATAAAAGCAGATGTAAGCAAAAAAGAACCAATAAAATAGATAATTGTTGATGAGTATAAAAAAGAAAAAGAGATCAGAAAAGAAGTCATAAATAAATAACATTAGGTATGAAAAGGGGCCCATAAATAGAGTTACGGATGAGATTTTTTAAATTCTAAGATACGAGAGGCCCTCTGCTCTGCACCAGTCAAACCCTTCCTGAAACATATTACTTCCTTCTGCACAAAAAAGCAAATTATTCTCCCATAATATCTTCCATGCATATCTGTACTGTAGCACTTATCACAGCATATAGTTCTTTCATTTGTCTCATCCACTAGCCCCAGAACTCGTTCATGGAAGGAACTATATCTTATTTATGTTGGTACTTTAGCTCTAAGCATGCCTGGCCTGTAGTTAGTGCACAATAAATTTTTGATAAGTGAACAAAGTCAGAGAAGAGTAGCGGGATGATGAAAGGGCTGAAAATTTTGCGATGAGGAAAGCCTGAAGGAAAGAGGGCTGTCTGATCCTCAAAAGAGATGTTTACAAAACACACTGTAGCTGCCTTCAAAAGTGGGAAGGGCTGTCATGGGGAAGAGGGTTACATTTTTCTGTATAGCCCCACAGAATAGACTCAGAGCAGCGGGTACAACGGAGATAAGACTCAAGAGGCAGAAGAGCCAGTTGGATCACTTGACTTAGAAGATGTCCCTCCTCCCAGAAAGTTTCTGTTTAACTTATTTAAAGGTAAGAAATACGTCTCATTTCTCTTAAACGGATCATAAATCTTCCTGCTTTTCTTCCCATATACCACCCCCCACCGCACCCCCAGCCGAGGACGGTGGATGGTCAAGGACTATTTTTTGTTCAGCTTCAGGATATAACCATGCATACGCTACTTCCCATATCTCTGTCAGATTTCCAATTTCAGAAATGAGCCTCGTCAGGTTAGTATGAAGCCTGATTCTAGCAAAACCTAATATTCCACTGAGCTGCCTGCCAGACACTGCTAGTATCAACATTCTGTTCTTCACTCTGAATTGCAATTTAAAATCAATTGGGCTTTTCCCCAAATATCTCAGCCACCTGTTTAAATCCTTTTCCTCTATGCCCAGCATGAACATATTTCTCCCAAACTTGGTATTAATGACTTCATCAACTGCATTAAATGTAGAGTTTAGACTGACTTTTTCACTGGATCACAGCTCACCAGCTATCTGCAAGGGTTTTGTTCTTGATGCAAACCGACTCTTGAGAAGCTCACCTAAAGTTATATTTTCTATGAAGACCGCTTTCAGACAAGAAATGCAATTACTAAAATTGCATCTGCTATTTGTAATTACTTAGGTCTACACCTGTGGTGAATTGGGAAGGAGGGCATCTTCTAAGTCAGAGAAGGGTAGCAGGATGATGAAAGGGCTGAAAATTTTGTGATGATGTTTGCAGGTCCTTGGCCATCTGTTCACAGACTGAGGCCAAACACCGATGGGAAATCCAGTGCACGTGGGAGGGCCCACACCCTCGTAGGTTTCTCTTTAGAGTGAATGGGGCGAAGGTTCACTGCATATTGGTAAACTCCTAAGTTCATGGAAGTTCTTTTCTTCCAGGGTAGAATCCACCAATCTCCCTCCTCAGGGTAAAATCCTGACTGCTGACCCTCAGGGAGAGGCAAGCATTCTGCCAGGGCCAAATACATGAATTACGGGGCCCAGTGCAAAATGAGAATGTGGGCCCTTTGTTCCAAAAGCAGGAAAAATTCCATTAAAGTTAGTAAAATAGAAAGCTTTTCCCCCTCTTCTGCAGTCTCTCTCTCCATTGGTCACGGTGTTTTTTAGCTGCCACTTAAAGTTGTTCTAAGTAAAAAAAAATTAAAATTTTACATTATTAGCATGAATTTTACTGTTCATCTTTATATTGTGCAATGCCAATTTTACACGCAATTATAAGAACATTTAACTCAGGCAGAATCACTAAAATTACATAATTTTTGTTGCATAGTGTGTACTTGCATGTATATTTCATTCTTACCAAAACAATGGCTGGACACACACATACAGCTGTTTTCATTTCACTTCTTGATAGGTTCTACCAACATTCTCTACCGTGACCTTACTGCTGAGTAAGTTAGAGCTGGAAGGAAAAGGAACTATGGCTTTGCCCTATCTTTCCCTTTCCTTCTTATCTTCGTCTTCATTGTAGGTGGTTTGGCTAATACAGGAAAGCAACAGGAGTAAGAAAGGGTGGGGTAGGGATCCTTGGTGACCATATTTCTTAGACTGCAATTGCCCTAGTTCTGATTTAAACAGAAAGCGTGGTCCCTTGGGGTCTGTCAGTGCCTCAGTGTCCTCTCTTATAGACGAACACACTTACCTTGAATTCATTTTGAGGCTTGCTCAACTACCACACATCTGGATCCATTGGAATCCTGTGCTCATGGGACGTTGCAAACACTATTCTCCAATGGGGCAGCAAAGAACCATGGACGTGCACATTGCACCTGTCTCCTCTGCTCACAATCATGCTCCACCATCCCATCGAACTTCACTTACAAAACACAAGTTCAAAGATACAACTATTAAGAACTTCAAGATGGCGGCAGCAGAGTGTTCAGTCAAGCACTGGGCCTTCCTGAGTACTGTGTCTGAGAAGCTAGCCCTGTGGGCTAGGCATCGTTAGGCACACTTCCGCTCAAAACCCTCTTTCCAATTCACTGCCTCACCCTCACCCATGCTAATGCCTGGTTTCTCTGAGTCTGAACCTCTCCTGTTCAGTTTCTTCAGAGAAGAAATCTGCTCTATGTTTAAGAGCCAATCCACAAGGCACGGGGGAAGCAGGCCCAGCGTTGATAGGGGTTTCAGTGGGACAAACACAAATAGAAAGTTGGGGAGGTTCCTACAGCCTGAGTGGGGCAAAGGTGGGGGGTTAGGGAAGAAGAGGGTATAAATACTAAACCAGTTAATGGCCACCAGGTCTTGGAAAATTAATCTATTATCGACACATCAATTTCTTTCTTTAATTGAAGATTATTGCTTCTATTAAAAAATATTTTGCACCTTAAAAATGTCTTTGTTAAGTCTGGCATGTAAACATTTGTGATTTCTCCAGTGCTTTTGTTGGAGTAATGGGAAATAATGGATTCTGGAGTTTACAGACATGGCATTGAACCCTGGTCCTGGCACTCCCCAAGCATAGCTATAGATAAATTATTTAACCTCACTGGGTTTTGCTTTTCTCTTCTGAAAACAACAGAGGTAACAATATCTATTCTCAGGCCATGCTTGCAAAAATGAAATGAAAGTTGAAATCATATAACATAGTGCCTAATACTATTCTTGACGTGCAATGAATACCAGTTTCCTGCCTTGCATTGTATATTATAAGAATCTCTTACGAATACATTTAAGTGAACCAAATAGTGAATTGAGAATGATAGAGGGCAATATAGATTTCTTATCCTCCACAGACAATGGATAACAGATGATACATAAATACACAATTTTCCTTATCACACTGATGACTTTGCCTTTATATGTGGGGTTAAACAATAATGCATAACTGACTTTTATTTCCACATTGTACACAGGTAAATTTGATAGGATTTGATCAAGTATAAGTTATTTATTTGGGTTTTCTTTATGAGCTTGTTTTCATTTTGTTTTTATTGAGATAATGTTGGTTTGTAACATTATATAAATTTCACATGTACGACATTGTATTTCTACCTCGGTATACACTACAGCGTGCTCACCGCCAAAAATGTAGTTTCCATCCATCACCATACAGCTGATGGTGTATGGTGTCCTTAAAGTATGCTCCAGGTGTGCTTAAAGTGTTTCTTTCTATGCTACTGTTTGCAGTTATTCCATTTCAGGTCACCAAACGATGGCTATCATGGGGCCATGTTATAATCCAACCATGAATCATGTCCACATTGGGTACTTGTAGGCATGTCTTCAGTGCTGGTGTGCTGGGTTCATCCCATATCCTCCCTTTAAGCAACTGTGTTTTGCTTTTTTAACATTCACGATAGAGAATGTCAGGGATGCTAAAGAAATTACTCGGGAACCTGTACGTGTATATGTGACTGGTCCAAGGCTTAGAGCCAAGTAGGGAACTGAAACATCACAGGTGTCAGACTTTCAGTTCGACCAGAAGAATAAAACCCTGCAGAAATGTCAGGAAGTTACAATGCGTATCCAATACAATGTAAAATGGTAAAAACTGCAACAACACAAACTTAACACAAACTAGTCCATGACCAGGTGGTAGGTATGTGATAGTGGGAGGAAGGGATGTTAGAAGGTGATCGCTCTGGGTTGTGCAGCTCAGCAGGGAAGGTGGCTATCTGTCCAGATAGAGAAGGTGAAGCAAAGCCATTACATAGGCAGGAGACTATCCGCATTATCTCACAGAAAAACACCTTCATGATTCTCAAAGTTAGGAGTAGTCCTGTAGTACCTATCCTTTATGCATAACAAATTTTGGTTTTGTGCCTTGCTTTCGATATTATAAAAATCTCTTATGAGAAACAATGGCTTAAAGTGCAGGGAGTAAGTAGGATGGAAAGACTTGTTGACTCTCACTGAAAAACGTGGGAAAGTTCGTTTTGCTCTTGTCTACCCCCATCTGCTCTGCAGGAAAACAAATGCCCTGGTACTGCTACTAAGCACCTTCCAAGGAATTGATGAGAAGGAGAGGAAGCCTTTCCAGATGCTCCGGAGCTTCGGAAAGCAGTAAGGAAACGTATATCATGCCTTGCCAGAGAAACAGGACATCAAGTAAAAGTCTAAAGGATCTCCAGGAAAAGTTCCAACCAGGACGACCCATGAACGCATGAGCAAATTAGAATCTCTGCTTTTAATTCTGACAAGAATATTCCAGAGTTTGCCAGTGCTTGCCGGTGAAATCATCACCATCCTTCAATATATTCTTGGATCCAAGACTGGCCTTAATAGTAGATGGTGTAAGTGACCAATTATGAGTTTGAGAGCGCTAGAAATCCCCCTACCCCTTGTAATTGCCGTTCTATCACTAGAAATTCCTATATTTGCCCTCATATCTGCAAGAGCACACAATAAAACTTTAATGCTGTTTAGAGGGCTATCTAGTGTTGGTATTGGCTAACCCTCAGAGGACATTGCCCTCCACTGGTGCTTTAACGAAGAGGAAAAATTAAAACAAGTCTCAGACTTTCTGAAAACCAGAAGAACAAAAGGCTCCAAGGGAAGCAGAGGATGGTCAAGATAACCAGGACTTCCTTCTCCACAATATGCTGTCCTTGGGCCTCCTCTTTAAAAATAAAAAACAGACTTGCTTCACTTCTAGCAGTTAAATTTCCTTGTAGTTTTTCCTGCAGATACCTTGCTCAACAATGACTCCATTTCGCTAATAAACTACCCAGTACTCCTATCGTTGCCACTCACTGCACAGCTGGAATAACCGGGTCACAAAGAAACACCTGCCTAAAATTCCATGGGTCATCAGATGCCCAGACAACTGCAAAATTCCCAGTCCACGGACCCAGAATCTCACGAGCACAGGAAGAGCGAGAGGGTAACTGTCCAGGTCTATTACCAGCCCTTGCTTTTCAGCTAGCTTTCTTGGCACACTTGTTTACAGAGAAATATGGCTCCCATCGTGTGTGTCCGTAGAACATACAAGAAGTAGTCTTTTTTTTTTTTTTCCTCCTTGATAAACAAAAATAACCATGACTACATCAACGCAAAGTAACTGCACACATTTTTTTTTCATTCTTTGGATTTGCCCTTAGAAACTGCCATCTACTAATAATAGCAGTTGAATAATTTTTTTTTAATGGACTGGCACAGACAATCTTGTATTTGACTCCCTGGAACTGACAGTATTTTCTTTGGTTGAGGACCAAATGGAAAACTATGCTTGGTTTCTGAGACACAGGAACTCTATTTTGAGAAGGAATCAAACACCAAGGGATATAACAAGTGTTCTATGGCAAATCTGAGTCAGATAAGCCTTTTCTTAACTCCCCAATTTCAGTCCAAAATAAACTTCTCTAAGGGTTAAGTCAGTATGCAGTATGTGATGTACCTCTTCCTTCCAGCATCCTCTCTACTTGATGAGGCAAAAGAAAGAAGACCAAGAGTGTAGCTGCCTCTTAGAGGATATTCGTGGAAATCAGGAGGAAAATAGAAGAGGACATGTATAGAGAAGGTTGAAGAAATTAGTATTCTTATGTCAGAAAAAAAAATGGTGTAAATGGGAATTTAATTCTTAGGTTCCTCACATATGAAAACAACAATTATGACAACAACAATAATAATAGCAACAATTTTTTCATGATTAGGAAAAAATACCAATGGGCATACAGAGCAAAGAGTATTCTGAAGTCCTGGGAAGCAGCTCAGAGCAGCCTGGGAAGGCAATATGGAGGCTCTGGGCAGAAAGACTGTGGTCTAGAATGAGAGGACTGTTAGCTCTGCTTGAGCGTTAAAAAAAAAAAAAAAAGCCAATGGGGTAAATTCATCTTTGACTATGTAAGGGATAAATAGCTGCAAGATGCCATCTGATGTTCTGTAATAAGGGCAGAACACAAATTACTGCATCTGAATTGCTGCCACTATAACAAAATAATGCAGTCAGGAGAGTGTAACTGGAAGTTAAATCAGGACTCTTCATATCTCTCTTCAGGTGAGGTGTTGATACCCTTTAGATATCAGATACCCTAAAGAGTATGAAACAGCTCCCCACACCCAGAGTTTACAAAAGAAATTTCTGAGAATTGGTACTGTACCTCCTTAGCCCCATCACTTATTTTGAAAATATAAAAAGGATGGACAAAGGGGAGAGAGAGAGAAACAGTTAAGAGACTCAGTGGAGAAGGTGGTTACCTTGAGTCTGCCCACTGAAAGGGGTGGAGGGGAAGAGAGAGCTTCTTCTGTCCTCTCAGCCTAGATGGGGTGGGGGTGGGGGGGCTTCCAAGGGACCATCGAGAGATCTGGAAATGGGTTTCCCTACGTCAGGCGACACAGAGGATTGGTTCCTGCAGCACTCCTGAGAAAGCTGAAACAGTCCAAGGAGGTATGATGGAGGGTGATATTGGGATGGGCCCACATTCCCTAGTAAGGATGTGTCAATGATCGCTGTGGAGCAGATGTAAACCAAAGGGCTTTGCGTCGGGTCCTGTACCTGAGGGTGGGCTGTGGGGGGAGCATGGTGGTGTGGTGCAAGGACCAGGATGCTGGAGATGAAATCCATCAGAACTACATTCTGCCTTGGATTTGGTTACGAAGATTGAAGGAGGGACATCTTGGCTCTAAAAACTAAAACAACGTTGAAAGATTTAAGTAAGACGTAAGAAAAAGAAGGAAACAACTTGACTGTTCAGAGCAAAGCAAGATGAGGAAAATTCAGTTATAAACTTTAATGTAAGGTGTATACTACTGATAGAGAGAAATTAAGAGTTTTGAGACAAAACCAGCTGTCAGACAGGTAGAAAATATGATATAGCTGTTGAGAAAAGAGAATGCTCCCGGAACAGATGGGTGCACCTCTGAGCTTTACAAAGCATTAACTAGCTGTTTAAATAAGTCCTTAGCAGATGTTTTCAATGTAATTTTGGAGGTGAAATGGAAAAAAAAACAAAGTCCAAAGCACAAGGGGAACTGATATCACAAATAAGAGACATTCTTGAATGCAGAGTGCAAGTTATTGTCAAACGTTTTTCTTTTTTTTTTTAAGACTAGCCACAGTATTTGTAAAATTGGAGTACATTACCAAATTCTGCAATTAAAATCATGTATATTGCATTATTAGCCTTTAAAAGAAGGAAAGAGACACATTGAAAGGAAAAGATGGCTTACCAAGGAAGCTACGTGGTATGTACAGCTATTCATCTTGAGACCAAAAAGGGGAGGAAACCTCCATACCTGCATTGCTACTTGTAAAAGGTTTGTTTTTGTAATGGTTCCCTGTTTATAATGAATAAATTCATTAGGAAGGAGATAGACCACAAAAGGAGAAAGGAAAAAATGCTCACTGATCTGTGTTGAACATATTGATGTTCAATACTGTGTTAAGAATATATGTATAAAGAAGAGAGTCGATTACATTGCACAGACAATAAAACAGGGCAGTGAGTTTTCTTGTAAGATGGCTCACATACATATATACACACTTAGGTATATCAGCAAATGTTTATCAAGTGCCTCTACATGCCAGGGAGTGAACTAGCTGATGTACGGAGAAGATAAATAACACCTCGTCCCTATCCTCAAGGAGCTGACCTTCCTTGCTGGCTGTTCTTATCACTACTAGTATCTATTTTTATCTGACTTTCCCTACAAGTGCTACATACACCCACACCTTAGCCATCAACCTGTAGGGATGGTGAAGGGGGAATTAAATACGGGGAGCTAGAGAGATGAAGTGGAGGCATCTACGAAGACTCAGACACCACACAAGAGAGGCTAGAGAGGAAAATGTGTAAGATCATCACTCCACTGGGATGGAGACCCATATATCTAACCACTCAGCCCATATGCTTCAATACCTTGACTACATGTCATCATTTAAAGTGGAAGGAGAGAAGGCATGGGAGAGGGAAGGGAAGATAGCATCCATGCCTGTAAAATCTAGGCATATGTATTGAGAAATGATATGAACAATCCAGGAATGAAAGACATAGAAATGGAAGGAGGAAAGAAAGGATTAACTTATTTAAATTGTCATTTTCAGAATTCACGTCATTCAAGGGGTCATTAAATCCAGCATGGTGGTTTAGAGCACGGGTTTTTGCCTTTAAACAACCCAGGATTAGAGCCAAGGCTTTGCCACTCACCAACTGTGTAACTTCTAAGGTTCACGTCCCTCATCTGCATAATGGGAATAAGAACAACACCCACAAAGTGTTGCTATAAGGATTAAATCAGACAAGGCACACAAAGAACATTTATCCCAGTGCTTGGTACTTATAAGAACTCTAGGGACTTCCCGGGTGGCACAGTGGTTAAGACTCTGCGCTCCCAATGCAGGGGGCCCAGGTTAAATCCCTGGTCAGGGAAGTAGATCCCACATGCTGTAACTAAGAGTTCGCATGCCACAACAAAGGAGCTGGCGAGCCGCAACTAAGGAGCCCGTAAGCCACAACTAAGACCCAGCGTGACCAAATTAAAAAAAAAAGGGGGGGAGGGAAAAAAAAGAACTCTACAAATGTTTTCTACTATTATGATTATCAGAGCATCTTGTTTGTGTGGCACTACAGAATTGATCATTGATGCATTCAATAAGAAGTTATTGAGCATCTATGACATGGCAGACACTGTGCTCAGGATACAACAAAGGATAAGAGAACCTAGTTCCTACCTCTCATAGAGCTCAAAGTTTGGGAGGAGAATTACTCTATAAATGTGATGTTCTTGGCAACGTTCTTGGCATCGAAAATTTCAGAAGAATCCTTCCAAGACTCGTGATGGATCAAACAACTCTTACAAAATAAATAAGAAAATCTTCCCTATATGAAAACTAGAAGGGGAAAAAAATGAATTCAAAACACATGAGCCTGAGACATGATGGAACCTTTATCTGACACTGGATCTTCTGGATTAATTACAATGACCACGAGCCTTGCTCTTGCATACTCGATTCCTCTGATGGTTCCCTTCCTCTTTACCTTCACTGCCACTCTTCTAGTTCCTTTCTCAGCATCTCTAGCAAGTACTAGACTCTTTTCTGGGTTTCTGACATCCGGGCTCAGTCCCCTCTAATCGTTCCTCAAACATCCCTCGACAGTCATTCACGTCATTTCCAATCATCTCATGCCCCTGTTTAAAACTCCCCGACACCCTCCTGTTGTCCACAGGGTAGAAGCCAATGGCTGTGCATGGCATACATAGCTGTTCATGAACCAGACCCTTCTTATAGCTCAGGTCTTGCCAGGTCCTCTGCCAAAACTGGTATTGTCTTAATTATTTAAAGGTTTCAAAAGGAC
The DNA here is from genome assembly GCF_964374135.1 of Grampus griseus. Taxonomy (NCBI): domain Eukaryota; kingdom Metazoa; phylum Chordata; class Mammalia; order Artiodactyla; family Delphinidae; genus Grampus; species Grampus griseus. The sequence goes on from NC_139004.1 coordinate 15,269,530, forward strand.
CATATTATCTCACCTCCGTTCTTCCACATGCTGTCCCCTCTGCCCAGAAGACCCCCTCCCGCTCTGTGGGATTCCTCTCATATTATCAGGGCTCCTCAGACCTTGATGATTCGGGGAATCTTAATGGTTTGTCACATTTTGTTTGTTTCTGTGTCCATCCCTCCAACTGAACTGCAAGCTCCTTGTGGGCCAGTTGTCTTATACTTTGGTACCCCAACATCTATAATATTATGTACCTCAAAATAGATGCTCAGTGGAAAAGTATCTATTTTTTTCACATGCTTATTTACTTGATATTCATAGAAACTGTGCCCTTTAGAAACTATGGGAGATTGGAAGAGTTGGTTTGGGACTTGTGTCCCACTGTCAAATGATAAAACCAGAATTAAGAAACATCCAGTAACAAGTTGTTACTTAAATTCTTGCAGTGTCTTCATGTTCTCTCTTCGTTCTATTAGTCCACGTGACCTCTGAGTACAGGGATGTAAACCAAGAAAAACTGAATAATAAAAGTAAAAAACAACAGCAAGAAAGCAAAAGGGATTTTTAAGTGTAAGCTGAAAATGAATCTAACTCATGATTCTCTATTTGTTAATCGCCTCTCAGAAAATGTACTCCCAGGGGCTTCCTGGTGGCGCAGTCGTTGAGAACCTGCCTGCCAATGCAGGGGACACAGGTTCAGCCCTGGTCCGGGAAGATCCCACATGCCGCAGAGCAGCTAGGCCCGTGAGCCACAATTACTGAGCCTGCGCGTCTGGAGCCTGTGCTCCTCAACAAGAGAGGCCACGATAGTGAGAGGCCCGTGTACCGCGATGAAGAGTGGACCCCGCTCGCTGCAACTAGAGAAAGCCCTTGCACAGAAACGAAGACCCAACACAGCCAAACATAAAATAAATAAATTAATTAATGAATTTTTTTTAAAAAAGTACTCCCAAAGAAGAATTTTCTACATTGTTTTCCATCCTCAAACCAAACAAAAATTTTCATCATTGATGACCTACTCGCTCTTCAAAACTTTAATTCTTTTGCTATTTGTAATCAACTTTAAATTTCCAAAATGTCATTAAGTATTACATTTAGTGATATAACAAAACCACATGCCAGGTAGAACATTGCCTGTAGGACTCATGGTTGGTGATGCCTGGATGATCCAGATAAGGAAGCAATATTGCTTTAAGCCACAACAGCTCTCAACAGTGTCACTGGTCACAGGGAGAGAGGCAAATTCACAGGCAGCACCGTGGGAGTTAATGAATGGCTGACCAGATGGTGCCTGTCAGAAGGTGTTGACTCTTTAGACAACTGGGACTGTTTCTTGGAAGTAAATGAGAGGTGCAACAGAAACGGACTGCATCTCAATCACACAGAAGCAGAGAGGCCCACTGTTAATGAAAATGATCACATTGCTGGCATGTTTTTCTTCTTATGATTTTTTGTTTGTTTTAAATGATAGACATGGAGAAGGGTCTAGCTGAAAATATACTATTCATAGTAAGTTATGCTATGGAGTAAATATGAAAAGCTATATATAAACTGCATATTGGTATTCTTAATTAGGAAATATCAAATAGAACAAGGAAAAACTCTGAAATAATGGTAAACTTGCCTGGAATTAATAAGGGTATTTCAATGACTATACCATGCACTGCTTAGAAAGAAGTAATCGTGGAAACACAATGACCTGCCGATGTTACTGAAAGACTTTCAAACGGCAGAGCTCACGAAGGACACGCCGGCACTTCTGACCTTCTAACATAACACAAAGAAACCACTCCTCCCCGTTTGACCATTTTCATTTGTTGCTTTTTGCAACAGGTGAAATTTTCCTATTACATGCTCACTGATGTCTCTGATGGGTAAACCCTGACACTCAGTGATAACTTCCTAGCAGGTAGAACCAGAAGGAAACTTCATTGACTTTTTGTTGTGATCCGAGAACATTCCATCTGTTGTGTTACCGTCAGGTACTGCATGAAATCAACTATATAAATGCCAACCCTAAACTACGGGTAGGCAGTTGGATCGAAGTGAAGAAGTCAGCAGATCGGACGATCCACTTATTGGCTATATGACGTCAGACAGGTGCTTAACCTCTCCGTGCCTCGTTTCCTGGTTGTAGTGAAGATTATGTGAAATGAATGAAAGGAACTTGACGTAGAAGCTGGCATGAAATGAAAGCTCATATGAATTGCTCTTCCTTCCTGACTACAGAGAGCACTCCGTCGCGTTCATTCATTCATTTCGTTCTTGTTTTTCCATTCTCCTTGACTGCCAACTGTGCATCTGTTTTCAACCTTGCATCACCCTGAAAAGCCTTCTAGAACTTCAGAGATGTATCCAGAAATTTGCCTTGTTTGTCATCTAGCAAAGGAAGCAACGACTATATGAGGATGATATGGAGATACTGACTATCAATACTATCATCTTTTGCTGCTAGACTCAACCCCCTCAGCAGGGGTCGATGTGGTGGGTTTTTCCATTACAATGTCCTCTGTGCTGGGTATTGAGCAATTCTTGGGGGCAGAGCTTTCTCGCAGAGAGTTTAAACAATGCAGTCAGCAGAAATAGGTAAAGTTAGCGCTGACCAAGATATGTGTCATTTCTTTTCTTTCTCTTTTAGATGTGTTTTTTTAATTTGTTGGTTGTGAGATGTGCATCTGATTACATACACATACACATTTCTCATGGCATAGGTTTACCCACTCACTCAGCCTCCACCTCCACCTGCATGAAAGACTGATGTAACTATCAAGATGTGGAACCAGTTGTTTTGATCACAATAACAATGGCATATTTTTGTTTCCAATAGACTTAATAATGAAATAGAATGAATAACAGAATGAGAAAGATTTTGACAATTTGTACATGTGCATTCTAAAAGCAAAGGAAGGCAAAGAGAATACTGAACTCAGACATGAACATTCAACGGCACAACACAATTAGCATGGCTTAGAATACAGAGGTGATGCTGACGTTGTTTACAACACTAGTTCAGCCAACCTGGAATATGATGTGTAGTGACCACTGTTTAACCGTGGACTTGAAAATGTTATTGTATCTATCTCAGAAAAGTCCCCAGCTTTTAAAACTTACCTAAATTCCAACTTCAGACATTCAACCATGAGGCAAATATCCTAAATGCTAATTCTGAGAGACCAGAATTCTCCTGATACTATTGGTGAGTTTGAGTTGAGTCAGTGCTTTTGCAGACAATGACCTGTGGACAGTATTACTAATATCAAAAAGCAACAATATTTCTACATATTTGTCTCATGTCACGCTTCTCTCAATACCATCCTTTTATCTGTCTCACCAGTGTCACTAGTGAGACAAGAATTAAGACCAAGTACATTCAGCACTGCTGAGGATTTTCACTTTGAGAGCAATGCATGCATCACTGCAAATCAGTTGGCCTCCTAACTCTAACCCAATAGACTTGTCATATATCCATAAGTACCATTTACAGAACTAAAAGTGATTCCCTCACAAACATCTGCAGACCACCTATATCTAGTTATTTAGAACGATATGTGCACATTGCTTGTGAGATGGCCATCACAAACATGAAACTAAGATATATATGTGTCAAATAGAAGTTGAATTTTAATACAGCTTTCCTCCCTAAAGAGCCGTGATTTTCACATTTCAAGTTCCAAACCAGGTTTAGCTCCATCTTGATCCCTAATTTCCCATTAGGGCAACAGCTTGTCTCCATTGGGCTAAAAAGACAGAGAATTGAGACAATGCTCTGGATCATTTGGGCCAAAATCCGCTTTAGCTTCATATATTTGTGCCGAAGAGCATTTTGGCCTCATTTCTCTTTTTCACTTTGCATTTGCAGACCCAAGTAAAGAAGAATTAAATACTGAGAGATGATGATGTCAGAGTATTATTAGGCCAGGCTGTAAGAAGACACTCAAATTAGCTAGTGTATATCATTCATCATGGCTCATCGAATGAGACTGAGCAATTTAAATACAGGAACTTCTGGTCTTCTGCCCCACCACGGTAAAGCCACTTATATTTAGGTCAAGTAAATGTCTAACTTCTAAGTCCAGTGACTAGAGTAAATGTCCCTGTCACCCAAGCCTGTCCTCATCCCCTGCTCCCTGAAATTTTCCCAAACTGCCTAAGAATTCCTAAAATTCCTTTCACATGGGGCAAAGTTTTTCATTTCAAAATGTCACTGGGAAGAAGCTATGTGTTTACTCATTTTTATATTAAGGGATGGATATCCGTAGGGCGGTAGCTCCTCCTTATTACAATGTAGAGCTGTTAGAACTCAGCACTGGAAGAACAGTATCCTAGTGAAGAAGGTTGGCCTCTCGGGGTGTTGGTTCTCCCTCACCCCACCCTTCACCAGAGTTTCACCTCTTTGAAGTTCTCTTCTTTCAGTTTCCATAGCCAGCCCCATGCTGACCCCCAGAAACGCCATGCTCCCCTTTGATATTCTAGGCCACGCATGACTAAAACCTCTTTTCTCAGTGTCTCTTAGCATAGCTGATACTGACTAGAATACTCAAGTCTTTATTCTATATTAAAGTTCAATGCTGATGAGGGCAGGGGAAATGGAGGAAACAAGAAATGGAAGGAAGAAAGAGAACGAACAGTCTAGGACTCTTTGTCTAGAAGGTTTCCATGCCTAGGAGCTATGTCCTTTCATTCTCACATCAATCATATAAGGGAGCTTTTATTTTTCACGCTTTATAAATGGTACAACAAGATGCAGAGAGATTTAATAACTCGCCCAAGATCAATCGTTGGTAAATGGCAAAGCTGGACTCCAAACCCAGGTGTGCAGGACCTTAGGCGCATACACCTGGATCACGCAGAACCCCAAAGGATGCCCGCAGCTTCCAGGTTAAGTTGCTTGGGATTCCTAACTCCCCATACCCACCCTATTCTGTAAGGAGAGTACCTCGCCAATATCTGGTTAAGTTCATGTGTAAAACTAAGAGAATCATCCTGCAGCTGCCCTGGATTTGACTCTCTGGTTTCTGGCTGTCCAGCCTGAGACACTCCTTTCAAGGTGACTGGTTCTCACTTAAATCCAGTAGGTCCCTGCCCTTTACAAACAGAACACAAAACAACAGTACCTTTTAACCATACAACCTTCCACATGACTTCCACACAAGAGTTACACACAAATGTAATAATAGAGTGCTTCCCCTCAAACAACAGTCTTGTATTGTTTTCGGAGGCAGGTACTGGGTACAAAAAGGAGGAAGAATGTAGTGGAAGCCATTGTAAGCATAAGCATAAAGGAAGAGCAGGCTGGGGTAATGCCAATCAGTCCCTTTCCCCCTTTCTCTGCTAAGAGCCTGCTCATTTCTGAAGGCTCATCACAGATTCTTCCTCGTCATGGAGTTTTTTTCTGATGTCTCCATGTGGTCCAAATTTACCCATTGTCTCATCTTGTAACATTTTGTTTATACCTTTATTACTGCCCTAGAATTATGCTGTATCATGGTATTATTAGTTGGTTTTGGTCTTCTACCCCAAGTAAAGTAAAAAGCTCCTTTGAGGAAGGGCTGTGCCTTATCTCACATAGTTCTTGAGGCATGTTAGAGCCAGTAACAGCAGTAATAATACTAACAGTAATGGGCAGCATTTATTGAGTACTTACCTTGAGTGTCCCAGCCTCACAACCCTTAAGATAAGGGTTACCAGTCCTTTTTTAGATGTAGGAACCAAGGTTCTAAATAGCTAAACAACTTCCCCAAAGTCATGCAACCAATATATGGCTTCAATCTCACATCTGACTAATCCCCAGAGGATGTGTGTGTTTTTTTTCCAGTGACCACTAAATAAGTGTTTACTGAAAGAATAAGGATAGTAAAACTTCACCTGCTTCCCAATTTTGTTCTGTAAATGGCCCAAAGTAAATCAACAGGCAGAAGAGGTGTTTTGGTTGTTGTTTTTACTATCTAATATGGCCCTAAGTGAGCCCCATTTCACAGGCTTGTATTTCCAAGATGCTCAAACATAAAAGTGTATGAATATTACGAATATAAAAATAAAGAGGAGAATGTAAGAAAAGGTAAAGGTGATCAAAGTGTATAAACTTCCAGTTATAAGATAAGTAATTCCTAGAGACGTAATGTATAGCATGGTGACTATAATTAACAATATTATATATTTGAAAGTTGAAGAGAGAATAGATCTTAGAAGTTCTCATCACCAAAAAGAAGAAAAAAAATTGTAACTATGTGTGGTGATGGATGTTAACTAAACTTATTGTGGTAATCATTTTGCAATATATAAATCATTGCAAATCATCAAATCATTATATTGTATACTTAAAACCAATACAAGGTTATATGTCAATTATATCGCAATAAAAATAAATATGTATCTAAAGATATAATTTTTTTAAAATCTTTATCTCTGTCAGGATTCAGGTGCCCCTTCTTATACTGAATAGACTCTTATCTCCTAGCAAGCCAGCCAACTCACCAGTATTACATGATGGTCAGTCTCTGTCAACTTCTACAGATGCTCTGTAGATGCTCAAATCCTGTGGGAAAGGGTAAAACGAATCTGAGAATTTTCTGAGATCCATATTAGTATGTATTAAGTGATGCGAATTCAGTATTGTCATTTTTTAATGGAATGAAAAGTCTGTAAGGGAACTAAGTAGTCTTCAGGTTATTTACTGTGGGAAAAAAAATAATTCTTCATCCCTCAATGAATCTTCATGGCACTGCACACAAAATCTGCTTACCAGAGGTCAGTGCTATGAATGTTAAATGACTTCTGTGTGAGAATCCTTAGATTTATCCTTGCTTTCTATACAAAGACTGCCCCTGTTCCACTGAGGCAGAGACGAGTCTTATACCTGGTGATAATATTAATCAGACATGAACAGATGAACAATGAGGGATATGGAACTGCCATTACTAATGGTGGAGAAATTAGAAGCAGAGAAAGAAAAATACAGGTAATAAAGTCACACAAACACACATAAGCACATACTTGGGAGAGGAGATAGGAAAAGAGTTACCATGTTCATTATATTGTGAACAGGGCAATTGGTAACTTATATAATAGCCAAAATGATGATTAATCTCAATTGATATTATAAGGTTAAAAAATGGTTTTTGCCCATTTGCTCAATCAACTAATCAAATTAGTTTGTTCTAACAACTTATCTTGGGTCATTAATTATTAACCGTGTTAGGCTGTTGCGAGGGAAAAACTAAAAGATACTTATTTTCCTCAGGCTTTCAGTCTCCTACACTGCACATTTTTTACATGCTTACCCTGTGCCAGGCACTGTTCCCAACTCCCTTTGTCCCACTAGACCAAGAAATCCTTGAGTGTAGGAATGTGAAAAAACCATTATGACGCAGCATGGTCAGTACTAATCAGAAGGATGGCCTTCTGGAAAAGCTTCCCAGAAGAAATATTGATTGAGATGATCTTGAATAACGGGTAAATGTTATGTATTGGAGGCAACAAGGGCCTGAAGACAGAATGCCACTTTTAGAAAACAGTAAGAGAGTCCACATGATGGAAGAGCAGCATCTTTGAGGAAACAGAAGTTGAGGTAGCTGGAGTGGGGGGTAGGGGCCATGCACAAAGGGTCTCAGATGCTATGATCTGGAACTGGGACTTTATCCCATCAGTGATGGAGAAATACTAAGGGAAAAAAACGCATGCACAGAAAAATACAGCCAAGAGCATAAGGGAGCAAAACTATGAAGAGCTAATGATTAAGAGCTAAAAGTTCAGTGGGCCTGTCTTGAAGGTTGAATAAACAGAGAAATGAGAAGATCAGTCGGGGCAGACACAACAACCATTCCCAAATCCCCTTCTCTTGTCTTGCTTTCCTCCCGCTATAAAGACAAAAAATCAGGATACTGGCTTTCTAGCCTCCTTTAAGCTAAGGTTGGCCATGTGACCAGTGCCCATGAGATCCTGATCAGGCCACTGAGCTTAAGAGAAAGTCTGCAAGAGCTTCTCGCATACACAAACACAAAGGAATTGGACAAGCTACTTAAAGACTTTTCTTTCCTAATAAAGGGAAGGACTTGGGCTTCCCTGGTGGCGCAGTGGTTGAGAGTCTGCCTGCCGGTGCAGGGGACACGGGTTCGTGCCCCGGTCCGGGAAGATCCCACATGCTGCGGAGCGGCTGGGCCCGTGAGCCATGGCCGCTGAGCCTGCACGTCTGGAGCCTGTGCTCCGCAACGGGAGAGGCCACAACAGGGAGAGGCCCGCATACTGCAAAAAAAAAAACTATTACCTAATTAGCTCTAGACCAGTTTACCGATCTTAAAAGGTCGGTAAGCACTATGTTAATAATAGTGAGTAACAAAGTCATACTGAACTAATACCACAGCAGCATTTGTAAATCCATTTTGTAACACCCTCCTTGTATTGTTACATGCTTTATTGTTTCCTTTTTCTGTGGTTGCTAATTGTTACATAATTCTCTGCTGGGGGCTGGAATCCCTTAATACATCTCTTAGAGATTCTTAGTTTCACAGTTTCTGAAATGACAACAGAGCTAAAACAGAAGGAAATACAGTATCAAACCTCTGCTGGTGTGATTTCATATAGCTTCCTGAGAATGGTAACATTGTGTTTATCCATTTGCATATCAACTCCAACCTGTGCAGGAATATCAATTGCTCTCCATAGCTGCTCTCATCTTTGTTTTTCTGAATGTAAGGCATGCCAGTGGTGCATGCTGATGAGCTAGTATCCTCTCGCCCACACACACAGAGGAATTGTACTCATCATTGAACTTCAATCTGTTTGAGAAACAGATACCTTTTGATTTGAGGATTTGAGAGCAGGTGTAAAGTTTTCTATTAATAAAAGAAATGACAAATCAATACAAGATTTTATTTAGAACTAATGTATTTTTAATAAGTTTACTTTGACAAGTATATAATATGCTCTCATCACTGATTCTGATGAATACATTGATCGGCAAATGAGATGCTGGAATGTGGAATGCATTAGCTCAGGCGTCCTATTTCAAGGGCTTGAATTTTGATAATCAGAATCTAATCATTTAAATGCCTTTTAATTGTCAAGATTTGATCGACAAATACGATATATGCCTGAAAATACGCATTCTAAACAGAACACGGCATAAAATCTAAAAAAAACTGGTAGCTTCTATCTGTAGGAAAAGAATCCAACAAGAGAGAAGCACTAAAAAAAGATGGCTTAAAAAATGGATCCAAGTTCTGGAACAATATAACTATAATGAGGAACAAAGGTTCAGTTTAGAGAGGACCATACCCACAGCTGCCGCCATGAAGGCCAGGACATTGTAACACTGTTCTATATTCTCAAGGCTGATAATGAGTGCTCTGGGTATCCACGTTGTGGCTACAAGAACTGCAGTTCTTTGTACATCCTGTGCAAGAAAGAATCCTTTGACTTCTGGCTGCAGCAATGATTAGCAGAATCTAGATCTGGCATCTGCTCAAAAAGACCCATCCTATTTTTAATGTGACACACTGGGATCCTGATTGCCTTATGGCCTGACATGCCCCATTACTTTCAGGATCGAGGACTCAGCATCAAAAGTGTACTCACATTTCTAAATGTTTTAAGAACTATCTGAAATAGGCTAGGACTTCTAACATAATGAGCATATTTGTACAAACAACCTAGAGTTGCATTGGACAGAAGTGCTAAAGGAATAGAGGATAAGCTTGAAAGAGAGGTGCTCCAGCCCCACTCCAGGTAAAAAACATATTCATATTGAGCGTTCCTCTTACATTCTGGATAAAAATCCTTTTTTGACAAAGTTTAAAAACTGGTTCTAAAGTTCATGCATAAATACAAAGGACCTAGAATAACCAAAACAATGTTGGAAAAACAACAAATTTAGAGGACTAACATGGCCTGATTTCAAGACTTATTGAAAAGCTACAGTAAGAAAGTGTACTATGGTGTCAATGTAGAAAATTAAACGGATGCAATAAAGAATCCACAGAGAGACTCACATATCTATAGCCATTTGGTTTTTTGTTTGTCAGTACTGGTGTAAGAAAAAATTGAATATCCATATGCAAAAAGGTAAAACTTGACTCACGTCACATCTAAAAATTATTTCAAAAATGGATTATACATTCAAATATAAAACCTAAAATTATCCAACTTCTAGAAGAAAATCTTACTGACTTTAGGTTAGGCAAATATTTTTAAACTGGGACTCAAAAAGAAAAACTTGATAGAATAGACTTCATCAAAACTGAAAATATTTGCTAAATTTGCTGTTCAAAAGGTACTGCTAAGAAAATGAAAAGGCTGGCTACAGACTGTGAGAAAATATTTTCAGAACATATATCTGATAAAGGACTTATATTCAGACTCTATTAAAAATTCTTATAACTCCATAAGAAAAGCAAACAATCCAATAAAAAAGGCAAAGGGTACTAAAGAAGACACAAGGAAGACAAATAAGCACATGAAAATTTTCAACATCAATAGTCATTAGAAAAATGTTCATTAAAACCACTAGATACCCACTAGAATGGCTAAAAGAAAGAAAATTTTCTAAAAACAGAAGATGCCAAGTGTTGGTGAAGATGTCGAGCAACTAGATTCTTATGCATGGCTTGTGGGGATGCAGAATAGAACTGCCACTTTGGAAAATAAATTGGCAGGTTTTTTTATCAATTCAAATACACACATACAATATGGCCCAGCAATTCCACTCCTAAGTACTTATCCAAGAGAAATGAAAATGTGACCATACAAAGAGTTGTACTCAAGTTCAGAGCTGCTTTATTCATATTAATAATTGTCAAAAACTGGAAAGAACTCAAATACCCATCAACTGATGAAGGGATAAACTATTAGTGGTATATCCTTACAATGAAATATTGTTCAGCAATAGCATAGATGTTCTCAAGAGGCTTATGTTAAGTGAGAGAAGCCAGACACAAAAGACTACATATTCCCTTTAGATGAAATTCTAGAAAAGCCAGACAAAAGGATAAAAAACAATACATACATACTGCAATGATTTTTTAATATGCACAGGAAATCAAAAGATATACATAAAAAATGTTGACAGGGATTGTCCATGAATAGGTTGGTGATTCTTTTCTTAATTATTTTCAACAATTTCCAAATTTGTATGAGAATGTACTACTTTCATAATATGGCCTTTAAGTATACAGAAAGGAATGCAAATAACACATACAAATACCTTTCCAAGGAAGGGACTGCTAGCAAATTTATCATGATAGGTAATTTGTTCCACTCTATTACATCTACCTGTTTAGTTCATGTTTTTCTTATTATTGAAGAACTTTTCAAAAATATTTCCTCACCGTGAAAGTAATGGTCCGAATAGCTCAGCTTCCACAAAATGCAATTCATTTCATCAAGACAACAATGGCTGGGAATACTACCTGGGCAGGTAATTCCACAACTGAATATCAGTATTGCTCAGGTATGGAACCTTTCTCATTGTAATTGGCTTCTTCAAATGCTACATTCAGTTTGACACAAAGATAGTTCCCTGTGACAACCAGCTTATTAGCGCAGTTTTTTTTTTTTTTTTTTCTTTTCTTGCGGTTCCCGGGCCTCTCACTGTTGTGGCCTCTCCCGTTGCGGAGCACAGGCTCCGGACGCGCAGGCTCAGTGGCCGTGGCTTACGGGCCCAGCCGCTCCGCGGTATGTGGGATCTTCCCGGACCGGGGCACAAACCCGTGTCCCCTGCATCGGCAGGCGGACTCTCAACCACTGCGCCACCAGGAAAGCCCTAGCATAGTTTTAATATGAGTTAAAGCTACAAAACTATACAAGTCATTTTCTTGAAAGTAATTGCAGAATAAGACATTATCTGTTATCAAAGCATAAGAAATGTGTTGAAAAACTAAGAGGGCTTCCCTGGTGGCGCAGTGGTTGAGAGTCCGCCTGCCGATGCAGGGGACACGGGTTTGTGCCCCGGTCCGGGAAGATCCCACATACCGCGGAGCGGCTGGGCCCGTAAGCCACGGCCACTGAGCCTGCGCGTCCGGAGCCTGTGCTCCGCAACGGGAGAGGCCACAACAGTGAGAGGCCCGCGTTACTGCAAAAAAAAAAAAAAAAAAAAAAAAAAAATACTTACAAAGAAAACTGATGCTGTGGGAAATTTTAAGAACATTTCATATTTACAACTCAAAATATGAGAAAAATGCCTGGTGCATGTTTTGGGGAATGTTCATGCAAGATAACAGACTTTGAATATAAACAAGTACCTAGAAAACATTTTTGAATTACGTAAAAGGATATCTGTCTTTTGAAAATGTACGGATTTGTGAAGTAACTACCAGTAAATACCTGAGGGGGTATAGTTATTGAGCCGAGCTACAAAGCTATGCATTTCTCCCAAAATACTCTACTTTTGCTGACAAAAATACAAAATGGAAAAGGTAAAAATTTTTTGCAATTAAAAACAGCCTGTGTGAAATCAAACTCAATCACCAAACATTATACATTATATAACATTCATTTGAACCACTAACTAAAACACAAGCCATTGCTTCATCAAAGAGATAATAGCAATAATATCGAACATTTGGTGAATTCCTAGTACATACCAATAACTATCCTAAGAATTAATGTTTTGTATTCATTTAAGTACTTAGACTCAGAAACAATACTTTATATCTGACTTTACTCAGAAACATTAAATTGTATGATTGGCTTTTCTTGACCACCTCTTCCTAAATCCATTATCGAAAATATTTAAATTAAGTGACAATGTGAACACTATTTTAATGTGCCTCTTGTGGAACAAATGATCTCTTTCAGACAAAGTTACCATTAATATCAGAGGAAATACACTTACCAAATATTCCTTGGTACTATTCTAATCCTATCTGATATTTTTCGACTGATCGTTGCTCTACATTATACAGTACATTTTGTCCCATTTTTACAATTCTCTTTTATTTGCATTACTTATTCTATTTATTGTCACATATTAGTGTCTATCTAGGATGTCTATTTGCTTCATTTGAAGGTGATGGTCCCTCCAAATCTAAAAGCTCCTGGAGAATAAGGGACAGTTCTAATTTATCTTTATTTTCCTGGGGCCCAGAACAGAACACTGTAAGTGGTTCAGTTGCTTTGAGCTGAAGACCGTTAAGCACTAATGCTCAGAAAGAATTTTCCTCACCTTAGGATGCAGTCTAATAACCTTGGGAGAGTCTCAGGTGTGAGGCAATATTAAAGTGCAAGGCTGTCTGCACAGGTAATTAATAGAAGGCAAGCAGGACCGGGCTTGTTCCCTGAGAAAGTTCAATCGCGGCGTCTTTAGTGGGGCAAAACCAGTTTCCAAGTACCGTATTAAATGACCTTCCTTCCTGCCCTGGCTCAAAGCAGGTGGAATTAAGAAGCATCAGACTTCTACGTGGCATGCCCAGGCCCTGCTCTGGCTCATTACTAAGTAGATAACTTCAGGCACCTCCATTTACCTTGCCTAGTCTCATTTTCCCCTTCTGTAATTTTGCAATAACCTCAAAGGTCTTAATGAAGCAATATAAGTAAATCACTTCCTAGCCTAGGAAGCACTCAATCAATGACAACTATTATTATTACCTCTCTGTAGTCCATTGGTAGAGGAAAGCAAAGCGGATGTTTCATTTAACCGCAGACTGGTCAGCAGATGGTTCTGTTAAGGAAGAAAACAGAGGACCTCTCAAAGGCAAGTACGGCTGGATTACTTTCACCTGGTGAACCTGTAGGACACCGTAAGCCTATCAAGGGCTTCCTGTTACTGAACGCAAGTTCATGTGCCCCATGACGCACAGTGAGGCCAAACAGCAGAGAAAGGTTTACCGCAGGACCATGCAAAGGAGAAAAGCGGCTCCTGCCCAAAACACCCCAACTCTCTAAAGGATTTCAGCAAAGCATTTTTAAAGGCAAGGTGAGGGAGGGCGTGGTTAGTTGTTGCAAATTTCTTGGCGTCAGAATCCTTTGATCTTGCAGCTGTCCAAGTAGGTCAGGTCACGATGTTCCTGTAAACCTCCAACAAGACAAATGTTATTCTCTGTTGTGGTGCTTTTTATCTCTGTATGAACGGACTCTTAAAGGTCAGAGCCCTGAGAATAGGCTATCCCATATATTTCAGGCTATAGGCAACATTCTTTTACAAAAGGGGCAGAGCCAACATGCCCAAGCCTGAGCAACAAAGCACAAAGGTTAAAGGAAAAGGAATAGATCCAATATGGAGTCAGATTTGTTCTTACATTACTGTTCACAAAATAGTTTTTTTCCCTGCCCCCTGGAAGGAGAGTCACTTTTTCTGAGTTGGTGGGCGTCCTGCAGGCTCCTCTTCCAGCAGCTCCAGGTGGATGTGAGCCACACAGGCACCAGCCCAGGTTCAGCTCCAGCTGCCGTGACCTTGAGCCTTGAGCCTTCTCCCAAAAGCCCGATGGTTATAGGGTGGAGGATCCCCTCCAGGCTCCTGGTGAAGCCACATCTAGCTCAGGAGTTGGAGTTAAAGGTGGATATTTCAGGGAGAGGGGCTGATAAAGGCAAAGAGGTAAAAGTCCCAGCGTTTAAGTAGTTCTGTGCTGCGTGGGGAGTGGGATGGATGTGGCCCAAGATCTCTGGCTTCCAAGGTTGAAAATTGGTGTCTTCCAACTCTCTGAGCCTTGGTTTCTTCAGCCAGGCACATTTTCCATCACAACCTTTGCCTTGCCTACCTCAAAATACTATTTGATAATCAGAAAAACGAAAAGACGCACAAAACTGTATTTTGGAAATATAAGTGCTCATGATTTCCTCAAGTGCCTACTTGAGAAATAGTCAAGAGATGTTTCTCTCAGGCTACTTGAGGCTCTTAGACAAGTCACTGGACTCAGCTTGTCTGGAAAATGGGAAAGACAACTCCATCTCGCTAGATTTGTGGGAGATATGAAAATACAAATACTCTCACAGCCTTCTGCAAATTCCTAGATCAGCAAAAAATGCACCTTAATTAATTAAATGTTTCTCCCAAGAGAATACCTCAAGTTTATTATATCTGAGGCATACAGAAAGAGCCAGAAATGTTTCTGATGCAATATCGAAAAGCAGAATGGGCACTGCTGTCTCTCTCCCTGGTCCCTCCTGGCTGCATCTTTGGGTTTGTGTTTTCTCTACTCCCATACATTTTTTTCTTTAAATTTGGTTGGAGTGTGGAACCCAGTTTTGCCATTCCTTGCTCCCTCTTTTTTCTTTAGGCTGTTCTTTTCCTAACGGATTCTCCATACTCCATTAAACCCCATACTTTAGGATTAGAAAGACCAAACATTTCTCCAGGGGACCAAGCTTGTCTGGTCCTGATCCCTCCCAGGTCTGCTCTGGATGTGTTTGCTCAGAGGTGGCGGAGACCTCATTCAGTTCCTGGTTCCCTTAGGGATTAGGACTGAAGGTTCGCCAAGGGTGCATTCAGCTCACACATCCCTTCAATCTCCGTAAACATTAAAATGCAGCAGGTATTATGCCTGCAAACCTCTGTGCAAAAATGTTCTGCCCGTGCTGACCAAGGAAATCAAGTCCATTAGAGCCACCAGAGCTCATTCTCACTTCCAAGAAGAGAAGACTCATAAATACCAGGCAGCTGTAAACAACAAGCAAAAATTTTTTTTTAAATGTATTCTCTTTGGCTTTTGAATCTCTTTGGCTTCTGAATATGAGCAAAGTCATACGGTCTTTGACATCAGAAGAATGAAATTGAGCCACTGAGAAATGAGTAGATGAGGATTTGAATAGAACAAAATATTCCAAACCTTATCAGAAAATGCTGGACCATCCCACTCTATTTTTCCTCATATCCAACATCCCCCAAACCGTATATTCTTCCCAACAACACAAAAATGAGGGGAAAGTCATTTAAAAGATGCTTAGACATTTAGCATCACACAGAGTATGAATATTAAAGCTTTAATTTATATCTAATTAAATCCCAGTGTTTTATGGGGAGGCAGCATAGCATAGCTGTTAAGACCTTGGTCTTAGAGCCCCTCTGCTCCCCAGTATCTAGTGACCTTGAGTAAAGTATTTTAATCTTTCTGAGGTAGTGGTATATGATCAGGGACATAAAATGGCAATAATTTGAGTAATTCTTTTGCTATATCATTCCATGGACTGCCTCGTACCAATTCAGAGAACTCATCCTTAAGCTCCCGTTCTTCTGGAACCACTTCTAGTGTCAAAATCTGTATCAGTCAGTGTTCCATTAGAGAAGAAGAACCAGTGGGAGATAGATGATAGATAAGCAGATAGGTAGATTATAGATGATAGATAGATAGATAAGTTATTACAGAAAATTGATTTACATTTGTGAGGGCTAAATCAGCAAGCCAGAAATCCACAGGCCAGGCCATCAGGACAGAAGCATCATGAATGGAATGAAACTCCGTGGGCACAAGCCAACACCGTCATCCAGGAGCAGAATGTCTTCTCTCTGAAAGGGAAACCTCAGTCAGTCCTGACTTTAAGTTCTTTCAACTGATACAGTCGGGCCCAGGAGGGCCAGATTATCCACGTAATCTCCCTCACTCAAGGTCCAGCGATTACAATAACTAATTACATACACAAAATACCTTCACAGCATTGGTGTCTGACTGAATCACTAGTCCAGTGTAGGAAGGACTAGTCTAGTGGACTCTAGTCAAGTTGACACATGAAAACATTATCACAAATGTTTAAAAACTCCAATACCTTGGGCTTCCCTGGTGGCGCAACGGTGGAGAGTCCACCTACCAATGCAGGGGACACGGGTTCGTGCCCCAGTCTGGGAAGATCCCACATGCCGCAGAGTGGCTGGGCCTGTGAGCCATGGCCGCTGAGCCTGCGCGTCCAGAGCCTGTGCTCCACAACGGGAGAGGCCACGGCAGTGAGAGGCCCGCATACCCCCCCTCCAAAAAAAATCCAATACCTAGGTATAAACCTAAAAAAACACAAAATTTACAAGACCTCTGCATTGAAAACTACAGAATTACTAGGAGAACTATGTTAAAAGATGTAAATGAATGGAAAGTTATACCATGTTCGTAAATTGAAAGTCTCAATATTGTAATGCTAACAATACTCCCCAAATTTAGTGATAGGTGAACACAATCCTACTTAAATCCTTAGCAGACCCATATATATATATATATATATATATATATATATATATATATATATAAATTGACAAATGAATTTTGGCAAAGAGGCAAAAATCACGAAAACAATCCTGAACCACAACAAAAAGCTGGATAATTTACATTCTAGATATCAAGACTTATTATAAAGTTATATTAAGACAGTATAGATTGCCATAAATATCAAGAGAACAGAATAGAATTCAGAAACTGAAACATACATATGAGGTCACTTGATTTAGGACAAAGGGGCCACTCACTGCAATGCACTGGGGAAATGATAGAATTTTCTACAAATGGTTCTGGGTCAATTCGATAGCCATGGAAAAAAGTAAATCTTTATTCTTACCTCATATTATACACACACAAAAACCTGTCCCAGAGGGACTGTAGATCGTGTAAACGTGAAAGGTAAAACAATAAACCTTTTAGAAGAAAACACATGAGAATATCTTCATGACCTTGGAGTAGGACACGATAAGCACTAACTGTAAAAGTATGTATATTTTTACATTTGTATAGAGAGATATATATATTAAATTTAAGAATTTCTATTCATCAAAGGGCACCATTAAGAACAGAAGAGAATGTAGAAATAGACCCACACCTATATAGTCAATTGATTTTGGCAAATATGCCAAGAGAATTCAATGGGAAAAGGAAAATATTTTCAACAAATGGTACTGAAATTACTGACTCACCCTATGCAAAGAAAAAAAAAATCAATTCCTACCTCACGCTTTATTTAAAAAAAAAAAAAAAGAAAAAACCCTCAGGATGTATCATACACCAGATGATAATGGCCTAGTTTCTGATCTGAATGCTGATTATAGGGTTGTGTATGCTTTGTGAAAATATTTCAAGCCATACACTACAGTTCTGCGTGTATACTACACTTCTATAAAAAAATATTGTGTGTGTGTGTGTGTGGATAAATAGATGGATTGTATATACTTTACTTAAAGCCCTAACCTGTGTGCTATTATTATAAACTATCTCTAATCCACACCCTGGTTCCACAAGGAAGAAATCTCCCCTACCTTTAACTTTAGTAGTATTTATTTGTGTCGTAGACATTTGGGCTGCTATAACAAAAATGCCACAGACTGCGTGGTTTATAAACAACAGAAATTGATTTCTCACTGTTCTGGAAGCTGGAAGTCCAAGATCAGCGTGCTCGCATGGTCGGGTTCAGGGACCCAATCTTATCCATCTTTGTATGTCCCATACCAATTGCACATCTTTACTTTGGGTGTACACACAGTACTCACAAATTATATATAAACCCAGATTTTTGGTAGATAAATAAATAAACCTAACTGAATACTTTGAAATCAAAAAAGCATCATTTTAAGCCTATCCTTGCTTTGAACTCACACACTGCCAGAAAAAGTGAGAAATTTCTTCTCCTTCTTTCCTCGTTCCCACCCTTTCTACTAACAACAATAACAACAACAATAATATTGCTTAGTAAATTATAGACAATTTCTATGTTTAATCATCTTCATATCAACATACTTTCTCTACTTGTCACACACTAGATTACACATGATCATATTCCATCACAAAAGTGACATCTCTTTTGTGGAAAATTTGTTTCTTTTGACTCTTCTGTGCCCTGGTATGTTTGAACATAAATACTCATGATCATCCAGGGTTAATAGGCCCCAGGTAAGTGTCATGCCCATTATTAACCCTGCCCTTTTGCTTATGAATCTCTCTAAATATTTCAGGATTGCAAATACACTTTCTTTCACATGAACTCCAGTTGATTGATAGGGATATATTGGGGTCCTGTACTGAGAAAGATTCTAAAGTTACCTTCAGTAGCAGCAATAAAATTAGTAAAGGAGATTGGACAAGTGGTACACATACTACATATTTGCCACCCCTTTTCCACGGCCTTTAATTATTTAATCCCTAAGTGAAAATTGAAATAGTCACTCTTTTATTCATTAGTTCTTCCACTCATTCAAGATATACTTTTGAGCACTGACTACACTAGGCTCCTAAGAGCCAGTATGATTAGAGAATTAGCTAAGTGCTCTAGAACATGACCTCATAGGGCCTTATAAACAAGATATTCTTTTTATGGTTTGTACCATCATTTTAACAGTGTCGATTAATGATATTTCATAACATTTCTCTTTGTTTAAAAAAATGTATTGTGTTTTAAACATTATGATATCTCATTCACCTTATATAACATTCCTGTTAATTGCAAAGACATATTCCTATACCCATTTGACAAATAAGAAACTGAGTCATAATAGAGCATAATGTACCAAACCAGAGAGCTGAGTCTGGGTTTCTCTAACCATAGAATGTTAGATAAGAAAAATGTGCTGATGATCATTCTAGTATTTCTACAATAATGTTTTGTTTTTGTGACTTCCCAAGAGAAGTCCCTTTCATGATCTTTTTCTGCTCATTCACTGCATGCTTAGACTTTGCTAAGTATGAAAAGGCCAGCATTCAAACACAGGCAGGGAGTAAATTCAAATAAAATTGAGAAGCTGGCCCCAGAATTGTAATTTTAATTTTCTTCTAGAAATGCAGAGCTTAAATAGTTGTATTTTCTCCTTTCCTTCCCTTCAAGTTGAGTTTGCTTTTTGATATGTGTTCAACAAGCATACACACATGCTGATTACCCTTCGTACCTGCTAAGTTGGAGAAAAGGAGTATGTGAGTGAGTGTGTGTGTGTGTGTGTGTCCAATAGGAAGTAAAGAGAGAAAGAAAACTTATACAAAAATCACACAAGAACATAGCTTGGTGTTGCTGTTCTCATTTGTTTCTCTTTTTTTCTCTTTTCTTTGTGGCATGGCAGCCACAGGACACTAGGAATGGCTAGAGAGAAAAGTTTTTGGTTCCCTGTGACCCTCAGTCAGAAGGCATGTCATGTAGATGGACAAAGCCCTAAGATTTGGGTCATTTATTTTGAAAATCTGGTACATTTTACCAGCTGAGCATTGGTTACTGCTCCCTGAAACCAAATACATTTTCATTTTCTAGCTCTATTTTCCATGCAACTTCCCATGAAAAGAAATATCAGGCTCTCAGGAGTGATTATTTGGATAGGTAAAGGCTAGTCCCACATCCTTAAGACCAAATGACATCTCTACTCTAACCTAAATTAGACCAGTTTTGACTTGTGAATTGCAGGGTTCTGAATATTATTTTAGGTCCTCTCTTTAGATTCACTCCTTTCAATTAAATATCTTTCCTCCACGTTGAGAATTTTAAAATATTGCCCAAGTATTTCCTAGTAAAGCATTATCCCCTAAGTATTTCTTAAAGAATTGGCTAACTCTTAAAATTGTCACTCTACCAAACATTTGTGAATTTAATTAATTCATTTTCTTGACTTCATAGGTGTGATATCACACGTACAAATTATAATATACAGATCTACTTCCTGGCAGGGAGCACCTTGAGTTTAGCACAACAATCTCTTACACCACACACACATCATTCATTAGCATGTGCATGAGACCCCACTCATTAATTGGAAAATTAAACCCCCTTGTGTATAAATAAATCACACCCCTAGCTATAGAAAGGCACTTATTTTTATCTTTACATTTGCATTTCAGTACTGTCTAATAAATGCAATTGGACAGTTCTATAATATCTTTCATTGTAGCAAAGATTTGGCTTTGCTGGGAACAAGTTCCATATGCTGAACTCTGTCCATTTCAAGCCCAACAGAGTAGTGTTAGAACCATCATTATCCTTTACTCAGTCACTAATATTCCACGTCAAAAGACGCATGATCAAAGTGGAGGAATGTTGTGCAGGCACATAGGTCCTACTAGGAGGGAAAACTTTTGGCTGAGTCTCAGGCAAAACGGCCTCTTGAACTCCAAATGTCACCCTTACCTGCTTCTGTCTGTCTGAAATAGTGCATAAGCTATCATCAGTCTCTGTGTTCTGACTTCCTCAGCTGTAAAATGGGATAATAATAAGACTGAGCTCATTAGGCTGTTGGGGGGAGTAAATGAAATAACAGACATGAAGTATTTGTCACAAGACCTGCCAGAGCAGAACAGAAGCTAGAAAAAAAAAGCTGAGATGATCCACCAATTAACTGGAGCCACTTAAATCTTGATAATGAGGCCCTACTGTGTGTCAATCACTTTAAGGGGTGCTTTTCTTACATCATCCCAAGCAATCCCCACAATTCTGTTAGACAGTTACTATTCCCATTGTACACATAAAACAATGTTGCAGTTTATAGGAACCTGGTTCAGAGAGTTTCAGCAGTTCTCTCCAGGTTGCACAGATTCTGATGCAAGGATTCTGGGATTAAGGTCTATGCACTTTCTCTGATAAAAAAAAAAAAAGCTGAAGAACAAATGCAGGAGAACTTTTTGTGCTAGAAAAATACCAAAGCCCCATAAATGTTTTTTCCTCAGAGAATTTTTATAGATAATATTTAGTTTAATAAAACAGGAAAATTTTTTTTTTTTTTTTTTGCGGTACGTGGGCCTCTCACTGCTGTGGCCTCTCCCGTTGCGGAGCACAGGCTCCAGACGCGCAGGCTCAGCGGCCATGGCTCACGGGCCCAGCCCCTCTGCGGCATGTGGGATTCTCCCGGACCGGGGCACTAACCCATGTCCCCTGCATTGGCAGGCGGACTCTCAACCACTGCGCCACCAGGGAAGCCCAGGAAAATGTTTTTAACAATATCATCAAGTATGGAGAGATTCAATGATAGAAACTAGAATATTAGGCATCTTTAGCATTGAATAAATGAGTTTCAGAGTAACTCTGTTACCTTGCCAGCCATCTCAGCTCAAACTTGTCCTGCTTCACACGTGGGGGATAAAGATAACCAGTCAAATTTTCTATTTGTCAAAATTTCCTGGTAAAACTGCCAGAATGCCTAACTTAGTTTAAAAAAAGAGAAAGAAAGAAAAGGGTTGGTTTGGGATACAACCTACAAAAGAACAAGGATGCTTTTATCCGCATTTATACAGAGATTTTTTAAATGTTTACTTGTAATATGATTAGTGTTTGAAAAGATTTATCTAGTATAAAAATAGTTCTAAAGTTGTAAAAAATGTTTTAAATAAATAAGAGGCTCTGAGAACCATCTAGCATTTACAACATTGTTAAGTACTGATTGAAGTGTCATTTTAGTAAAGCTCCTAACATTTCTTGCATAAACTAGTGCCCTTATATGTCGACATAAACACTTTCTCCATTGCAAACAGTATGTAGTCTTGGCTCTTAACAAAGATGGATACCTCGAACAAGGGATTAGTATTAGCATTTCTTCACCAAATGGTGAAAATTCATTATGACCTTTTCCTCTAATATATCCTTGTATAATCTATATTATATTTAGACCCAAGAAACTAGTATAAGAATTTCCATGGGGAGAAAGGTGGCATTTTATTGTAAGTCAGCGAGATTTTTCCATACAGGCACTGCTACCCTTCCTGTATGTATAAATTAATAGAAGATTTTTTTAAAACTTAGTTTAAAATATATATATATATATATATATAAAACATATATAAATATATAAAACACAGAGAGGACATTAATACTATTTTGTATTTTTTCTCAAACTCAGTGCAGTCCTGTTCTTTGATTTGTATGTTTTTGTATCTATCACCACTCCGAGTACCTAAGATGCTAAAATGCTGGATTCTGAGACATAACCATTAGGATAGTTGTTACATATTTAATTTCATGCTCCACTCAGCATAAAGCAGTGGTGGGACTACAGACCAAAGCAAATTAAGTGGCTTCTTAGATAATTTCCTGCTTAATTGAAAGCAGGTAGCTTTTTAAAAGTAATAATTGGCATTGTTTCAAATGATTGTAAAGTTCTTTCTTTTTTTTTTTTCATACATGGTTATAGGGTAACATTCTACTTAGTCCAAGCACAATGGGTTGGGAGTCTCCCACTAAGTCTAAGGGACAAAAATGTGACCTAGTTCTGGTGACAAATGAATGGAACACTCCATGGAGGCGTGTGGATAAGGAGCAAGGTGGAGGAGAAAAAGAAAATACACACATATACACATATATGTACACATAGATATATCTTTTTTTCATTAACATGTACAATAAATTAGATTTCCTTTCTATCACCCTGCTTTACTCTTAGCATTGGTTTAATGTTAGCAAGTGGTCAGTTATGAGATTGGTAGCCCCAGTTCATATCTAACAGACAGGGCTTCCTCATTACAGTATAAAACTAAACTTCAGCTGTGCTATACTCTATATGACTATAGGAGATGCAGTCCTAGAGTGAGTGGGTGTGAGCATACTAATAAGGAAGACATAAAGGAATTAGTTTTGATATAAATGCCTCTATAATAAGTAGACTATGGAGTTCCGTTTTGCCAGGAGTCAGTATTCAGAACTTTTCAAATAAATTAGATCTGCTAAAAACCTTTTAAGTTACAAAAAAGAGGGAATGCTTTCTTGTTGCCTAGATGTAAGAGAAAAACAGAGAGTCAGAGAGAAAGAGAGACAGAATGAGGCAGAGAGAGGAACAGGTGTTCTTCAGAACCAAACATTTTAAAACACTACAAGGGAAATACACACACTGAATTTTTACATTCAATTGCCAAGACGACTCATGCAACTGCTAATGGTGTACATCAGCACCCTAGAGCCATGGGATAAGTGCTAGAGGTGCATTTTTGGTATTTACTAAAATTCTAACTTGTCCGAGTCTCTCTCTCTCTCTCTCTCTTTTTTAAAATTGAAGTTACAGTGGATTTACAATGTTGTGTTAGTTTCAGGTGTGCATCATAGTGATAGTGATTCATTTTTGTTTTGTTTTTTGACAGATTATATTCCATTATAGGTTATTACAAGATATTGGGTCTAATTCCCGGTGTTATACAGTAAATCCTTGCTGTATAAGGATAATAATAAGAGGATATGAAGTTCTAGAAAGAATATGAAACTGAAAATTCAAATACTGGCAATAACTGCTCTAGACACTAAGGATGGTGCTAAGAGAACTCCATCAGGTACCTCATAAGTTATAAAGATAGTCTTAGGGAATATTAGTTTTGAAACTGGTTAGGTTCTCAGTTTCTTCTCATATTTTGGCATATTTGACATATTTTGGCATTCTTCCAACATTACTCTCCTCAGTACTCAATACAATTTTTCAGAGATTCCTAAAGGAAAAATCAATAGTTGGTTGTTGCTTGAAAAGATGATGCCTGAGTTTCTGGCTTGAGTATCTGAATTAATGGAGATGCTGTTTAATGAGACAGAGAACACAGATGAGAGGGAGAATTTAGGCCTGTTGAAATTGAACAGCCAGCGACACATCTAATTGGAGATATCCAGTGATAATTAGAGACCCAATCCATGAATCTGGATTTAAGAGAGAGATCTAAAGACATACATTTGGAATCTTTTAGTTTTTTCATACCGCTTTGAATTGGACAACATTATCCAGGGTCAGTACATAAAGGAAGAAGAGTGCAGAACCTCACATCACACGAACATTTAAGGACTAGGTAGAAAGAAAGAAAGAGAGAAAGAAAGAAAGAGAGAGAAAGAGAGAGAGAGAGAGAGAGGAAGGAAGGAAGGAAGGAAGGAAGGAAGGAAGAAAGAAAAGAAAGAAAGAAAGAGAAAGAAAGAAAGGAAGAGAGAGAGAGAGGAAAAGAAAGAAAGGAAGAAGGGAGGGAGGGGGAGGTGGGAGGAAGAAAAGAAAGAAAGGAAGAAACTCTCAAAAGAAAATGAGAAAGTAAAGAGAAGTAGGAAGAATTTTACTTAATGAAATTTCCAGGCCCTTAACCTCTAACTTTCTTCCAGCCTTTCACTTACTGTTTGTGCTCTACTGCCTTCCCTATTCAATCCCATTACAATCACTTTTACCTCTCCTTTGCACTGTCAATAGTCTTTCTTATTGACTTAAACCACTACCCTACCATACTTTCTGCATTGGATCAATTTTTAAAAATCCACATTTTTATAATATATTTACAACGATATCTTCCCTATAACTACCTTTCTGGCTGTTACTGAGCCTAAGAATAAGAGACTTCCAAGGTACGCCCTCTGGCTCAAACACCCAGCCCAAGTATTTAGCTTGCATAATCACTGTATAAGTGCTATATTGAGTATGACAATGGGAAGAAATACTAATATTTAAACATATATCATTTGTTAGTCTTGCTCTCCGATACATCTTTTACGTATATTTACTCTTAAAAACCATGAATTAATTTTACTGGCTTTTAAAAAGCTAAGAACCTTACCCCAAATCTCATTAAAATACAGATATCCTGCTTCCAGAAGTCTTGTCCATGCCACCAGTGTCAGCTGCCTTCCAAAGAATAAGAAGGTATTATTCCCTCCGTCAAAGTATTTTCTCTGTTGGGAAAGATGAAAATCCACTTATACTAAAATAATTTGAAAATGGTACAAACCTAACATAAATAGATACTGAGACCCCTTCATAATCTACAATGTACCACAAAGAGGTATAGCTCAATGGTTCTCAACTCTGGCTGTACTTTTTTAGAATCACCAATGGTGGTTTTAGAAAACATTGGGTCTTTCCAGAAAGATGCACCAGAAGTACTTTTCCCTAGTCTTTCTCCTAAGTACAACTAAAAACACATTGTGAAAAATAAGCATAAAATGACTGAAGACAAGGTGAAAAGAAGTAGGCAAACCAGTAGGGAAACTACAAAATGCTAAGGAAAGGAATCAAACAAAGTCTAAATAAGTGGAGAGACATACTGTGTTCCTAGATTGGGAGACCCCATATAGTAAAGTTGTCAATTCTTCCCAAATTGATATACAGTTTAACACAATTCCTATCAAATATCCCAGCAAGGTTTATTCCAAAATGTGTATGGAAAGGGAATGGAACTAGAATAGCTTTTAAAAAACGTACAAAGCGAATGATATCGGAGGAATCAGGCTACCCAATTTCAAGGCTTATTACATAGCCACAGTTGTCAAGACAGTGTGGTGTATATGGAAAGATGGATATATAGATCAATAGAACAAAACAGGGAAGCCAGAAATAGACCCCCACGAATACTACCAACTGATTTTTCCAAAGGTACAAAAGCAAGTTAATGGAGAAAAGATAGTCTTTTTCAACAAATTGGACATTCACAGGCAAAATATGCACCTTGATTTAAATGTCACACCTTATATAATAATTAACTTAAAATGGATTATAGACTTGAATGTAAACTGTGAAACTGTAAAACTTTTAAAGGAAAACATAGGAACAAGTCTTCAAGATCTAGGACTTGGTGGAAATTTCTTAGACACGACACCAAAAGCATGACACATTTTTAAAAATCAAAATATTGGACTTCCTCAAAATTAAAAACTTTGCTCTCCAAAAGAGTCTTTTAAGAGTATAAAATGACTGGGACAAACTACTTGCAAACTGCATGTCTGATAAAAGACTCATATCTAGAATTTATGAACAACTCTCAAAACTCAGCAGAAACAAAACAATCTAATGAGAAAATGGGCAAAAAACATGAAGAGAAACTTCACTGAAAAGAATATGTGGATGGCAAATAAAGACATAAAAAGATGTTCAACATCACTAGTATTAGGAAAATGCAAATTAATAACATCATGGTGAGAAATCACTGGACACATATCAGAACAGTTAAAATAAAAAATGCTGGCAAGGATGGGAGAAACTGGCTGTCTCATGCATTACCGTTGGGACAGTAAAATAGTACCGCATTTCTGGAAAATAGTTTGGTAGTTTCTTAAAAAACTAAACATATACTTACCATATGAGCCAGCAATCACACTCCTGGGCATTTATCCCAGAGAAATGAAAACTCATATCCACAGAAAAACCTATACATGAATGTTCATAGCAGCTTTATTTAGAACAGCCCCCAAGAAAGGAAACAACCACAATGTCCTACAATAGGTGAATAATTAAACTGTGATACATTCATATGATGAAAAACATCTCAGTAACAGAAAGGAATAAACTATTGTTACATGCAACAACTTGTAGGGATCTCAAGGGCATTACGCTGAATGAAAAAAGCCAATCTCAGAAGGTCACAAGCTTGTATGAATCAATTTATATAACATTCTCAAAAGGACAAAATAATAGAGATGGAGAATAGACAAACGGTTGCCAAGGGTTAGGGATGGTGTGTGTGTATGGCAGGAGACTAAAAAGGGACTACACCAGGAAGATCTTTGTTGTGTTGGAATAGTTCCATGTCTTGACTGTGCTAGTGGTTATAAGAATCTGCAAGCGATGAGAAGACACAGAATTATAGGAACACTTTATACCAATGTCAATTTCCTGATTTTATAACTGTTCTATAGTTATGTGAAATGTAAACAATGGTGGAAACAAAGTAAAGGATATATGGAACCTCTTTGTACTATCTTTGCAAATTCCTGTTAATCTATAATTCGAAATAAAGTTAAAAAAAAAAAATAGATGTCCAGGCCATACTGCAGGACAAGTAAACAAAAATCTCTAGGTAAGGAACCTAGCCAGCTGTATTTTTTAAAAGTTCATGGGGTAATTCTAAAGTATGGCTAAGGTTTGGAACCACTGGCAGCTCATGCTATTACTGAAACTACAGGGACTGAAACACCTGTGATTAAGTCTAGTTGAAGATAGGAAGGAAGAAAATAAATATGCAAATCTATTTTAGGTCTCTTGAGGGTCTCCCCCCACAATGTTGAAACCTGGCATTTAAGAGAATCCAAATAATGTGGATGGGATAATCAGTCATCTATTATGTTATAGACCATTTTATACAAAAATGCCAACCCCAATAGACTGTTCTTTTGATTCTAAAGCATTTGGTATCGATGTTACAATTTTCAAACGCTAAGGAGCAATTACAATCACATTTAAATATGCAGCAATTTTAGAAAATTAATGTTTCACTAACTCCTCGTTTTTGATGGGTAACAAAATGAGTTCGAGGGTTTAAAAAAAATAATTTAACAAACTGCTGACTGCTACCAGCAGTTTCCTGGGAAACGTGAAAAGTAAATATTCCAATCTTGAACGTGAATTCTAATATATTAGTTATTTTTACTAACGATCATTAACTACCACGTAGTAGTCTCAGAACTGTGCCTAGTGTGGTTAGTAATCATTCCTTAGCACCATCATGAAAAGATACTCACCGTGTATCTATTCAATTGGGTCAGGAGATTGAAAGTTTAGGAAAGAGTCCTTCTCTGCCTTCGAAGGGTTTAAAATCCGTTTGAAGACAGAACCAAATATATAAACAATAAATAAAGCAAAGATGGATATGCTGAAATCTGGACTCATAAAGGGGCCAAAGTGCTTGTTTTTACTGGAGGTATTTTTGCAAGAGCTAGAAAGGGAATTTGTATCCTCTGGGCTCAAGAATCCCGCAGATGAGCAGCTTCGGCAATGCAAATTTATGCTATCCGTGGGAGGGTTTCGCTTAGTTCTCAGCTGTGGACTTACTTCCAAAAATGCAGCTGTTCTGAAGCAAGAGGTTTGTCCAAAAAAAGTGAAATACAGCATAAGGTATTACCTTCCATCCAACCCTGGTCAATAGCTAACTACTTCCCTCCCTTCCGCCCTCCCACACCCACCTCCGCCACCTTCAGGGCTTAAAGATTTTTGTATGGGGGGGGGAGGGTGGAAGTGGGTTGCATACTGAACTATTTGCCTTACTTCGAAAACCACCGGCCTCTTCCATCTCTCCTCCTCTCTCTCTCTCTCTCCCTCCCTCTCTCCTTTTCTCCTAACCTC
The DNA here is from genome assembly GCF_964374135.1 of Grampus griseus. NCBI lineage: Eukaryota > Metazoa > Chordata > Mammalia > Artiodactyla > Delphinidae > Grampus > Grampus griseus. The sequence continues at coordinate 15,298,367 of NC_139004.1, forward strand.
GCTCCCTCCAAATACGACCCTCACGCACCCTCCATTCTAATTTACAGCACTACAACTTCCCAGATCTGTTTTCTCTTCTGGAAGGATTTATCCTTTTGGAAGCGTTCAGTTCCTAACTGTCGTGAAGTCTGATTTAAAAGCAAAATAAGAAGCACTACGTTTTAAGAGGGGATAGTGCAAATTCTTATTAAAAAGTTGTTTTGTGATTGTGGGAGATAATCAACACCTACCCCGGCATTCTCTAAGACAGCTGAGGTTTACCATTTTCGCTATTCCGGCAATAAATATTTCCTCCTTTTGCTCTACGCCTTTTGGCAGGAGTCTTGACTCTGCAGGTGTTAGCGCTGCAAGGGTTGAACCCAACCGCCAATAGGGCTGCCGAGCCTAGCATGGGATGCTGCCCAGCAAAACAGAGCCCAGGGAGACCGCGACGGAGAAGGGAGGCTGCGAGCACGCTTCAGAAGAGATTGGGACTAGAGCCCTAGAAAACTAGAGAGAGTGCATTTCCCGGCAGGGGGAACCCGCAGGAGCCTGGAAAAAGAGAAAGAGACAGAGAGAGAGAGAGAAAGAATGAAAGAAACCCACCCCCGCCCTCTTGGGCTCAGCGCGAGCGAGAGAGCGCGCGGGCTGCCGGGGCTGCTCCAGCTGGAAGTCATTGCGCCGGGTGGCGTCGGCGTTGTCACGGCGACCGCCCTGCCGGCGCCAGCGGAGGGGGGGAGGCGGGCTCGGTGAATGGGTGACGTCACGCGGCCGGCGCCAGGCAGTCTGGGCGGCCGAGCCAATGAATCAGCTGTCGGGGGAGAGAGCGCGGCGCGCGGGAGGAGGGTGCTGGAATGCGCCGGGAGCCGCGCGGCCCGGGCGCAGGGAGGCGCTCCGCTCCGTCCCGCCCCGCCGGTCCCGGGGCGATTGGCGCGTTCCTGGCGAAGCTGGGCTGGCGCTCCCTTTTCCTCGCGCCGGGGCTGCCGCTGGGACCCCTAACTTTGTGCCAGTTCCCCCACCAGCGCGCGCTCTGCAGGGAGGCCCGGGAGCTGGGCCTGGTACGGTTAGAGAGGACTTGTTTTCCAGCTATTGTGACTATGCCATTTACTCATTAAAAAAGGGAAAACAAAATAAAACTTGTCCTCGTAGATAAAGTGGACTTTGAAAGTGTTGAATTGCTTCACTGTGGCCTTACTGTGTGCTCTGCATTGTGCTGGAATCACACACACACAAAAAAAGAAAAAATCAGGGCTCACAAGAGTTTAAGATTGTACAGGGAAGAACGAAATGTAACAAATTCATGATTCAGGCCTGGAGCCGACTGCGTTTTCTTCCATTATTGCATTGTGCTGTACTATACAGTGTCTTTAAGCGTCTGGAAGGTGAAGGCTCCAATTTTTCAGTGCTTTTGTTTTGTTTTTCCTCTGCCCTGTCTTGCTGTCCATTAGACAGTGACCTCCAGAAAGCCAAGTACTGGGTCATGGCTATTTTAGCAGCCCCAGCGTTTAGCACTCTCTCAGACAGGGTAAGCAATCTAAATTGTGATGGATAATCTACAATGCAAGAGCAAATAATCTTTGAGTAAAGGCTTGCGTCAAATGAATACCCCTGAATTCCTAAACATCTATTTTGGGTGCTTACTTGTTGGCTTTTGGTGGTGTCAAGAGTGGTGATGCATCGTTACTGAAACTGGAAAACTAAAGAGTATGGCCTGAACGTTAGAGAAGATGTCCAATCTGCTGCAGTCATTCCCCTCTCTGGGTTTCTTCATCTGTAAAAGGAGTAGACGTGGTGAGATGTTCTCTTAAGACCCCTAAAGTTCTATAAGCCCATCATTGTATTTATCAACCATTAAAACTAAATTTGAGTTTACTATTCCTATTCCATTGTGGTAAACACAATGATCATTCATTCAAACACAATGATCATTCATTCAACGAACAGTTCAGGGTGCCTGAACTCAGTATGTGAGTACTAGAAGTTTTGGTTGAATTTTTTTTTAAGTTAGAAGGTAGGATCTCTGACCTGAACATCTTTAAAGATATGCAAGTAAGAAATAAACTAGAGGACTTCCCTGGTGGCGCAGTGGTTGAGAGTCCGCCTGCCGATGCAGGGGACGCGGGTTCGTGCCCCGGTCCGGGAAGATCCCACATACCACGGAGTGGCTGGGCCCGTGAGCCATGGCTGCTGAGCCTGCGCGTCCAGAGCCTGTGCTCCGCAACGGGAGAGGCCACAGCAGTGAGAGGCCCGCGTACTGCAAAACAAACAAACAAAAAAAACAAAACAAAACAAAGAAATAAACTAGAAACCAAAAGAAGACGCTAATAAGCTGTTACAGACCAGTGCATCTCAAAGTTTGATGTGCATTCAAGTCACCTGGCATCTGGTTGAAATGCAGACTCAGGTGCAGGTTGCAATTCCAGATGTATTACAGGCGTCCAAGTGTTGCTGGCCCATGCACCACAATTTGAGTAAAGAGCATCTACACTACAAAGTAGTAATCATGTCTTAAGTAAGTATATGATGGGTGTAAGGTGGTGTTATTTCCTGAAAGCCTCTGGAGGAGGTGAGTTTGAGCCAAGTGTCTGAGGATGTGACAGGCTGAGGGGAATGAAAACACTTTCAGGAGAAGAAACAGCATAAATAACGACAGACACTAGAGGGAAAGGAGCAAGAAATTAGTAGGGCAGTGGAGAGGATTTTGTTTGACTTCAATTAAGAAATATTTTGGAGAGCTACAAAAGATGAGATTGGATATTTGCTGCTGGGGGATGGGTAGTATGATAATGAAATAGGGAATTTACAATTTTAGAGCTGAAAAGAACCTTAGACATTATTAGCCCCAACTAATTTGCTACAGATGAGGAAACTGAGTAGCAAAATGATTCCATTAGGTAATGGCAGAGCTCGGTGTGGAAGCCAACCTGAAAATTGTAGATTGCATACATTCTGTAGATAGCAGAGCTCTTGATGGAAGGAAAACCATTTGTTATTGTTGGGCAAAGTGGAAATATGAAGGAAGAATGAAAGCAAGAGAGACAGACCTATAGGAAATAATTTAATAGTCGAAGCATGGAGTTTCAGATAAGGTCTGGGAGATGAGGAAATAAAGGGAAAGATTTAATCTGAAAAATTTTGGTTTTATGTAAGTTATAATGCCTGAAACCAGCTGATTAAGTCATCTTTTTTCCTGTAAGAGAATTCCCTCCATCCTTCTCATATTCCAATCCAATGTTTTTCAAACCTGACTCACATAGGCATCACCCCAGTAACTTAAAAAAAAAAAAAAAAAAGAATGCCTGGGCTCCACCCCACATGAATTTAATCAGACTCTCTGGGAGTAGAGTCCCGGCATCAGAATTTTTAAAAGCTCCCCAGGTGATTATAATGTCCAGCCAGTGTTGAGAATCCCTAATCCTAATATATAGTCAGCAGCTCATTTCAGAGACTTCATTTCTGCTCCTGAACATTTCCCCTAGTGCTAACTATTATACGGTAGCTACAATATCATTTTTAATACTTGGTAGATTTTGTGGTGGATTTTGATGGTTTATAGCACATTCTCTATGCTCAATGTCTTCTATCCCTCATTACTGTCATGGCTTAGTTGTGAACATATCCTGATATCTCTCATTGGCAAGAAAAGGAAAAGTGATTTGGCACATTATTGGATGGAAATGATAAACCCGGTCTATGAAACTATATGGTACCATAGTGTGGCAGTGTGTTGCCTTATAGTTATTTTATCTTAGCTTTAACAATCTACATTAATAGCCTCTTTAGGATTACAGCTGATGAAAGAGGTAAGTACGTAAAATACCTACTTGGGGGGCTTCCCTGGTGGCGCAGTGGTTGAGAGTCCGCCTGCCGATGCGGGGTACACGGGTTCGTGCCCCGGTCCGGGAGGCTCCCACATGCTTCCCGGACCGGGAGCGGTTGGGCCCGTGAGCCATGGACGCTGAGCCTGCGCGTCGGGAGCCTGCGCGTCGGGAGCCTGCGCGTCGGGAGCCTGTGCTCCGCAACGGGAGAGGCCGCAGCAGTGAGAGGCCCGCGTACCGTAAAGGAAAAAAAAAAAAAAAAAAACCTACTGGGACCCGTGGAACTTTTATTTTCAGTCTTCTCTCGAAAAAGTTTTAGTTTTTGCTGAAAAAATAATCCAGAAAGTGAAAAGTCCTTGTGGCTTTTTCTTTGGTGACTAACTTAACTTTTAAACTTGCATGGATTCATTCATTTCCCTAAAAATAATTGAGTACCTACTATGTGCAGGTATTTTTTCAGGTATGAGGATGCCAAGAAAAGAAAAGCAATTTTTCTGTCTTCAAAGAGGAAAGGATAAGCACAATTAATTTAAGGTATTTTATTTATTCAGTCTGGACATTTAAAAGGTACTTGACTTTTCCACACCATCTTACAGCTGCATTCTGTATTTTTAAAAATTCAATTCATTCAGTTAAAAAAAAAATCTAATGCATCTATGTGTTCAAAAACCAGATGAAAGAGAATTTTCCCGTTCATTCTTGTCCTACATCTGCCTAATTTCCCACTCACACCCCACAGAAGTTGCTATTGTTAATTTCTTGTGTACCGTTCCAGAGTATTTCTATGAATATACAAGCAAAGAGAAATAGATTCTTATTTTCCACATTTTTACATTGTTTTGTAACTTTAATTTTAAAATATTACAAGGTTTTTTTTCTATATCGGCCACATTCTTTTTCATTTTGTTATACCTCCATAATATTCTATTGTCTAGAAGTACCATAACTTATTTATCTTACTCCTATTGATGGTGACCTACGTTGTTTACAATCTTTTATTACAAAGCTGCATAAATAACCCTGTATCTGTGACATTTTACACGTGTGAGTTTATTTGTAGGAGAAACTCCTGCAAGTGAAATTACTTGGTCTCTAAAGAGTGTATTTAACATTCCTGACTCTTTCTTTAAGCTAAATTCCTGGGCTCGGGATTGCTGAATTGAAAGGCGTAAATATTTTTAAGGTTTTGATATTTACTGACAAATTGCCATCTGAAAAGTTTGTGTTGATTCATATTCTCACTTGCATAGTAAGTAAGTACCCATTTCTCTGAAACCTTGCCAGCACTGGAAGTGAATTTTTTTCTTTTTTTATAAATCTTTGTTCATTTACTAGGTAAAGAATGGTTATATATATATATTTTTTTTTTTTAACAGGCATTTCTATAACTCTTAGATAGTTAAAATTTGATTCCATTCGCCACTGCATGATCAGGGACTTGTTTGTTCATTTCACTTGTCCAGTTTTGAAGAATTTTTATTTTTCTTACTGATTTTCAATAAATGGCTTATATTTATTAATATAACTAATAATAAGGGCACATATTTATTAAACCTCTACCTTGTTCCAGGTGTTGTGCTGTGCATCTTTAATTGGTCCTGTATATTGTAAATATTTTATCTGAGTTTGGTATGTGTCTTTAATCCTTATTCCAACAGTATTTCCACCTAAAAACTTACAGAGGCTTTAAAAATTATGTGATAAAATAAATTAATATTTTATGTTTTTTGTCACTTTCCTTTAACACATAAAAAGTCTATGCCATTCGAAAATCAGATTAGCCTTCATCTTTATTTTTTCAAATTCCTGAAGAATTTTGAATAATTTTTTTAAACCCAGATCATATATATACACATAAACATGAGTATTTTCAGTTATCTACCTACAATGTAACTATCTTTTCTGTTTTAATAAAACATTTATATCCTTTTTTTAAAAATTATTTAAAAAAATACAGATAACTAAAAAAGGGGGGGGGACTCAGATTATCCACAATCTCACCAACCTGAGACAGTCCTTATTAACATTCAGAGTAAATCCAGATGGTTTTCTATACACAAATATCTATGTATAAATATATGTATATAAATACATATATATACACACATATATATTTTACAAAAATGGCAGTACACTCTGCATATATTTTGTAACTCACTTCCCCCACTCCCCTTAGCTACACACAGGTGAATATCTTCCTATGTCAATAGCTCTACATCCTCATCATTAGTCATCCATTGTATGGAGGAGAGCTCTCTAATGAGATAATTTGGAAGGCAACCTAGGCAGAAGCATTCCAGGAGAAACCTCACAGGCCTGTTCGTTGTTCATCTGATCAGAATTTCCTAAGGCAATTTAATTCTATTGTTTCTCAAAGACTTTCAGTTTCACTGAGGGCCTAACTGCCAGCAAAAATGGCTAACATAGCGGTCAATCATTAACCTACCCCAACAAGAGACAGCTCAGAAAGAAAAGGAAAATCCTTTCTTAGCAAGGCATGGCTCAAAATAGTCCTCTAGACTTGTTTTCTTCAGTTTGCTTTCTCTCCTCTTTCCCACACTTCCTTCTCTTTCCCCTACCCACTTGACATGCATGTCTCCTTTTAGATAATTTTAAACTTATGCCCCTTATTCATTTCGTAACAAAAGTAATGACAGGATTTGCTCTCCCAGAGATCTGACCTTAGGTTTGTTCTAACTGCAGCAGTAGCATAGACCCTTCCATCAATTATGAATGTATTCATGTGTTCAGAGGCTACAGTAGGCCAAAGGTAATGTTACCTTATTCTGGAGACTTACCCTTATAAATAAATAATGAAATGTTTCTGTGAAATGCCTTTAGCAAAGGCAGGAGAAAGCATTACTTCTCAAAAGACTAAACATTTTAAAGATTAAAAACTTTAAAACACCCAGAGTTCCTCAAGAGAATATAAACCATTTATATGAAAAGAAAGAAAGAAAAAGAAAGACATGAACTGGAAACTCTATAATGCTCAACTGAGTAGCCAAAGTTCTCTAGATGGCAAGTGTAGAATCTAAGTGAACAATCAGGAATTCCCTGGCGGTCCAGTGGTTAGGACTCAGTGCTCTCACTGCCAGGCCCCTGGTAGGGGAACTAAGATCCCACAAGCCACTGGCGGGGCCAAAAGAAAAAAAAAAGGGGGGAGTATAAGTGAACAGTCAGAGAACCTAAAATAGATTCTTGGATATGCAAGGACACATCTCTGTACCTCCAAACATTTTCTTACATTGTACATTTAAAAGAATAAAATCTCTACACTTAAAAATCTTCACTCCCTAAAAAGTAATTCAGATAGAAGGCAGAGACTGAAAAAAAAAAAATCTTCACTCCTATCTATTAAGCATAATATTAGAACATGGCAATAAATAATTTCAATGACAGTGATATAACCTAGTGGTATGTATGATAGATTTTTATTATTAAACATCTTTTTTCTCTGTTTCAACTAATTCATGTTAGGCTTGTGTATTAAGCTAGATATTCAAGTCTAGGTAGTAATTCAGAGAGCTTCACGAAGCACAGTTAAGCAGTAGCTTCCAAATGATCTGTTCTGTACTGTGTATTCTAGTCCTCTTTCTAGCAAAGTAGAAAATACTTTGTGGTTGCCACTAGAGGGCAAATAGCCTCCTGGACTCCTCTTTGACCAAAGAGTTTCTCAGTCCAGGCAGTCAAAGTTTTCAGTTTCTCATATAACCTAGTCTTAAATCTTACATTGCCAACTCTTAGCCAACCCACAGGCTCCACAAGCTAAGAAGTTTAAAAGTCGAGATTTAAATGTGCTCTTTTACCATTTTACCAAATGGTCCCCTTTGGGATGATAGATCTCTTCCCTGATCACTTCCCTTCCAACCTTCTTATCCTAACCCTTTCCCATCTAGATCTTAAACCACACTGCTCTGCCAATAAGGTAACCTAACCTCACAGCACTCAACAGCAATCTTAGACCTTAGAGTGGCAAAAAATGCACTCTCCAGTCTGATTGATTTCTGCTTACCTTTCCCATCTCATATCCTACCACTCGCACTGCACCAGTTCAGAATTGCTCACAGTTCCTTAAACATGCCCTTGTTCATGCCCTTGTGTCTTTGCTTGGGCTTCTATCTGAGATGCTGGCACTGCCCACCACACATTATTGAAGACTCAGCTCAGACGTTACCTATGAGAAGCTTTATAGTCTCTGCTGATCCCCTGCTCACCCCTCTTCCTTTTTCTAAGCAGTGGATTTCGTTTCTCCCTCCCGTTAGCTCCTCCGTGTGTACAGAGACATCTTGTACGCACCTCTGTTAACAATGCTAACTCTGCTACTGTGATTATGTCTAGTAGAATATGAATGTTCAATCTACTTTGAAATGTAAACTCACCTGTTTTGTCTTTTCTTCGCTGCATTAGAAGTTGTTAGGAGTTCTGGAAGAAAGATGGAATGCAAACAACCCCCCTCCACTCCAGGAAGCAGACACCAGGCAATTGTGGTTTTTGAAGACTGGGTTCTCTCTGCCCTTGAGTAAGGAGGTACAAGATTTCTGCTGATAAAAATTTGGATTCTGTTGCTAGTTAAAAGAAGCAATTAGGACTTTAAGCATAAAGAAATATTTGGAATCTGGAGAGGCTGAGGTAGACCGGAAAAGGTTCAAAGAGGCCGAACATCATTGCCCAGAGTTAGGAAAATGATCTGAAATACAGCTGCTGCCTGGAGGTGCCCAGTGAGTGAGCTTAGCAAAGAGCCCCATGACAGGCAATGATGAAGTACTCAGGAGTGGTGCTGAATAAACCCTGCACAGCCCTCACCAAAGGACTGTCTAGTTGAGTGGGAGTTCTACTTCAACTAGAAAAATAATCACAAGATGTGATTCTCAGCCTATGATCAAGTATTTTTGTCTTTTTATTTTTCAGACCAAAACAAACTACTCCTAAAAACTATCAAAGATCACTTGTCATGGTGATCATTTTGTAATGTATATCAAGTCACTATGTCGTACACCTGAAACTAGTAATATTGTAAGTCAATTATACTTCAATTAAAAACACAAAAACCTTTTAACAATCATTAAAAACAAAGGAGTGTCTGAGAAATCATCACAGCCAAGAGGAATCTTAAGGAGACATAGCAACTAAATAAAAAGTGGTGTTCTGGATGGGATCGTGGAACAGAAGAAGGACATTAAATGAAAACTAAAGAAATGTGATCAAGTGTAGACTTTAGTTAATCACAATGTATCAGGATTGGTTTGGAAATTACATTTATATATATAATATCAAGGTAAAATGTTAATAATAGGGGAAGCTAGTGTGGGGTATATGGAATCTCTCTGTTCTACCTTTCCAATGACTTTGTAAATCTAAAACTGTTCTAAAGACTAAAGTTTATTTTCAAAAGAAGGAATAGGAGGAAGAGGAAGAGAAGAAAAACACAAACAAACTAACCTGTGAGAATGTCTCCTCCAAAACCTTTGGAAAGCTGGACATGCCCAGGGCACCTGGACCCATGAGTGCCTTGAGTGCAGGGACTGGTCAGGTCATGCTAATTGATATCCCCAGTGCCTGGTTTTAATAAGCGATCAATGCATAACATAATTATTAAATTAATATTTCTTTCCAATAAGAGAGTAGCAAGAGAGAATGTTTTTCTTGTGATGATAAATAAAACTGCAAAATGTATTGTTTGCTTAAGTTGAAAAAAAAATTTTGTAGGACTATCCAGTTCAACAATGTTTGTCCTGACAGTTAGAAAGAGTATTGTAAGACTATCTAGTATCTTAGCACAGAAAATAAAACAAATTCCATTCTTTAAGAATATTGCCATTTTTCTGATGTTAACCTGGAAGAAAACCATACTTTTCATAGTGAGATGTTAAAATTGAGGCAGAAAATACATAAACAGAGATCAGGTACAAAACATCCAAGTAGTTTTAAGTAAAGAACAAAGGTTAAATTTGTTTTTCATATGAAAGGAAGCAAACATGTTACAATTCTCCTAAGTACTAATATTTGAAGTACATAGACTGAAAATAGAATGTGCTCATATATTTTTATATAAAAATTGTTGTCTAATATGTTTTTTTAGTTTAGTGCAGGTCTCTTGGCAAATGATACTTATCAAATAGCATTTTATCCAGAGGGGTATTTCAAAATAATTTGGAATAGAAACTGAAAACAATTTTTTTGCATAGCTCATGATATTTGTCAATATCAATATGGTAAGGTATAGTAGAAATGTACACTCAAAGGAAGAAGGTGTGGAAGAAAAGATGGCCAAAAAATAAAGGTTTCAGATAATGAATTCAAAAGCTTTTCCTCTGCCAGCATTCTGTGCAGTGACTGAAGCAACTGGGGGTCTTGCTGATGACTCAGGACCCTGCTAAGCTGTCTTGCTTATCACAAGGGAGGCTATCAACCACACAAACATAAGGCTGTAACCCTCTCTCCTTGGCAAGGAGGAAAAAAGCCTAATAGATTTTTAGTTTGAACAGGCAACTCCCACTCATATTTTATTCTGGACATATTGTGAGAAAGGTAAAAAGGTCAATTTTTTTTGTACTTTCAGAATATATTTAAATCAGTGATGTTTTAAAATACACTCACTTCCAGATATATATTAAAATATATTCAAGATAATATATTAACTCCAGATGATGATTAATTACATGAAGTAGATTCTATTTCTCTCCCAAAATAAAATAAGAGGAATGAAGAAGAGGAGAGAATGAAGAAATACATGTGATGGGAGGCAACAGGGTGGAAAGGGCTCTAGGTGGTTTAGAGAGGAAAGGAGATTGGGTGGAGATATCTCTGTGCCAATAACTCTATGGTTCTACTGTGCTTGGGAATTTCACATTCATTTTCTAATTTTCTTAACAATTTCAATAGATCAATTCTTATCCATAGTTTAGACATGAGACATTCAGAGAGTTTAGTAACTGGTCCAAGGTCATTCACCCAGTAAGAAGCAGACCCAGGTATCAAACCTAGATCTACTTGATTCTATAGACTATGGAACCTACCATACTATCTCTCAGCATTTTCCTGTCAAAACTTTTCAGGTATGATTTGGGGTTGGAGGTTTTGATAGGTTAATTCCCATGTATCAAAGCTACTGGAGGTCCAAGTCATTGTTGAAGCTAATGGAACTTCATCAGTTCTCTCAACTTTTTTTGATATCTATAATCTTTGCTATGCTTTGTGGTCTACAAAGAAAGATTTCATTACTTCTGCCAAATGCTTTATGCTATACTATAAATCAGGACAATCTTCAATTTATTGCACTGGTACCATTCATGCTACATCTGCACTCACAATGTTTAGAGCAGTGCTCAAAATCTAATATTCTGGTTGTTTTTTATGGCTCAGATAGTGTTTTAATTCTGTACATTTCTTTTGGTTCATTGTTATTGTTTCTAGTTCTCTGAAGACACTTTTCATCTTGTCTTTTAATTTCTTAAAATAGGAATGGTGGTCTGTATCTGAAAAGTCCGTTATCTGGATCCCATGTGGTTCTGTTTGTCTTGTCCATTTTTCTTTTGGATTTTGGTCACATCCTGTCTCCTTGTTTACCTGGTTATTATTGATCATCAGACGCTGTATATGATAATCATCAAGAGATTTTGTATGACGCTATATGCCTCCAGAGAGAAGGTGCATATGCTATAGGCAGACAGCTAGGTTAGCGGCACTAATAACCCCTAAGCTCCTTAATCTAATCAGCAAATGGAGGCCATCTGAAGTTGGGTTTCAGTGAGAATCGGTCTATTTCTAGTTCACTGTTATTCCTGGGTATAGCCCTTCTGGGTCCAAACTGACTGCCTGAGACATTTACCAAGATCTCTACTCCTTGGCTAACACTACATCCAATTCTGGGGCCCCTACCTCCATGTGTCTGTGTCCAAAGCTCTCAGTCCTCACCGTCTCAGCCAGAGCTTTCAGAATCAGCAATCACATTTGAGAGAAAAGTGGACCCAAATACCAGGTTCACCTCTATGGACTTCCAATCCTCTCCCAGATCTTGACTTCACAATTCTTCACAGTCTTGCTGGCTTTGCACTGATTTTATACTTTTTTTTTTTTTTTTTAATATTTAGTCCAGCTTCTCTAGCTGCTCTCAGTGGAAAGGTTGGTCCAAAACAATCTATGCTGTGGTTGCTGGAAGAGAATTCACCCATACAGTATCAATCATTTTAAAATTTATTGTCAGTGTAAAAATACAGTTTCTATGAAAAAGTTGAGATATTTGGCTTCTCAAAAAAAAAAAAAAAAAAGAGAAACCTACAGCAAACTGACCCTAAGTTCCTGCATGTCAGCTATCTGCTGAATCAGAGTAAGGGCTGTCACTTTGAGATGGGTCAGGCATGATTCTAGTCCACAAGTGTTTCCAACATTCTACTTTATTGCACCAGCTGCCTTTGTTCGTTTCTGCTACTTACCTGGCCCCTCTAGGCATTTGCTTTTGTGACCCCCGGTTCAAGTGACTATTTATAAGTTAGGCAACAGAGACCCAAATAGGCTAAATCGAGTTCTTTTCCCAGAAAATTAGCACCCAGCAGCAACAGAGATTTTGCTTACCCCCACTAATAACCCTCAGAACTAAAGATATTTCTGTCCACATAATACAGTTGAGGTAGATCACACAACTTCTTTTTTTTTTTTTTTTTTTTGCGGTACGCGGGCCTCTCACTGTTGTGGCCTCTCCCGTTGCGGAGCACAGGCTCCGGACGCGCAGGCCCAGCGGCCATGGCCCACGGGCCCAGCCGCTCCGCGGCATGTGGGATCCTCCCGGACCGGGGCACGAACCCGTGTCCCCTGCATCGGCAGGCGGACTCTCAACCACTGCGCCACCAGGGAAGCCCACACAACTTCATTTTTATAATATATTCCATAATGAGTTTGCATCCATAAACATTTCTCTTTTTTACTTGCTAACTCACAAATTTTGATTATCTAATCATGACCAAGCAATTCTAATCTATATCAATTGCTTAAAGACTTACAGTTTCTTCTTTGAGTCTCATTTCCTTGTTTCCTCAGTTGGACTAATTAAATGATCGTGCATGGCATTTTGCAAAAATTAATTTGGGTAATAGTGAATATTCAGTTTGGGGGGAAATATCAACTTTCTCATGCATTCTATCCATGATTGGCAAATGTTCATTGTCTCTCACTCATCAAATATTTGAGCAGACACCCTGTGCAAGGCACTGTCCTAAATGCTAAAGATGCCAAGATGAATAAGACAGGGGCCCTGACCTATAAAACTCACTGTAGTAGGGAGATAGACACGACAAGCAATCATACAACACTCAGTGATAAATACTATAATTAAATTATGAGCAAAGAGCTATAGGAGTGAGTGACTATGTATGTCCTGAGGAGTAGGGAAAAAAGGCTTCTCAGAGGAAGTAGCATTTCAACCTATTCCTATATGGATGATTTAGATGTTGGTCAAGCAAAGAAGAGAAAGGAGGGCTTTGTAGTTTCTTGCATAAACCACATGGCCCCATAAGTTCCCTCTGCTTTCCCTGCTTCAAATTCTTTCCTCCAGCAATCCATTCTCTACACTGATCTTTCCAAAGCAAAATTTGATTGTTGGTTCCCCATCCTCTGCACGATTAATTCAGACCCCTCAGTTGGCATCCAAGGTCTTTGTCATCCCAAGCCCCCAACCACACATCCAGTTCCAGTCCCTGCCATGTTTCCCAGGCAAGGCATGAACACTCAAAAGGCCATGCTACCTCATGCTTCCATGTCTTTTGCATGAGTTTCCTCTTCTCCGTGCATGTCTTCTATGCTTCTTTCCCCAGCACTCTGGGAATACCTCTATTAGCACTTATCCACTGTACAATAAAGCCTGGCTATCCTGTCTGGGTTCATGCAAAAGACTAATGGGTCCACAGAGCTCAGCTCAGGGCTTAGCACAAAGTAGTTCTCAATACCTGTTTTGGGTGAATGAACAAACTAAAGAAACATTGTGATGCTTACTGTAGCTACAGGTCAAGGGATAAGGGATAAACTGGAAGGAGATAAGATACATAAGATAGTAACTAGGTATGAAGATAACTATATCTCAGAAGATTATATACACATTTTCATGTAGATGATACTGCTAAATCTCTGATACTGCCCTTTGCTTAAGTCCAGGAGTGTATCACAGTTAATAGAGTTTTCAATGTTTTGACTTAAAAGAGCCCTTGCTAAATTCTGACAATAAAGGGGAATACCAGATGACCTGAGATTTCCATCAGATATATAAATTGCCTGAAGTAAAACATAATGATGGCTAAATCTTTGAAGTTAAGGTTTTTCCAAGGCTTATATCTGTACTATTTCTATTTATTCTTCCTGATTCCAAACCTAAGTCTCTATCCATTAGATCTGAGGTCTTTATAGCTCTAACACTGGTCCTAATTTTCCTCAAAGGTTGGAGCTCTAGATGCAGTTTGGTATCCTGGATTGGCTCCTGGAAAAGAAATAGAACGTTAGTGGAAAAATGGGTTAAATTCAAGTCAAGTCTGTAATTTAGTTAATAGTAATATAACAAGGTTAAGTTCTTAATCATCACAAATGTACCATAGTTATGAAAGATGTTAACATCTGGGGAAACTGAGTAAAAGGTACATGGGAACTCTCTGTTCTATTTTTGCAACTTTTCTGTACATCTAATATTATTCCAAATGAAAGTTTATTTTTTAAAAAAGTTGGAGCGGTAAGAATTATGTTCATATATATCACCTACAGAGAAATCAGATTCACTTAAAGATTGCCTCATGATGTAACACTACAACCTGATATGACTCAGGCACCCCAAAATGCAGGATATTTATGGCTTCCTTCATAAATATATTTCTGTGCTGCTTTTTGCCTTCCAGACCAGTTGGATTTTATATTTGTATTCTAGGGGAAAGGCATATGTATCCTGTTTTTTATGCTTATTGTCTTCACCCAGAACTGATATTCCCAGGATCCCTCATTAAGCTAGAAAAGTCACTAGGAATTAATCCATAATCCTTTAGTAATAACACTAAACAAAGAACAGCAAAAAAAAATTTTACAGTAGAAATTCTTTGGTGGTGTATTTCTTTTTCTTTTTATTCGTTGTTCCAATAATTCATGTCTGTTGTAGAACATTTAGGAAATAAAGACAGAAAATTATTTTGTTTTTATTGGTATAAATAATACTTTATTGTGGTAAATAAGGGGAAAAGGAAACATTCAATGTACTGCCATTACATGGCATTTAAGGTGACTGTGGAAACAATAAAATGCTAAATTATGTGATGATAAGCAGATGCTTCTAGGTAATGTCAAGTAAACAGTGCACAACTTAACATAGCAGGCAGCATGTTTCACTGGGTAACTCCCATGGTGCGTACCTATACAAATACAACCTGAATAATTGAAAACCAAAACCTTTAAACATCCATTGACTTGAAATACCAGATAATTAGGAAAACTAGCGAATCTACACTGTAGAGAATGTAAGTTTAATGGTGATGTTATTGAGTCACTCTTCTCCAAGACCACAGGCCAGGAAAGGGGCCTCTTCTCCCCAAAGCCACTAAGAAGAGCATTCTCTCTGAGCATGTGAGGAAATATTATCCTCATAAATGTGATCATGAAAGCCACAGGCAAAAAGGATCAAATAGAGGAGGGGCTAGTGGGAATGATGTAATCATGAAAAATTGTATTTGATTCCTACAAAGCAACTGGACAAGTGAGGAGATTAGACTCATAACCAGAGTTTCTGGGTAGCTGTCAGAGCTGTTTCCTGCCCACAGTTGAGGAAGTGAAAACATACGGTGCCCTCACAGACCACCTGGAAAACACCTGATCTGGGGTAGTCAGAGCTGAAAGGAGGGTAGCAAATAAGAGGTGTTCTAAATGACAGATCTTAGTGTCAAAGGTGCTGGCTGAAGGGACTGCTCAGAAAGCTATGGGCAAAGCACTGTGAGAAACTGAGCCTAGAATGTGTCCCTTAATCAATAGACATTTTGTTAGAGCTCATTCATTCATTTCATGTATCTTATTTACAAGGAAATCCAGGAATACATTCATATGATGAGTACAAAAAAAGAAGGAAAACATTTTTTTTCACTTAGAGATTTTTGAAAAAATCCTTTGACAGTGCATTCTTCCCATTGGAAAGTAGGCTCTTGGGATAGTTTGCATCATTGAAAACACAGAAAAATAAAATTTCTTCTTGGAAGAAATCACTACATGATGCCCTAGCAGACTGAATTTGGAAACAGGTGATTATACATATATATATATATATATATATATATATACACACACACACATATATATATATATATTTTAAACCCAGATTGATATGTTCCTATCCACATTTTAAATATACCTAATTAAAAAGTCTTCCTTCTTTCCTATGCTTGCTGTGCCAAGGTACAAAGAATTACCTGGAAGATGAGGCCGATAAGGTAGTTTCCATTGCTATTGGATTTTTCCCTTGCAGGCAAGGCTTCTTCCAGCCTGTACCATATTAAGAGCGTTTGACCTGTCTAAGGCACTCCCTGCTCTTTGAAACTATTTCTTCCCTTCACTTCCCCTTTTCACTGGTCTCTCTTCTCACATTCTTTTCTGTTTCTTCCTCATCTCCCCAACCTCTGAACATTGAAGTGACACAGAACTTGATCCTTGGACCTCCTTCTCTAGCTATCCTTTCTCCCTGGAATGCATTATCCAGTCTTGTGGTTTTACATACCATTCACGTGGAGACAATCACTCCCGAACTTATAGTTCGAGTGCAAACATCTCCCCCGAACTCTAGATTCAGATATCCAATTTGGGTCCAATTTGGGTCCAGTTTGTATCCTTAGTAGGCATTTCAATTTAATATGGGCAGAACTAAACTGTCATTCCCCCAGCCCGACCATCAGTAAATGCCAACTCTGTCCTTTCCGTTGTTTAAGACCAAAAACTACAGAAAATTTTGACTCCTCTTTCCTCTAACAACCCACAGGCCATAGTTCCAAAATATATCCATTTACTTCTCACCACGTCTGCTGAGTCAGCCCAGTCAAAGCCTGGATTATTACAGTAACCTCCTGCGTACCTCTGTCCTTGTGTACAGAATGGTGTGAACACAGCAGCCAGCGGCTCTCCCCCTGTCTCTCAGTATCCCATTGACCCTTGCTTAAAATAGCTTGAGGGCATTGCTATTATTCTTGGAGAAGGTAAATCACGGCGGCTTACAACATAACTCTTTTTGAAAACAAGACCCCAAATGAACTAATTAATTATACACAAGCATACACTATTGGAGTTGGGCAGAACCCTGTAGATCAAGCAGTTCTAGCCTCTTATTGCATTGACAGATGGGGGGAAGCTATAGGGGAGAAGATTACCTGAGTCTCACCCAGTCAGTGGTAGAGTTAGGACTGCAGCCAGATTAGGCTGCAAGTCTGAGCACTTCTCCAAGGCTAATTTTTATTTTTTGTTGTAAATATTTAATGTCTACAACTTCATGAGTTTGGTGATAAGTATATGTCCATGAAACTGTCACTACAATCTATGCCATAAACATATTCATCACCTTCAAAAGTTTCCTCCTGCTTTCTTTTTTACTATTATTATTGTTGTTGTTGTTGTTATTCTTGTGTGTGATAAGGACACTTAAGATCTACCCTCCTAGCAAATTCTTAAGTATGTAATACAGTATTGTTAACTACAGGCAACATGCTGTCTTCTCTCTGTAAATCTCTAGAATTTATTCACCTTGCATAACTGAAACTGTACCTTTCGATTTATCTTCAGATAACGTTACAGAAGTTACATAGTTCAGCTTCATAAAAAGATACATTAGGGCTTCCCTTGTGGCGCAGTGGTTGGGAGCCCGCCTGCCGATGCACGGGACACGCGTTCGTGCCCCGGTCCGGGAAGATCCCACATGCCACGGAGCGGCTGGGCCCGTGAGCTATGGCCGCTGAGCCTGCGCGTCCGGAGCCTGTGCTCCGCAATGGAGAGGCCACAACAGTGAGAGGCCTGCGTACCGCAAAAAAAAAAAAAAAAAAAAGAATACATTATATGTAACTTCAGTCTTAAAATAAAGTACTACAGTTAATACTATGTTTTTCATGACTTACAATTCTGTTGAATTTTGAGATCTTTTAAAGAATGAGCTCACGTTGTTCTCACTGAACTCTGGGAAGAGTTTTCATTGTCAGAAAAAGGGCTCCACCCTCCCCTGTGCTGGCTATGATAAACAGCCTTGCCAAAGCTGCCAAAGCTGGTGGTTACACTGTATTGGGAGTTCTCCTCCAAAGTGAAACTTGGCTGGGGAAACTCCACTCCTCCTTTCACTCCTAAGAGTCTATATTTGGAAAACTAGTTTACCCTGCTCTGGTTCTTTTTGTATTTACTTTTTGACAATTTCTTCCCTTAACCATCCCTGGCTTAATTCTAAGCTTTAAATATAGCATGCACATGAATGATTAGTGATTAGACTTCTGAAAGTGAGTATATATGTATATTTATAGATATTTATATAGTTAGAGATAGAGATTATTAATCTCTTTGCCTCTGATTGACTTTTTGCTTTTTTAACTTTCTTATTTTACATTTACTCTGTTGATTGCAACTGCTAAATAATTTCACTCAGTCCTTCATTTTGAGGTGCTACCTCTCAGGATCGTAAGAATTAAATGACATACCTATAAGTGAAGCCATTTCATAGTGCATAGAATATAGTCACAATTCAATAAATGGTAGGTATTATATGCTATCACATCATCATCACCAACATGCATCTCCACTTTATTCCCTCCGCAGTTCATTTCCATTCATAGTGTGTCACCTCCTGTGATGTCTGCACAAATAGCACTCAAAAAATCATGTCTTGAATTATCTACCTTTACCTATAGACTTGATGAAATTTCATATATACAGTGTTTGCTTTTTTAAATTTATTATTATACTTACTATTGAGGACACCAGTATTTTTCAAAATGTGGTCCTTAAATCACTGCATTCGAATCACCTGAAGCAGAAAAACTAGGGGTGGTTCCCAGATATCTGTATTTTAGGCAAGTACACAGAAGATTGTTTTGCACACCAACATTTGGGAACCTGTGTTAGTCTACTTTCAATCCCTAGCATTTTATCAATCCCCTCACTTTGCCAGTGATTTTTAAGATGGTAAAAGAGATTTATCTTATGACATCCTTAAAGTAACCCATATTTGCAGAGTATAATTCTCTAGAACCTATTGATCAGAATAAATATACATACAATAACTATTATACTACTACTATTATTATTATTATAAAAGTTTAAATCTCCAGGGGACATACAGAAGGACCAAGTACAAAGTGATAGATAACGAATGAATGATAATACAATAGCTTCAAGCCTCCTCAGGTTTAGGTACCTTAGGTATTTGAAGAGATAAGAGAGTGAATGCATGCACCTCCCTAAATTGTGAACTCCAAGTCATATAGTCATAGGGGAATGGCTATTGATTTCCCTGCTTTAAGTAGAAGGCTGAGTTTGACAATGCACTGTTGTATATGTTGCAAATCCTTTTTAGAATTACATAGACTCTACTTCCTAGAAAAAAGTCAACAAAAATGTGGAAGATAACCAGAATTCATCTTTGTGATAGGATAGACGAGTTTTCTTGGATGACGTACGGAAATCAGAATTGATAATACAAAGCCATACTGTGTATTTCAAAAACAGCCACTACGTGAATATAAATATCTTCCAAGTTGTAGGTGAGACTATTGTGCTAGATGGTAACGTACAAGGCAGAGGCGCAAAGCAAACGGCATGCTTTAAAACAAGTGCTGAATCTCTTGCAAGATGAAATATTAGTATTATTGATATAGGCCAAGTACCTTTATCACCAAGGTACCTGTTTATCTCTTTGTTGCCTGTAGTAAAGTGGTATTAGGCATTTAGAAGTGAAGACCAGTGAAGCATTTTACTAAAACTATAATTGCAAAGCTAATTGGAGATTGCAAATTAAGTGGGAATAGCACGCACAGTGATGTAAGAATGCCATGGAATCATAGAAATTTACATTTGGAAGGGACCTAGATAATTTCCAGTCCAACCTCCCACCCAGATCATTATATTCTGCTTTCAGTACGTGAATACAGGAGAAATTCTACGTGTTTATCTAGTAAATATTTATATCACGTTCCAGAGACTCTCGTTAAAATAGATAATTGGTTCAAAATACCTTCTCTCATATGTTTTGCCTCCTTGTATTTACTTTCCTAGATGTCAGACCTGGATTCCTGCCCCCAACCTTTGTATTTTCTTTTCTGTGTTGTCACTGAAACATTGGTTCAGAGATATTTATTTGTTCTGTTAATACCCACAGACTTCCCAATCACTAATCCAAATTCTGCTGGCTACAAAATAGCCTTTATTCAGCGTGTATTCCAACCATGGTAGAATTATAAGAATGAAATGGCCTAGAGAAGAAGCCATACTGTCCTAGACACGTGATTTTTACTCATGACAAGGGAACAAGAACTAACAGGGAGATCTTCAGCCAATTTACCTCCTCTGCCATGTACCATCCCACTAGCAAGGTGATGGACTATTGAGTCTTTGGAGCTGGCTACCACACTGCAGGCTGCACCTGTCTACTCACCCCGAAAGTCTGGAATTGTCTAGGTATTTAGTAACGAGAACAGAGATAGAACTGTGACTACTACTTCTTCCCATTTTTGGAAACAATTCTAAACTTGATTATCAAGGCATAAGACAGATGACGCATTTTTAGGTTATCCAAGACCAAAGGAAGGAAGAAGCCCTTTACAACACCTGCCATAAATATCTTAGAACCACCATTTCAATAAGATGCTAACCACTCTTCTTCATTTCAGCAGGGCAGATATAAAGGTGCCCCAGGAGCCTGATGGCTCAGCAAACATGTTACGGCAGGATGATGGAAGAGTTCTCCACTCTTGTTCTTTCCTGTCCCTTCAGAAATTAAATAACGGATTTCTGACCTCCTGGGTTACAAAAGTGTTGTCTCATCAACAACAAGTTAAAACACTTATCATATTCCAATTGAGAAAATGAAGAATCATTTTTATACTAAGGACGTTTGTATTCCAAGATGGATTTTGCCAAAATAAAAAAGTTATAATGTATAATGTTATACATTATTATAACAACCCTTTCTAAACTCTTATTGTTGAATGGGACCTTATACCTACTTAAGTTACATAGTTATGTGTTTGGTTGTTCAATAAAATGAATGAGCACCTGAATGTCCAAAAAAAAAACCTTCATTTTAAAAATGCCTTTTCTATTTACTTATTCCAGCTTTACATTTTTATCAATAGAATGGGTGGTTTACCTTTTGCCATTGGAGTACATTATGGTGGTCACTACAGAAGGCTGGTAGTGTAGCCCTAGGGGAATAAAAAGGTTTGGGTCAATGTGGGTGAATACAGTGATTAGTTGCTGTGCAGAGGAGACATAAACTTCATTGTCAAAGTTGTTTGTAATTGTACTTAAATTCTGGCTGTAGGATATAATTGAGCAAGAAAATAAAGAGTTGAAAGAAAGGAATGAGAGGTTTTTCTACCCCTAGGACCTCTCTTTCCCACCACTTCCGTCACTTGAGAAATCCCCAGCAAATGCGTAAGTTTTAGCAGCCTGCCTAAAGCTTTTTGCTAAGTAGACAAGAACCTTCCTGGATGTCAGCCGACCTGGTGGATCTACCACTACTCTGCTCCAACCCTTCCTCTCTCTCATTCCAACAGGCTAGCCACACTCTCAATATGTGCAATATCTGAAGGTCACCTCTGACCAGCCCTCCACCAGGATGCCATCTGAGATTTTGCCAGTGCCCCTGAGCCGCCCTGTGAGCACTTACTATGTGAATAACTCTTTACCACCTATGAAAAGTAGCAAAAGAGAAGGAAGAACTGGCCTTTCCTCTAAGATGCTTTTGACAGTTGAAAATCTAAAACACACAATCCTGGGAATTCTCTGGCAGTCCAGTGGTTAGGACTTGGGGCTTTCACTGCCAGGGCCCCAGGTTCAGTCCCTGGTTGGGGAACTAAGATCCCACAAGCCATGAGGCGTGGCAAAAAATAAAATAAATAATAAAATAAAATGAAACACACAATCCTGACATAGCTTAAGGAGAATTGCACAGTAGCGTGCCAACAAAGGCAAACTGTCGTGTACTATTGATGTGATAAGAGGACACAGCAAAAAATTGGAAATAATAAAATATCTATAATAGTTTGTTAAATAAGTCATGGCATGTCCACATAATAGAACACTATGCAACCATAAAAATTATGACAAAGACAAGTAACTACTGACATGGAAATATATCCATGCCGTATGAAGTGAAAAATTAGATTTCCAAGAAGTATGCATTGCACACTAAAGTCTCTGTTCAAGAAATAATATTTATATTCATGGGAAATATGTACAATAAAATATAAACAGTGGTTATTTCTAGGTGTGGGTTTGTGCATGACCTTTTTCATCTTTATGTTTGGAATTTCTTTGCAATTTGTATATACATTTATTATAAAATGGAAAATGAATAAAGTTACTCTAAAAAAATTATAGTGAGGGAATGAATAACAGATGGCTTCCCAGATGAAGAAATCATGTTGCACTAAGACCTACAGTGGTTTTTGAAAGAGTTGGTGGCTACGGATTGGAAGAAAGAAGAGTGGAAATTGGTTTAGATGGGAAGACCATCATGAGATGAGGAAGAAAAGTACTAGCTGACTGTAAGGAAATGAAAGTTGAGTGTTTGGACTGAAGCAGAGAGAACAAGGGACACTCTTGGAGCTTCACTCCTCCAAGCTTCTGCACTAGTCTTCCCACTGCCTGAAAAGCCTTCTTCCACTGACGAAGTCATTTTTCAAGCTTGAGTAACTTGGGTAACTCTTGATCCAGCTTGAGTAACTCTTCCTCTTTGAAGTTTCCTTTTTGACTCAGGCTTTGGTTTTTGCTCCCACTGTGCCCCATCCATGCCTGTACTATTGCACAGAATGCACTGTATTGCACTAATTAATTTTTAATTTGTTTAAACCGTTTCCATTAAATAGCAAGCTCCATGAGGTACATAAGGGGCTTATTTTTCTTGAACACAGCCTTGTCATACGATAGCTGTACAAGACATATGTGTGCAGGATTGACTTGAACAGAACTGAATTGAATCGAAACAGTTTTGGAGAAGGATAAGTTAACAGAGAGCCTTAAAAGGAAGGCTGGGCTTCCCTGGTGGCGCAGTGGTTGAGAGTCCGCCTGACGATGCAGGGGACACGGGTTTGTGCCCCGGTCCGGGAAGATCCCACATGCCGCGGAGCGGCTGGGCCTGTGAGCCGTGGCCGCTGAGCCTGCGCGTCCGGAGCCTGTGCTCCGCGCAACGGGGAGAGGCCACAACAGTGAGAGGCCCGCGTACCGCAAAAAAAAAAAAAAAAAAGTAAGGCTGAGAGTTGGGTTTGATATAATTCTAATATAGAGGTTTTAATCATATATCTCTTTGGTACATGAGGATGCTTCTAGCAGATGGATAAAAAGAAAGCATTACCGTTCTTCCAACCATGTTCACCAGAAGTTAGAGTTGGCAGTTCTGGGAAGTCTGTTGATGGACAATGGCCATTTAATAATCCACCAAGGGGCAAAAGCATTTTATGTAGTACAGGTTGTAGATTCCTGATAAAGACAGAACAATGGGTGGATGACCAATGTTAAAGTATTTTCAAGAAGTTTCTTTGATCTCATATAACTCCAGTCTTATGCCCAGAAGCCTCAATGACAATATATGTAGCATTTTTACAATGCTGTCACAGTAATTGTCTTATTTTTCCTGATAATATGTGTTTTACTCATTTTTTAGATCATAATGCAAAGAGAATTATACCTTAATGTTGACCTAATGAACAAGATGTTTTTAAAATGGTAAATATGGTTCAATCAGACCAAGTATTATCTAGGGCTTTATCAAATTTTTAGATTATTTGGTCAAACAGTTGTCTTAAGAAAAAATATTTCAGATTCTTTATCCCCCACTATGCCACCCTTGATATCTGATCATCCTGGCCTGCCTTTAGCAAGAATCCAGGAAGCCAGAGAGCAGCGAGTCTGGTTCCTTGCTGTGATATAGAAACTGTCTGGGTCCTGGAACCAAGATGGCAGAGTAGAAGGACATGCTCTCACTCCCTCCTGTGAAAACACCAGAATCACAACTAGCTGCTGGACAATCATTGACAGGAAGACACTGGAACTCACCAAAAAAGACACCCCACATCCAAAGACAAAGGATAAGCCACAATGAGATGGTAGAAGGGGTGCAATCACAGTAAAATCAATTTCCATAACTGCTGGGTGGGTGACTCACAGACTGGAGAACACTTATACCACAGAAGTACACCCACTGGAGTGAAGGTTCTGAGCCCCACGTCAGGTTCCCAACCTGGGGGTCCAGCAACAGGAGGAGGAATTCCTAGAGAATCAGACTTTGAAGGCTAGTGGGATTTGATCACAGGATTTTGACAGGATTGGGGGAAATAGAGACTCCACTCCTGGAGGGCACACACAAAGTAGTGTGTGCATCAAGACCCAGGGGAAGGAGCAGTGACCCCATAAGAGACTGAACCAGACCTACCTGCTAGTGTTGGAGGGTCTCCTGCAGAGGCGGGGGTGGCTGTGGCTCACTGTGGGGACAAGGACACTGGAAGCAGAAGTTCTGGGAAGTACTCCTTTGGCCCTCCCTGAGTCTGCCATTAGCCCCACCAAAGAGCCCAGGTAGGCTCCAGTGTTGGTTTGCCTCAGGCCAAACCAACAGGGAGGGAACCCAGCCCCAACCATCAGCAGTCAAGCGGATTAAAGTTTTACTGAGCTCTGCCCACCAGAGCAACAGCCAGCTCTACCCACCACCAGTCCCTCCCATCAGGAAACCTGCACAAGCCTCTTAGATAGCCTCATCCACCAGAGGGCACACAGCAGAAGCAAGAAGAACTACAATCCTGCAGCCTGTGGAGCAAAAACCACATTCACAGAAAGACAGACAAGATGAAAAGGCAGAGGGCTATGTACCAGATGAAGAAACAAGATAAAACCCCAGAAAAACAACTAAATGAAGTGAAGATAGGCAACCTTCCAGAAAAAGAATTCAGAATAATGATAGTGAAGATGATCCAGGACCTCGGAAAAAGAGTGGAGGCAAAGATCGAGAAAATGCAAGAAGTGTTTAACAAAGACCTAGAAGAATTAAAGAACAAACAAACAGAGATGAACAATACAATAACTGAAATGAAAACTACAGTAGAAGGAATCGATAGCAGAATAACTGAGGCAGAAGAACGGATGAGTGCCCTGGAAGACAGAATGGTGGAATTCACTGCTGTGGAACAGAATAAAGAAAAAAGAATGAAAAGAAATGAGACCTAAGAGACCTCTGGGACAACATTAAACACAACAACATTTGCATTATAGGGGTCCCAGAAGGAGAAGAGAGAGAGAACGGACCCGAGAAAATATTTGAAGAGATTATAGTCGAAAAATTCCCTCACGTGGGAAAGGAAATAGCCACCCGAGTCCAGGAAGCGCAGAGAGTCCCATACAGGATAAACGCAAGGAGCAACACGCCAAGACACATAGTAATCAAACTGGCAAAAATTAAGGAGAAAGAAAAATTATTGAAAGCAGCAAGGGAAAAACAACAAATAACATACAAGGGAACTCCCATAAGGTTAACAGCTGATTTCTCATCAGAAACTTTACAAACCAGAAGGGAGTGGCATGATATACTTAAAGTGATGAAAGGGAAGAACATACAACCAAGATTACTCTGATTACTCTACCCGGCAAGGATCTCATTCAGATTCGATGGAGAAATCAAAAGCTTTACAGACAAGCAAAAGCTAAGAGAATTCAGCACCACCAAACCAGCTCTACAACAAATGCTAAAGGCACTTCTCTAAGTGGAAAACACAAGAGAAAAGGACCTACAAAAACAAACCCAAAACAATTAAGAAAATGGTCATAGGAACATACATATCGATAGTTACCTTAAACGTGAAAGGATTAAATGCTCCAACCAAAAGACAGAGGCTTGCTGCATGGATACAAAAACAAGACCTATATATATGCTGTCTACAAGAGACCCACTTCAGACCTAGGGACACATACAGACTGAAAGTGAGGGGATGGAAAAAGATATTCCATGCAAAAAGAAATCAAAAGAAAGCTGGAGTAGCAACACTCAGATAAAATAGACTTTAAAATAAAGTTACAAGAGACAAGGAAGGACACTACATAATGATCAAGGGATCAATCCAAGAAGAAGATATAACAATTATAAATATATATGCACCCAGCACAGGAGCACCTCAATACATAAGGCAACTGCTAACAGCTATAAAAGAGGAAATCGACAGTAACACAATAATAGTGGGGGACTTTAACACCTCACTTACACCAATGGACAGATAATCCAAAATGAAAGAAATAAAGAAACAGAAGCTTTAAATGACACAATAGACCAGATAGATTTAATTGATATTTATAGGACATTCCATCCAAAAACAGCAGATTACACTTTCTTCTCAAGTGTGCACAAAACATTCTCCAGGATAGATCACATTTGGGTCACAAATCAAGCCACAGTAAATTTAAGAAAATTGAAATCATATCAAGCATCTTTTTTTGACCACAATGCTATGAGATTAGAAATGAATTACAGGGAAGAAAATGTAAAAAACACAAACACATGGAGGCTAAACAATATGTTACTAAATAACCAAGAGATCACTGAAGAAATCAAAGAGGAAATCAAAAAATACCTAGAGACAAATGACAATGAAAACACGATGATCCAAAACCTATGGGATGCAGCAAAAGCAGTTCTAAGAGGGAAGTTTATAGCTATACAAGCCTACCTCAAGAAACAAGAAAAATCTCAAATAAACAATCTAACCTTACACCTAAAGGAACTGGAGAAAGAAGAACAAACAAAACCCAAAGTTAGCAGTAGGAAAGAAATCATAAAGATCAGAGCAGAAATAAATGAAATAGAAACAAAGAAAAGAATAGCAAAGATCAATAAAACTAAAAGCTGGTTCTTTGAGAAGATAAACAAAATTGATAAACCATTAGCCATACTCATCAAGAAAAAGAGGGAGAGGACTCAAATCAATAAAACTAGAAATGAAAAAGGAGAAGTTACAACAGACACCACAGAAATACAAAGCATCCTAAGAGACTACTACAAGCAACTATGCCAATAAAATGGACAACCTGGAAGAAATGAACAAATTCTTAGAAAGGTATAACCTTCCAAGACTGAACCAGGAAGAAATAGAAATATGAACAGACCAATCACAAGTAATGAAATTGAAACTGTGATTAAAAATCTTCCAACAGGGCTTCCCTGGTGGCGCAGTGGTTGAGAGTCCACCTGCCGATGCAGGGGACACAGGTTCGTGCCCTGGTCCGGGAAGATCCCACATGCCCCACAGCGGCTGAGCCTGTGAGCCCTGGCCGCTGAGCCTGTGTGTCCGGAGTCTGTGCTCTGCAACGGGAGAAGGCCACAACAGTGAGAGGCCAGCGTACCACACACACAAAAAAAAGTCTTCCAACAAACAAAAGTCCAGGACCAGATGGCTTCACATGTGAATTCTATCAAACATTTAGAGAAGAGCTAACACCCATCCTTCTCAAACTCTTCCAAAAAATTGCAGAGGAAGGAACACTCCCAAACTCATTCTATGAGGCCACCGTCTCCCTGATACCAAAACTAGACAAAGATTTCACAGAAAAAGCAAACTACAGGCCAATTCACGGATGAACATAGATGCAAAAATCCTCAACAAAATACCAGCAAACAGAATCCAACAACACATTAAAAGGATCATACACCATGATCAAGTGGGATTTATACCAGGGATGCAATGATTCTTCAATATATGCAAATCAATCAATGTGATACACCATATTAACAAATTGAAGGAGAAAAACCATATGATCATCTCAATAGATGCAGAAAAAGCTTTTGACAAAATTCAACACCCATTTATGATAAAAACTCTCCAGAAGGTGGGCATAGAGCGAACCTACCTCAACATAATAAAGGCCATATATGACAAACCCACAGCAAACATCATTCTCAATGCTGAATAACTGAAAGCATTTCCTCTAAGATCAGGAAAAAGACAAGGATATCCACCCTCACCACTATTATTCAACATAGTTTTGGAAGTCCTGGCCATGACAATCAGAGAAGAAAAAGAAATAAAAGGAATACAAATTGGAAAAGAAGAAGTAAAACTGTCACTGTTGCCAGATGACATTATACTATACATAGAGAATCCTAAAGATGCTACCAGAGAACGACTAGAGCTAATCAATGAATTTGGTAAAGTTGCAGGATACAAAATTATTGCACAGAAACCTCTTGCATTCCTATACACTAATGATGAAAAATCTGAAAGAGTAATTAAGGGAGCACTCCCATTTACCATTGCAACAAAAAGAATAAAATACCTAGGAATAAACCTACCTAGGGAGACAAAAGACCTGTATGCAGAAAACTTCAAGACACTGATGAAAGAAATTAAAGATGATACCAATAGATGGAGAGATATACCATGTTCTTGGATTGGAAGAATCAATATTGTGAAAATGACTATACTGCCCAAAGCAATCTACAGATTCAATGTAATTGCTATCAAATTACCAATGGCATTTTTTACAGAACTAGAACAAAAAATCTTAAAATTTGTATGGAGACACAAAAGACCCCGAATAGCCAAAGCAGTCTTGAGGGAAAGAAACGGAGCTGGAGGAATCAGACTCCCTGACTTCAGACTATACTACAAAGCTACAGTAATCAAGACAATATTTTACTGACACAAAAACAGAAACATAGATCAATGGAACAAGATAGAAAGCCCAGAGATAAACCCACGCACCTATGGTCAACTAATCTATGACAAAGGAGGCAAGGATATACAACGGAGAAAAGAAAGTCTCTTCAATAAGTGGTGCTGGGAAAACTGGACAGCTACACGTAAAAGAACGAAATTAGAACACTCCCTAACACCATACACAGAAATAAACTCAAAATGGATTCGAGACCTAAATGTAAGATCGGACACTGTAAAACTCTTAGAGGAAAACATAGGAAGAACACTCTTTGACATAAAACACAGCAAGATCTTTTTTGATCCACCTCCTAGAGTAATGGAAATAAAAACAAAAATAAACAAATGGGACCTAATGAAACTTCAAGGCTTTTGCACAGCAAAGGAAACCACAAACAAGACGAAAAGACAACCCTCAGAATGGGAGAAAATATTTGCAAACGAATCAACAGACACAGGATTAATCTCCAAAATATATAAACAGCTCATGCAGCTCAATATTAAAAAAACAAACAACCCAATCCAAAAATGGGCAGAAGACCTAAATAGACATTTCTCCAAAGAAGACATACACATGGCCAAGAAGCACATGAAAAGATGCTCAACATCACTAATTATTTGAGAAATGCAAATCAAAACTACAATGAGGTATCACCTCATACCAGTTAGAATGGGCATCATCAGAAAATCTACAAACAACAAATGCTAGAGAGGGTGTGGAGAAAAGGGAACCCTCTTGCACTGTTGGTGGGAATGTAAATTGATACAGCCACTATGGAGAACAGTATGGAGGTTCCTTAAAAAACTAAAAATAGAATTACCATATGACCCAGGAATCCCACTACTGGGCATATACCCAGAGAAAACCGTAATTCAAAAAGACACATGCACCCCAATGTTCATTGCAGCACTATTTACAATAGCCAGGACATGGAAGCAACCTAAATGCCCATCGACAGACGAATGGATGAAGAAGATGTGGTACATATATACAATGGAATATTACTCAGCCATAAAAAGGACCGAAATTGGGTCATTTGTAGAGACGTGGATGGATCTAGAGACTGTCATACAGAGTGAAGTAAGTCAGAAAGAGAAAAACAAATATCGTATATTAACGCATATATGTGGAACCTAGAAAAATGGTACAGATGAACCGGTTTGTAGGGGAGAAATTGAGACACAGATGTAGAGAACAAACGTATGGACACCAAGGGGGCAAAGCAGCGGGGAGGTGGTGGTGGTGGTGTGATGAATTGGGCGATTGGGATTGACATGTACACACTGATGTGTATAAAATTGATGACTAATAAGAACCTGCTATATAAAAAAATAAATAAAATTAAATTTAAAAATTTTTTTAAAAAGAAAAAATATTTCATTTAAGATTATAATATCATTTAATTTTATTCAAGAGAAAATAGTTCTACCTGTAATCCCTCCCAAAGGGATGGTTTGTTCAAACTGAACTATTTTTATATATAATTACCAACGTTGATAAAGTTCAAAGTTAACTCAGTCTCTTTCCTTTAATTCTGCATCTTTAATTCCTTTGGTGCTTTGTTGCACTAGGAGAAAAATGTACTCGTTTAATTATTCTACATACAAGTGAGTTTTCATGCTGTTCATCTACTTTCCACACACTCATTTTCCACCGCAGGTACACAGTTCGCTGACACTGTGAGCCATCCAATAACCAATGACAACTGCGTGAGTTCTACAAAAATGTCTCCAAAAGTCCTCTTCAGGGTAAAAATAATGCAACTGTTTCTTTTTATAAATTTATTTATTTATATTTATTTTTTGCTGCGTTGGGTCTTCATTGCTGCACGCAGGCTTTTTCTAGTTGCAGCAAGCAGGGGCTACTCTTCGTTGCAGTGCACAGGCTTCTCATTGAAGTGGCTTCTCCTGATGCAGAGCACGGGCTCTAGGCGTACAGGCTTCAGTAGTTGTGGTACATGGGCTCAGTAGTTGTGGCTTGCAGGCTCTAGAGCTCAGAGACAGTAGTTGTGGCACACGGACTTAGTTACTCCGCGGCATGTGGGAATCTTCGCAGACCAGGGCTCGAACCCATGTCCCTTGCATTGGCAGGCGGATTCTTAACCACTGCGCCACCATGGAAGCCCCAATTCAACTGTTTCTTGAACATTGTATCTGTTCTTAGGAACCTTGACCTAGATATCAAGAAAATGGGAAGGTTTTTTCTCAGCGAAGGCAGATTTGCTGTGATGGATTCCTATTCAACATTCAGTTCCAAGATGTGAAGCAAATTACTGTTTATTTGGTATCTTTCCTCTAAGTAGTTAAAACACATTTAATTGTGCTCTTTCTATATTCTGAGATTATTTTGTGTTCACTTTAAAAGAAAGGGAAATATAACGAAACCCCTCCATCACTTAAGTCTAGCAATGATTTGTGCTGTGAGCAGAACATTTCTTGGCAAAGTCTCACATTATTACCTGCTCCAAGAAAGAATGCAGCAGAGGAATATATATATCAATATTTAGGGCTTCCCTGGTGGTGCAGTTGTTGAGAGTCCGCCTGCCGATGCAGGAGATGCGGGTTCATGCCCCGGTCCGGTAAGGTCCCACGTGCCGCGGAGCAGCTGGGCCCGTGAGCCATGGCCGCTGAGCATGCACGTCCGGAGCCTGTGCTTTGCAACGGGAGAGGCCACAACAGTGAGAGGCCCGCGTACCGCAAAAAATAAATAAATAAATTTATTGGCACGAATTTTTAAGTAATAAATAATTAAGCAAACAAACGAATAAATAAATTTTGTTTTGAATTTCTCAAAAGGCTAAAGCATAACGATAAGCTAAAGCAGGAACTTGGTCTCTTTGGCATCTTCATAACCATTTTACCTATTACAAGCCCCTTTCAATAATGGCACAGACATTAATGGACATTGAGTATCTATTATGCGCAAGTATACTGCCCCCTATTGTTTACTTACGGCCTTTCCTCTGGGGCTTTCGAAGCAGCTAATCCTCACTCCATCCCTGTAAATCCCTTCTCTTGCCAGATGGAGAAGCTGAGGCTACAGATTGAGCCATAGGATTTTAAAGGCAAAAATATGGTGCCTATTGGGAATTTTTGCTCCCTGCTCTGGAAATGAATGCATTTAATCCTGTTAGATTGTTTATTTTCTTGGGAAGGAAATGGTGAAGAGGAAAAAATCCTAGGCCATCCTGGAAACAGAATGATGAGGCTGCTTATCTTCTCCACTCAGTGTGCGTTTGTCCCACGGCAGCTGCTAATTTGGGGTAATTGAGACAGAAGAGGTCACAACCGGGGTGAAGCATGGAGATGAGAATCCAGAACATAGCTTTAGTTTTTGCAAAAGGGAAAAGTATTTCAAATAATCAGGCTGAGTCCTCCTCAGAACCTCAAATCCCTGTCACATCAGAACAATACAAAACAGGGAGGAGTGGATGTGGTTTTAGCAGAATCCACTTCTGGCAAGTGACTGAATATGTTCATGCATAACCGTGACAGCTGATACACTGAAGCAGTATATGTCTCATGCCTGCTTTGGAGGGCATCTCACCAGAATGCAGTTAATCCTAAAATGCCTGCTTGAGAGCAATTTGATACAGAGTTTAAAAGAGAGAGAAAGACTGAGACTATAAAATGCCCAGTTATGGAAGATAGAAAACAAACCCTGGTGGATTCATGGAAGGGACTCTTCTGAGATCCTAACGTTAATTTTTAAAATTAATACTTTTAAATAGTTCTATGGAGATACAATTGGCATACAATAGGTATAGATATAGATATGATGTACAACTTGATAAGTTTCAACGTATTGTATATCAGTGAAACCATTACCACAATCAAGATAATAAACACATCCATCATTCTCATGTCCCTTCGTGGCCCCTGGATATATGATTTTATCTCTCTTGGATAAATGCCTAGCAGTGGAATGGATGGGTCATATGATATGCGTACGTTTAACTTTTTAATAAACTGCTAAACTGTTTTCCAAAGTGATTTTTCTCCGTTTACATTCCCACGAGCAGTGTAGAGAGTTCCAGTTGTTCCACATCTTCACCCGTATTTAGTATGGTCAGCCTTTTTAATTTTAGCAGTCCTGACAAGTGTGTAAGTGGTATCTCATTGTAGTTTTGAAGCGCGACCCAAATGATCAGTGACGCTGAGCATCTTTTCATGTGCTCATTCGTCATTTGCATATCTTACTTAACTGGATTGTCCGATCGAGTCTTGCGTCCACTTTTTAACTGGGTTGTTTGTTTTCTTATTATTGAGTTTTAAGAGTTCTTTATATATTCTGGGTATACGTTCTTTATGTATTTTGGGTACAAGTCCTTTTTTGAAGAAATTCACAAACTGATTCTAACATTCATATGGAAATGCAGCATCTCCAGATTAGCCAAACAACTTGGAGAAAGAACAAAGCTGGAAGATCTGCCAATCAGCACTACCTGATTTCAAGACATTATAAAGCTATGTAATCAAGACAGTGTGGTCAGAGTGTAAAAACAGACAAATAGACCAACAGAACAGAATTCAGAGGCCAGAAATAGACCCATACATATATACAACCAACTTTTGACAAAGGTGCAAAGGCAGTCCAATGGAACAATTGGATATGCATATGCAAAAATATTAACTTCAGTCCATATCTTGAACCACATACCAAAGTAACCTCAAAATAGATCATAGACCTACACATAAAACCAACACTGGCTACATATCACGTGGGCCCAATGCAAAATGAAAATGCAGGTCCCCTTGTTCAGAAATTACTGAGAATTTCAAAATGCTAATAGCAGAGCATTAAACCAAGCATGGGGCCCTTCTATGAGCAGGACCCTGTGTGAGTGAATAAGTTGCAGGACTGTGAAACCAACCCTACCTAAAAATTATAAAACTTCTAGAAGAAAACATAGGAGAAAACCTTTATTACCTTGGGTTGTGAAAAGATTTCTTAGATAGATCAATACCAAAAGCATGATCCTTAAAAGAACAAATTGATTAACTGAACATCATCAAAATTAAAAACTTCTGCTCTCAAAAGATTGAGTGAATGAAAAGACAAGCCACAAACTGGGAAGAACTATTTATCAAAAATAATAATAAATGTTAACATTTTTTGCACACATTATATGCCAGACACTGCTCTAAAAACTTTATATAAGTTTGCATATATATTATAAATACCTTATGAAGTAGATAGTTTTATCTTCATTTCATATATAAAGGCACAAGAATTTAAGAATCCAGCTTAATGATATAAAACTAGTAAATCAAGGAGCCAAAACTGGAGCCCAGGCTGATTTTGAGCCCATGTTCTCGATGACTCTTAAGGTAAAAACAAATGACACCTTTGTCTTCTCATTTTCTGTCCTTAATCTGTCTAAGGAGAGGTTTTGTTTTTTGTTTTTGGTTTTTTTGGCTGTGTTGGGTCTTCGTTTCTATGTGAGGGCTTTCTCTAGTTGTGGCAAGCGGGGGCCACTCTTCATCGCGGTGCGCGGGCCTTTCACTGTCGCTTCCTCTCTTGTTGCGCAGCACAGGCTCCAGACGCACAGGCTCAGTAGTTGTGGCTCACAGGCCTAGTTGCCCCGTGGCATGTGGGACCTTCCCCGACCAGGGCTCGAACTCGTGTCCCCTGCATTGGCAGGCAGATTCTCAACCACTGCGCCACCAGGGAAGTCCGAAGAGAGCTTTTAAAAAAATCACCTACATCTTATTTCAACAGACTACCTTTCAAAACTCCTGTAGTAGGCATTTTTGATGGCCACAACTGCCCGGCTATGTTCAGTATATAAAGTCCTCTTCCTACAAGCCTTTTCCAAGACCGGGCAAACCAAGAGGTCATCAGCGTTTCCGGGACTGGTATCAGCAGTCCAAGGGTAGCACAAGTAAGTCTGTAATGCTTAGTACCAGATAAAGCAGCCTTGAGTTTGAATTGCCTCATTGCCCAATTTACTCTTTTGGAGCAAGGGACTTTCCTGCAGCAGCGTACATAGGGGTTTCTTATGCCTGGAACGAATGCATGTGCCTTGTGCAGTGACCACTTACATCCAGAGAGGGACCAAGGCATGGGAACGCTCATGTTTATCTGTGTGCCTGAGCCCACCCACTGTTTCACTGCAGGCCATGGAGAAAGAAGTATCAAGTCCTAAAAAGGCATTTGGGCTGAATAGCACAATATGCTTGGATACCCTTGCTTCATGTAAACACAGGGCGATTGTGAATTCTAAGAGCCCGGGTGTTGCAGTTCAGCGAGGGTCTGATTAGCATCTAGAAAGCAACCCCAGAAAGGGCTGCAGACCCCTTTGTCTGGAGGAGGGGTGTACACATGACTCTGGTCACCAGGACTCCCTAGCAATTCTCCTATGAATATTTCACCCCCGTTTCCCATTGAGGTACATTTTGGGAGTCTCTAGCACTTTCATGGCAAAGGGCTTTTGGCTGGTCTGCCTTACTTTTACAAGCGCGAGGGAAGCAGTTTGAAGTAAAAGGAAGAGTCGTGGGAAACTGAATTTCTTTTTCTACACGGCAGAAATAATGTCGCTTGTAAGGTTTTTCCAAAAGCTGGCAAGTGCTGAGTAACCTCTTGTTTTGAACTATCAGTGCCTGGAGTCTTTCGTGACTTTAGCTTTGACGTCATGTAAGTGACTGTGTCTAAAAATCAAAAACATAACGCTGTGTAGCTCCTAGGACTCTCGTTTCCTGGGCCAAAAAGCACAGGATGTATACCTTCTTTCCACTGTATCGTGTTTTATGTAGAACTTTGATTTTTTTTTTTTTACATATCTTCCTGCCTTCCCACCTTCACAAAGAGGGATACAATAACTGATTCTACCTCCTCTGCTGGCAGGATTTGGAGATCACATTTTTCCTGGGTGTTCTTGATCATGTGGCCAGAGTACATTCCTTTAACTTACCCCCCAGAGTCCCAAAGTCACTCAGTCTTTCTGACTTTAAGCCAGTCACACACAGAGCAACCCCCCAAAAACTTGAAACTTTGGTATCTGGCACTGGCCACACCCAGGGCATGGCTCTCTGAGGTTTCACCAAGTCCAAAAAGATGGATACGACTGTCCCTTTGTGTCACCTATTTCAAACTTAAATTTTAAGCAACCTAGGACACGTAAAGTTCTGAAGTGTGAGTATGCCCTAGGCATATTAGCATACTTACATTTTGCCAAGCAGAGAATAATCTTAGGTTTTAAATTTTGGAGCAGTTTTTAAACTCTAGGAAGGAGGAAAAAAAAATCAATGGAACAAAACATCTGTACATATATCCTTTTATTATTATCACCTATGCTGATGTGATTGGCTCCAGGGGAATAGCTTACACCCAGCAGGGCTCCCTTGCCCAGCTTTCTATCAAAATTGACAATATTCACTCTGTGTGTATTTATATCAATTTAAGCCTATATAAAACTATGCCTGTATTTAGAAGAGAGACTTCTTTTGGGTTTTCTAATTCTGCTTTTCTTGATAAGTGTGTATGTAGACCATCTAGGTATGCTCATGAGTAAATGAGACTGTCACTCGCTTCCCAACAATTATCGGAGGCCTTAATGCATAAGGATTAGGGGAGAGGAGGGTTGTTGCATCTACCTGTGAAACCAGCATTAAAAGGTCACTCCTCACTTCATCAGGAAAAAGGAATGTGCTCTGGGGAAATAGCAATGCAATAGTCATAAAGTACCCACGTGGTTAAACAAAATTCCTGCCTGATTCAGGTATTTCTGTTCTGGGAAGGAAGGGAGGGTTTCCTTACAGAGGGTAGACAAGAAGAAATGAGGTCCATATCTCTTTCTTTCAATTATCTATAAAAATGAAGGCATCAATCCATATCATGTATATAAATTAAGAAAATTCTTGAGTTAATTCATCTCCCAGCTTGTCTAAAGGTGGGAGGTTTGCAGGGTAAAGGCACACAAAATTCATGTCCCCACTGACAGAGTTTTTATGCTCATTTCTTATCTGAAGGGCTCAAGTTTTTCTTGCAGAGTACACACAAGGCCCTATCAAAGTTCATTGTGCAATTTTGTTTTGAGCCATTGAAGGACAGCTTTCCCATTAGAAATCTAACACAGAAACGTCTTTAATTAGCAGACTTTTCTGCAGGGTGGGGCCCAAGCAGGACTCCAGGGACTGGAAGTGTGAATTTTAATGCTTCGTTGCAAAAGGAGGAGATTCTGGACATTCTCAGTATCTTATTTAAAGCGGGGTACGTGAAGCAGTGCATTAATGGCCTACATTAAGTTACAGGTATGAATTTTACATAAAACAGATTAATATTATATGTCATGGTGAAATTTTAAATACTCCGTGCCCATGCATTTTTAATATTTACGTGCCCTAATTTAATGCTGAAGGCAACTGCATTTCTTGAGCCCACTTTTGCATCTAGATGGGTAAAAGAAAAACCCTACGACGTTTTGGTTTTACTTACACGTCCCTTCACCAAAAATCTGCATTTGGCCTTCTTTTTCTTTTTTCTTTTTCTTTCCCCCTAAGCTTTAACGTTTTAAAAACAGGAACGGAAAGCCTCCGCATTCCATTCCATCATTATGGTTTCGGCAATTGTGAAAAGGCGAATAAAGAAATGGAGGGGGAAAATAGAGAGAACGAACGTGCCTTCTTGAACAGCGTCCTTCTTAAGGCGCTGGAATCCCAGGGATGGAGTGACGGATGGCGGAGGGTCCCTGGGTGCCGCGCTGTTCGGAGTGACAGGAGAGCCTCGAGCAGGGCCCAGCGCTCCCTCAGCCGCCTAAGCCGGGGGTAGAGTAAATTCCAGCCGCACATTCCCGCAGTTCTTCGCAGGAACTTCTCCCTCTCTTTTCCCCTCCCTAAGGCACTCACCAGCTTGGCCCGACTCCCACCCAGCTCTCTTTTCTCAGAGCCCCCACCCACGGCGTTGACGGAATGGAGTGCCCTTCCCATTGGCCCGAGTGCCATTCCCTGAGGTGGCACCGTCCGCCTGATTGGCTGGCCACTCCAGAACCCCGCCCACCCCTCCACTCGGGTTGCCCAGCTCCCGCCCCCCAGCATCTCCCGGAGCCCCAGCCTTCGTCGCCTCCCTCCGCGCACCCGCCCGCGAGCCCAGCCCAGCTCTGCTCCCTCGCCCGGCGACACGGCCAACGCGTTGGCCCCGCCCCCGGGGCGCGCGGCTTATAAATACAGCTGCGCGGCGGGCCGTGCGAGAGCGTAGCGGAGGTGCGGTTGTGGGTCGGTTACCGGAGCGGGGAAACCTTGGGCTGGGGGAGCGGAGCGGCGGCAGTCGGGTTGGAGGTCCGAAGGGAGTGACTAGGGAACCCGGTGGGCTGCTTTCCTTCCGGTGCTTTTGATTTTTCTTGCCTTTTGGTCTCGGCCGAGTGTCGCCCATTGAGCAGAGATCCCCTCGCAAAACCCGGAGCGACCTTCCTGTCAATTGTTGGGCGCGGGATCGCCGGGAGCTTCGCGGTGCCCCAAGCGCGGACCGAGCGCGCGGGGCGCAAAGGCAAGAGGAGCGGAGCCGGTCGCGGGCGGGGGCCTGGAGCTTGCCTGCCTCCCTCGCTCGCCCCACCGGGTCCGCTCGCGCAGGGCGCGCGCGATGAAGGCGGTGAGCCCGGTGCGCCCCTCGGGCCGTAAGGCGCCGTCGGGCTGCGGCGGCGGGGAGCTGGCGCTGCGCTGCCTGGCCGAGCACGGCCACAGCCTGGGCGGCTCCGCGGCGGCAGCGGCCGCGGCGGCGGCAGCGCGCTGCAAGGCGGCCGAGGCGGCGGCCGACGAGCCGGCGCTCTGCCTGCAGTGCGATATGAACGACTGCTACAGCCGCCTGCGGAGGCTGGTGCCCACCATCCCGCCCAACAAGAAAGTGAGCAAAGTGGAGATCCTGCAGCACGTTATCGACTACATCCTGGACCTGCAGCTGGCGCTGGAGACGCACCCGGCTCTGCTGAGGCAGCCGCCGCCGCCGGCGCCGCCGCACCACCCGGCCGGGACCTGTCCGGCCGCGCCGCCGCGGACCCCGCTCACGGCGCTCAACACCGACCCGGTGAGAGGCCGGCTGCCGGCCCGGGGCGGACCCCGTGGGAGTCCAGGAGGGCGGTGGCGGGGTGGTGGGACGCGGGCGCTCCCGTTTCCTCGGGGCAGGGGCGAGAATGACAATTGCACCCTCCTGCTCCTCCGGCGCCGGGGGCCGCCAGCGGCGGGCTGGGTGCAGCGAGCACAGGCCGGGTGAATGCGCGGGGCGGGACTAGGGCTGTGCGCACCGTGGGCTGTCAGGTCCAGCCTGTGCTCGGGGAAGGGGGCGTCCCCAGGGCTGTAGGCTGGGATGGGGGCGTCGGCGGGCCAGCCTGGGTTCCGAGAACGAATCAAGGAAGACCGTGGCGAGTGCGTTGTTCGCGCCTGCTCACCTTTCCCTTGGTGTTCGTTGCTGTTCCAGGCCGGCGCGGTGAACAAGCAGGGCGACAGCATTTTGTGCCGCTGAGCCTAGCTGTCCAGGTGAGCGCGCGTTTCCCTTCTCGTGTGGCCGGTCGCCAGAGACGCCCGTCCCCGGCGCCTTCCACAGCGGCGTTCTTTGCCTCCAGCATTTCTGAGGGCAAATTCCCAAGGAGGTGGACACCCCCCCCTCTCCCTGCCACCCAGTTAGTAAGTGAAGCTTAGCTTCAGCAGCTGGGGGTTCACTCTAAATGGAGACGGATCAGCTCACGCTCCCGCCACCCCCCGTGCCGCCCCCAGCGACCGGCGGGCTCTTACTGCCCTCTCCCCGCCGAGGGAGGGTACCCTCGTGGGCGTGGTGCCCGATGCCCCCCCCCCCCCCCCGCGCACTCTGACACCCACGAAGGAGGACGCAGGGAGGGCCCGGGAGTTCGGATCCCCTCTTCGGGCTTCCCGGGGGCCCGCAGCTGCCTGCTCGGCGCCTGGCCGGGCGGCGGACTGCGAGTGTAGTCTGACCCGGTGGTTTGTTTTGGGTTGTTGATCAAGCATGTCTTGAGTTTGGTCGGTGGCGCCAGTTAGTCTGCAGCGGGAAGGTTCACACACCCCCTCTATTCATTCCTCTTCCACAGGTGTGCGGCCGCCTGAGCCCGAGCCAGGAGCACAAGAAAGGGAGGGGGAAGAGCAGAAGTTAGAGAAAAAGCCACCGGAGGAAAGGAAAAAAACATCAGCAAATCCTAGAAACGTTTCACTCGTCATTCCAAGAGAGAGAGGGAAGAAAAATAAAACTTTCATCCTTTTTTTTTTTTTTTTGCACGTTCATAAACATTCTACATACGTATTCTCTTTCGTCTCATTTATAACCGCTGTGAATTGTACATTTCTGTGTTTTTTGGAGGTGCAGTTAAACTTTTAAGCTTAAGTGTGACAGGACTGATAAAAGATCAAGAGCAAATCCGACTTTTAGAAACCTACTTTGTGACCAAGGAGCTCAATTTTTGTTTTGAAGCTTTACTAATATACAAGAGCATTGTAGATATTTTTTTTTTACATCTATTGTTTAAAATAGATGATTATAAGGGGGCAGGGAACTTTCTATTCCCTGCAGGAATGTTACATATTGTATAGATAACTGAGTGACATTTCATACCGTGTATATATAGAGATGTTCTATAAGTGTGAGAAAGTATATGCTTTAATAGACTACTGTAATTATAAGATATTTTTAATTAAATATTTTTT
Source organism: Grampus griseus (assembly GCF_964374135.1). Lineage (NCBI taxonomy): Eukaryota > Metazoa > Chordata > Mammalia > Artiodactyla > Delphinidae > Grampus > Grampus griseus. Next base: position 15,338,691 of record NC_139004.1, read on the forward strand.
TGTAAATATTATGTGTGTGTTTTTTTTAATCTATGGGAATATTTCTTTTGGAAAATTATTTTCCAGCTCAGTTGAAGAGCTCTTGGTATCTTGAATGTCTTTTCTGTTTGGCCTGGCTTTTAATTTGTTTTTGTTTTGCCCAGTGTCCTGTAGACTCGGAAGTAACAGTTATAGCTAGTGGTCCTGCATGACTGCATGAGATGTTTAATCACAAAATAAACTTGTTCTGAGTCCATTCAAATGTGTTTTCTTTAACCTAGATTGAAATCTTTGTATTTGAAGCATACATGTTGATAATATGCTTTATCAGTTTTTAAGTACAGGGTTTGATAGTGTAATATATAAAGAGTAAGTGTGTGTTTTTTGTTTTTTAACTGAGGTCAAAATGGATTCTGAATGCTTTTGCTTACAGGATGGGGAAATGCTTGGATCCTTATGAGTATAGGAAATCTACTGTTTTAATCAAAGTGAAAAAATACTTATCATTCTTCATTTTACACTAAAGCTTAATGTCACTAAGTTTCATGTCTGTACAGACTATTTAAATCATAGAAATGAAAAATGTTCTCTGCTTGCTACCAAAGGACAAACTCTTGGAAATGAACACTTTCTGCTTTCCTTCCTCCAAAGAATATTAATAGGCAACAGTGGGAGAAAAAAATTCGAAAGGCATAATGGCAAATCCTTCAAGCAGGGGTAAAAGTCGATCTTCAAACATTAACTTTAAGTAGACCAAAAATTCTGATGACCGCATCTAGATTATTTTTTTATAAAAATGATTTTCACTATAGCTATGTTAGTTAACTGCTAAACTACTGTCCAATCTCTTGTGATGTGTAACTTTTACATGTGAATATTAAAGTAGATTTATCTGTCTTGTACTGTGATTTCTGGTCTCATTTCTTCAAAACCTTACACTTATTTTTAAGACTTTCTTTTCTCTTTAAGGAAGGTAGTGTTTTCTAGGTTAGATAGGACTTCCAGGGCTTGTGAGCATTATGCATTTAATGTGATCAGTACTCTACCCACCAGTTAGATGGAATTTTTAGAGTGAGAGAGAATTAAGTAGGATTTAATTGGGTGCTTTGTAAATAGTCAACTGTGTGTGTAACGTGGTCTGTTTGATTTTTAAAAGGAAAGGATTTGTTTTAGGTTATACAAGAATAAAAGTATTATAGACCCAAGGGACTTTTTATGAGGTCAAAGTCAAATATTTATATGAATATGAAATGTGGCTTCTCGTAGTCAGTTGAAGTGGCAGTATCTCAACAGAAATGAACAAAGTTAATGCTAATAGTTTCAAAAAAATTGAAAGATTTAAAAAGTCTGTCCCCTGTCTCCAGCGTGTCATCCCCTCAGCTTTGACATTTCACGGGTCTTAGGTAGTTTTAGAATTTGATGTATTTGATGTTGAGGCTTATAAAGTCAGAGGACTGCTTGTTTAAATGAGGTTTATTTTTATTTTTGATATTACTCATTCTTGTCACACATCAAGAGGAAAACACAAGAGCTGTGCTCGAATTCCAAACCTGAAGAATTCTAACGATTGCATTCGTTGTTATTAAGAAAGGGGACAATCCCTCCTTTTTATTTGGCAGTTTAATTTCAGTAGGAAGCAAGTCACATGTGCTCTGTTGGCTGGAGTTAGGCGTCTGTCAGGCCTGAGTACCATATCCCACCTAAATCTAAGCACACTTTAAACTTATGCTGGGAGACTAGGTACCTCAAAATAAGTATTTTTGATTTTTGAAGATAGGTGTTGCTCCTTAATTAATTTCATATGTGGGCCATGGAAAACCACTAAAAGGCAAGAAAAGTATTATGCATGTTACATTTGAGAGACTTGGCATTTTCCCCTTGGCCACTCACACAGCATTGGATGTCTCTAAAGAAACAAAGTCACTGTTTATTTTTTCTTAATTATATGCAGTTGTATAAGATAGTTCATTCTATTAAATTTTGGCTGTGTCCTAACCAAGTAACCAGGTAACAAAAACATTTTGAGTCATTTTGTAGGTAGTTCTAATTATTCAGATATTTGGTTTAACAGAGAAAAATATCCTGACTTACCTCATTTAATTTGTTGTCTACTTTTCATTGTATAGGCACCACCAAAGAGTAAGAATCATTTAAAACCTACAAAGGAAAAAAAAAATCTCGCCGTGGATTGTTGTTTCTCGTGTGGTTTTAAAATCCTGAACATCTCAGACATTTTGTGTTAAAGGAGGGAAAAGAAAAAACTTTTCATTTTGAAGAACTAATATACTTTGATATTGTGTAAATCTTAAGTTTATTGTCAAGATTTAACTGACTTTTTAGAACTTAAAAAAATTTTGACCCCATAATCGATTGTATTAAATGCCTCTATAATAATAAATCTTCACTGAGCAAAGGGTTGTGAAGTTCGTGGTTTTTAATTGACTTCTACTGAGTTATGCAATTTTTCATTATCAAGAATGGGTCTCTTGATGGATCACCTCAATTATTTACAGTGTTTCTTACCAGGTGATGAAAAACGTGTCTTGAAAATGGTGATATGAACGGAAAGAAAATCTAGTTTGAATGCTAGGGAAATCTTGTCTACTCTTTGGTGTCTGCTAGGAGAGGAAGCACGAATCCCAAGAAGGCAGCGGAATGATATTAAGGGAAACTAGACTCCCCTCCGCCACACACACACACACACACACACACACACACACACACACACGGTAAATAATGTAGACAGAAAAATTATTTCACAGTAGTTCGGAGCCAAATAGAACTGGCTCTGCCTTTCTAGCTGATGCACTTTAATTATATGTATGGTAATCAGCCCAGATAGTCCTTGGGCCTCAACAGGGCCAAAGACCAACCCCTCCAGGTTTCTGAAGAGGGAAAAGCTTCCCTTTGCTGCTTTGCAAGTCCAGGAAATTAATTTACCCACCTCAGAATTAATCTTAATAGGGCTGCCCTCAGTAGGTACTCTTCAGACCCAGATGATTTCTTTCAATTACAGCCCATGACATTTTGCTAAAATATTAATTATATTAATTGGAATCATTGCCCAAAAGGTTTTAAAATTGTAATTTTACTTAGAGTTCTACCTTGAGCACTGACACAATAGATACTTGAAAAGATAAAACTTAAAAAGGGAACTAATTTGTTCAAGAGAGATGAACTTCGGTCGTAGAAACTTAATTGAAAATAATTTTTAATGAATTTTTAAAAATGTGTTTTTGCGTTCAGGTGCCTCCTTCATATTGATTTATATCCTGGCCAGTTCTAAAAAGTTTCGCTTAAGTGCTAAACTCGGGTCCGAACCACATTGCCAAAGGTTTTCTATACTCACCCAAGCAAAGCAATTCGATAGTCAGCTGCTGAAGGTGGTTCCATCATTCATAAGTCTGCACAGTAAATTCACACATGGGATATGAAAAAGGGGCCATAAAAATTGAAGTTAATTTGAAAAGCCCCTTTGAGTCCATAAAAGAGTAAACACATCAGTTTCTGGGGGAAGAACAAAATGTGTTACGTGTATGCCACAGGCTAAAATGTGATTAAAGAGGAATTAAAATGTTTAAATAAAGAGACCAAAGACAAATTTTCTATATGAATCCACTGTATCTGAATTTTTTTCAATAAGAAATCTCATACTTTAGAAAGAGATTTTCTAAGATATTACAAAAGTATTGGCAAAATATACAAATTTCTGGTGAAACAAGATACCATTACTTGCTTTAAATTACCGTTTCTCAATTTGTGATGCTATAAAGTGCATATCAGCACTTTTAGCATGCCTATTAAATTCAAATTCTAAAATTTTATCTTTTATTCCAAAGTTTAATTTCTAAAGGAGAGTACAGCAGTCCTGCAGTTGTCCTTCATGCAAATTCATATATTTTAGAATATTCCTTAAATATTTACTTAAATGTTTAAATATTTTCTTAAATATTTTAAGCATTTTCTTAAATATTTACTGCACATTTCATAAGCTTTAGCAGTCAATTGAGAGACTGTAGCTGCGTGTGTGTCTCTGTGTGTGTGTGTTTACCTAAAAATAGTTAACCAACATACAGGAAAATATCTTTTTAAAAGGTGTTTTGCTCTAAAAAGTAAGTCAACTGTGTTAACCTTCCTCCATTCTCTCTCCACTTTAATTCCTGAGATTGGAGATTTTCGTAAAGATGCACCCTTCATTTTTTGCACAGCTATGATTTAGCCATGTTATGTTTAAGCATAAAGTAAGATAGAAAATAAAGAGCAAGTAAATCAATTCTCATGTTTATCATATCCTAGAATTTGGTTTAATCTCATAAGTAATCCGAAGAAAAAAAAAGAATGAAAACAAAAGGGGTACGTACTTATATGTCAAACCTCAGAGAAAGCCAGGGAAACAGACCTAAACTTGTAGACATTAATTTTACACCTTACTTCAGCAATACTTCTTAGAAATACTTTTTGTACACATTGGACCTGAGTCCATGGCCATAATTAAAACAAAGTAGGCTCCTTAAGATAGAAGCCTATGCAGAATTCATCTTTGCATGCCCTACAGTGCTTAACCAGGGCATGGTAAAATATTTGTTGCTCTGCATTAAGAATATCCCCTTAACAGCGTATCTATCTTCCCAGAGCGCTCAGTGACTCATTTGCCCCTTCATCTACACTGACTCACAGCTGAGCTTCAGCCCAATATATCCAACTGCCTTCTTGTCCTCTCTGCCTCTCAAGTGCAGTAGATTTGAAACAGCATTTTATGGTTTCTGCAAACACGTCACTCTTTCCGAATTCCTTATTGTCTTAGTGAATTGGGGCTGCCATAGCAAAGTACCATAGACTGGGTGGCTTAAATGACAAACACTGATTTCTCCCAGTTCTGGAGGCTGGGAAATCCAAGATCAGGGTGCCAGCCATTCGGTTCCTAAAAGTCACTGCCATCGCTGGATGAGCGCAGCAATCCACGTGCTTCCTTCAGATCCCCCCAGCACACGGGGTGCGTGGCTTCCTCCTTGGAGCTGCGCTGTAAGATAGAAGAAGAACCCAGGGCTAGGCAAGGTCCTTTTCCTGCCCCCATGACCTGGGTGGAAGGATCCTTCAACTTTCATTTCCCACCAGTCCTTTCTCTCCCTTACTTCTGGCTGCCCTTAAGCACAGTCTATGCTTCAGCTGCACTGAAGGTCTCGTCCTGCTGGTGCTAGACGGCAAAGCATGCTTATCTCTCTAGTCTTGACAGAGTATGATTGATTTCCTGAGTGTTAAGAAGAGAGCAGGCTCAGGAAGGACATACGTGGAACATGGTGGTGGTGGGGGGAGGGGCACCTGCCCAGCCAGCCAAACCAGCTAAGTCAACTTGCCCATTTGTGGGTAGGGCTGATCTGTCCACATCCAAAATGGCACGCTTTTTTATGCTTCCCTTCCTCTGTACCTGGTGCTACCCCTGCCTGGATCCCTTCGCCCCCACTCCCAGTCTAGGCCTGTTGTTGACCTCCTCACCATCCTGTGAGACCCAACTGTCCCCTCTTCTGCAAGAAGTATATGATGCCTCTCCCCCTCATTCCCCAAAGAGCCAACACACCCCTTGCTATAGTATAATTATTTTCACATGTCTGTGTTTCCTGTAGCTTCCTGACCCTCCAGGGATTCCAGACCACAAAGTACTAGAAGAACATTCCTGTAACTCTCTGTGCCAGCAAATCTAGCAAATTCTTTGCAACTCAACAGTGCAGTTGAGAGATTTTCATTATCTTTTAAAGCCTTTGGCTGCCTTAAACATGGAAAATAGATAAGCTGTGTGTTCTTGAGAGTGAGGGAGTGTGGTCAGCCTTGGGCAGAGGGAGTTGGAAGGAGAGATTGAGAAGGAGAGAAGAGAGGCTGAACGGATCCTGTATCTCCAAGAAAGAAAGAAACATTCCTGATCGCAGCTGGGATAAGTAAACAAAGACACCTCAGTGTCAGAAATGAAAACATGGGGCTAGGAGGGATGGCTACACAGGCTCAGGATGTGATGGGTCTGGGACGTAAGCCGCAGGCAGGGGGTATTCAGGAAGATTGCATGATCAGGTCTCTGCATGTGTCTTAGGCCTCTGCTCTCTGGGACTGGTGAAGTGACGTGGGTATCATAGATCAGCCGCAAGAAATGCAGTGAATCCTCATGAGTCAGTTCTGAAAGAACAAGCTTGCTGCCAGAATGGGAAACCCTTTTCCAGATGGAAGTTTCACTACCCTTATTATGATCTGGGGCCCTCGAAGCAGAATCCTATGATGAGTAACCTTATTAGTAATTACCTTACTAATCATATGATAAGTAAGCATATGTCTTGTAATATCCCCCCAGTTTTCCAGTGAAGGAGACAAGCCCAAAATGTGAATGGTGGAGTCAGGTCTAGAACCTGGTTTTTCTATCTCTAATCCAGGGCCACAAACCTCAGTATGGATGGATTCTGTTCCAATTCACTCTTAGGGGGTTTAGGTCATATTCTCATCTACAACTTACCTCATGTTCCTTCCTAAAAGGATGGGGTCCTAATCCTAAACAAATAGTCATTACATTTAGGACTGACCTGGCTGCCTTTTTTTGCGGTACGCGGGCCTCTCACCGTTGTGGCCTCTCCCGTTGCGGAGCACAGGCTCCGGACGCACAGGCTCAGCGGCCATGGCTCACGGGCCCAGCCACTCCGCGGCATGTAGGGATTTTTCCGGACCGGGGCATGAACCCGCATCCCCCGGCGGACGCTCAACCACTGCGCCACCAGGGAAGCCCCTGGCTGCCTTTTAAAAAGGAGAATAGAAGTAAAGTACTTTTACAACAAGGATCAAAGCTCTTTGACAAAGGAGCAAAGGCAATTCTGTGAAGAAGGGATAGTCTTTTCCACAGATGACACTGAGACAATTGGATGTCCATGTACCAAAAAATGAACTTGGACTCAGAGCTTACACTTTTCACAAAGATTAATTCAAAATGGATCATAGACCTAAATGTAACATGGAAAACTGTAAAACTTCTGGAAGAAAACATAGGAGGCAATCTATGTGACTTCAGGTTTGGTGATGAATTTTTAAGTCCAAAACCAAAAGCATGAAAGAATTTGAACCCTGTATTATCCTCCACTGTTATATCCTCTGTTAAATCCATTCAACAGAGGCCTCATGGTGTGGGGAGGGGTCACAGACTATGTGGCCAAGGCAAAAGACTTGGGTGCTACTCAGAGCTCTACAGCTAATTAGCTGTGTCTCCTCAGGCAAGTAACTTTTGCACGTTCCAATCACCTCAACTGTAAAATGGGTATATATTAATATTGACCTAGCACAGAGGGCTCTTGAACGATACAAAACAGTAACATATATGAAAATATTTTATAAGACAATGGTTATAATTTTGGTATATATTAAAAAATCATCGGAAGAGAGTTTTAAGTTTTAGATTCCTGAGTTCCACCCATCCCTCCCTCCCCTCCACTGAGATTCTGATTCATCAGGTATAGGGGGGGAACAAGGAATCTGCATTTTAGCTTTTCCCTGGGAATCTAAGACAAGTCCCCCAGGAACCCCATTTTGAGAAACAGTATTTTGTAAGCTGTAAAATGTTATGTAGGTTTCGGCTATTGTTGTCATGAAACGCGTGGTGTGTTTCTCCTTCTTTTTCACTACTTTCCAATTTTCCAGGAGCTCTGATCAAGTAAAGAGGACAGGGTAATACAATATCAACAAAAGGTCATGGGAATACTATCTAGTGGGAGAAGGGAAGTTCTTACTAGCAGGGGATGCATAGGAGAGAGGGCTTCAAAAGTGAGACTGGATTGCGGCTGCTGGGACAAGACTACAGGCAAGATGCTGAGTCCTCCTTCACCTTGGTTCTCATTCCAGTCTGTCCATGACTCAAGGCACTCATAATAACCTACTTTGCTTTACCCATTCCATTAACTCTTAAAATTTCTAAGGAAAGACATAAAAGAAAGAGGTCAGTTTCTACCCTCTTATACATCATTCTAAATCATTACATTCTGTCATTATATCTATGTGATGACCCAAAAAATGTTTGGAGAAGGTGTGCCTGCACAGGCAACAATGAGCAGTATTACTTTAATGGTAAAGAGATTCTTCTGGATAAACAAATTTAGAAAAAAATATTTCGTTTCTCCTAGTATATTACATCATCCTAAGGGACTGCCTTTAACATGATGCAGAAAAACAGTCTAATTGGGCTTGCCTCAATCTGTTGTTTTTGCCTTGGAACTGTCCTAATTCATAGCTAGCAAATGTTAAAATACCATATGCGTGTAAAATTGGGATACGATACAATTGTACCTTCATTTCATGTAATAGATTTCTTCTTGCTAAAATTATACACAATTTTTATGAATTTAAAAGCGTAGAGACACTAGCTTCCTTTTTTCAAAATTGTGAATAAGAACTTTATAAAAGGAAACACTAGCAAGTCTGTGGAATTAGATTCTGAACTCTAGCACTTACTGTGTGGCCTTAGGCAAGATACTTAACCTCTCTGAGCCTTATTAAAGCTTTCTTTTATAATGGGGTTACAATAGTTAGCAGTAAGAGTTTTTATGAGGATCATGTGTGCAAAGCCCCTAACATAGTGTCAGCCATATAAACTCTTCAGTATATGTTAGTTCCTTTCTTCTAATCATTCTTGCCCCTATTCATATTCTAAGGCCTAAAAATGTACTTGCCCTCTTCCAGTATGAAAATGGGGTTATCAAGCATGCAGGAGCAAGGGAGGTGTGCGCACTTGGGTCCTCAGTAGGGAGGACAAAGATTTCAACAACGCACAAACCTTTCAGGGAGACCAAGATTTTAAACCTTTTAAGTGCAGAAACTGCTTTCTTTGTCATTTCGTTTTCTCCAGAATAACCCGGGGGTACTCTGCATATAGAAGACATAAATGTGGTTGGATGAAGAAGGATTTGAGAAAAAGTGGGAGTCTGAAAAGCAAGAAGGAGCTGCAGTGGTGAGAAGACACTGCAGATAGTGAAAAAGATAGATGATGGTTTACAGGAAATTAAAATGGTGGCCTCATAGCTGTTGATTTTGCTGTTAGCATGGTCAGGCGGAAGGCTTGTTTGCTTTTTGATCTATTTTCTGATAGATAGCTAAGTGCTACAGGACTGAGAGAGATGCTGAGGATGGGGGCAGAGGGAGGAACTCCACACATAAACTCCCATGCTCAGGGCTCAATAATCTGGCACCCTAATAATATTCTCCTGGTAGAGAAACAACTTTGAAAACCAAAGACATAACACTGGAGTGGTACACGGGATTCCAGGTGGTATTTAAGAGTTAAAAGCAGCATTAAACTTTGTCTATTTCTTCATAGCTTAGAAAAGTCTATCTTTATAATGTATGCTTAACATGATTTCTGGTAGCTATGCTTTGTCATAAACTAAAGCCAAGATTAATTCAACAAGGGAAAGAAATCAGGGTCAACTGCAATACTTCAGTGAATCATAAGATAAGAATTTTTAAGTAAATTCAAATGTCCTTACTTTACCAAAAAGGAAACCGAGGCTCTGAAATGTAAAAATGTGCCTTTTGTAAGATGACCTAGTGGAAGGTCAGAGCTGCCAGCAAAATTCAGGACTTCCAAACTGCAGTCTCCTTAACTTTATTAAGTTCAATAGATTTATGGTTATTTATATTATCAGGTTCTTATTTGTTGTGATACGTGTATTTCTTTTTTCTTGTGGATCATTTTCTTCCTATGAAAATTTTGTAAATACAGCCATTTTCTTTTTGCATTTTTTGTTAATTAATTTTTACTGGAGTATAGTTGCTTTACAATGTTGTGTTAGCTTCTACTGAACAGCAAAATGAATCAGCCATACATATGCATATACCCCTCCCTTTTGGATTTCCCTCCCATTTAGGACAGCACAGTGCATTAAGTAGAGTTCCCTGTGCTATACAGTATGTTCCCATCAGTTGTTGTTGTTGGGTCTCTTTTGCATTTATAATTTGGGGATTGACTGGAGTCATTCCTGAGAGAGCTATGTTCAGGAGAACAAAACTATTTTTCTGAAATTCTAGAGATGACTTCTCTGGAAAAGAGAAATGTATCATTTTGCCTAGAGTTATTTTGAGGTGAAAGATCTCATGATTACTCTGGATTATATTATTCTACAAGTAGACTCCAAGGATACCTACAAAAGCCCCAGAAGTCCTTAATGACCCTATGGGGCACTAGAGACCCTATCAATTTGTTTATCAATTTGCAGCTCTAATTCCATGACATGTGAAACACTAGTAAAAAATAATCTCCTGCCTCAATATTTTAAAGAATACAAAGAAATACACAATCACTGTAGACCAGTTAGCACTTGCCAAGTCTGGTTTTTATTATAATACAGATGAAGAGAATCCTCTGTTTGCCAACATCTGTAAAGGGGCTGATTTCCTCAGCTCCATAGTAATCGTTTAATATTAAATCAGTCCACAATTTTAGGGCATGTGTTTCAGAAACCCTTTGTCTAGCATCAGTTGTGTACCTAGACAGTATAGCAGCTGTTAATTTTAGGTTATGGACAAAAAAATAATGTGCATTTTCCCAAGTCTCAATGGACATTCTTCACAGTGTAATCTAACTTGCTGATGGAGTAAAAAACCTTTAATGCTTTCTAGAAATCAAAAATGTGCTCAAAATAAAGAAGGTTCAACTTTTAAAAGGCAACATCTTCTAAATTCTTTACGTATTTGATGCTTTCTTGGTAGATAACATGATTTTAAAATGTTTTTCGTAAAAAAAAAAGATCAAGAATGAAAATAATTACTTAAAGCCAGGTCAAATGTTTTTAAAAGACTATTATGAGCCTTGCAATATCATTTCACGGTTGATTTTAAAAAGAAGATTCCTTTCTGTTCACTGTTTGTCCCTGCCAAATGACACAGAAGAATTTCTCTGGGAGGCTGTGTTTGGAATCAACACCTGATTATCACTCTTTTTAGGAAACAGGATCACAAAGAAATGATCCTAGGGATGAAATCCTAACACTTTAACTCTGCAGGATTGGGTTGAGGACTGTGCTTTGCTTTTAATCCAAGTGCTTCCAGCCTCTTCCCCTTCCTCAATGTTTTCTCCTTCTCCACCGCACCTGCCCCCAGCCTCCCTGAAACCCCAATCTCCCGGGAGCTGGGGCCTGTCCTTCCCATCATACACTTTCTTCTGGAAGCACTGGAAAATCTCAAAGAGAATAAGAGAATCACTTTCTTCCATACTCTGGGAATCTCAGTCCCCGTGGAATTTACCAGGTAGGGAGAGACTGTGTACACTCCGTCCTGCTCATTTCAGAATATCAGCAAAAGTACTTACAAGGCAGCAAAAGCATACAGGCAGTCTCTCCACCTCACCCTCATGGCCATTTCTCCTGTACTTCGGCATTGACTCTGCTGACATCGGCATCACAGGTTTTAAACCACTAAATAACGTGGTATGAGGCTGCCGTGCTGGGCAATAGGCCCACACTTGCCCTCAACATCACCAAAGCTCATTAGATCCCATGAATCAAATATTTGCTTCGACGTTAAACACACAGTTCCAGAAACACAAATTTCTGGCTCAGCTAACCCTTGCAGGACGTGAGTTTTGATAAACCAGCAGATTTTCCTGCTGACATTCCTCAGGTTACACACTTTCCTGGTCCTACAGGCAGTGTCAGTTATCTGCTGCCCTCTTTTGAATTTTAAGGCACACTACACTCATAAATAGGGCCTATCGCCTGCAGGAACCTCTTCTGCCTGCCTAGGGGAAGGTGCAACCTTCTGGCTTAGTTTTCTGATGACCAGCGAGGGCTGTTCCAGTGCGGCTAGAATAGTACTTTAACCACTTTGGCTGGTTTTCTTCTGTGGCGACAGCAAAAACCATTTTCTACAACAAAAGCAGCAAATGAATAAGATATGCTATTGCTCTGTTTGGTTTTCTTTTCTTATCTTAACTGAATTTATCACCTGGACCAGTGTCCCTCGGGGCTGATCTATTTATTCCCCGATAGTACTCACATACAATTCTGGCTATAAGGATACTGAAAGGAAGACATATGCCTGAATACATTCCATATGCCTGTCCAGCTGAACACGTCTGTCCTTCTAGGACAATAGCCAGGTTGACGTCCTCACAAAGGTGACGGGGTCACAGAGAAATCAGAAGGTCTTGAAGGAAGGTAGACCTGCTGGGCTGGGTACAGCTCATTAATACCACCTTCATCCTGTCCCCCTCCTACCTGTCCACCAGCTGCTCTCCGCTGTGATTACATCATTCCCTCAAGCCATTTGTATAATGGTTTCTTCCCCCAGTCCTCTCTGTTAGCATGTCACCACTCTGTCCTCATGTCTCTTGGTCATCTCTCCTGCTTCCTTGTGCCAAACTAAATATGAAGGGATAGGTGAGAATATGCTCACTGAAAATAAAACAAAAGAAATGATTGCCATCTTTTCCTTCAAAATCACAGGAGTTCTTTGGAGAGCAAGGAGATGGCAACAATGTAGTGCTCAGAAAAATCATGAGAAACTATGTCTAAGGATAAATGTTCTATCAGGAAGTTTATTTCTGTCTACTCTTCTATGGCAATCCCTCTGTCTCTCTGTCTCTGTCTTTCTCTGTCTCTCTCATGCTTTTCTGAGCTCCCACCCCCACCCCCATAGCCTTTTCAGATTTGATCATAAAACATCTTTCCCCTTCAACCTCTTTGCCATGGCAGTCTCATATTGAGAATGGCTGCCCTCTGACCATGGAGATAGGAGAAGTGACCCTACTGTAGCTCCAGGTGGGAAAAGGAATGGATAATAGTATATTCCCCCAGCCAGAAGAAATCCTCAATTTGTCTGATGGCCCAATCAGGCCACTAGAACAGTAAAGTGCACCAAACATTCAGAAGCCCTCACAAAACATTGAGCAAACGTCCCTCTGCACCAGGGCTGGCTTCCTGGGTGTGCAGCCTGTGGGGTTGTTCAGGGTTCTGCCCTTAGAAGAGCCTACACTTAGTTTAATGCTTTGCTATCACTGTCTTGAAATTCTTCAGAATTTTTGAGCATGGGGCCGACATTTTCTTTTGGCCCTACCAATTGCATATCTGGTCCTGCACAGCCTAGTTCTGAGGCATCCTATTTCCTCCTGAAATGGTGGGTTGAGAAACATTTTGGTTTATTTGGGGCGTGGAATGACATGAGCTTTGCCTTGTACCTGCATCAGTTCTCTTAGCTAGAACGCCCACTTGGAAGGGTAATGCTGCGAGGCTGACTGGTAGTTCCACTCCCAGGGCCAGCAGGCTTGGTCAGTTGTGGAAAGAGAAAGTTTCCATGGAGAACTGTGTGATGCACCTGGAAGGAATCATCATGGCAGGGAGAAAGATGCTGAGAAATTCTGCATCAGGGAGATAGTTCAGTAAAAAGAGAGTTCACAAACTCCCAGGGGTCATCCTATTGTGCCTAGAAGGGAGAGACAAGAAAAACCGTCTCTTCCAGATTCTTCCTTTTCAACTGAAGCCACAAGGCCCCTGGCAAATACTCAGCGATGCTTTTTATGTCTCCTACTGTTTACTCTGAATTCTTCCTGAGCTGTTGCCGAAAAGCACTATATCAACAATTTATTCCATTACGATGCCATGTCATATCGTATATCTTCTGTTCACAGTAGGTTGACATGGCACTGCTTTTGTGTAGGAGCATATATGGATACATATTATCACAATTGCTGGGGAATAGTATTTATTGAGTGCCCACTACCTCATTAGAGGCTACAAACAGAACTGTGAGGACACATATAACAATTTAATAACAGGCAGAAAAAAAAAGATACTTTCTATTTAATTCAGCAGGCAGAAAAACAAAACAAAACAAAAATACTTGATATTTCCTCTCCATGCCTGCTGGAAGGTGGCAAGAAAGACCTCTACAGCACATAGAGCTCTTATCTTTGTTCATTCCCCGAAGAATAATAGATCAGTCAGAGCTCTGATGCTGTTTTAATAATGTACAATTTACAATTCATTGGTTACCAAGCACTCACAGTATAATTAATTTTACAGACCTGTTCAGCAAATCCACGTGGTTTTGTACAATATGCGGGGAGGGGGAGCAGTATCACCAGGAGGAGGGGGGCTGGGGGGAGGAGGCTGCAAGGAGAAAGCCATCTTCCTTCCTCTTTCAAAGTAGCTGAGTCCTGCACCAGCTGCGCAGATGGGCAGGCAACTGTAGTCTGCAGGAGAGATTGCGTTTGATGCACAAATATCTCCCCACCAAAAAGTTTTGGACCAGCAAAAAATACAGCTCTCGTGGGTACCGTGTTCAGTCCTCTGGGAAGATCTCACTAAAGAAGCCTGGTGACTAAACCACAGAGCTACACAAAGCATCACACTTAGGAGGGAAGCTACCTACTTCTTAACTATACTTTTCCATGAATAAAATTTAAACTGCACGTGATCACTCTCTCCCTTCCCAAAGTGTGTAGCAAAGACAGGAGTACCAACTGGGGGTGGAGAGGTTGGGGGAGGAGAGACAAAGATTCCCTGACTGTTTTCATGACTCTCCAGAGGGCCATCATTTACTTGAAGAGGCCTCTGGAAATTCACAGAGAATTCTCAAAGCCAAATAAAATTCACATGAAATGTAGCTAAGTATATTTCTGATCAATGACCTGCTTTGTTTTTAAATCTCTGCTCTGAACCTTTTGGATTTCCCCAGAATATACAAAATGTTTCAGCTTAGAATCAGTCTGTCCAAAAAGGAGAATCTGCTCAATTGTTTATTGCTGTCCTTAAAAACAGAACATTAAAAAAAAAAGGTGCAGATGAGCTCAACATACTTCTGTTTATTCCTGAAGTCTGTTTTTCTCCTTATCGTGCATTCTAAGGCCCCCCGCGTGGGACACGATCACACGCAGGGTAGAGATTCTGCAACCAGCACCAAGTCATAACCACTTGGGTTATCATGTCCCGTGCAGTATGGAGGCCAAGAACTTGGGCTTTACAGGTGCGCAGACTGGGTTTCAGACCTTGGCTTTATCCCTTGCTAGCTATGTTGTTGGAAAAGTCATTTAACCTCTTGAGGCTTTAGTTTTCCCATTGATAAAAATACAGTTGAAAACATTTATACACCTCACAGACTTGTTGAAGGACTAAGGGTGATCATTTGCATACACTGGTCAGCATAATGCCTTATTTTTGGTGGGTGTGGATAGTAAATGGTCATTACGATTCTGTTGATGTTATTCAGTCATGATTAGTCATTTTGCTATGTTTAGCTTTTTGCTCTTTTTAGCAGCCCAGATAATAACCATAGGAGACACCGATCAACACTGCTTCCATCTGAGCTCTGATGCTGACACAATGGCCATGCTTTCTAGTCTCCCATCAGGTTAAATGGGGGGTGAAGCTCTATGATCATTTCGAATACTCACGCCTAAAATAATCCCACTCTGAGCAGCCTGAACTTCCCTTCATTGGAATTCCAAATGGGTTGATTAACAAAGGTGGGATATCGTCTCCATTAGCACATTAAAGTGCTTTCCACACCTGAGACAAAGCAAGGGAAGGAGGAAGTAGGCAGCATAATGAGGGTGTTTGGTCAAAGACATGTTCCAGAGCCTCCTAGTCCCCCACAAGGCTCCTCCTGCCTGGTGTTGCTGGAGCCAACAGAACGAGACCGAGTTGTTTCAGAAGCAAAGAAAAGCTTCATTCTCGAATCCAAGAATGGAGAAGTGCGCGCTCAGCTCTAGAGCGCATGCTCCGCCCACAGGCCGTGGGCGGGGCTGCTTTATAGGGCTCCCGGCAGCGGGAGGTGGGGCAGATCGCAGTGCAGATCGCAGTGCGGGAGCAGCGTCTCTGCACACGGCTCCTCGCCGCCGTCTTGCATTGAGGTGTCCCGTGCAGCACTTCTGCACACGGCCCGCTGAGCTGTGTCTGGTGCAGCCATTTTGCGCTAGGAACTGCCGGTCTGAAGTGCCAGGTGCGAGGCCTCTGCGCGCGGCACCCTGTAAGCAAGTTAAACCAGAAGGACAAAGGAAAAGAAAAAAACAGGTTAGACTTTATTACCCAGATTCTAATTTTACTTGCCGGGAATTGTTAATAGGCTTTGCTGGTGACAATTAGGCCAACCGTAAAGAGACAGCTTCACCTCTGATGGGCGTTCAAGTTAGGGAAGTGGAGATAGGTGGGTTTATAAAAAGAATGGAAGTCCCTGAGGGAAGAACGGAACGTAGGACACAGTCACTTACGTCTATTGAGTTTAATATTTCCTGGATACGCTCCTAAATGCTTTGCATGTGTTAATTCATTTAATTTCTCATAATTATGGTTACGATTCCCATTTTACAAATAAGGAATGTGAGGCACAGGGAGGGTTAAGTCCAAGAGGACAGCTTCTTTTTTCCTGTCAAACCAAGAGTCAGCTCTGCAGCTACTAAGACCTTCAGGATAGGTGTTCTACTCGGGACTGGGGCTGAAATGAGCAATGGCTTAAAATATTATTGTGAGACTATAAATTATAGCAACCTGTAGTTGGAAGCCTGGGGAAAGCTGGTAGAGCACTGTCAAGCCAGGATGGTGGGAGGGGGGCTCTGAAGAACTAAAGAACAAGTAGTCCTGAGAAGATGCCCAGAGCCCCACTATATAGCACTCGGGACCTGTCCGATGGGGACCCATTAAGGGTGTTGAGAAGAGGGGGGATTCTTCTCATGTGCCTGTTTACTAGTAGCTCTTCCCCCTGGGGGCTACAAACTAGTTGGGCCCTTCTGTTTTAGTTGGATTCCTGTGGTTAGGGCAAAAGAGCCCCATTCAGAATACAAGAAAAGGGGACAGAGTGTTGTTGTAGGGATACCCACAGACTGGAACTGGACAGTGAACTGCAAAACGCTTTAGAAATCAGTGAGGCTCCAGGGATCAGCTACTCCTCCGTTGAAAGGCAGTATCATCTGTTTCTGCCCACGTCTCGTCATTTCTCAACACATCTCTGCCATCTCTTTTGCTATTTCTTTTCTATTATTTGTTGCCTTTGCTTCGTCAAGGTTTCCAATCCCCCTAAACATGACCCACCTGGGCGTCTCCTGCCCCAGCTCTACCCCAAGCAGTCCCCCTTCCCACCATTTGAACATACTTGTTACAATGTCTTAGTTTGTATTTCCAAGAGAGAAAATCTGATTGACTCGGTTTGAAGTTTTTCTGAAGAGTTATAGGTGCTGTCCAATTTGAGAGTTTTCTGCTCTGCAGTAGGATACCCACACCTGTCCCAATTAGCTGTGAGACAGGCAGTGTGGGTAAGGGTTAGGGTTATGGTACAAAACATGGGCCTGGAGGCTGCTCCTTCTGCAGTGGCTCTGAAGAAGTCAACTTCCATTCAAAGAGTCTCTGTCCAAGGCAGGCATTGCAGATCATCCTGGCGCACCTCTAGACCCGTGTCTGTATCTAGCAGTGGGACCATACTCTCAGAGGAGGGTCACAGGGGCCTGGAAGGAGGCTTCAATTCAGCAGAAAGCCGGCCAGCAACTTCCTCTGGAATTTTAGCATACATTTCCAATTTCTTCTTCTTTTACCTACTCCTCAATGCCTGCTGAGTGTCACCAGGGATCATCCTCAAAATACACACATGTACTCATGTGCACACATTGGGGTAAGCCTCTGCTCTTCTCCATCAGTCCCTGACCTCAACCCAGCTCTGGATCTGCTCACACTCTTCTTAGGGGGCTTTGGTACCTGCTCTGGATCCTCCCCCGCATCTGTTTTTAGCCTAGCTACTCTCTTGTCAGGGCCAGTGCCTTGGAGGAATTCTCATTTTCTGGAGTGTGCAATCTATGACAGATGGACAAATACGTTTTGCTGTAAGGGCACATTGGGTCACAAGTAATACGGATCTGACGTCTATCAACTGTCTAGAGTGAGTTTACTCAACAGCATATGTTAGTATGATTTCAGCCAATTTTGTCACTAGTCCCTCCTCGTTGCTGCTTGTCACTCACACACATCACATCCTTAGGGTTTGTTTTGGTTTGTGGCAGAAATAAAATACAACAAAACAAAAATATCTCCTACCAAGCTAAGCTTCATTTGGGTTCAATTAATCCTTCTTAATATTTTCATTCCCATCCCACTCTTTTTGTGGAATCTTTTTTTTCCTTTGTCCATTTTTTTCATGTCCAACCTCTTTCTCGCTTTGGTTGTCTAGATTTCCTGATAATCATTTATCCCATGGCAACTCCCTCATCTACCCATCTGGCTCAGCAGGATACAGTTTTATTCTTTTTTTTTTTTAATTGCCTTCAATACTGTACAGTCACATCTGATTTTTTTTCCCAAGGCAACTGTCAGGGGCATCCTAAGTGTCTCCAAACTATAAGACCCTGATTTACATTGGGCAGCAGATACATTTGATCCTGTGGAGAGAGATGGGATCTTTTCCTGCAGGAACCAAGCATCACATATAGCTTTATATACAGGCACGTTAGGACTCTGGTGTGATTTATAAAGTGCTAGGATGACCCATTGCTCCTCAAAAGACCCTTTTGCATGTCTTCTAACTCAGTGATTATCTCACAGGGAGGTTTAAAAACTGTGGATGCCAGACCCCCACCCAGACCAGTTAAGTCAGACTCTCTGGGGTTGGGGTCCAGACATAAGCATTTTTTTTTTTAGTTCTCTCAGTGGTTCTAATGAGCAGTCTTGAGAACCCTTCCTTAGTTCAATAGTTTATAAATTTGGCTGTACTTTGGAATCACTAGGGAGCTTTAAACAATACTGATGGCTGGGTCTCACCCTTGGAGATTTTGACTTAATTGTTTTGGGTTTTGGCCTGAGTTTTTAAAAGCTCCGCAGGTGATTATAATATGCAACCAAAATTGAGAACCAGTACCTTAATGGATGCCTAAAATTTCAACATTAGGCTATCCACCTATAGCTTAAGTTTCTGATTGACACACACAAAAAGACTTGTCCTTGGGAGAAAGATGATGCTTTTCTTTATTACTTATATCTTAGTGTGAATGTGTTCCAGAAGTAGGATTGCCAGATTGAATACAGGACTCCTGGCTAAATTTGAATTTCAGATAATCAAATAATTTTTAGTATAAGTATATTCCATGTAATATATGGGCCCCATTATATACCAAAAAAGATTATTCATGGCTTTATCTGAAATTCAAAGTTAACGGGGCATCCTGTGTTTTTATTTGCTGAACTTGGTCAGTCCTATCCAGAAGGCTTTCCAAGAGCAGGTTGTAGGAGTGGGGTGTAGAAAAACCACAGAGAGAAACATAGAGACCCCGAGGGGGGGGCACGAGGAATACTGTAGAAAGACCACAAAGCAAAGAAGGGCTATGCCGAGCACAAAATTACTTGCCTTGTCAAACTCGCTCAAGTACCGTTCTTCCACATCTTTGTAAAAATCAACATAATCTTCCCTACCTTATCAGCTTAGGTGGCGGAAGGGCCTGAGAATACATTAGCCCTCAAGACTTCACTGGGACCATGCCCAGCAGCAGACATCTTCAGTCTAGAATCCCATTCCTGCTCAGGCAAGAGCAAGACAGAAGTACAATGCATGGCTAACTTATTCACTAATGTTCTAAATTTTTAAATTTAGAATTCCCTATATTTAGAATTATAAATTTATGAAAATTCTAAATATAGAATTAATTAAGAATGTAATTAAATCTCAGTATAAAATTTAATTATACTCAAAGCTTTCAAAATGTCTGGCTTTGACTTATGATAATTGTAACCTGCTTCCAGAAAGTTAGACAGAAAAAAAAAATGCCTTCAGAATTAGAGAAAGAAGGTAGATATGTAAATAAATATGATAAAGGCGTCCTAAACTAAATTCCCAGCAAACCTATTATAAAGTCTTACATTCCTAGGTACTCTAATCCCATCCTCCACGTAAATTCACCTGTCATTTTTTTTCAAGGACATTTTTTATTTTACTTTTCTTTTGAACTCTTCCCTTTACATTTGTAAGTACCTAGGAGGTTTTCCTCCCATTGGTTTCCAAGTTATCCAACAGACTATTTCACATCTGGTAACATGAAATGTCGGTGCACCTAGGAGAACTGGGTCTACGTCCACAGATCCCTCCTTAGATTCCTGAGATTCAACATATTTTACCCTATTAGGTTACCAGGGTTTAGAAAGACAAATTTATTTATCCATAAACATCTTTTCATTTCCCAGTTAAGATGGTATTTAGATTGTTAAATCTGACTAAGCATGAAGTCAATATCCCAGAAGAAAATGGGAGACATTCCTTTGTCTAGAGTAAGTTCCACAGAATACCTGGGTACATAGTGAGCTCTTCTTAGTACATCCCTCCACTCCTCCCAGCCCCCGCTTCCTACTCCCAACCAGCCCTTCCCACTGTTTATGTTCCTCGTTTTCTCTTACAGTCACCTCATTGTCTTATCTGACAACTCCATGGAATGGCACTTCCCAGGTGTCTTTGAGGTCAGTCAGCCCTGGGTCTAACTGCTGCCTGAGACACATATGGCCTTGTGACCTTTCCATAGCCTTCTCTTAAAATGGAAATGGTATTGCCTTTCCAAAGATCATCCAAACAAGAATGTCAGGAAAATGCCCTTGGCTTTCCAGCAAAACTAAAGAGACTAGTACTCTATTTTGTGGCAGGGCAATGCAAATTAAGTGTTTAAAACAAGGGACATTCTTCTTTCCTTTTGCAGTGGGCATGCCAAACCTCCCACTGACATTGCCCCATCCCAAGGATATAGCTAAGTAGATAGGAGCTCTTGGTTTGCAACGAGAACATCAAGTAACATTGCTGTCCAGCTTATTGATACCTCCCAGATCAACTTCTTGCAGGATCTCTTCCCATCCCTCCCTCTGCATAAAATTTAACCCACTGGAACTCAGAGGTGCAGACCTAGGAGCGGAGCTAACCACCAGGAAGGGCGCATCTGCTCAAGTAAGGAGATGCCAATCATTTTAAGACCTGTTGGGCTAGCTTATCAGGTTCCAGATTTCTCCAGTGTAAAATGCCTGGCGGTTTCAAGGATTGAGATAAGCACAGCTGTAATCTACTATGATCCAGAGCTTATTCACAGATCACAGCTGTGTAATTTCAGGTAACATGCTTCCCTTGTTTGGATTTGTTTAACATTGTTAAATATATAGTCAGACCATCTGCACAGTATTTTTTTTAAATTGGAAATTACAACCATAACTTCCGTTTTATATATCAATAAACTAAACAGCAAAATTTCAAAGGGATCCTTCTGCACCAAGCACAGAAGGAGAATGCCTGTCCCACGCCACACCACTGCCTAATTGCATACTAATTGGACAAACGTGATTAAATATTTCAAGATCTTTACTAATTGCCTCTATTTTAGCTTTAAAATTTGCTTGCCACCAACAAATTTAATGACACTGGTGTCTAGTCATCAGCAAAAAGCCCAAGAGTTGCTCTTTAAAATGTACCTAGTCAGAGTATTTACTGATTGTGCATTGTTTCCAATGTAGCTTAATTAGAAATCCAATCAGTTTGCTAAGTCTAATTATACTTGATTTGTAGATTCAGACTATGATACATAATGAAGCCAAGCAGCTAACAGTAAACGTGCCTGAAATGTAACAATAAGAGAAATATTTTTTTAATGTATGTCTTCTCACTTTAGAAAATCAAGTAATACACACGATCTTTCACGATGGGGATTTGGGAGGTTTGAGATTTTCAAAGTTTCCATGAGCCGGATTCCAATTCTGTTGGTAAAACCTGCTTGGAAAAATGATGGTCAGAAAATATTTCTATGTTTCCATATTAAAGATTAAAAAGAAAAGAGAGACAACTGCTTCCTTCACGTTGACTCTGTGAGAAACTTTCGTGGAGTTATTTCACAGAAGTTGCCTTGATGAAACTGGTATGATTAAAATGGACACATTCATGTAGTTCTTATTTTTTTAAAATTTGCCTTCCCAGATATTTGAGTTGACTATCTCAGAAAATGCCTTATCCAGTACCTAAAAACCACAGTGTTTATATAAGCATATATTCAAATATGTTGAGGGTATAATTTTGTATGTACACAAAATTTTACTGGGAGGAAATACTTCTAAATGTATTCTTGCAGATCTGCAATAATTTGCAACCGATTATTGGTCTGTGAAAACAAGCCATGTGAAGTAGAAAAAAGAAAAGAAGCTTTAAAAAAAAAAACTTAATGCAGATTAAGATGCCAATTACCACTGCCTCAATCATCCAAACAATTTGAGGCAGTGGAAGTTAGAAGGCATTGAATACCCACCCACCTCTCTACGTCCCAGAATCCACGCATTTCCATGTTGGCACGCAGGGTGCAGACATGCTGCAAATACAAAACGGGCCTGGTGCCGAGAACTGCCCATCTCACCTTACACTTGTCACCTACCAAACATGGCAGTGTTTTGGAACTGGAAGGATGCCAGTGATAATGCTGGTTCAAAACAAACCTCAAGAGTCATGGCCATTTCACTCTCACTTTGAACACAGTTGGGAGAAATCGATAGATGAATTAGAATGGAGGGAAATGGGTAGAAAAGAAATGTGATTTTTAAGCTTTTAGGATAATATTATAAACATTAATGAAGGATGATTCAAAACATCCTGAAACTCTAAATTAATTACCGTTGACTGTTCAACAATAGACTATTACTTTAACACAGTTATCTTTCCTTTAACGTAAAGCTTATCTTTTTATATCTTTTATGTAGCCTAAAAGAAACATTGAAATATTCTTAGATGAAAGGCTCTGCAGAAGTGCAGTGTGAGCGGTTTTAAGTTTTACATTAAAAGTTGATCATTTACATTTATTTTGGTGTTGCTTTTAAAAGCTGTGCAATAAAATTGCTCCACTGTCAGGGTGTGTATGTGTGTATATGCATGTATGTGAATGTGTGTGTATTTTAATACTCTGACAGATACGTAACTTTTTTCTCTTTCCCTTTTTGAAAAGCATCTCATAGCGTGTACTGAGCCTGGAGCGTTTTCCTTTGCTCTCAGTTCTTTGCCTTTTGACACAATTGCGAATCAACACGGCCTCTAGCCAAGATCCTTATTTTTACTGTTTTGTGTGTAGCTCTTATTTTCCCTGTACTCTGGTGTCAGGCTTTATTAATTTCTCAAAATTTAAGCAAAATGCCAATTATGAAGTTGTTTTTCTCCAATCAGAATTCATCACAGTGACCTTTGGGTTAACAGAGAAAGTCCTCATTGGATGTGACACTATGCAAAGCCTCTTCTTTACCTTCCTTTCTAAGGAAGGATTGCTCTTCGAATATTGCCACCGAGATATTCAAACACAGTGAGGCGTGGAAGCTGGGGGGAGTCAGAAATCCTCTTATTTCTGAAAGCCGAGGCAGGTTATTTCCCCATCTTCCTTACCTGATTGTGGTGGGAGAAAGTAGAGGTGTGAATGCACAACCTGAACTTGACTCCGGAATAGCTAATCAAAAGCATAAGTTGACAACCATCTCACTCGCCTAGAATAACACGGTTTCTGTTATTTATTTGACATTAACTGAACCAGGATAATGTTTTTTACATTAAGGCAAAAAAATAAATAAAGGGCAGTGCAGATCTTCACAAATGTCTAGAAAATCAGGAAGGAAAAGAATCACCCAGTGCCGTCATCTTACTTTTTAAATACTGGAGAATTTTTAAAGGAGTATTTTGTTCCTTTCTTTCCTCGCAGCTTAGTTTTATCTTTTCCTCGTCTTATTAATAAGGCCTGGCCCCTCGTTACCATGCAGCCAGAGCCTAATGAGCCTTGCAGACTCCTGTAATTTCTTCACTGTTGAAAATGCCTGACACTAATCTATGCCATTTATACTAATAAGAGGTGGATCAGCTGATATTTGGTGCAATGAAAATATGCTAAATATACTTTATTGAATTGCACGTAGTTAGTTCTTCCCAGTTTGCTGTATTCCAGCAACAGATGCACAATCATTACCTCTGCGCCCTGTGTGGAGCAAAACCTTTGTTTTTTCAGAAACAGAAAGGATTCAAACCTGGTTTGAATCAATGAGAAAAGTAAGACATTTGAGATGTTAGCTTCCTTTTTTTTAAAATGCTGGTAATACTGACTTTCAAACTCCTACCTCAGAAAAAACATCTTTCCTGTGATTTTCAAATCACAAATATAGTGCTTCCCATTGAAATGACAATGAAATGAAGATCTGACCTAAAATATGACATTTTATATTAAGTGCACTTTAAAGAAGGCTGAAGTTGAATGGATTTTGCATAGAGCTTATTAATCACATCCATAAGGATCCATAAGGAGCTCATGGTGATGAACAATCTTCTAATGAATACTGAAGAAACTTTTACCAATTTTGATATATGTTCAACATCGTGTTATTATTCTATTAGGCAAATGCAAACTTCTTTATTTTTCCATTACCCGTCTAATTTTTTTTGATGACTCTGTTGTATCTGCGTTTCTTTTCTTACTTGCCAAGAGACACACGACTGAGGAGACTGCAGGTGTTAGTAAATGCTTCCAACACTCGTGTCGATACCTGGTTTTGGCTCAGATATCACAAACCTGAGAGTGCTTCTAAAAACCTTGTTTAAAATCTATGTATTTATTCAAAACAGTCAGCTATGACTGCATCGTCTGAGATGTGCTGTAAATAAGGTGGGGACTTAAGGGACTTGAGCTAAACGTTTATACCTTCGGACCCCCGGTGCATGACTGCCTGAGGTCCTCCAGTAAGTGAGTTCAGCAGGAGAAGCGCAGTCTTTGGAGGGAAGCTGATTACAGAATTGAAATTTCTCATTAGCTTTGCTCACGTTTGACCAGAGATTTAGAAGGAGAATAGCAGAATGATCCGGAAGGCAGAGGTGAAGTGAAGATGTCGAATGCCATCCAGAACCTCAGTTCCTCCATCCCATCCCAGTTATTTTTCTCCTAGTGGGACTCACATTTGACAGTAGGCCCAAACCACTCAGTGACGAAAAGAGAAGGATGTACTATGTAGTGCTGCTTCAATGTATTTCACACGCATTTGACTCTCTCTCATCTGTTACCAAGCCCCTTGACTGTCTCCTGGTCAGTATTTCCTTGGGACATGTTTTATATTTGTTTGGGCGGCATACCTCACACTTCTCTACGAGAATAGTTCTCAGATTTCAAAATGTCCGTTAATTTATTCCCTAAGAGTATTATGGGTCCATTCTTTTGCTACCTCTTCCCCTGGACAATTGCTCTATCTGTGCCTTCTAGAATCTCTCGCCTCTCAACCTTTGCCAGTGCAGGTGCCGTAACTCAAAGATTAATTCTGGTTTGTAGGTGTGATTGAAATTAGCTTGGCTTGCCTTCAGAATCCAGTGCCCTAGCCTACTAACTCACCTCCTATAATCTTGTGCATTTAGGCAGAGCAAACAAACTAATCTGCCAGGAAATACTAATGGGACAGTGTCAACACAGACATCCTTTGTATTAACTGTTCCAGTATTATTACCCTGCTCCTGAAATCCAATCAGACTTCACTTCTCTCTCTGTAGTTGGAAGTCAATTAGAAAGGATGCGTGTTTGTATGTACCTACGAGTACATACACATGCCCCTTCACACACCCGTATACCCCTCACCCATGCATGTGTGTGCCTGTGCAGACACAGGTCCCATTACTAATTAAATTGCAAGTGCTACCCCATGTTTCTGGTTAGTTGTTCCAACTCACGAAAGCATACATTCTGTGTGCATGTCTTCTGCCCTGCATCTCAACATTTTCCAACAGATGTTAGCTAATGTCGTTGTAGAAGGTTCACAGTGGATGCTGCAAGCCCAATAAATCTTCCTCTTAAATGCAAGCACTCCACCATCCCAGCATCTTATACCTATAATACATTTTAATTACTTGGCTATTCAAATTATACTAAATTAGATCTGCACAGAACAGCACCACGGATTTCTCAATTTACAGTTAAGCCACCACAAATAGCATAAAATCGGCAAGTGCACTTTTATTGGAACTTGCAGGAGCCACTGAAGTCTGATAACTTTAAAATTATTAAGTGACAAAGATTACTAGCTCTCTGGTTCTACTTTGCTTCCCCATTACCCATTTAGGTGACAGCTGCTGTATTACACATAAAGATGAACCATTCCTTAAGGGATGATAGCGGTTCCGCTGTGACACTGCTGGCATAAAGCATTATCAGACCATGGCTGCGCTTGGAGCCATCACAGTCTCCTAGGCACCTATCAGTACCCTCATTATCTGCATCACGGAGCGCCGAGAACGAACACTGCCAGGCCTCACGGCTTCGCAGCTCATTTGAGAAGCGGAAATTAAACGTCCCAGGAGAGAAAACAGGCGCACTGTAACAGCACCGACGCTCTACACCAGTAACATGTCGACCGCTGTAGCGCGGACTTCTATCTCATTAATTTAATAGGCTCCTGGAATGAGGATGGGAAGGTGGAGAGGCAGGCTTGACGAGATTACCGAGCAGGGTTGGCATTGTGTGTCTTACAAGCTCATAACACAACGAGGACTTACAGTGGGTATTGCAGCTCTTCAGATATTTGCTGGGGCTTTTAGAAGCACTGAACTGGCAAAAAGAAATGAAGGGAGGGAGAGAGAGAAAGAGGGAGGGAGATCACTGAACAGAGGAAAAATTAGCTGATCATAAACATGATCTATGTTTATATTATGCAGCATCCCACGTGAGGCGAAGGGAGCTTTAGAAGGCTATGGATAAAATAAAGGTGTTCTTTCCACACAGGAAAAGAATCCCTAATAGTGTGTGTGTGTGTGTGTGTGTGTGTGTGTGTGTTTGAGAAGCCTATTTAACAGAAGCCCTTGCCCTGCTGAAAATGGTTTTTCATAGCAGTATTTCCATAATATTTGTAAATAGTTTTGCTCCAAAAATATCAAATCCTTTATGATCACAGTGGCATCAAGCAAAACAAAGCTAAGAACCAGGGGATTATCCAGATAAGCCAGACCAAAGGAAACTTCTCTTAAGAAAAACAAAATGTCTGAAGTCTCCAGGTAATAGAAGCAATAGTGTTTTTTCACCTTGAATAATCTGATTAATGGCGGCAGTTCTCAGCTGGGTAGACCTGCCCATTTGGGTCCCTACAAGTCCAAAGAGATTCAAGACAGTCCAACTCTGAGATTATCAACACAGATTTCTGTACACTGAATTTTAACTTTTAGTGGCAGTTCTCCATTGTTGTCATTTGTTTAAAGGCCTCAGGAGAAACAACAATTAAGAAATCTAGTCCCCTGCACTTTTGACATTGCTGACGAAGACCGTTCTTGGCCTCAGTTTCTGTATTAGTTAAATGCAACTGCATGGTATGATGTAGAGACTATGTGGTTATGAAGAATTATTAGTGGTATATAACAGACCTGGTAAATCTCTGATCACTGTGATCTTTGTCTTCATGCTCCAGCCTGGCAGGATTATGGGGTAGTTGAAAAGATAGCTTGCTGTTCTCAGGATCAGAGGAAAAGGTTTTGTGTCTCAGCACAATATTTACTTGCTGTGTGTCTTTAAGCAAGTCACTTAACATCTAGTTCTTAGAATAGTTGTGAGAATTAAGATAATGTAAATGAAAGCCATTGGTATGGTATGCTAGTGTTCAGAGTTGTTTGGATGGAATCAGACTCTATATTATTGATATATACTCCTCTGTGTTCTAAAGTGGATTTTTGAGAGACTATTCAAATTCAGGAGGGGAGCTTTTAAAAAGAGAGGAAAATGAGGAAAAGAAGAGGTGGTGACATGAATAGAGAAGTCTTTCTCTATCACATATCAGGCTCCCAGGATCCTGCTACTCACATCACAGCTATTTTTAAGCTACATGGGTCACAGATTCGTTGGGGATCTGAAGACAGCTGAGGACCTCCCTGCTAAGAAAAAAAATGTACTAGTGCTTACAATTTCAGAGTCACAGATTTCCTGAAACCCAGCCGTGGAGCTCAGGTCAAGAACACTTATTTCAGAGAACAGGTATATTGTGAGACTTTATGTGATATCAGAAAAGAAATCACTTGTTCTTCTTTCACACACACACACAAGCACACACACACAACGATAATCCAGGCACTCTTATGCAAGGATACAGGTGATTGAGAAAGCAGAGTTCTGAGAATCATAAGCCATCCGCATTCTCCTTTCTCTTTCCTCTTTTGTTCTATACTGCTCGCCTTTTCGACATTGAGGACATGGATATACTTGGATGTTGGGTTCTGGGAGGCTTGAGACCAGTCCTGCTCCTGGACCACTGGAATGTTGGAAGCAGAGATCAGAAGCTGAGGTAGCTCGGAAGCAATCAGCCTTACCTTACAGCCAGTGAGCAGTAGCAGAAGCAGCAGAGGTGTTTACCTCTGATCAGAGTGTCCCTGCCCTTAGCAAGGAGCTGGGGTCGTGGCCAGCTGGGGACTGGCCCCGTCCAGTCCCTGTCACTGGCCTCTGGCTTATTCTTCTCAGTCTCTGTATGGATAAGTTGCCTAGGGCCCCAGTTCTTTCAGGAGAGTTCCCTGTCAGGTCTTTTTTTTCAGTAGGGGACTAGATTCCTGACCCCAATTCAGCTAGAGAACTGAGGCTGGGACTTCTGCCCATCTCCAGCTGCCAGCCTGCTCTGGGCATCCCGCCTGCCTCTCCCAGACCCCTCCCTCTCCTACTGCTGCTACCTGCCCAGGCCACTTGTACTGCCTGGTGGCTTGAGGGCAGCATGGGGTCTCTAGGTACCAGCAGTCCTTGGCCTGACAGGCTCTGCACATAATAAATACGCAATAATTATCTCTTGAATAAATAATGTGACAATATATAAAGAAAAGAAATATATAAAGAATAATGTGACAATATATAAAGAATTCCCAGGGAATGGGCAGAAAAAAGGAATAAAATGTGGACAGAGGTCATTAGGGGGTGGGGTAGGGGGAGTTGTATCATCACACTTATGACCTGCCAAGAATTAGAATAAGTTGAAAATTCTTCCCCAGATCTCAAACTGTTGTGCTGCTTTTTCATACGCCACCTCAAAGACAGGTCTCCCACATATGGGTGGGAATGAAAGAAAAGAAGAGGTGACACCTTGCAAGAGAAAACCTACAGAGGGACACTGGCCTGCCTCCACACCTTTTACTGTCCCATCCTGTCCCCCATGCAGAAGAGAGTCTGTCTCTTGTGAGAGTATTATGATCACACTACCTAAGAACCAATATTTCCCTAAAATATACTGGTCGCCCAATCCAAACTGCTTATTAATTGCAAATATGTTTTCCTCCTGGAGTTAAAAGATGACATCTGTGCTTTCATCATCCTCCTTGAAGATGTACTGCATGCTTTTCAGGAATCTCCCCCTCCACATGTAAAAATCTGCTTTGCCAGAACTTGTCTCCACTCCCTTCCACCTAGAGCTCTACTACACCCACAGAGCACCCAGAAGCTGCCGCTTTTGATGAAAAAAATGAGAGGTGCTGTGTGACTACTTCCCGTTAGTGTGGAAAATTTGCACACTCCCAATGGAAGACCTCACTGCTCTCTATCAACTGATCCTACCTGGAAAAACAAGAGCAAAAAATCAACTAGGAGTATTTGATTCAAACTACTGTCCGAGCAGGATATTCTGAAATTATCCAGAAATTAACTCCATGTCTCCCACACAACAAATAGAGAAACATCCACATTGATAACAGCCTGACTCTCTAACCCAGTGGTTCTCAACCAAGGGTAGTTTTGCCTCCAGTGGACATTTGGCAATGTACGGAGACATTCCCAGTAGTCACAAGGAGGAAGGTGCTATTGGCGTATGATGGGTAGAGGCCAGGGATGCTGCTAAATGTCCTACGGTCTCAGGACAGCCCCCGCCTTGAAGACGTCCCCAGCCCCAAATGTCAGTAGTGCTGAGGCG
The DNA here is from genome assembly GCF_964374135.1 of Grampus griseus. Classification (NCBI taxonomy): domain Eukaryota; kingdom Metazoa; phylum Chordata; class Mammalia; order Artiodactyla; family Delphinidae; genus Grampus; species Grampus griseus. The sequence continues at coordinate 15,368,525 of NC_139004.1, forward strand.
GAGAAAGCCCCTTCTGGATGAACTACCTTGCCCAACTTTTAATGTTTCCGGTACCTTCCTACCCCTGCTCTCTTCATTTTCTGGCTTCTCTTGTCATTAACCATATCGCTTTTCCATTCTCTGATCCAGGCTTGAGCCAACCTACGTACCTACACATTTGGCCCCTATGTAAAATTATTTGTCTTTTTGGCTCTACCAAATATTTAAACATAAATGCTCTCTGGGAAGGAAAGCATAGTAATTCATTCTCAGGCATTCACAATGAAGATTAGCTTCTAAAGTCTGTAAGAGCCACCAGGAATGGGATACCTGGATGATAATTTGTGATAAATGGCCAGAGGTCTGGGAAGTCCATGAGCAAGTCTAGATAACATCCCACATGGCATGGTCCTCAACAGCTGGGAGGTGACATGAGGGATCTTCAAGCTAAGGGGAGAGAGAAAGGCTAAACCAGGAGGGATTAAGAGCCCTTCTCAAAGGAGAGAAGGAGAAAACTGAGGTTACACTGAACTTTACACAGTTTTGCCCATGGGTTGTTGGCCCAAGCCTCTAAGCTTCCTTGCTTCAGAAGCAACTTGCCATCCTCTAATGTAATCCTCCCCAAACCTGCCACACATCCCCCTTTTCTCTTTCCCAGTCTCACCTCCTCCAGGAAGTCTTCTTTGACTTATTCTACTTTTCACTGCCTGTCCTTGACATTTAATCACTCGGTTGATTTTGGATTCATTTCCACTTTTTTAAAGAGGTTTTCTTTTCCACTTATTTTTAAATGAAATTTTCGTGTATATTCAGTCTGTCTTACTAGAACAGTTCTTTCAAGAACTGAATTTCTTTGTATTGATCTTTCTTATTAGACTTAAAATATTCGTCTATAAAAACTGTCAGTTGGGGTTAGTTTCATGACATGAAAAACAATACCCTGTCTGATAGTGATAGTTCAGGATAGGTATTATGAAAAATAAGGAAAGCACTGTTTATTAATTGCCTTCTATATGCCAGGCACTGTGCATTTTATATGTCTTATCTCATTTGATTCACTTAATAATCCTGTAAAGTAGACTGTAGCATCCCGGTTTTTAAAGACGTAGAAATTGAAGTCATGGAAAGAGAATACAAATTTTGAAAGATCTTACAGTTAATAAGTGATAGACTGGGTTGATTTCCCTCCTTGACAAATACCCCAAAGATAAAAGATTTGCATCTTATATCTCTGGCTTCCTGTAACATCACATGGTGTGTCTATCATTTATTAACCTAAATAAATACTTCTAGAATATATTTATATATTTTTAAATACACTTTTTATTTTGGAATAATTTAAGATTTATGGAAAAGTTGTAAAGATAGCACAGAGTATTCCTGTATAATCATTCAGCTTCCCTTAATTTTAATGTCTTATATAACTGAAACATAGTTGTCAAAACTAATAAATTAACATTGCTGCAAAACTATTACCTGAACTCCCAACTTTATTTGGATTTCACCAGTTTTTCTTCTGTCCCAGGATCCCATTAGAGAGACCACATTGCACTGAGTTGACATGTCATCTTAGTCTCCTCTGGTCTGTGAGTTTCTCAGACTCGCCTTGTTTTCCATGAGTTTGGCAGTTTTGAAGGGCACTGGTCAGGTATTTGGTAGAATGATCCTCAATTTGAGTTTATCTGATATTTCTTACATTATTAGACTAAGGTTGTAAGTTTTGGGAAAGAAAAACAAAGGATAAGGTGCCCGTTTCATCACATGATATTAGGGGTACATGATGTCAACATGGCTTGTCACTGCTGAGGTTGACCTTGACCACTTAAAGGTTGTGTCTGCCAGGTTTCACCACTGTAAAGTTTCTCTTTTTCATTCCCCATGTTCTATTCTTTGGAAATGAGTCACTAAGTCCATGCCACACTTCAGAGGAAGGTAATTAAGCTCCCTTTTCCGGAGGGAAAGTATTAACATATAGTATTCAGAATTCTTCTGTGAGGAAAATTTGTCTATTTTTCCCTATTTATGTATCTAGTCCATCATTTGTTGTTATCATTATAGACTCATAGATATTCATTTTATTCTTTGGACTATATTCCAATACTATATTATTTATTTTTTATATTTTCAGCCTGTACAATTTTTTAAGAAATTAAGATTTAGGATTTTCTTATCAGCTGTGCTAGATAGAAATTATTTAATTTGTCTTAAATTTATATTTTTCCAGCTTCAATGGTTGCCCCATAGTTGAAGGACTCTGAGGTTTATCGTACAAATGTATGCCATCTCCAGGGTCTCCACACTGCAGAGCCCCAGGGGGTACTGAACACAGTGCAAATGATGCATGGCACCCCTGGAGTTACGCGACATGGAAAGACAGGTCAATTCTGGTTTTCATGATTTTTATAAAATTTAACCAAATCTTCTCCTCAAACATTTATTTTAAATGCTTCAGATTAAGAACAGTCTGAATTTCTTTTTACTCTATCACAACATCGTAAGACATAAGGTATATTTATATAGACATAAATTCTCAAACCTGAAAATTCATATTTTAGCTTCTATTCACTACATAGATCAACAGTAGTCTTGCCCCTAAGGCCACCTTGTGTGGATGTCTTCTTCCAGAATGTTGCATAAACAAAATTGCAGCTTGCCAATTTTTATCCATCAGTAATTGAGGCAGCACCAGTTGGTGACTGGGGTGGGGAGGGAAGAAAGTGGTGCTGAGGGCCCAAATATTAAGAGATGTGTTCATGACATTGACTCATACATGGAAACACAGGTGTCCCCACATGGAAGTTAATCTCTTTTTGTTACTCTTCTCCGCATCACCGCAATGTCTCCAACTTTTCTATATCTTTCTTGAAACCAACTAGAATTGCACACAGGGGACATAGAGATGCTTTCTGACCCACTGTGTGCATACAGGGTCACCACAGTCTCTGTTACTGTGTTTTGAGAGAACAGTCTACAACTCTTGTGCAAAAGGCCATGGCAGGTGCCGTCACCCCCAAGAGGCCTCTCAAGACCTCTCTCTCGGCTTAGTTCAGGGCCCCCAGGAGCTCTTACAACACCCTGTCCTGTCGTAGCATGTGTCATGCTCTACTGCTGTTATTGATCTGCTTCTGTGCATAGTGGGTGACTTTCCTATCTACTTTCTTTTCCAGGTATTTTAAAACTATGTTAAATCATTATAAAACAAGCAAAAGTCTAAGGATTCTGTAACCAATAATGTATACAGAGAAGTGTTGATTTATCCCAGTCTTCTGTTTGCTGCTCTGAATGATGAGTATTAATAAATAACTCAATGGTAAAATGATTCTTATTTTAAAAGATGTTTGTTCACTTCTAATACGCCAGCCCTTCATAAAGAGGAAGGAATTGGCTTTAAGATCCTTTTGCTGTGATCACTTTCACACAACTTTGTACCACATGGCCTAAGTGTCTGAGAGATTCAATATGAAAAAGAAAGGCTCTTGTTTAGAAGGAAATTTGGTATATAAGTGTATGATTTAAACAAACGAAACATTTTATATTTAGAGCAGTTTTAGGTTCACAGCAGACTTGAGTAGAAAGTACAGAAATTTCCCATGTACCACCTGCCTCTCACATGTGGAGCCTCTCCATTATCAACATCTCCCACCAGAGTGGCACTTATATTAGTAGATGAACCTGCGTCGATAAAGCATTATCACCCAAGGTCCCTAGTTTACATGAGGGTTCACTCTCGGTGTTGCACAGTCTACAGGTTTTGACCGATGCGTAATGACACGTATCCACATACAGAATAGTTTCACTGCTTTAAAAGCCCTCTGTGTCCACCTATTCATCCCTCCCTGCCCCCTAACTCCTGGTAACAGCAGCTATTTTTACGGTCTCTGCAGTGTCGTTTTGTTTTGTTTTTGCCTTCTCTAGAATGTCATATAGTTAGAATCATACAATATATAGCCTTTTTCACTTGGCTTCTTTCACTTTGTAAGATGCATTGAAGTTTCCTTCATGTCTTTTCCTGGCTTGGTAGCTCATTTCTTTTTAGTGCTGAATAATATTCCATTGTCTGGATGTACCACAGAAAGTAAGATTTTTAATAAAGCATGACATACCTACAGTAAAGAACACAAATCATTAATGCAGAGCTTGATGAATTTTCATAAAATAAACACACCAGCACCCCAGATCCAGAAACAAACCATTTCAGCACAGAAGCCCCCGGTATCTGATTTCAGTCAATGGCCCCCAAAGACTAACCACTATCTTGACCTCTAATATCATATATTAGTTTTGCCTGTTTAAGCCAGTTCGGTTGTAGACTTTGGAAACATTTCTTTCAATCAGTAACCTAGAAGGCAACTAGTGATTTCCTCTTAGAATCCGGCATAAGTCTAGATTAAAGAGGAAACCTGGAAGATAGTGAGTGGAATGGTATTTCTTCCTTGTTTTCAGAAAGGACACCCACTAGTGCCCTCCTAGAAGTGAAGGATGAATTCAAAGTGCTTGTTCTCCTCAAAATTATATGGCTGAACTTGTACAGTACCAAAGTGAGCTGTTGATAAGTGGCAAGTTCAAGAGTATAATTTATTTGACATTGTCTAGACCAGAGAGCAGTTGTTTCTTTGAAACTAACATTTTAAAGTAAAACACTATCAGATGGAATGTGGCTGGGATAGCTGCTTTTTGAATTAGTTTGCTCTCAGGATTCAAGGCACTCTTAATATGTGTAAGAGCTGGCCAGAGCAGACCTACCTGAGGACACTGCAGATATTTCAGGCCCCCTGACCCTTACCACTTGAAAGCTGAAACGTTAGCCAATGTTCTTAAGACAAAATATGGAAAGATCTTAAGAGTGGACTAGAAAATGTTGCAATACGCACACACAGGCATGCTCACACCTATACACACAGGGAACACATACCGTCAAAAGTAATCCCTAACCTTTCAGGTGCAATGGGGAAAAAAGCAACAGATACTTCTTTTTATTTATTACCATAGTAAGTTATTTCATAACAGAGAAAATCCATATAGCTTCACCTACATAAACATTAGAACTGCAGCAGCTCAAAATGACCACCTAGATAACCCCCACCCACTTAGAAATCACTCTTATGGAACAGTGGGCTGAATTTTTAAGCATAGTCACATGATATTTATAAGGATGTAAAGTAACGCATCATGAAGGGTCAGCTGATATTTTCTGCATAAAATTCAGGTTCTGTATTTGACTGATTGGAGAACTCAACACTCGCCACTTGGCCGCTCTTAGCAGGGAGAGGCAAAAAACATGAGAGAGTCCACCGGAAGGCCCAGAGCCTCCACCGCATCCACGCAGGAGGGAGTGAGCACTGCCTCTCACTCTGCTGTATAACACGGACTCCTAAAATGGAAAAAAAAAAAAAAAACCTTAATAATAACAGCTGTCGGGTTTTATTGAGTATTTACTACATGCCCAATATTGTACTAAGTGCTTACAAACATTCTCCAGTTTAATCCCCACAACAATTCTAGGAGCTGGGTCTTATTGTTATTTTCATCTTTTTTACAGGTAGGGAATCTGAGCATTTAAAAAGAGTTGTAACTTACTCAAGGTCACACACTGTGCAAATTGCAGAGCCTGCTTTGTCCTGCTGGACACTATGTGATGTGGTCTTTCAAGTCACAGGCCAACATATATAGTATGTTACTGTGACACCAGGAATGCTGGATGATTAAGAGACTTGCTGGAGACAAAAAAGACCCTCATGTTAGAGCTAAAATAAGGATAATTTGCTCTTTAATAATAAAGTGATCCTTTATTAAAGGATTAAAGTTAAAGTCTTAACTACCTGATCCTAATGAAAAATAACCAATAATTTAAAACAGACTAAAACCCCAAACCTGAATTGATTACTTTCCTTGGACAAGCCTAGAATTGTCTGCAAATATCCTTACAGCAGTGATGAGTGCTAGCCCTATCTAACAAATGAAATACGCATGAAGGCTATAGGTGGCAACCCCACTCTTCCCATGGACTGTACCTTTTCTCCTTGGACTTTGGTTACTCTATTTCCCCTCCCCTTGAGGCCCAGAGTTCTCATACTCTGCCCCTTCCTTCCCATTAACCTCTGGTCTCTATGAAATAAAACTATTCATCACAAAAAACATAAGTAGTGACAATTATCCCAAGTACAACCAAGAGGATGTAAACTGATGAATTCAAAATTACTTTGAACTTGGCTAATCTCTTGGTGTTTGTCTGATAATTTAAAAAGTCTAAGAAAACATTGTGTTCTGTATAATTTTGTTCTGTGTGTTTCAAAAACATATTGACATGCCCAGCACCCATATCTTGGTTTGTAAATACCAGTTTCCAATAAAAAGAACCATGGCTCATCGGTGAAATGGCTGATTCTAGAGCTGTGTCAAGGAAAATACAAAATGAGCTTGGAGCAGGTCTAATGCCAGAAATTAAGGTAGTGCACAGAAAACCAAAATAGTGGAAGCATGTCAAAGGGAGATGGCCAAAGTAAGACGAATTTGAGCAGTAGAATAACTAGCATTGTATTGGATTACAATCCAAAGTATAAAATAAATATACATCATTTCATGCTGATACAAATAGATGAGCTAGTAAATAAATAAATAAATAAATGGGGGAGAAGAGAAATTTTCCCTACAAAAACTTCCAGATCATATGTGTAGTGCACCCCCTCTAGGTGGCAGTAGGCTGGACTTAATACTTCCAAAGAATAGCGTTTGGAAAGCGGAAAATAGTAACTTTACAACGGAGAGGCTTTAATTGACCAATTTTAACCTCACCAGTGATGACATGTTGATATCATATACTCCCTGATACAATGTGATGAGAAGGGCATCTCACCCTGTGGTATTCTTTCCAAAACACAACCCCAATCTTATCATGAGAAAAACATCAAACCCAAATTGATGCACATTCTATAAAACATGTGACCAGTCAAGATCATGAAAACAAGGACAAAGAAATTGTCACAGAGCAAAGGAGACTTGAAGAGTAAATGCAATGTAGTTTCTCTGATGGGATCCTGAAACAGAAAAAGGGCTTAGTAGAAAAACGCATGAAATCCAAATAAAGTTGGGAGTTCAGTTAATAAAAATGTAAGAATTTAGTTTTGACAAATATACTATGGTTTTATAAGATGATAACTATACAGAAATTGAAACTGGGTGATATTGATAACTTAGTGAAAAATCATATGAACAAAATAATAACATAGGAAAATAGGAATAATAGGAATAACATAATGAACAAAATAATAACAGGAAAAATAACATAGATGAGAAACATGACTCATGCTATGTTGTTCAAAATGAGGATTTGTTTCAGGCATTATAGATGTGTCCCAGAAGCAAAATCTTTTGAATGAACAGGGAAGTCCTTGTCACCTGAGACGTTCATGAAGATTTAAAAAGAACACTTAACAAAGCTATTAAAATGGTGAATCAGTTTAGGGCAACCTACTGACATGTTGAATTATTTTTTCAACTAGGCGAGGAGATGAGCAGTGTCTGTAAAAACATATTGTCTCATATTGATGCTTATTGCCAAGAAAATTTCTCATTCACTTTACTGAGTCACAGTAAAAACTTCAAGTGATTCTGGATGGAACCTTCAATCTGGGGATGGCATAACATGATTTAACATGGCTTTTCAAATTAGCATCTTTTGCCTATCCTTACAAAGTAAGCTCCCTTCAGTATTCCAAGTGTAAGTCAAAGTAAACACAGTAATTCTAACCTGGAGCTGTGGGCTATACACTCTAGGGAGGTTAGTTGGGCAATTTCCATGGTCTGAATCTCCTGGTTATATCCTCATCTGTCATATTTGTTGGAAATGTGTTAAACCTTGTTAAGAAAGCCTTGAAGGATCAGATGAAAGATCTTCATGAGTATTTTCCCAATCCAGTCTAATGGCAGAGAAAATTAGATAAGCAACACTTTCCCTCCTACTTCATAGATATTACCAGATAATTTGATACCTTCTGGAAGAATAGATGCTGGAGATCACTTTGAATAACTCCTTGGAAAAAAGTCACCTGGAAACATTTGATTAATGCTGCAAACATTTGTCATTTTTGGCTGCCAACATTTTTGTGTGCTTCTCATATTTTGTTAATTTTCTGCATAGGTGGAAGTTCTGTAGAATTCACATTCCCAGAATGCCTTGTAGCTAGGGTATAAAGATTGACCTGGGTCAGCCAATTAGAACATCCATGAGAGACTTCAGTTCAGGAGTAACCATCATGAAGAAGTGGCTGCATAGAAGTATCAACCTCTGCCCAGCTCAGGGACAAGGAGTGTTGTTGCTTCTGAAGCACCAGTACCCAGTGTTAAGAGTCATGTTTGCTCAGCAACAGTGGTAATTTTTTTTACAAGAGATACCTTAGTGTGGTTGGGTATTTATTCATGGCTGTATAGCCTCAAAGTCTGGCTTTCTGGCCCTAATGAGCTTCTGTGAGTTACTCAAAACCCTTTAATAAATTCCTTGTCTGCTTAGAGTAGCCACAGTGAATTCTGTTGTTTGCAACTAAAACCCCCACCTAGACTATTCACATCAATTAAATATCTTTCTTTTTTTGATTATAGATACATGGGAGCTGGGATGTGCTTAACATAAAAGTCTAAAGTTACCTTACTCATCTCATCTTCACCTTAAACGAAGACATATGGAGTCAAATATCCCTTATTCTTGACTAATAGAAACAATTTTATACTTTTCATGATTAACTTATTTTTGTTACATGTTTCTAAAGATCCATTTTATTATAGTTTATATTTCATTTTTACTTGTTTTAATTCTTAAATGTAACAACATGATTTTGTTTTCATGGAATTTAATATTTTTCTTAGGAGAAATAAGAAGTGGACTAGCATATGTGGTATACAATATTAAAAAATCGCGAAGGTGATATACAAAGGACAGAAGTAGAGAAAGGAGTTCCTAAATCTCCCTGAAGGAGTCAGGGAATGATCACCAAAAAGAGAGCACAATACAGCTACTGAGGCAGGAGATTTTAGGCAAAGAGGAATGAGGGAACTCCAGACAGAGTGACTAGAAAGTGAGAAAGTAAGAGGGTTGGAACAACTTGATCCATTCAGGAAAATTCTTGTAGTACAGAATGACTGGAGAATAAGGTATTAAACCAAAGGGAAGGTCTGGTAAGAAAAGGTAAGGACTCAGGCATGGGCTGTAATCAGAAAGATCCTCACATGACTTGTATAAGATTTTAGACATCATAAAGAATAAGGAGCAAATGAAGAATTTTAAGTGCTAGAACATAACGTCAGGTTCACTTTTTAGAAATATAATATTTAAAGTGATATCCTAATTTCAATAGAGACCAAAGCATTATAAAAGAGAGAAAGTGCTCTAATGGTGGAATCTTAGGCATCATTCAGAAATGAGAAGACAGTTCCCAGACAGCCTAACATTGTACCTTGTATTCTTGGAAATGAAAACGGAATGTTAATTCACTGTGATCCAAAAGTAGCTTGAAACAATGAATACATTCTCCTGAAAATTAGCTCATATTAGAACACTGGCTAAATTGCCAATATTGGAAAATGCCGTCTCCCTACTGACATGAGTTGTAAGTCTACATCAGGGACCACGAGTGACTTAGTGCTCTCTGTCTTTTTTGCCCATACCAGGTTCCTTCTCAGATCCCTGGTGTGGTCTTAGGACAAGCCATCTTTCACAAAGAGAATTCTCAAAATGTAAAACAAAGTCTAGGGCTTCCCTGGTGGCGCAGTGGTTGAGAGTCCGCCTGCCGATGCAGGGGACGCAGGTTCGTGCCCCGGTCCGGGAGGATCCCACATGCTGCAGAGCGGCTGGGCCCGTGAGCCATGGCCGCTGAGCCTGCGCGTCCGGAGCCTGTGCTCCGCAGCGGGAGAGTCCACAACAGTGAGAGGCCCACGTACCACACACACACACATGAAACAACAAAGCCTACTTTTTTCCATCAAATCCCAGACTCAGTACTTGTATCAATATCTTGGTTCTAGACGTTAACTCGTAGTTTATTGTGTTTTTAGTTATGTTGTCTTTGAAGATTGAGAAGCAAGCTGTCAAATTTATCTCAAGTTTTCAAGCAAATTTTTAGGATTCTTCACTAAGTGCAGGTGGGATCACAGTACCTTCACTATTACATGGACAAGGACCTGAGCATGACCAGAAGCCAGATTAGAAGGGAATCAGAGCACTTCCACAGCCCTTCTGTGTCCATGATTCTTTCTACTGGGAGCCTCATGGCCGGGGATTCTGTAGTCTGGCTTTACTTTCCATGGCCACTCTAGGTAGTCTTTGTAGGATTTGTTCAGCCCAACACTTTTCTTTCTCCAACTATTTTTTCTAAAGCTGAACGAAACTGCTAGATTTATCAAGACATCTTGGGCTGCTTGCGAGAGAGAAGTAGACAATTCTGACTGTGTGTATGTCTTTCTGTTTCTCTAACTCTCTCCTGTATCTTCAACTGCTGGTTGAACTGTGAAATACTCAATCATTTGATTTGTCTACAAGGTACTAACCAACCACTGAGACAAATTTTCTTATTCTGCTGAATTGACGTTAATATTTATATATAGATATAGATGTACATGTACATACGGATAGCTAGAGATACTTGGGAATGAGTGAACTAGCTGGATTTAGCACTACGATGATATGTTACTAATGCCGAAAGTGTAATGATGACAGCTCCCACCCAGGCTTTTCATTCTGCCTTTGTCTAATTACTATAAACTCTTGAAGCAAATCCAAGTGATTGAGTGATTTGTTATTCTACTACTCATTTGTTCTTTCCCGTTAAATTTGAAACAGTTATACTAAATATCTATACCAGTCTACATTTGAAAGCTTCTAAGCTAGGTGTTCCTAGCCTTTTTTATGTTTAGTTTCTGTGGGCCTGAAATGTTTAACTAAGATCCCAGATGTTTACAAAGTGCCGAGGAGAAGAGCCCCACTAAGGGGAGAAGCATGCAGTTGCTACATGATAATTGTATATTGCTGTGGGTCTTCTGCCTCGTATTTAGCTAATCTTCACTATTTAGATAAATATTTTGGGCTTTGATCCTGCCCCAGTGAGGAGTAGGATCATTGATCTTTGATCTGCTCATCTAACTTCTGATTTTTAACTTCACAGTTTTCAGTGTAGTGATGTGCTCTCAGTCTGCATTATGCACAATTTCCAGCAACAAGTTGTCAGAACGGTGGCACAACTCTCTTTCCCGATGGTCCATCTTGCAATTGGACTATATTACTGTCCTATCTGATTGTCTGTGCCAAAGTGGCTCTTCCTCATTGGAATGATTGATAACTAATTTCTTTGCAGACACAGGGATGTATTTAAAATCAACTGGACTCACAATCAACAGATACAATGTATAGTAACAGAAAGAAAATTATAAGGTTTTAGGTGAAACTGGTATAAGTTTAAACCATAGACAATGAAAATAAACCTCCGTAATATCTCATAATGAGTTCCTAGAAATAAAAAAGATAAACTATTTTTACTAATTAGAATTCAAATATACAATGTATAAATTAAATACATCATCATTGTTTATAATTATTTTAAATCTTTTTCACTAACTCTAATTTCTTTTAGAAATTTTTAAATTAAAAAAAATTACCATAGTTTTAAAAGATTATTCATGCTTCTTTTTTAAAACTAAGCAACCTGAAGTATAAGAAGTATAATAAAGAAATCAACAAAAGACCTCAAATCCAAACACCCAGAAATAGCTGACTGACATTTCATGCCTGTCATTCCAGACATCTGTCTTATATGTAACACACAAATGGTCCTGATAAACAGAAATAATTTCAAAACATTTGGAGCATACTATACTTGTTATTCATTTGTTTTATTTTTCTGCTACAGGGTAGCTGATTATCCTCATGTTGGATAATTTTTGTTGGTTCTTCATGTCAATCATTATCTAATACTTAAAAAAAAATTTATTTATTTATTTATTTATTTATGTTCTTCCAGTTCTATTGAGATATAATTGCCATACAGCACTGACCAAGTTTAAGGCATACACCATAATGATATGACCTACGTACATCATGAGATGATTATCACAGTAAGTTTAGTGAACATACATCATCTCATGTAGAAACAAAAGAAAAGAAAAAAATATTTTTCCTTGTGATGAGAACTCATAACTTTCAAAAGTGTTAATTATATTAATCATGCTGTATATTACTTCCCTAGTACTTATTTATCTTATAGCTGGAAGTTTGTACATTTTAATCACCTTCGTGACCATGCAAAGACATCATATTATTATAGACCATATGCCCCACACTGTACGTATCATCCCCATGACTCATTTATTTTGTAACTAGCAGTTTGCACCTCTTAATCTCCCTCACCTATTTTACTCATTCCCCCACTGCCACTGCCCGCCATCCCAGCAACCACCTGGACTCTTTGTTTTCTGTATCTATGACTCTGTTTCTGTTTTGTTACGTTTGTTCATTTCTTTTGTTTTTTAGATTCCACATATAAGTGAAATCATACAGTATCTGACTGACTTATTTCACTTTGTATTTCTGTGGTGTCAGTTGTAACTTCTTTCGTTTCTGATTTGATTGATTTGGGCTCTGTTTCTTTCTTGATGAGTCTGCCTAAGATTTATCAAATTTTTTTTTAATCTTTTCAAAGAACCAAGTCAATTTCATTGATATGTGTGTGTGTGTGTGTGTGTGTGTATGTGTGGTATTGCTTGTCTGCAAAACTTTTGGTCTGTCTTTCAAATCTAAATGATAGCCTTGCCAGGTAGAGTATTCTTGGTTGTATGTTTTTCCCTTTTCTCTCTTAAATATATTATTCCATTCCCTTCTGGCCTGCAGAGTTTTTGCTGAAAAGTCAACTGATTATCTTATGGGAGTTCCTTTGTAAGTAACTTGTTGCTTTTTCCTACCTACTTTCAATATTTTGCTCTTTCTCTTTAATTTTTGCCATTTTAATTACAAGATACCTTGGTGTGATCCTCTTTGGGTTGATACTATTTGGGATTTTCTGTGCTTTCTAGACCTGGATATCTGTTTCCTTTCCCAGGCTAGGGAAGTTTTTAGCTCTTGTGTCTTCAAACACGTTCTCTCTTCTCAGTCTGTGACCCCTATAGTGCAAGTGTTAGTATGCTTGATGCTGTCCCAGAAGTTTCTTAAACCGTCTTCATTTTTAAAATCCTTTTTCCTTTTTCCTCCTCAGCTTGAGTGATTTCCACTATTCTGTCTTCCAGTTCACTGATCCATTCTTCTGTATCTTCTAAGGTACTGTTGATTTGTTCTAGTGTATTTTTAAATTTCAGTTGTTGTATTCTTCAGCTCTGTCTAGTTCTTCTTTACATTTTATAACTCTTTGTTTACCTTCTCACCATCTTCATCCATTCTTCTCCTGAGTTCTTCTTTGAGCGTTTCATCCAGTAGATTTCTTATCTCAGCTTCACTTTGTTCCCTTTCTAGGGTTTTATCTTGTTCCTTCATTTGGAGCATATTCTTCTATCACCTCATTTTGCCTCATTTGCTGTTTTTATTTCTATATATTTGGTAGGTTTGTTACATTTCCTGACCTTGGAGAAGTGGCCTTATTTAGGAGGCATCTTATGGTGGCCAGCAGCACACTCCCCTCTGGTCACCACAGCTGTGTGCTCTGGGGGTGCCCTCTATGTGGGTTGCCTGGGTCCTTCTGTTGTGACAGGCTGACTACTATGGATATGACAGCAGGTGTGGCTGGTTCCCTGTCTGGTTGATTGCCTGGCCCTGCCTTGTGTGGAGGTTGCTGTACATTGGTGGGCTGGGCCAGGTCTTGGCATGGTTGACTGCGTGACCAGGGGAGTCCTAGTCCTGGTGCCAGCCTACTGGTACACGGGGCTGGGTCATGATGTAGCTGGCTACAGAGCCCTGGGGCACCTGTGTCTAGTGCTGACCCATTTGTTGGCAGAGCCATGTCCCAGGGTGGCTGGCTGCAGAGCCAGTTGTCCTGGAACTGGTGTCAGCCCATTGATTGTTGGGGCCAGGGCCTAGGGGGTTCTGGGGCCAGTGAGGCCCAACTGGTGGGCAAAGCTGATTCCCAGAGTCTCTTGTTGCAGGGTCTTGGTGTTCCCAGAGCTGGCGTTTGCCTGTGATAGGCAGGCTCAGTTATCAAGGCATCCTAAGGCTGGTGCTGGCCCACTGGTGGGTGGAGCCAGGTCCTGGGTTTCTGACTATCAGGATCTGGGGTACTGATCTGGTGTTGGCCTGCTGGTTAGTGGGGCTGGGTCCTGGGCCCTCTGGTGGGCAGGGCTGGACCCCAGGGTGGCTGGGGGCTCAGGGAGTCCTACTGGCAGGTGGGGGTGTATCCCCTTTCCAGCGAGCTGCTTGGCCTGAGGCATCCCAGATCTGATGCCAAACAGCTGGTGGGCAGGGCCAGGTCTAATAAGCTAGAGGGGAGGTTTCCAAAAGGGCATTTGTCAGCCCCAGTGTTCTCATAGTAGGATGAGCTCCCCGAAATGGTTGCTGCCAACATTTATGTCCCCAGGGTGAGCTCCAGTTGCCTCCTGCATCTTCAGGAGGCTCTCCAACATCAGCAAGTGGGTTTGACCCGGGTTTCTTTCAAATTACTGCTTCTGTTCTAGGTCTCGGAGCATGTGAGATTTTGTGTGAGCCCTTTGAGAGTAGTGTCTCTATCTCCTATAGCCCTCTAGCTCCCCTGAAAGCAAGCCCCACAGCCTCCAAAGCCAAACATTCTGGGAACTCATCTTCCCAGTGAAGGACCCCTGGGCTGGGTAGCCCATTATGGGCCTCAGACCCCTCGCTCCTTTGGGAGAACTTCTACAATTATATTTATCTTCCTATTTGTGGGTTGCCTACCTGGGTTTGTGGGTCTTGACTATACCAGATCTCCACCATTCCTACCTGTCCTGTTGTGGTTGGTTCCTTCTTTATATTTTTAGTTGTAGAAGATCTTTTCTACTAGTCTTCAGGTTGTTCTCATCAATAGTTGCTTTGTAAATTGTTGTAATTTTGGTGTGCCCATGGAAGGAGGTGAGCTCAGGGCAGCTATCTTAGCCACCTGTCCCTTCAGATTGTTTTCAATTTCAATTTCAGATTGTTCATTGCTAGTATAGATATACATTTGATTTTTGTACATTGATCTTACCTCCTGCAACCTTATTAAACTCACTTATTAGTTCTTAGTAACATTTTTTTAGGTCACATCATATTTCCTATTTAGACAATCACATCATCCATGAATAAGACAATTTTACTTCTTCCTTCTGAGTGTGGATGATTTTATTTCTTTTCTTGCTTATTTCCTTAGATAAAGTAGAGAAATATTCTATTCTACAGTGATGAATATAGGTGGTAAAGCAGGCCTCCTTGCACTGATCCTAATGGTAGAGGGAAAACATTCATCTTTTACCATTAAGTATACTATTTTCTATAAGTTTTTTGTAGATGGCCTTTGTCAGGTTGAGAAAGTTACTTTCTATTTCTAGTTTGATAAGAGTCCTTATTGGGAATGGATGTTGGTTTTGGTAAAATGCTTTTTCTGTGTCTATTGAGGAGACACTATAGTTTTTCTTTTTCGGTTTGTTAATACAGTGAATTATATTGAGTTTTAAATATTAATCTGCCCTTACATTCCTGGGATAAACCCCATTTTATCATGATGCTTTTTACATGTTGGATTCAATTTTCTAAAACGCTGTCTAGAATTTTTGCATTTATGTTTATGAATGATATTGACCTTTTCTTTCCCCTTGTATGTCTATCTGATTTTGATACCAGGTAATGCTGGCCTCACAGAATGAGTTGAAAAATAGTCCCTTTTCCTCAACTTTCTGTAATACTTTTGTGGAATTGGTGATATTTCTTCCTTAAATGTTTGGTAAATTCACCAGTGAAGTCATAGGGACTGGAATTTCTTTGAAAGTTGGTTTTTAACTGCAAATTCTAGGTATTTAATACATGTAGGACTAGTCAAGTTACCTATTTTTTTCTTAAATGAGCTTTGGTAGTTTGTGTCTTTCAAGGAATCTGTTCATTTTATCTAAGTTGTCGAATGTATTGACATAAAATAGTTTATAAGATTCTCTTATCCTTTTAATATTTGTAGATTCTATATAGATATCAACTCTCATTCCTATTATTGATAATTTGTGTCATTACTCTTTTTGCCCAATAAATCTGGTTAGAACTTTCTCAATTAAAAAAAATTCATTCAAAGATCTAGTTTTGGGGTTAATTAACTTTTTCCCTATATTTTCTTTTTCTATTTCTTTATTTCTACTTTGGTCTTTATTATTTCCTTTCTTCTACTTTGGTTTTCAGGTGTTCTTCTCTTTCTAGTTTTTAAAGAAAGAAACTGAGATCATTCATTTGAGGCCTTTCTTCTTTTTCTAACACGGGCATTTAGTGTTATAAATTTCTCCTTAATTACTGCTTTAGGGACATCTCACTCACCAGTTCTGATATGTTGTATATTTGTTTTATTCAGTTCAAAATGATTACTACTTTCCCTTGTGATTTCTCCTTTGACCCATTAGATTATTTAGAGATATGTTACTTAATTTCCAAATATTTGAGGATTTTCTAGAGAACTTTCTGTCAATGATTTCTAATTTAATTCCATTGCAATTAGAAAATGCTCATAGTATGACTTGAATTCTTTTATATTTATTGAGTCCTGTCTTATGGCCCAGAATATAGTCCATTACAGTAAGTGTTCCATGTGTACATGAAAAGAATGTTTATTCTGCTCTTGTTGAGAATTTTCTACAAATGTCAGTTAGATCAAGTTGGTTGATAGTGTTGTTCAAATTTTTAATATCTTTACTGATTTTCAGTCCAATTATTTTATCAATTATTGAGAGACAGACATTGGTATCTCTATTTTGAAATAAATCCAGCTAGAGACACTTAGAGGCAAATTGAGTAACAAAATTAAAGAAGAGGACCACATAATTATATTTTTAAAGAAAGAATTTTGGGAGTGGGACATCAATTAACACAAAGGAATGAATTGCTTGGTATAGAATTGAAGGCATGGGAGGAAATCATTGCTGAGCCCTGAAGCACATTCAGATAGGTGACAACTACTCTACTTCTGCATAAAGATTGGACCCTTCTGTTAGTGTCAGTGATGAATTTTCTAATGAAACACGTTGAGAATATACATGAAACTAACCAACATGTAAAAAGAAGAATTTGTCCAGTAATGACAGTCTTTAGGGACACCCTTAGCTGCAATCACAAGCAGCAACATGTAATTGTCATTAACCTTATTCTTCTCACTCTGCAAAAGGTCACTTTATTCGTGAATTGTGCATCCACACACTCACACAGATAAGAAGCCGTTAACAAAGCACCAGCGCTGGCGGCCCCACCAACTCTATCTAACCCAGTTAGCACATTTTGTAACATTCTGTCATAAAGTCATTGGCAGTGTTGGTGTTCGAAAACTGCATGGCTCAGATGTTTCTAAACCCTTTTAATCCATGACAAAGGCCTCCCTTTATTGTTGTTTTGTTTTCCTTTGCTGCCCTACAGCATGGCAGCCAGTGTGTGCTCCTGATAAGCAGTGAGCCATGCAGATGTGGTTCAGTTTCCTTGTGCACACTACCGTGCAACCTGCCAAGGCCCAAACGTGGGAGGCAGTATGGCTTCCCCTCCCCCCACCCAGAGCCAGTGCCAGTGGTACCCTGCACAATGGTTAGCAGGCCAGATAGCTTCAGAAGAACACAAAATTAACTTTTCATGTCACAAATGACATTTACCATTGCCTAGTTTGGAGGATATAATATAGCTAGTGTAAATAATTTTATTCTAATCCAAGTGAGGTAGCAGCAAGCTTCAAACTTAGAACAAAAAGGGAGAGAAACGGCTGCTATGATCATGAATTTTTTGAAAGTTCTTTTTCCTCTTTCTCTTCCTGGGTTTGCACAGCACGGATAAAGAAAGGACGATACTGGTTCAGGACACAATGCTGATATTTGCTATTGTTAACAAAAGAGGCCCCTGTGTGTCCAGGGGAGTGTGACAAAGGAAACAAGAATAGACTCTATAAATGGCGGTAGCCTGAATAAACTGGGTTCAGAAAGAAATGTGTGAAGGAATTGACAGTCAGGTGACTATGTGACTTGAATGACTATCTCAACTGCCAAGTTTAGATGAAGAGCCAAGTCAGGGTACACATGGGGAGATTCTAAGGGATATCCCCGAGCTGCTGGTAGCTGAATGATGGTCCAGGGTAGACTCATGTTCCAGATGAGCTAGGAAATAGTTGGGACAGAGGAATCAATGGAGAGGGCAATTCAGAATCCAATGGAGAAGGCCAGTTGCTTAGAGAGTATTGAGAATCAAAGAGATTAAGAAATGGAGGCCTGTTTCTTGGGTAAGAAGTTAATAGCTAAGTCTGGATCTGAAGATGAGAATCAGCAGGAGGACAACTTCTAAAAACCCACCACACAGAAACAGAGACACAGATGTAGAGAGCAAACGTACGGACACCAAGGGGGGAAGTGGCGGGGGTGGTGGGGTGGTGGGATGAATTGGGAGATTGGGATTGACATACATATACTAATATGTATCAAATAGATAACTAATAAGAACCTGCTGTATAAAATCTAAATAAAATAAAATTCAAAAAAAATAAAATAAAAACCCACCCCACTGTGAGCATGTACCTTTTAACTGTAATGGCAGGTCCCTACCACCACCCCTGGTTCCTAAAGGAGCTGACAAGAGTTTGAAAGCAACCTCAGGTTCTGTAAAGGTCTGTATTTTTGAACAGTTCATGACTGTTCATCTAAACTTTCAAGGGCTTTCCCGTTCTCCGCCTCAGTTTTCAAATGATCAAGAGCTACTGAAACTGAGTGGGGCCCTATGGGGCTCCCGGGCATGGAGGTCTTTTTTTGTCCCCCATTCCTTGTAGGCAAGACTCCAGCCTCCATGACCTTCCCTGAGTTCCAAAGGGTGGATTCGAACAGTTGCTAATCAAGGGAGGAGCAGCCACGAAATGACCTGAGGGAGATTCAAGAGGCCCCGAGAAGCTCGTCAAGATTAGGAGACCCCCTGAGATGAGATCAGAGGAGTGCAGGCCCTGCGCACACCCTGGTCTTGTCAGAGAATACAAGAGAATAGTCTCTTCTCAGCCTGGGACGTGAGAGCCCGTTTTCCACTAACTGTAGTAGACAACTCTGAGTTTCTGTCCGTCTGTCAATCTGCTTTGCAATATGGTGTTAGGCAAGTAACTGAGAGACACCTCCAACCCTCTTGGGAATTCAGCAGTCACCCACTGTATCCCTCCTTCAGTTTGCTTCCTAATCCACCCCCTTCCTCATCTCACACTGGTCCCTACAATTTCACACAAGCCCTGAGTTTCTTTTCCCAAAGCCCCTCAACCTACCACTTCCCCAGATCCACTGCCTGTAACAGCTCTTCTGAACTTGGGGTAACACCCAATGGGTATACTCTCTCCAGTATAACTGATTGTTCAGAGGTTCTGACTAGAAAATCTGCTTCTCTTTCTCCTACCAGCCGTGAAACCACACCTCTGACATCTTTTAAGGTGTAACTCAAGTCAAATCTCTTAGTTTGCCCTGACTGTGCAAGTCAGCACTAATATCTAAGCTCAGCTCTCAGCCTCTCCTTTCCTTCCTTCCTCCCTCCCTCCCTCCCTCCCTCCTTTCCTTCCTTCCCTTCCTTTCCCTTCCTTTCCCTTCCCTTCCGGCAAATATTTAATGAGATCTTACTGTACACCAGGCACTCATTCTTTTTTTTTTTTTAACATCTTTATTGGAGTATAATTGCTTTACAATGGTATGTTAGCTTGTGCTTTACAACAAAATGAATCAGTTATACATATACATATGTTCCCATATCTCTTCCCTCTTGCATCTCCCTCCCTCCCACCCTCACTATCCCACCCCTCTAGGTGCTCACAAAGCACCAAGCTGATTTCCCTGTGCTATGCGGCTGCTTTCCACTAGCTATCTACTTTACGTTTGGTAGTGTATATATGTCCATGCCTCTCTCTCGCTTTGTCACAACTTACCCTTCCCCCTCCCCATATCCTCAAGTCCATTCTCTAGTAGGTCTGTGTCTTTATTCCTGTCTTATCCCTAGGTTCTTCATGACGTTTTTTCCCTTAAATTCCATATATATGTGTTAGCATACGGTATTTGTCTCTCTCTTTCTGACTTACTTCACTCTATATGACAGACTCTAGGTCTGTCCACCTCATTGCAAATAGCTCAATTTCGTTTCTTTTTATGGCTGAGTAATATTCCATTGTATATAAGTGCCACATCTTCTTTAGCCGTTCATCCGATGATGGACACTTAGGTTGTTTCCATGTCCTGGCTATTGTAAATAGAGCTGCAATGAACATTTTGGTACATGACTCTTTTTTGAATTATGGTTTTCTCAGGGTATATGCCCAGTAGTGGGATTGCTGGGTCATATGGTAGTTCTATTTGTGGTTTTTTAAGGAACCTCCATACTGTTCTCCACAGTGGCTGTATCAATTTACATTCCCACCAACAGTGCAAGAGGGTTCCCTTTTCTCCACACCCTCTCCAGCATTTATTGTTTCTAGATTTTTTGATGATGGCCATTCTGACTGGTGTGAGATGATACCTCATTGTAGTTTTGATTTGCATTTCTCTAATGATTAGTGATGTTGAGCATCCTTTCATGTGTTTGTTGGCAGTCTGTATATCTTCTTTGGAGAAATGTCTATTTAGGTCTTCTGCCCATTTTTGGATTGGGTTGTTTGTTTTTTTGTTATTAAGCTGCATGAGCTGCTTATAAATTTTGGAGATTAATCCTTTGTCAGTTGCTTCATTTGCAAATATTTTGTCCCATTCTGATGGTTGTCTTTTGGTCTTGTTTATGGTTTCCTTTGCTGTGCAAAAGGTTTCAAGTTTCATTAGGTCCCATTTGTTTATTTTTTTTATTTCCATTCCTCTAGGAGGTGGGTCAAAAAGGATCTGGCTGTGATTTATGTCATAGAGTGTCCTGCCTATATTTTCCTCTAAGAGTTTCATAGTTTCTGGCCTTACATTTAGGTATTTAATACATTTTAAGCTTATTTTTGTGTATGGTGTTAGGGAGTGATCTAATCTCATACTTTTAAATATACCTGTCCAGTTTGCCCAGCACCACTTATTGAAGTGGCTGTCCTTTCTCCACCGTACATTCCTGCCTCCTTTATCGAAGATAAGGTGACCATATGTGTGTGGGTTTATCTCTGGGCTTTCTATCCTGTTCCATTGATCTATCTTTCTGTTTTTATGCCAGTACCATACTGTCTTGATAACTGTAGCTTTGTAGTATAGTCTGAAGTCAGGGAGCCTGATTCCTCCAGCTCCGTTTTTCGTTCTCAAGATTGCTTTGGCTATTCGGGGTGTTTTGTGTTTCCATACAAATTGTGAAATTTTTTGTTCTAGTTCTGTGAAAAATGCCAGTGGTAGTTTGATAGGGATTGTATTGAATCTGTAGATTGCTTTGCATAGTAGAGTCATTTTCACAATGTTGATTCTTCCAGTCCAAGAACATGGTATATCTCTCCATCTATTTGTATCATCTTTAATTTCTTTCATCAGTGTCTTATACTTTTCTGCATACAGGTCTTTTGTCTCCTTAGGTAGGTTTATTCCTAGGTAGTTTATTCTTTTGGTTGCAGTGGTAAATGGGAGTGTTTTCTTGATTTCACTTTCAGATTTTTCATCATTGATGTATAGGAATGCAAGAGATTTCTGTGCATTAATTTTGTATCCTGCTACTTTACCAAATTCATTGATTAGCTCTAGTAGTTTTCTGGTAGCATCTTTAGGGTTCTCTATGTATAGTGTCATGTCATCTGCAAACAGTGACAGCTTTACCTCTACTTTTCCAATTAGGATTCCTTTTCTTCTCTGATTGCTAGGCTAAAACTTCCAAAACTATGTTGAATAATAGTGGTGAGAGTGGGCAACCTTGTCTTGTTCCTGATCTTAGTGGAAATGCTTTCAGTTTTTCACCATTGAGGACGATGTTGACTGTGGGTTTGTCATATATGGCCTTTATTATGTTGAGGAAAGTTCCCTCTATGCCTACTTTCTGCAGGGTTTTTATCATAAATGGGTGTTGAATTTTGTCAAAAGCTTTCTCTGAATCGATTGAGATGATCATATGGTTTTTCTCCTTCCATTTGTTAATATGGTGTAGCACGTTGATTGATTTGCGTATATTGAAGAATCCTTGCATTCCTGGAATAAATCCCACTTGATCATGGTGTATGATCCGTTTAATGTGCTGTTGGATTCTGTTTGCTAGTATTTTGTTGAGGATTTTTGCATCTATGTTCATCAGTGATACTGGCCTGTAGTTTTCTTTCTTTGTGACATCCTTGTCTGGTTTTGGTATCAGGGTGATGGTGGCCTCGTAGAATGAGTTTGGGAGTGTTCCTCCCTCTCCTATATTTTGGAAGAGTTTGAGAAGGATAGGTGTTAGCTCTTCTCTAAATGTTTGATAGAATTCACCTGTGAAGCCATCTGGTCCTGGGCTTTTGTTTGTTGGAAGATTTTTAATCACAGTTTCAATTTCAGTGCTTGTGATTGGTCTGTTCATATTTTCTGTTTCTTCCTGATTCAGTCTTGCACTCATTCTTTAAGGAACTGGGTTACAGGAGTAAATAAGATGTACAGGGTCTTGGTTCTTTTGGAATTTACAGTCTAGAAGGTGGAGACAGACAATAAACTATTAAATAAATGAGAAAATGATCACTCAAGATATGCGATAGTGGATTGTGGATAATGAATGTGTTGAGGAGTGCTCATAAGTACTTTCATCTTAATCGGGTGGTGGGAAGCCCTCTTTGAGGAGATAACATTTAATCTATGATCTAAAAGGCAGAGGAGGAATCCATGATCCGAACTTCCAGGGAGAAGATAGCATTCCAATTCGGGGAAATTACCAATGCAAAAACCCTAAGATAAAGGCAAATTGGGAAAGTGTAAACTTTTCCTCTGTTACTTCTCTGCCATAACTATACATGTAATATGTAATATAATATACAAAGAATATGCAATAAACTTTATACAATGCTATGAGGAATATCTGCCTGGATTATATGTTTATACATGTTTTCTTCCCCAGGGAAGTCTCTCCAAGGCATCTAATAAACTTACCCAACATAGTAAACTCTCAGTCATTTGAGGATATATATTAGGAAGCGGATCCGTATTTAGGAGGAAGAGTGGCAAATGTGGGGGTAATAGGAAGTGAATTTCTTCTACAGCTGCTCTCTACACTGAATGATGCTTAAACTCAAGAGAGAAATTAATACACATTTCATCAAGGTTTACACTTAATCACATGCCTAACTCTTGACTTTTTGTCATTCACTTTTATGGTGCAAAGTTCTTTTAGCTGCCCCCTCACCGAGAGAGCCCACGCGAGCCCACGCCCCACATCATCCAGTAACCAGCTTACCCTGGCTCAACCCTACACACTGTAAAAGTACTTTCAGTATGAGTGAGAACCCACCTTCACATTTTATGACTTGTACAATAAAAAAAACAAGAAAAACATGCAGATTTAAAATTATAATGTGCATAATATGGAGTTTTTAACTTAATGGGACATACAGGGAATGGTGTCATTAACAAGAAAAAAAAGAAGAAGAAGGAAATGCATAATTGTGCACTTAGTGCTGCCGCTGGCTGTGTTTGGGTCCACAGTGCAAAGAATGGAGCAAAACCTCATGAAACAAGGGATGTGTATGTATTGTCACTTTGCTCCTTAAAGTCTAAAGTTCTCTGAACTGAAAAATAATGTAACAGCACAGCTTCCATCAGTGAACAAAGGTGTGTGAACCTTCTTGTCTTGGCTTTCCAGCAGCAGAAGTACAACCAGAAGACCCAGATTTCAGTAAGGCTGAGTCACCACAGCAGTCACGTTGGGATGGATGGAGTCCAAGGCGGGATCCAGCAGCCTCCAAAACAGGTGTGATTTGTGAAGGAGGCTGCAAAGAGCGGATCAGCTGTTCTGCAGTCTGGTTCAGGTTTCACATAGAAACAGGAAAGTGGTGATAAATTTGCAAGTACACAGGCACAAAAGGTTCTCAACCACAGCTGGTGCATCTCGTTCCACTCTTCACAAAATCAAGGACAACACTGGTTGTTAAAAAGCCTTGGGATTTTCATCTACTGAAAACTGCTCAGAGTAAGCAAGATATAGGAAAGTGATGACAAATTGTGCATTTGTTACCAGCTTTCTAGTACAAATATTGAACTACTGATTACATGGGAAGTAATCTTCTTTTAGTAATAAAGGTTCAGGAGCCAAAATGCCTGAGGGCAAATCCTGCCTCTAGAGTTTACGAAGTTAAATAACTTCGGTCAAGTTATTTAAATGTGTTAAATGTGAACCTGAAAATGTTATTTTCAGGTTCCTCATCTGTAAAATGGGACTATTAGTAGTATATACCATATAGAGTTGTTGTGAAAATAAGAGAGGTGGTTGAAGCACTTAGAGCCCTGCACAGCTCATATTAAGGACTCAGTAACTCTCTGCTAGTGTCCTAACAGGAAACCACGGCTACATAAGATACTAAGGCCCTGCCGGAACTCTAGTCCCTATGAGTTAGCTTATTCTGCAGCAAGAAAATCAATCCCTCTCTCTCTCTCTCTCTCTCTCTCTCTCTCTCTGTCTGTCTGTCTGTCTCTCTCTCTCTCACACACACACACACACACACACACACAGGATAACAAATTTTAGTTGTGATACCCACCCACTCTCTGAAAAGAAATCGATTTAGAATCAGAATGACTTAGTTATCCTATGAGAAAGGCCTGGGAAAAGCCACCCTGCTCGTGAATCGTTACTATGTTAACGTGGCTCAGAAAACTCCATGCAGCACCTTGTTGCTTCATCCTTCATCCAGTAAAGCAACTGCTGTTTTCCTTTTGACATTAGCTTCTCAAATGGCAACTGAAGCACTGGCTGCTTACTTTCTTCTTCACGTGGCGTGTAAAACAGCCTTGCAGACACGTCACATGGAGGGCTGCTAATCATTGGTGGAGGGCTCCAGATAAGCAGTCAGCTCCAGAGCTGTGCCCATAGAGGCATCCCCTGGGGAGCTTTAAATAACCAAAGCCAGGGACCCACGTGAGGGTCACACTGGGTGGGCGGGGCCCAGGCACTGGTGTGTTACAAATACTCCCCGCTTATTCTGAGGCTCAGTGACAGTTGGCAACCACTGAACTGACAAATGCTCTTATTTTACAAAGTGACATCTAGGACCCTAAAGTGATAGCCTAGGGGCTCATGAGTGGCAGTCTGGAGGAGTCCAAGTCATCTTTAACCCAAACAAAATGCTAGTAGCCCTCAAATAGAGGGGGGATTGCAGGAGAAGAATTGCATATCAGAATCACATGGAATTCTTTTTGAAGCGTCACATCACCATCACCACCACCACCACCATCACCTCTGCCTTGTCCCATGTCCCACCCCTCCTGTTGTCCCGGGATCTGATACGATTCTAATGCATCCTTGCTACTCAGCAAAATTTCCCAAACATCTAGACCTTCTGAGAAGTACAGATCCTACCCCATCGTGAAGTTGTAGCCCAGAATCTTTACTTTTAAAAAGCTCCTCAGCCAGTTCTTACATGAATCTAGGTTTGAGAAATACTCTTTAGATGCTCAGAGGGTCAGTTCTTGAGGTAACAGCACATCATGCATCATTAATAAAACTTGGATTAAGGATGGGCAATGATGAAGGTACCTTGAAAGGAGGTACTAAAATGAGGATACAAAAGCCCAGGGGGCACAGGTCTGTAACAGACATCCCGGATCTGCCTCCCAGGTGTGGCCAGGGTTTGATATGACCTCCTATAATCCCTTTTTATCCTAGAGAACTTAGTTGGAGTTAAGATTCCTTCGTTTTCCCTTATTTGCTCGCTCTGTGAAACCTTGGTGTTCATTTCCACTGTATTTACACTGGACATTGTGGGTGGACATGGATAGTTTTTTGAGTACAACCCCTGCTGCCAAAGCAGAAGAATCCTGACACACAGGGGCTTTTGAAGACTTGCTGATACTGCATTTCATAAAATATCAAGGTTCGTAAGAGGAAAAACAAACACTGGCTGAGACCCTGAAAGCAACACCACTGGCATGCCCTCCCCTTGTTTCTTAATAACCGTCGATCCTGCTTATTACGGCCGTGTCGATCGTTTGGGTGATGGTATACTTGGCTGACGGTGCTGCTAAACTTGGGGGCATTGTGAATGGTTTTGTAATTTGGAAGGAGCTCAGCATATATGAGTTTGTGAATTGGGCTTAAGTCTTTTTAACGCCCATTCCCACAGCGCAGGTGAACTCACGGTCAGTGTCTCCTAGGATTCTTTCAGCCAGACTGTTGCGCTATCTATCTTCCTAACTGCCCAGTGAATATGGCGAACTCTATCTCACCAGTGGTGGCATCTTTCTAGAACAACTGGACGGACCGGTGCAGCCACAGCTCGCTGCCCTCCACAGGGACCTTCTGTTTGTGCTGGGGTCTGCGGGAGATGGCGGCCTGGATGGGCTTCTCCCCAGTAGTCACAGATTCCTGCTTCTCAGGGCAGCAGCCTTACGTTCCAAGTGTGCTACAATATAAAAACTAGGCTTTTGCTGAAAGCCTTCCTTTGTCTGCTTTCTAGCCTAGTTTGCCATCCAAAAGATTCCACAGAGTTGATGTTTCCGTTTCTTTAATTCAGTGTTTGGGATGACACAGCCTCAGCCCAGCTGTCTCCCAAGCAAAGGGGTGTGTGTGTAAATGTTACCCAGTGTTCTCGGCCTCTTTTCTTTCTTTGGGTCGGAAGCAAGGCTGTCACACTGTATGTTGTTATTTAAGGGATATGCTGAGATGTTTCCTTTCTGTGGTGGAAAAGATCTTTTCAAGGGAGCCTCTTTATTCCTCTGACATTTCCACTCTTGAAAAGCTGACCCAGTTCCCGCAGAATAACAAAAGAAGCACACAGAGAAAACAGATTCCCCTGGGAGACTGATAAACTCAGGTGAACTCTGGCCAACTGAGTTTCCCTCAGAGAACTGGGCAGACTGCCAGAAAGCTGAGGAAGAGTCACATCTCAAAGATATATGGACACATTAGGATCTGCTCAGCTTTGAGCTGCCTTTCAGAATTTGCCTTTGATATGAGTCCATGTGAGAGTTCAGTCAATCCCACATCAAGCCTGTGTGCAATGATGTTTGGACATCTGGTCTACCGTGTGTCTTCCTTTAGTCCTAGAGGGTCCTACCTGGGGCCTAAGGACTCACCCTTACGCCTGGGTTTCTGAGCCAACGTGAACAAACCACAACAGCTTCCAAGGCTCTGGAGACTTGAGTCAGCTCACATTCACCACAGGTATTGGCCTCTCCAGAAACTAGCACCACTCTGAGTTGTAGAATCTGGGAAGAGGAAGGAGATAAATGGACATAGCACCACATCCTGTACACCTCACACAGCTTTAAATATTACAATTATTTGTCTAATCATCGCTCCGAAAATCCTGAATAGAAGTTGGTTCCTTTATTTAACGTATTTTCCACTCTTCCCAGATCCTCTGTATTTACCAACATTTCAGCCTTTTTCTTCCTTGATAACAAGAGAGGGGCTCAAGGCCTAATTTCCCTCTCCTTTGTCTCCTCTTTTAAGGGTGAGTCTGAATTATAAAACCACGACTATATTTGTGACTGGCCTGTAATTAGCTTTTCTAAGCCATGAGTTATTTTTTGGCATTTTTTTGGGTACAGAGCAAAGAGGAATTCTTCTTTAGGATATGTGTTCTTTCCATCAGATTCTGTGAACAAAGAACATCAATAGATGTATCCACTTGGCTTATCTAACTTGTTCCACATCTTTTTTTTTTTTTTTTTTTTTGGTTCCATATCTTTTCTTAGATCATATTCCCTATCCTTTTCATTTTCCATTGAATTTCATTGACTCTTTGCAGCTATCTTTTTTTTCACTTAGTCATTCAACAAACAGTTCCTGTAAGTATCTGTAGGTATTGCACTAGGGAATGGAAAAACAAAGAGGCTCCCTGCCCTCTAGGAGGTAATGGTTAAGTGGAAGAAACCAGTGTAAGATCATCACAGCATCATCAATAAGAGAACCAAGTACTAGAAGAGAGGCAGATAAAAAGTGCCTCAGGAGCAGAAGAAATAAGAATCGCTTATTCTACCAGGGAGTTCTAGGTGATAGCAGAACAGTGGGTTAACTTGTCCTGTCTACTCATTCATAGTCCCTAGGTGAAGGTGAAAGTGAAATCAGGGTTTTCCTCTGTTTGAACTTGAATTAATTTTTAAAAATTGTGCAGAATTCATGTTTAGCAGAAGGTGGTAATGAGTTCAGTGGCATGAAAGCTATAAAATATCTCCAGTGAGGGCGTCTTGGCAATAATGATGGAAAACTGTATCACACACACACACACACGTGCCTGAGCGTGCATTTAGTTACACATACATATCCATTCTACCCTAGCAGCGGATTTGTGAGTGGGAGAGGCAGGTGTGGAGCGATGGCTCTATAGTCATAGACCCTCTGATCTACCTGTGGGTGCACCGGAGCCCCCTGCCTCAAGCGTCAGGAAGAGCCGTCTCCATGCCCGTGCCAGCTCCACAGGGACCAGGACCATCATGCCACCTCTGTCTCCTGCCAGCACATTTATCACTCAGTCAGTTTTCTGCGTGCCTAAGATGTGTTCAGCCCTAAGGAGGAGAAAAAGAAATATTTAATGCCTTCTGTGTGCCAGGATCATGCTTCTGCCTTCTTGTATTATCATTCCATTTAAGCCTCATAATAATCCTACGAGATAGACATTGCCATTACTAAATTTTTCCGGTAAACTAAGTCTCAGAGGGGTTAAATTGCCTGGCCAACATCGTATAGCTTATAAGTTACCATCCTTTGCCATAAAAGGTTTATGGATCAGGACTTAAACCATGTGTGTTGCAGTTCATTCTTACATCTGTATCCTAGCTCTGGGATAGAGATATAATACTGGGCCACCTTGGAGATATTTCTTATTCTTCCTTAGCCTCAGTTACTTTATCTGTAAAAGAAAGATAATAATAATTTCAGAGGTTTATTAGGATTAAATGAGACAATCGTTATAAGGTGATTAACCCTTTGCCGGGTACCTAGCAAACACTCAATATATTCGATATAATAGCTGTCCTACAAATGGTTAAATGGGGAGTCCAGGACTGTCTCTACTACATCACTTCCATAGGAAACCTTGGTGAGTTTCCTTTTTCATTTTTTTCAGTTCCGCCCTTAATATCAAAGAGATGCCACCAGTTCAAGGCCAGAGCCTAATGGACCATGAAAGAACAGCTTTCAGGTATAAGCCACCAGCTGGGATGCTTGTTACTCATAATCTGATCCACTCTCTCTTTCTGCAGCTTAGTCCCTAGTGGCTCTTAAGGATAAAAAGAGCAGCTATTCTGGTGCACACATAGCATGTGAGGAAGTTTTTTCTTTACTGAGTGGCACAAGCAGTAATCCAATTCCAAATAATAAATAAAGCTAAATGATGGAGCCGTGTGAGTATACCCAAAAAGGCCAAAATTCAACCAATGATTATTGAATGCCTACCTAAGCTAGACACTAGTCATACAAAGAATTCACAGTCCTTTCTACAAAGGGCTCAGTGTCAAGTCAGGAAGACCAACAAGTGCACAAGTTCCACGTAGGGCACAGAGTACTATCAGCCTTGCACAAAGGGTTGCAGGTTGAGGCTGCAAGTGTCCCACCCCAGCATTCAGGTTGCCATGCGGACGGCACATGAATGGTACTGAAGACACCTGGCCAAGCCCATCAACCAAGCCATCCTGTGACCGAGCTCCATTCATATTAAAGAGTGAAAATTTCCCCAAAGTTCCTTGACCATTTGTCTTGTCCTATTTGTATAATTTCCTCCCACTTAGGTACTTAAGCAAGCTTTAAATACGAAATAAATGCTACTGGTAATTTCCCACAAAGTTTCAAAATATGAAATCCTTGACAGGATTATGAGGCTTCCTCTGTTTACTCTGGTGGAGGATCAGAAGTGAGAATCAGATGGAGAGGCACAGAGGGGAATGCAGGGCCAGGACCTGCCAGCGTTGCCCGAAACATGAATCCACTTCGTCTGGCTGTGGGGGTGGCTGAAGGAAGATGCGTTCCAGGACAGAAGGGCAAATCTGAGCTTTACAATGGGAGTTGGAAAAACCTGCATCAACATTATTTAGATTTTTTATAATTTCTCCTTATAAAGCTTTGGATGTATCTAATATGCGTGTGAATGTATGTATTTTTCTTTTGAGAATGGTGAAGCCCCAAGATGCTTGATAACACAATGCATCAGGACCCTTGGGTAGTGGTACCTGGCTGCTATGTTTTAGTCTTTGCAAATACAGTGACTATTTTGGAGATAGTTCCTTATGCCTAGTTCTGTGCCTGGCTTTGTGCTGGATCCTGCAGGGCTGTGTAGACAAGATGTGTCTTCTGGGCGGCTTGTGTTCAGAGGCTGACACGGAGGTTTCATCTACAATTGAAAAAACTTGGAGCAGGTATATAAATCAAATGATGAAAAAGAATAGCACTCTGAACCAGCATGGGGTAAATGCTGCATATAAATCTTTGCATTACTGCAAACCTCGAAGGTACTGCAACTACCCTCAGGTGCTTTGGAACAATTCCAGAATGCATAGTTTAGTTAAATGCGCCTATCCAGATGTCGAGATAAAATTAAGGCCTTTCCTGGACTCCATACTGGAGAACTGCGTACACATCTCTACATGACTAAGTCACTTCCTAAAGTAGTTAGTGTGATGTGAAGTGCCTGGGAGAGAATTTCAGAGAAGGTGGAAATGGCTAAAAAGTTAGGAAAGAAGTATTATAAGAGAAAATGACTAGATAAGACCATTCTATTTATAGAAGAGAACTGAGTGAAAATAAAGTCTCTTCTTGGGTGGATTTAAACAAAAACCTGCACGAGACCCCTAGAAGCCAGAGGGAAGCGGGTGCAGGAGTAAGTAACTTGAAGTGAGCTAGTGGGAAGGACCAGAGCATGAATCCAATTTTGTACTTAATCTCCTGGTGATGGATCCTCAAATCCCTAGTACTTTTCTGCAGGTAGTTGGAGAATTTGGCTAATATTTGCTCCATTTTCCACCGTACAGTGCCAGAAGGCAGATAAGATATTGGGTCTCTCCCAGCACACTAGTTCAGGTTCTCTGGAAAGTAAGTAACAAAACCTGACTTTGGCTGAAAGGGAGCGTACTTGCAGGGACTGGGGTAACTTATTAAATGCAGTAAGAAAGCTGAAGTAACCAAATCAAATCAAACAATTTTGGGTAAGGGCAAGACCTGTAAACCTTCTCTCCAAGGCCCTGACTTGAGTCAAGGAGACTCAAGTCTTCTGTTCTCAGGCATGTCTCTCTTGCCCCAGGGAGAAAGAATCTGTTGGGTCTACGAGCAGCCCTGCATTGATTGTGAGACCAAGAGCAGGAATAGGGACACAATACAGACATGGCAGCAGGGCATCAGCTCCTATATTTTAGGAGTAGTTGCCAGAGGAGAGGGGTACCCTGTAAGCCATCCCCAGAGATGTCTGCTGTTCCCAAGAAGGAGCTCTTTGTTACAACAGCACATGGAGTTGTTTCCAAACTCCATGCGTCGGGTTGAGGGTGGGGAGAGAGAGAGAAAGAGAGAAAAGGAGGAAGAAGCATTTAGGTTTACTCCAACAGAGAACGTTGTGATGGAGAAAACTGTTAAATATGGAATGTATTACTCCCCCCAAAATGAACTGATCATGCTTGGAAATAGGATATATTCTCCTCTGCAAAAAATGGCTAAGTTGTGATTCTCCCGAGGTTCCTCTAGTTACTAAGATTTTGTGATTTTGTGGTAAAATGTTACCCTATTGCAGAAGAACATTTATCAAATTATGTCCATTAGATGTTAATCATTACATGTTCTATGAAATACAGATTTACAATTTCAATCAGGTTTGAGAACTACTAAATTAAAGTTCATGTTTGCTGTTGTTGTTTATGTTTGCTTTCCTTTTTGTGGCTGTAGAATTTCTCCCGATATTAATATATACCATAACTCTTTAAAAGGGGAATAAGATTATAAATTTGTATACAGGAAAGACCCCTAGGTGGGGTTTGGGCTGGTTGCTAGGCAGCCAACCCACAGTACTGCTTCAAAACCCTAATCCAGTTTGGGGGTTATGGTTGGCTTCCGCCAGGCTGAGCTCAGCCGACATTGGAAGAATGTGGAGGAGTTTGAGATAGGTAGGCGAAGGGAGGAAGGTATGGAGGAAAAAACATTTCATGTGCTGGGGACAGCCTATTGGAAGGTCCCAGTGCAGGACAGAGCTGTATGCACTGAAGTTACTGAAGGAAGCCCAGTGCCGTCGGAGTGTATCAAGGGAGGTAGACAGGGGTCAGAAAGGACTTTGGGAACAAATTAAGTCATTTGGATTGCTTCCTAAAGTCAGTGGGAAACCATTAGTGGATTCTAATCATGAGAGTGACCCCGCTCCTCAGTCTTACTCTATTGGTCTTTCCACTCTTCCTCGTGGATTTTGTGATCTTACGGTATCGATAATCTCTAAGTTCATTGCCAGACTCTTTTGAGAGAAAGTGAGCTATTCTAGAAGTTAGTTCGAACAACTATCTTAGAGAGTTGCAGGCTGAGGGAAAGCAAGGGACTGACTCCCTCATTTGGCACTTTAACCTCTCAGGGGTGATACTCAATGGTGAAAACTTGAAAGCCTTTCCTCTAAAATCAGGAACAAGACAAAGAGTATGATGTTCGCTGTGAGTCTGTCATAAATAGCTTTTATTCTGTTGAGATATGTTCCCTCTATACCAACTTGGATGAGAATTGGTATTGAATTTCATCAAATGCTCTTTTGTGTCTATTGAGATAATAATGTGATTTTTATCCTTCCTTTTATTAATGTGGTGTATCACATTCATGAATATTGAACCATCCGTGCATCCCTGGAATAAGCCCCACCTGGTCATGGTTTATGATCCTTTTTATATATTGTTGAATTCAGTTGCAGATATTTTGTTGAGGATTTTTGCATCTATATTCATCAGAGACATTGGCCTGTAATTTTCCTTTTTTGTAGTCTCTGTCTGGTTTTGGTGTCATGGTAATGTTAGAAATGTTACAAATGTTAGAAAGCTAAGCAAGCAAACAAAAATATATTTTCTAAACTCTTGCAACAAGGTCTGGACATAGTCTGTGTTCTGCCGAGTAGATGCGTCAGCAACAGACTTGGCAGAAGTGAGCCGTGAAAAGCAGTGCTGGCAGGGGCTGCGGCGGGGCAGATGAAGGGCACTGGGTTTGTTAGCTCTTTCTGCAAGCACGACGGCAGAGACATTTGGTCCTTTTGCGGTTGCGGTTCTGGTCAGGGTTTGAGTATCCCTAACATCAGAGGAACCTTGTGATGAGTAACAAGAGGAGGCAGCAGTGAGATTTCCACTAGAGCCGTCCAGTAGGAGATTGGATGTTTCTTCTGGCTGCCCTAATTCCTGATGGTTCCATCCTAGCTTGTTTACTTGTCCCTCCTGAAGTTTCTGTAAACTTCTTATTCTCTAAAACTCCTTTTCTTCTTAGTCTAGCTAGAGCAGATCCTGTTTCTTGCAATTAACTGAGTAATACAGATCTCCTGTTCTGTACCCCTATTGTTCACTATACTTTTCCTTCATAGTATATATCACAACTGCAGTTAAATAGTTGTTTAATTTTAGTGTATATCTGTCATCTCCACTGGATGATAAACTCCTTGAGGGCCAGAATTGGGTTTTATTTTCAGCACCTAACATCGTACCTGGTACATAATTGGTGCTCAGTAAGTACTGGTGAACACATGAGTGAAGGAGCGAATGAGTGGCACTTTGTCCCAGCTCTACCCCTTATTAGCAATTTTACCTTGAGTAGCTCAGTTCCCCTACCTGAGCCTCAGGGTTCTGCAGAGACAGTGCTCTAATTCATTATGTAGATCAAATGGGAGAAGATATTTGGAAATACTTTATGAACATTTTATTCAAATGTCAAAGGTTATTATTCTGGGCTACCAAGAAACAAAGAGTAAAGAAGACAAACATAGTCTAATAATTTTTCTGAGCCCAACTATAACAGATCTTTTATTTTCTTATTTTCTTTATTGCAAGTCTATGCAAGTCCACATATATGGGACTACTGTTCGAATTCCAGAGTCATCCTAAGAGCTCCCAGATGTCCAGAACTCATAATATAAACATTAGAGAGTGATATTAAATTATAGCAAGGACATGGCACTGCTCTTTATAGCAACCCAAGGTCAAATAAACATATACTGGGACACATGGAGATTCTTCACTTGGAAGATTCCAAAAAGGGTTTGGGGAAATAAATGTTTACACAAAACAGAATAAGAACTCAGAATATGTAAGTAGAATTATATTACCACTTTGGAACCCAGGCTTTAATTCAAATGATACTTAATCCTGAAGTAAGTGCAACAAAAACTCTCCCATTCCTTTGTTTGCCTGTTGTGTGCACCAAGTTGAATCACGAAGGACAAAGTGCAAGTAGACATCAAGTCGTGATCCTGGGGGATTGAGCTGGATTTATTGATTTTTCTCTCATGTTTTTCCCATGAAGATAACTTCAGTATCTGCTTTGACCCAAATCCCCTGTTGACCTGCTTTGAGGGCTAGGTGAGAGAACTGAGGACTGAAAAGTAAAGAAGGCAAAACATCTTCATCTGTAAGAGGGAAGGAAAAAAAAAATTGTAGCAAAGGAAAATTGAACAGGCTTGTAAGGTAATTAGCAATTTTCAAATGCAGCAATGGGCAAAGGAAACAAAACGTAGAACATGTATTAAAAGTCAGGCGGTTGGTTTAGAAAATACAGCTGTAGGATCACACAGATTTTGACCATCCAAACCAAATTCAATTATCATGTCTGTGCTGCTTTTCTATTTCCGCCACTGAAAGGCTATTATTAGGTGCTCTTTCTCTTTTCTGCATCTCCAAGTATTGCCTTCCTAAAACATTCCAAAAAGTAAACATTAGCTTTAGGCCATTTGATTACTGGTTTCCCAGAACACTATGTTCTGTCCTGTTTCTCTCCATATTCCTTTAATATTAAAAATAGGAAGTGACTGAAGGCAGTTGAATGGCTCTGCCTTGGAGACTGTTCCCCCAGCCAACCTCTCAAGCATTGTTGGGTCTTTACCCTCTAAAACCCATTTCGTCCTTATTACATAGACAGCCCTCTGACAAGCAGAAAAAACCAGAAACTGAACATTTCTTTCCTCTCCACCAATTGCTAATTTTTTCAAAGTGCTTTTTGCTTTGTTTAACAAGACTTCTTAGCTATGGCTCGTTTTAAGTAAGGCTCATTTTATTTTTCGTGCTAGATTAGCATCTGAATTGGGAGGAGAGCTGGCTATGAAAGTGTCTTTGAACAGGTGAGATAAACAGAACCTGGGATAAGAAGAAAGCACTACCTGGCCCCCTGTGGGCAGTACCCAGGAAGTGATCCGGGCTGATAGAGGTATCAGTTATGTTTACCACAGATGGCACTCTTATTCACATGCTACTTCCAGCTCTGAGCTGACCCAGCAGAAATGATGTGTGACATGCCTTGTAGTAGGAGCCATTCCTGGGAGTTTCACAGGGAAGAGAATCAGCTAGGAAGCCAGACCCGTGTATTTCTTTGGTGGTGAACATGGATATAAGATGAACATAGGAAGCTGTGTTCTGCACAGGAATTACTCCTACATGCCTCAAAAGAAACAGGGAGCAAAGTTCGTCCCAGTTAGATTATTTTCCCTCATCACATACCTGTAAAGCAAAATGTAAAGCAAGATGTGGGAAAAAAAAAAGGTCACACAGTTAAGCCAAGGAAGAACTTAATCCTGAAACCAAATTCATTGTAACATAAATTTAAATAACATTTCAGAAAACCTTAAATCATACATCACTTTACGTTCTTTTTGGGGCTTCTGTAACATTCAAAAATACATTTGTACACAGTTATAATTGTTGGACACAGACAACCTTGTCTTTTTCTTCTGAAATTTAACATTATTTCACACATTTTCATGAATTATGTACCACCATTACCCATGAACTTATATGTAATACTGACATGGAACACATTCTTTCATTTGTTTAATTACTCATCGAATATTTATGAGTGCCCCTAGATAATGAAGACCTATATATAACCACAAAGAAGATTCTGAAAAATAACACACTAGGTTGCTTTTCAGTAGGCTTAAAACCAAACTCTTTATATTTTATTTATTTTGCAAAGTCAGACTTCCACATCACTAAATTAAGACATTTTTTCCTAAAGAAAAAGTGAGCACTTATCTGGGCCTTAACTTCTATGCAAAATGAGGAAGGGATAAATTTGATACTTAAGCTCCCTTCCTTCACTGGAATTCTATGATCTGGGTTTGAGGAAATAGTAGGAACATAACACGCATTGTGTCATCAAACATCTTACAATTGCCCTTAAGAGTCATGGTACTTTCTCTAAATCACCAGTGACAATTAAGCAAGAGCATAGATTTTACATCTTAGAGCCCCACTACGAGTTTAGTTGAGAGTAGGCATCCTCAGGAGCTGAGACCAGGAATTTAGGAACTGGGAACAGAGGGGCAAGTATAAGGAGTACAGTTTACTTTTCTATTTCTTTCACTTGGATGAGGGAAGACCAAGGAGGGCTTTGAGAAAACCAGAACAATCCCATTAAGTGATCCAAAGAGAAGAGCAAAACATGTTCCCTCATTAATAAATGTGATTTTATGTTCATGCCAGCCACCTATTAATCCAAATTAAAAAAAAACAAAAACGTTCTTGGCCTTGGCGACTCCTGTCTGAGCACATTGCTGTTCTGATTTCCCACTAAGATCTACAAATGATCAAGAGCTGAGTAATTCCAAGTGGTGTTTTCACAGGACCACCTCCTTCCATAACGTATAAAATGCTCTTTCATGAAGACAGATGGACATAGTCTACAGGACCCTGCTTACTCCAGAGAAACTGTCTTTGAAAACTTTTGACAGCCAGTGGGGTTGCACGTCTGTCTCTATTTAAATGAGCACGTTATAGTTAATATTTTTGTGACTTTCAGCCAGTTGTTCAATCATTTCTCAAGTGTGATACATTTTAATAAAAAATGAAACACTTTATGATACAAATATTGTTAAAATCCCACGTTTGGCTATATTCTTTTTGAAAAAAATCTTCTGGAATAAGGCACCTTTTTTAAAAAAAAGGGGGGCATAGAGCTTATGATGTTTGTTTGCTGAAATCAACGTAAATGGAATAATATACACACCCAAGTTACCTTAAGAATGGCACAGTGCCCCTTTTTACTTTCATAGATCTGTTTCTTTAGGAAGCCATTTTCTGGTCTGGCTTAGAGGATTTTATTTTATTGACTAGTAGTTTAAAAGATATAGTAAATCTAGTCTATCTAACATTTTATTGACCAAAATTATCTAGTAAATGGCACTTCTGAGTTTACCAGCAACATGATAGTTGGTACTTACAATTATGATAGAGAGAGCAGTAGATGATAAGTCAAAAAGTCAGATGGCAACCAAAATGGTTGCTCTGAGTCAGGAAACATCAGAAAGTGACACTCGTTGAAGAGAAGAAAACTCTCTTTATTGTAGGACTTCAGGGTGTGATTCTGGGGCATTTTAATACTGGAATTAAGAGGCCCCTTTAGATGTTATTAGGAAGTGAAAATTTAGTCAGTGTACACTTGAAATGTTAACCGATTTGAGAACCATGTGATAAGGAATTGCCATGGCAATGGACCTGAGAGGCATGGCTCTAAAAGGAATCTAGCAACGAAGAGTTGGAGAGTGAGACATTTTTAATTGCTTCTTCTCCAGTGCAAAGATAAAGCTCACTGGAATGCTGAAAGTGTTATGATGTTTGCCAAGTACATGCAGGTACTTCAGTAAGTCACCACCAATGCATGGAAATGACCTAGAGATCACTCAGCTCCCTGTGTTCCATAAGCCAGCCATAGAATCCTAATCTGGCTTCCTGATAAAAGAAGGGAATACATTGATGGAATCAAGCAAATAGGTCATTCAATTTGGTGGTAAATTATGACTCATTATAAATTAGTAGATTGACTTTCAGGTACAGCTTCACCTTATATTGGTTGGACGACCACTGAATGATGTAGGGACTTAAGAGTCCTGATTCCTATCATGCAGTGAGATCCAGTGTAAATCGATGTTGACTCCCTAACAGAATTATGGTGTTGCCACCGAAGTATTGCAAGCCTCTGCATGCATTATCCAGGAAAGATTAAATCACGTTCAATGGAAATTATGTTATATTTTTATTCCTTGAAAAACATGATTAAAATAATAATAATATTAATACCTAATAGTCATTGAGTAAGTTAGTTATTACTATAGTTACTGCTTAGTGTCATGTACTCTTTTAAGCTTTTATGTATGTTATTTTTTTAAAATCCTCATCACATCCCTAAGAGTATCCCCATTTTACAGACAATGGAGGCAGAGAGAGGTTTAATAAATTACCCAGGATCATACAACTACCAAAAGGCATGGTCAAGATTTGAACTTGGCACTTAAGCTCTTCAGTCCATCCTCTTAATCACTAGACAAGCTCTCTATTAAATAAATGCTTCATTGAGTGGCCTGTGCCATTTTCCAACCAAGCCAGACAAAATTTTTCCTAAGTTAATTAAGACTTCCCCATTCGTAATAGTGTTCCCTAGCATTTCTTCAACCTGCTTTGACTTTGTTATTCAGGAATATATCTTTCTTCACGACTCCAGTGTGTCTGAGATCAGAGTTTTCGCATGTGATACAAACACTCTTTGCCAGATCAACCTCTTGACTCCCAACAGCAAGTTTACTATGAGCCATTAAATACTCTGCAATGCGAAGATTATGGTTGGGTCAGTGAAAGCAGGGGAGGGCGGAAACTGGCTGCAATTCTTGTTTGTTTTTCAGTGTGAATACCGAGACTACAAGGCCAACAACTTTCACCTTTTATATCATTTTTCTCCTTTGCCAATGATTGACCCTGGGAGTGTTAAACAAAAACTTTTCTTCCTTGCTGTTCTTGAAGCAAACACACAATTAAAACACAGCTGTGTTTGTCTCACTGGAATCTTTGCCACGGAAATTCTAAGATACTACCCAGGGAGAATAAGGTAACCTCACTGTGTCGATGAACGAGAGAGATGGGAGCCCTAAAGAGAGACACTAATCTCAGAGCGTGACCTTAACAATGCATTCTGAATAGCTTGCAAGGGGCACCTGCACAGCAAGGCGTGTAAAAAAGTGCTCCAACCACAGGCATTGCCTAAGGGGGTGGACATTTCCAATGAGGGGGACTGAGGAAGTCAGGCCAAGCCAAGACAGTGGAGACCCCAAGTTGTTTCTAACTGGTTTAACCCAAGGGTTTAGGCAGTAGTAACACCAGGTTGGTGAGACAGGGATGGGAGCAGGAGACACGCTAGCCTGGAGGGGTTTGAAATCTTCCACAGTACGCTCTTTATTCAATCACTTACTTATTCATAAAAACATATTATTATTGGAGGCCAACTACATTCCAAGCACTGAACAACACGGGAGTTATCTCCTGCTCTCAGTAAATGTATAGCCTAGCTCAGGAGTCTAGGTTGGCCAGAAATCAAATTCCAAACAGCA
Source organism: Grampus griseus (assembly GCF_964374135.1). Lineage (NCBI taxonomy): Eukaryota > Metazoa > Chordata > Mammalia > Artiodactyla > Delphinidae > Grampus > Grampus griseus. The sequence continues at coordinate 15,408,259 of NC_139004.1, forward strand.
GACCCACCTGGGAGAAGTGGAAAGAGAGTGACAGCGATATGGACAAGGTGAACAGTGTGAGGTGGAAAGTGGTCAGAGCATGTCCAGTCCAGGACCTGTGTTTGCAGGAATATCTGCAAAGACAAGAAGACCACTGGCAAGGCTCAGAGGCTGCAAGGTCAAAGACAGTTACATTTAAAATAGCTAGTCTGTCACCTAGGAGCAGAGGCTGATCTTAAAACAGCCTCTATGTTATCAGCCCAGACTCAGTTCCTGCTGCAGGGCAGTCAAGGCTCCATAGACCTTGAGCCTAGGTTAAAGATGGTCCCACACTTGCAGGTAAACTGCCTGCTGATCCAGGAGCAGGAGGGTTGGGGTTTGCAGGCAGTGCTAATGGTGCATTTGAAATTCCTGTGGGATGATACGTATTCTTGGCATCGGATGAACTTTCCTTTAAATGTTCATCTCGTACCGATGTTAAGATAAGCTTGAATTCTCTGAGACTATACCGAGTCATGGCAGACGAATGCTGCATGATGAGAGAAATGGACAAATTAACTCACCTAACATTCAACTAGTAATGAATTAATAGAAAATTTAAAGGTCAGTGATGCTAAACACAAATTCATTTTTATGTATGATAAATAGGTAGATAGAGATACAACTATATGTATATATGATATATATAGAGAGATATAGACAAAGATATAAATATATAATCTCCAAATAGATTTGGCTTCTACTGTGAGCTTGACAATTCTTGCTGGCATGTGACTGACCATAGAAAGCTATTTAACCTCTCAATAAACTAAATTTTTGCCCATTTTACAGATAAAGCAATTTGTTTTTTAATAATGTTAACTTGTCCACCAAAGATGTGCAGAGAGGATTAGATAGTTGCCGTATGTTAAGCAAGTAGCATGATGCTTGGCACATAGTAAGTGCTCAATAAATGCGAGGCATTTTTTTCTAATTACTCAGTCATCTCAGCCAGTAACAGTGAACTTGGAGAGGGTTAGCCACACAGAATCCCCAGTCTCAAACTTTGCAGTTTATTAGGAAATGTAAAATCCATCTCAGAAGCAAATAGTGGACTTCACTTAGGCCCAGGTTCTTTTTGCATCTATGGTGTAGCTCTAAGGATGAGGCCAGGTGCCAGGTGTGACTTGGGGATCTGTGGGAAACATGTTGCTATGCTCATCTGGCAATGGCAGTGAATTCTAGGACTGACAATACAGACCCAAGCAAATGGTATTAAACTGAGCACTTGAATTATCCTGATACGAGAGACTGGGTGCAGGACTATCTCATATCCTGTTGTAGGTGCTTCTTGGATTTCCATCCTCACCTTAGCTGAACTGTATGGAAAACTACTTGATACCTGTGAGGTGAAGGCAGCTAGGTAAAGAGTTCAGTGGCTGCAAATACGAATCTCAGCCCAGGTGCTGAGCACGGAGGGCTACAAAGATGCATGAACCCAGGATTCGGGTTTTTTGTCAGAATTATTTTTCCCCAAGGTTTGTTGCAATTACCCCTTCTTCCTGGCTTTATTCCCCTGTGAAATAACATTGAATAGTTCTCTCACAGCTGTTCAGGTTGCTTATCCACCCTCCTAAGTTGGAATGTCCTGCATGCTCCTTGTTCTTCCTTGTAAAGTGCAAACCCATGACCCTCTGTAGCAGGCTCTTTATTTCCTTCTATTGTGCTCATCAGAAACGCCTTAGCTGCTTTCCCGCTCACATGCTGAATTAATAAATTACAGATGCCTGTTATCAAAGATTTGGAGGTTTTGACAAGTGATTTTGTTGATCACAAATGCAAGGTTGTGTTAGGGAGAACTTGCGTTTTCGGGATATAGAAGGTAGATCAGCCCTGAATCTGAAAAATAAACAGGCAAGTTTGATGAGCTGAAATTCATGGCAGAGCTTCTTAATATTTCCTGAGGTTCTAATCAAAGGAGCATCTTAACTGGTCCCAGAGGGAACTGGAAGATGAAAGGCGCTGACATTGACGCCCACTGTACCTTGCCTCATCACAACTTTTTTTTCCTCCTTTTGCCTGTTTCTAAAAATATCTGGGCAGGTAAGAATTAGTGGTAGGATGTTATTTAGACAAAAAACAAAAACCCACTGCATAATGCACCATATCGTTAAAATTTTTAACATCTATTAAATTAAAATCAAGGAAATTGACATAGATAGGATGAAAGAAGATACAGCACCTCTAGCTTATGCCAACTAAAAATAAGAATTATTAATGAAGCTCGGCTTTCTTCTGCTGTGCACATTAATTATTTATGATAATAATACTCTGCACTGCCATATTAAAGAATTTTCTTCACCCAGCTTCCCAGAAAACTCTATCTTCTTGGGAAAAACAAACAAACAAAAGGAACCTCAACATGTTAAGCCCACAAAAGAATGCATTCCTCTCGGTGTATTTATTATACAGGAAGATGAATATAGTCTTGGGTTATTAAACTGGAATGAAAAACACATCTTATTAGAACTTACATGGTGATTTTTATTCTCACTAGTTTCATATAAACTTAATGATGCAGACTGCATTTTTATGCTCATCTATTTTAAAATGGTGCCTGGAGCAAAAAAAGCTTCCATTAATGCCAGTTTGGTATTTCAAATACAATTTGATGTAATTTACTTCAAATATATGTGAACAGAAAAGGATAATGCTAAGTGTGTTTTCTAGATTCAGATGTGGGTTAGCTCATGGCAATGATTTGTCAACCCTAAGCTTTTTGCAAAAAAAGAAAAAAAAGAGAGGGAGAGAATTTCTTTGGTTTATAAAATACAAAAAAAAAAAAAAAAAAAAAGAAAAAAGAAAGAAAGAAAGCAAAAAAAAAAAGAATACATCTCTACTAGTGTTAAGAGTGGGAGAAGAAAAATGCTGGGTTTTATGATAAAAGACTAGCTTTAACTTTATTTTAGGTTTTAATATTTATTAACTGTAAATGAATTATAATGCAATTCCCTCCAGTGATATGCTGAACTATCTAAACCCACTGCTTTTTATACTCACATATATATTATATATGGGCATGACAACATGAAATCACGCAGTTTAGAGAGGTTTGGTGTATTTCAATCTTGGCAGATAGATATTAAATAAATGCTTAGATTTCCCAATCTACATTTTTCTCTCAGTGATTTTTAGAACTATATTTTAAAAGAACTTAAAAAATAAGTTTAAATATCACTTCTCTAACAGTTACTTACAGAAATAAGTCAAGACTGATTTTCTCATGTGAATCTCAAGAGGAGAGTTCACATCACCTTCTTTTTTCTTGTGATCTGTGTGTTTTCACATCTGTTCTCTGCTGCTCTGTGTCGACGCTGGGTCACCCTCCACGTGAGGGATGGCTGGTGCATCTGTTAGAAATGCCAAGGCATCTCGAAGCACCATGGTTGTCCAGGGTTCCTCCTCTACAGTAGCACTTTCTAATAAGATTATCGAGCCTTTGCTGAGTAATATTCCATAAAAAAGAATGAAATAATGCCATTTGCAGCAACATGGATAGACTTAGAGATTATCATACTGTGTGCAGTAAGTCAGACAGAGAAAGATAAATATCATATGATATCACTTATATGTGGAATCTAATTTTAAAAAAGAAAAGAAACAAATGAACTTATTTACAAAATAGAAACAGACTTAAAGATATCGAAAACAAACTTAAGGTTACCAAAGGGGAAACGTGGAGGGGAGGGATAAATCAGAAGTTTGGGATGAACACACACAGACTATTATACAGAAGATAGATAACCAGCAAGGACCTACTGTACAGCACAGGGAGCTCTACTCAGTATTCTGTGATAACCTAAATGAGAAAAGAACCTAAAAAAGAATGAATATATGTGTAACTGAATCACTTTGCTGTACACCTGAAATTAACACAACATTGTCAATCAACTATACTCCAATAAAATAAAATTTTAAAAAATTAAAAAAGATTACAGAGCCTTTGCTAATTTGAAGGATTGAATCTTCCGTGGTGGCATTTCAAAAACAAATAGTGGGTCTTGCCGTTCTATCTTTACTCTGCTTCCTATTTGAAACTGGTTTTTAAAGGCCCAAACAGTCATTGCTTCTGAGCCCTAACATATCCCTTCCACTGAAACACAGTGTACTGAAAGGAGTGGGTCCAGTATTAGAACCTCTATTAATTTTCAGCCCTGTGACACAGAAATTGAGTCTCTTTAAACTTGGGCTGCATTTTCCCTTTCTTGTTGCTTGGGGAGGGCGTGGGGCACAGAGCGGAGGGCTGGGCAAGAGGCCTGCCAGGCCTGCAAGGGGTATGAGGTGTGAACAGCTGCCCTCACTCTTCCCTTCCTGATTTCTGCAGAGAAGCAGCCTTGCTGGGAAGTGGCTGGGATTGCGAGGGGAAGAGGAAACACACCCTGCTTCGCCCCAGGGTGCTGAGGAAATGACAGGAGGAGAGGAACCTGCTAGCGGTGAAAGAAACCCAGGAAATTCTGGCGGCTTCTCTCCCAGAACCTCTGAAACATAGCCCCTGCAGGTGGGGTGTCACCATCAATGACGAGGCTCTCTGAGAGCAGGCTGTATTCTTCTAACAGGTAAGAGACTGGGAGGGAGGAAGATACTGATCAGGAAGACTGTCTGTCTCTGGCTTCACTGTGCCTGGGTTTAACCCAATAAGTCACCTGGAATCTCTAGAGTCAGTGTCTCTGATCCCAGGGAGTTGCAGATGGGAGTGGAGAGTGGAAGAGATGCTTCAGTGGAGAGAAAGAGAAGGGAGAAGAGTTGGCCTTTACATTTCATAAGTGTGTCGGTAAGCAGTAACTAGTCCTCCTTTGCTGCACTAATAACGGCAGTTCTTAAGAAAACTAAACAAGCCTATATTTAGGAAGATCCATACATTTCCAGGAGTCCTGCTTGTGTGTGTCTATGCCAAAGCTCACCCCCCTCAGATATGCAATCGTCAGTGCTATCCCCTTTGTCCTTGGATAGAGAAAAAGAACAGTTTTCTTAAAGTTCTGCAAAAACCTGAAGAATTATTTAATGACTTTTAAAGCTACACCTTTAAAGTTTTCACCTTCAGACTAGAAACTAGAAATGATCAGCAACATAACTGTGTCCAAAAATCTGGGTTTTAGTGTGAGCCCAGTAAGAAACTGACCTAGAAGGATTCAGGCAAGAGTGTTCCCATATCTGTGTTCACTTTCCCTTCTCCTCATTAGCTGAAAGATGAGGAAACTGAGGCTCAGCAGGTCAAAGAAGTGTCCTTCAAAGCTTAAGAGACACTTTTCATATTGCAACTCAGGACACACACAACAGAAACAAGTGAACCTGAACACAATACTTACCCTTCCTATAGATAGGAATATGCTGCTATTTTCTATTTTATTCTATTCCAATTTAAAAAACTAAAATGAAGAACTGAATGATTGCTCATCCCACTACTGGTTTATATGCCTGGTTTGAAAGCCATGGGATCAAAAAGCACCAGCCCCAAGCCCTGTAGTGCTTTAAGCTTTTCCAGAGTCCTGTGATCGATTTCCTTGTAATTGGGAAGCAAAGCGTCATTGACTGTCTGGCGAAGATACCTTTGGGAGAAGAAATTGTCTTTCGCTACTTTGTACGGGGAAGGAAAAAGCTAGTATGGAAGGAGATAGAAAAAAAAGTCAGCTCACTGTTTTGGATGAGGGATGGTAAGGAACTGGGGTTGGAAAAAAAGCAGAAAAGGGAGACTGATAACATGGCAGGAGACTGGAGCCTGAGGAGAAAGACATCTAAAGGACCTTTAAGAACAGGAATGTTCAGCGTCTGTTTTACGTTGTTTGCCTTACTCCAGTGTAACCCTTTCCATATCCTTGAACCACTGTAAAGGCTGACACATTTAAATAACCACGTTCTGGGTGGAAAGTGAAGGACCCCAATTGTTAAATGGAAACTCTCCCACACCTACCCTCTGTTGAACCTAACGTGCAGGAAGCAGAAGCCTACCGAGGGGTCAACGTCCAGTCCTTCCAGAAAGCGACCACTGGCAACATAAGGCGCTAGCTGCGTTCAGGAAGGGCAGAACAGGAGGAGACTGACACATTGATTATCATGTGGCTTTGGCAAGCATGCCGATTTTCTTAGTGAGAAATCTGGCATACATTTATTTAAATAATTAAGGGTTTATGTGTTTTATTTTATTTCTTCGCGTGGTTACCATACATCATAAATCAAAAGCTCCCATCTTTAACCCAACTGAAACATTCTTTATTTCAACAGATGGCTTTTTCTTTCTTTCTTCTTTCTTTTTTTTTTTGCATTTTGGTATCAAGTAAGTCATTTTCATTTTATTTCTTTTATTTCATTAAGATATAATTGACTTATAACATTGTGTAGGTTGAAGGTGTACAATGTGATGACTTGATATACATATATATTGTGAAACAATTACACAGTAAGGTTAATTAACCCGTGCATCACCTCACATAGTTATCATTTTTTCTATGTGTGTGTGGTGAGAATTTTTAAGATCTCCTCTCTTAGCAACATTTAAGTGTACAATACAATATTGCGAACTGTAGTCACCATGCTGTACATTACATCCCCAGAACTTATTCATCTTATAACTGGAAGTTGGTACATTTTGACCACAGCCACCCATTTCCTTCAATCCCCACCTCTCTGCTCCTGCCCCTGGCAGCCACCAATCTCTTCTCTGTTTCTCTGAGTTCGGTTGTTTTAGATTTCACGTACAAGTGAGATCATATAGTTTTTGTCATTCTCTGTCTGACTTATTTCACTTAGCATAATACCCTCCGATTTCACCCATGTTGTTGCAAATAGCAAGATTTCCTTCTTTTTTAATGGTTGGATAATACTTACTGTGTATTATAATACTCCATTGTGTACACATAGATATATCACATTTTCTTTATCCATTCATCTGTCAGTGGACACTTGGGCTGTTTCCGTATCTTGGCTATTGTAAATAATGCTGCAGTGAACATGGTGGTACAGATACTGCTTCAAGACAGTGATTTCATTTTCCTTCAGAAGTAAGATTGCTGGATCATACAGTAGTTCTATTTTTAATTTTTTGAGTAATCTCCATACTGTTTTCCATAGTGGCTGAACCAATTTACATCCCCACCAATGGTGCACAGAGGTTTCCCTTTCTCAACATCTTCTCTAGCACTTGTTATCATTTGTCTTTTTTATAATAGCCATTCTACGAGGAGTGAGGTTTTGATTTGCATTTCTGTGATAATTAGTGAAGTTGAGCACATTTTCATGTACCTACTGTTGGCCGTTTGGATGTCTTCTTTGGAAAAATATCTGTTCAGGTCCTTTGCCCATTTTTTTTTTTTTCCTTGCTGTACGCGGGCCTCTCACTGTTGTGGCCTCTCCCGTTGCGAAACAGGCTCCGGATGGGCAGGCTCAGCGGCCATGGCTCACGGGACCAGCCGCTCCGCAGCATGTGGGATCTTCCCGGACCGGGGCACGAACCCGTGTCCCCTGCATCGGCAGGCGGACTCTCAACCATTGTGCCACCAGGGAAGCCCATTTTGCCCATTTTTTAAATTGGGTTATTTGTTATTTTGCTATTGAGTTATATGACATCCTTATATATTTTGAATATTAATGCCTTATCAGATATAAGATTTTTCTCCCATTCCACAGGTTGACTTTTTGTGGATCATTTCTTTTTCTGTGCAGAAGCTTTTCAGTTTGATGTAGTCCCACTTGCTTATTTTTACTTCTGTTGCCTTTGCTTTTTCAACAAATATGTGTTGAGCGTGTCTTAGCTATTGGGCACTATTCTAGGGGCAGCAGAGATAAACAGGGTCTAGTTTCTACACATAATGAAGATTGTATTCTGGCAGAAAAGATACGTTTAAATATCCAAACTACTAAAAAGTAATAATTGCCATAAACAGTGCACTGTGAAGTTTCAAAGAATAGGTTATTTCTCAACTTTGAGATCGGGAAGACTTCGTAAAGGACTGGAGACATTATGGTTGGATTGTATTTGACAGTCAAAGACTGAGAGGAAAGAGAGAACCCACACTGGCAAAGGAATTAGAGCAAAAACATGGAATCAGTGTGATGAGGTGTAAAATTGTCTTTTCATCTTTGTTACCCTAAAACCTGGCAAAAAGATAGGCATTAAATAAATTATTTTTGAATGAACTAATGAATAAAAGTTTGAAACCTGACCTTAGGGCATCATTCAAGGCAGGCTTAGGTGCTCAGACGTTATCCTGTAGGTTTTTGGTACAGCAACAGGACCACAGTCATGCTTTAAGGAGAGGAGTTAGGCGGGCTTGAGAAGGGAAGAGAGAATTAGGAGTTGAAGGCTATCATAACAGTTCACTAGGCTTTTACCAAAACAATTACAATGTAGGGGTAAAGGATGGATTAAAACATTTTGGAGGTAGAATTATCAGACATTGTAAGTATCTTTATGTGAGGAGCAAGTAAAAGAAGGAAGTCTTAGATTTTGAGCTTAGGTAACTAAAGAGAATTCCCATTGGAGAAGTTAATTTGATAGTTTAGATGTCATATATGGAATATGGTGTACGTATTCATAGCAATATAGAACGGCAAAGTCCTACAGCACCGTGTTTCTCTATAGGTATTCCCCTTCCTGAATTAATTCTGATTAACTATCTGTGGGAAAAATAACTTTGAACTGTTCTCCCAGGAGAAAGTGATAGGTTTACGTGATTTATCCAATAATTCATATATACTTACGTATTGAAACTAACTAGAATTAGGGGTGTAGTCTGAGACTATCAACAAGCAGAGTTAATTTAGCCCACATAGAGAGAGAATTCTAAACCCTAACTTCTTCATCCTCAAATAGACAAGCCACAGTCTAGTGTTAAGATTCCAAAAACAAATGAAAGAAAAGTGAAAAAGTTACTTATTGAGTCAAATCTAAGTTGTTAACTGATTATTTCACCTAGTTTGATAGATTTTTCTTTCACTGATGATTTGGCCTCCCACATCTGATTTCTCATCAGAATTATCTGGAGAGATTTTTAGAACTACAGATTCCTTGGCACCACTCTTGGAAATTCTGATCCAGTAGGTCCCTGGTAGAGCCCAGGAATCTGAGAAGTGAAAACGTCTTCAACAGTCCTTCATTTAACATAGTAATATAAGTTAATTTTGCATACTCAATTTTGCAGTAGTTCTTTATCAAACATACTTCTGTTTTATTTACTTTTTTTTACACACTGTCTAAGTATGCTCTGAATGGAATAGAGTAAAATTTGGCATTATAAGTAAAACTTGTTTAGGTAACTGAATTTTGTGAATGTGGTCATAGGTAAACGTTAATTACCCTGGGGGCCCACTGAAACTACTAAAAACTGAAATCAGGTTTCCAGTTTTGATTTTGCTAAGGACTTTTCCCCCTGGGACTTGCATAATTAGTTATTTTTGTTGTTGTTACAGTTGTTGAAATAACAAATTGTACATTTACCACAGCTAAATTGTATTCTGTTGGATTTTACTCACAAATTGTAGAGTTAGTAAATTGTAGAGGTTTTGTTGATTCCCTCTGCTATCCATTGAATTTGTGAGCTCGCCAGGCTTGTCGTCATCTGAAGACTTGACAAGAGTACCTTCTTTGTCCTCATGCAAGTTTTTAATTAAAAAATGTGGAACAGAACAGAGTGGAGAAAAGCATCCAATGGGCATGTCTCTAGAAATCTTTATCTAGAGCCATATCAAATCTTTAGCCAGCACTCTTTGGAACCTAACATTCTACTAGATAATCTACCTTGGAGCTAGTGGATAGCTTGCCCTTGGAGAGCTCTTGCTCCATCCTACTAGTAATTATCTTTGCAAATAATTGTCTTAATATTCAAATCTAGAATCTGATCTGAGATTTCAGTCACAAAGGCCATGCTCTTTCCAGGATTGATGCTAACTGTCCTTAGTTCAACCATACTTTCACAGATAGTCCGTCCAGCTCTTTTGAGAGTTGAGTTGAGTAAAGATACAGATTCTTGCCATGCCGCAGTGTTTTCCCTTTGTGTGAAATTGTCACACCTATCCAGAGATCAGACTTCAAACCTTGACCAGTCAGTGCCGTTCTCCATCAGTTGAACTGGAATCCATCCCTACCAACAAGACTCAAGGAACATGTGTGTCTTGTTCCACTGCCAATCTCAGTCAATGAACAGATGCTAAGAAAGTATCCCAGGTTTATTCAATTTTACCTCTCACCACAATGAACTCTCATCATTCCATCCATTTTTGTTGATTATTGCTCAATATTTCTATTACACAAACACACAGTATTTGCAAATTTTTCATTATCCTCCGTAGAACAACACTAATGTATGAAAGGAAATAAAAATATACAGAGGCTATTGGTTTGCTCAATGACAGAAACTTTTTTTTTTAAGCCTCTGATTTAGAACCAGACATTTAGCTTGCTGGCCAGATTTGGCCCACAGTCCATTTTTGTAAGCTTCATGAGCTAAGAATAGTTTTCAGATAGTTCTTATATCTGAAAACTATAATAATTCAGATAATTCTGATTTTTATGGTTTTTTTCTTAACCTACAAAGCCTAAATAGTTACTATTTAGTAAATAGTTCTGATTTTTTTTCTTACACAATAATTCTGATTTTTTTTCTTAGCCTGCAAAGTCTAAATATTTACTGTTTAGCCTTTTATAGAAAAAGTTTGCCGCTGCTGATTTAGAATAGCCAAACTGATCATGAAACTCTCACAAATGCACTGAAGTTTATTGATAACTTAAATTTTACCTTTTTAAAAAAAGTACTGCATCTCGAGTTGAGTGTCCTGTGAGGAGCTTCAGTGCACCCCCCGAGCTGAGGTTTCAGCTCAGCCATTTCACGAGGAACTCTGGTCTGAAGGGCCGGGGGCAAGGCCTCTGCACGGGGCCTGCTATAAGTAAGTGAAACAGACTAAACACAAACGGAAAAAAGGTGGATGGGCTAGGCCTGAAGTGAGATTGCCAGATTTATGTCCTTTGCAGATGAAATGTGGATCCTCTAGCAATAGGAAGTGTGAAGAGAGAGGACCTTCCAGATGGCAGAGGAGTAAGACATGGAGATCACCTTCCTCTCCAAAAGTACATCAAAAATACATCTACATATGGAACAACTCCTACAGAACACCCGCTGAACACTGGCAGAAGACCTCAGACCTCCCAAAAGCTGTGTGGCAGACCGGGTCTTGGTGCTCTGGCCGACTGTCAGGCCTGAGCCTCTGAGGTGGGAGAGCTGAGTTCAGGACATTGGTCCAACAGAGACCTCCTGTCCCCACGTAATATCAATCAGCAAGAGCTATCCCAGAGATCTTCATCTCAATGCAAAGAGCCAGCTCCACTCAATGACCAGCAAGCTCCAGTGCTGGACACCCCATGCCAAACAACTAGCAAGACAGGAACACAACCCCACCCATTAGCAGAGAGGCTGCCTAAAATCATAATAAGTTCTCAGACACCCCAAAACACACCACTGGATGCAGTCCTGCCCACCAGAAAGACAAGATCCAGCCTCATCCACCAGAACACAGACACCAGTCCCCTGCACCAGGAAGCCTACACAACCCACTGAACCAACCTTACCCACTGGGGGCAGACACCAAAAACAACGGGAACAATGAGCCTGCAGTCTGCGAAAAGAAGACCCCAAACACAGTAAGTTAAGCAAAATGAGAAGACAGAGAAATATGCAGCAGATGAAGGAGCAAAGTAAAAACCCACCAGACCAAACCAATGAAGAGGAAATAGGCAGTCTACCTGAAAAAGAATTCAGAGTAATGATAATAAAGATGATCCAAAATCTTGGAAATAGAATGGAGAAAATACAAGAAACGTTTAACAAGGGCCTAGAAGAACTAAAGAGCAAACAAACAATGATGAACAATACAATAAAATTAAAAATTCTCTAGAAGGAATCAATAGCAGAATAACTGAGGCAGAAGAATGGATAAATGACCTGGAAGATAAAATAGTGGAAATAACTACTGCAGAGCAGAATAAAGAAAAAAGAATGAAGAGAATTGAGGACAGTCTCAGAGACCACTGGGACAACATTAAACATACCAACATTCGAATTATAGGGATCCCAGAAGAAGAAGAGAAAAACAAAGAGACTGAGTAAATGTTTGAAGAGATTACAGTTGAAAACTTCCCTAATATGGGAAATGAAACAGTCAATCAAGTCCAGGAAGCACAGAGAGTCCCATACGGGATAAATCCAAGGAGAAACACGCCAAGACACAAACTATCAAAAATTAAATACAAAGAAAAAATATTAAAAGCAGCAAGGGAAAAGCAACAAATAACATACAAGGGAATCCCCATAAGGTTAAGAGCTGATCTTTCAGTAGAAACTCTGCAAGCCAGAAGGGACTGACAGGACATATTTAAAGTGATGAAAGAGAAAAACCTACAACCAAGATTACTCTACCCAGCAAGGACCTCATTCAGATTCAATGGAGAAATTAAAACCTTTACAGACAAGCAAAACTAAGAGAATTCAGCATCACCAAACCAGCTTTACAACAAATGCTAAAGGAATTTCCCTAAGGAGGAAATGCAAGGGAAGGAAAAGGCCTAAAATAACAAACCCAAAACAATTAAGAAAATGGTAATAGGAGCATACATATTGATAATTACCTTAAATGTAAATGAATTACAACCCAGCAAACCTTCACTACTGGACATATACGCTGAGAAAACCGTAATTCAAAAAGAGTCATGTACCAAAATGTTCATTGCAGCTCTATTTACAATAGCCAGGACATGGAAACAACCGCAGTGTTCATCAACAGATGAATGGGAGGGAGATGCAAGAGGGAAGAGACATGGGGACATATGTATATGTATAACTGATTCACTTTGTTATAAAGCAGAAACTAACACACCATTGTAAAGCAATTATACTCCAATAAAGATGTTTAAAAAAAAAAGGCTCAGAAAAAAAAATGTATACAGATTAAATGCTCCAACCAAAAGACATAGACTGGCTGAATGGATACAACAAGACCTGTATATACGCTGTCTACAAGAGACCCACTTCAGACCTAGGTACACATACAGACTGAAAGTGAGGGGATGGAAAAAGATATTCCATGCAAATGGAAATCAAAAGAAAGCTGGAATAGCAATTCTCATATCAGACAAAATAGACTTTAAAATAGACTATTACAAGAGACAAAGAAGGACACTACATAATGATCAAGGGATCAATCCAAGAAGATATAACAATTGTAAATATTTATGCATCCAACATAGAAGCACCTCAATGCATAAGGCAAATACTAATGACATAAAAGGGGAAATGGACAGGAACACAATCATAGTAGGTGACTTTAACACCTCACTTTCACCCATGGACAGATCATCTAGAATGGAAATAAATAAGAAGACACAAGCTTTAAATGATACATTAAACAAGATGGACTTAATTGATATTAATAGGACATTCCATCCAAATACAAAAGAATACACTTTCTTCTCAAGTGTTCATGGAACATTCTCCAGGATAGATCATATCTTGGGTCACAAATCAAGCCTTGGTAAATTTAAGAAAATTGAAATCATATCAAGTATCTTTTCTGACCACAACGCTATGAGACTAGATATCAATTAGAGGAAAAAAACTGTGAAAAATACAAACACATGGAGGCTAAACAATATACTACTAAATAACCAAGAGATCATGGAAGGAATCAAAAAATACCTAGAAACAAATGACAGTGAAAACACAATGACTCAAAACCTATTAGATGCAGCAAAAGCAGTTGTAAGAGGGAAGTTTATAGCAACACAATCCTACCTCAAGAAGCATCTCAAATAAACAACCTAACCTTACACCTAAAGCAATTACAGAAAGAAGAACAAACAAAAAAAACCAAAGATAACAGAAGGAAAGAAATCATAAAGATCAGGTCAGCAATAAATGTAAAAGAAATGAAGGAAACGATAGTAAAGATGAATAAAACTAAAAGCTTGTTCTTTGAGAAGATAAAAAAATTGATTAGCCAGACTCATCAAGAAAAAAAGGGAGAAGACTCAAATCAATAGAACTAGAAATGAAAAGGGGGAAGTAACAAGTGACACTGCGGAAATACAAAGGATCATGAGAGAGTACTACAAACAACTATATGCCAATGAAATGGACAACCTTGAAGAAATGGACAAATTCTTAGAAAAGCACAACCTTCCGAGAGTGAACCAGAAAGAGATAGAATATATAAACAGACCAATCACAAGCACTGAAATTGAAACTGTGATTAAAAATCTTCCAACAAACAAAAGCCCAGGACCAGATGGCTTCACAGGCAACTTCTATCAAACAATTCGAGAAGAGCTAATATCTATCCTTCTCAAACTCTTCCAAAATATAGCAGAGAGAGGAACTCTCCCAAACTCATTCTACAAGGCCACCATCACCCTGATAGCAAAACCACACAAAGATGTCACAAAAAAAGAAAACTACAGGCCAATACCACTGATGAACATAGATGCAAAAATCCTCAATAAAATACCAGCAAACAGAGTCCAACAGCACATTAAAAGGATCATACACCATGATCAAGTGGGGTTTATCTCAGGAATGCAAGGATTCTTCAATATATGCAAATCAATCAACGTGATACACCATATTAACAAACTGAAGGATAAAAACCATATGATCATCTCAATAGATGCAGAAAAACCTTTTGACAAAATTCAACACCCGTTTATGATAAAAACCCTCCAGAGAGTAGGCATAGAGGGACCTTACCTCAACATAATAAAGGCTATATATGACAAACCCACAGCCAACATCATTCTCAGTGGTGAAAATTGAAGCCATTTCCTCTAAGATGAGGAACAAGACAAGGTTGCCCACTCTCACCACTATTATTCAACATAGTTTTGGAAGTTTTAGCCACAGCAATCAGAGAAGAAAAAGAAATAAAAGGAACCCAAATTGGAAAAGTAGTAAAGCTGTCACTGTTTGCAGATGACATGATACTATATATAGAGAATTCTAAAGATGCTACCAGAAAACTACTAGAGCTAATCAATGAATCTTGGAAAGTAGCAGGATACAAATTGATGCACAGAAATCTCTTGCATTCCTATACAGTAATGGTGAAAAATCTGAAAGAGAAATTAAGGAAACACTCCCATTTACCATTGCAACAAAAAGAATAAAATACTTAGGAATAAACCTACCTAACAAGACAAAAGACCTGTATGCAGAAAACTATAAGATACTGATGAAAGAAATTAAAGATGATACAAACAGATGGAGAGATATACCATGTTCTTGGATTGGAAGAATCAACATTGTGAAAATGACTATACTACCCAAAGCAATCTACAGATTCAATGCAATCCCTATCAAAGTACAAATGGCATTTTTCACAGAAGTAGAACAAAAAATTTCACAATTTGTATGGAAACACAAAAGACCCCGAATAGCTAAAGCAATCTTGAGAAAGAAAAACAGAGCTGAAGGAATCAGCCTTCCTGACTTAAGACTATACTAAAAAGCTACAGTAATCAAGACAGTATGGGGCTTCCCTGGTGGTGCAGTGGTTAAGAATCTGCCTGCCAATGCAGGGGACATGGGTTTGAGCCCTGGTCCGGGAAGATCCCACATGCTGCAGAGCAACTAAGCCCGTGTGCCACAACTACTGAGCCCACATGCCACAACAAATGAAGCCCACGCACCTAGAGCCCAGGCAGCAAGAGAAGCCACTGCAATGCGAAGCCCACACACTGCGACAAAGAGTAGCCCCCGCTCGCTGCAACTAGAGAAAGCCCGCAGACAGCACCGAAGACCCAACACAGCCAAAAATAAATTTAAAAAAAAAAGAAAGAAAACAGTATGGTATGGCACAAAAACAGAAATATAGATCAGTGGAACAGGGTAGAAAGCCCAGAGATAAACCCATGCACATATGGTCACCTTATCTTTGATAAAGGAAGCAAGAATATACAGTGGAGAAAAGACAGCCTCTTGGGGGCTTCCCTGGTGGCACAGTGGTTGTGGGTCCACCTGCAGATGCAGGGGACACAGGTTCATGCCCCGGTCCAGGAGGATCCCACGTGCCACAGAGCGGCTGGGCCCGTGAGCCATGGCCACTAGGCCTGTGCATCCGGAGACCGTGTGCCACAACAGGAGGGGCTGCAACGGTGAGAGGCCTGCGTACCGCAAAAAAAAAAAAAAAAAAGACAACCTCTTCAATAAGTGGTGCTGGGAAAACTGGACAGCTACATATAAAAGAATGAAATTAGAACACTCCCTAACACCATACACAAAAATAAACTCAAAATGGATTGAAGACCTAAATGTAAGTCCAGACACTATAAAACTCTTAGAGGAAAACAGAGACAGAACACTCTATGACATAAATCACAGCAAGATCCTTTTTGACCCACCTCCTAGAGAAATGGAAATAAAAACAAAAGTAAACAAATGGGACCTAATGAAACTTCAAAGCTTTTGCTCAGCGAAGAAAACCATAAATAAGACGAAAAGACAACCCTCAGAATGGGAGAAAATATTTGCAAATGAAGCAACTGACAGAGGATTAATCTCCAAAATATACAGGCAGCTCGTGCAGCTCAATATCAAAAAAACAAACAACCCAACACAGAAATGGGCAGAAGACCTAAATAGACATTTCTCCAAAGAAGACATACAGATGGCCAAGAAACACATGAAAGGATGCTCAACATCACTAATCATTAGAGAAATGAAAATCAAAACTACAATGCAGTATCACCTCACACTGGTCAGAATGGCCATCATTAAAAAATGTACAAACAATAAATGCTGGTGAGGGTGTGGAGAAAAGGGAACCCTCCTACACTGTTGGTGGGTATGTAAATTGATACAGCCACTATGGAGAACAGTATGGAGGTTCCTTAAAAAACTAAAAATAGAACTACCACATGACCCAGGAATCCCACTACTGGGCATATATCCTGAGAAAACCATAACTCAAAAAAAGTCATGTACCACAATGTTCATTGTAGCACTATTTACAATAGCCAGGACATGGAAGCAACCTAAGTGTCCATCGACAGATGAATGGATAAAGAAGATGTGGTACATATGTACAATGGAATATTACTCAGCCATAAAAAGAAATGAAGTTGAGTTATTTGTAATGAGGTGGATGGACCTAGGGACTGTTATACAGAGTGAAGTAAGTCAGAAAGAGAAAAACAAATACCGTATGCTAACACATACATATGGAATCTAAAAAAAAAAAAATGGTTCTGAAGAACCTAGCGGCAGGACAGGAATAAAGACGCAGATGTAGAGGGTGGACTTAAGGACACAGGGAGGGGGAAGGGTAAGTCGGGACGAAGTGAGAGAGTGGCATTGACATATATATACTACCAAATGTAAAACAGATAGCTAGTGGGAAGCAGCTGCATAGCACAGGGAGATCAGCTGAGTGCTTTGTGACCACCTAGAGGGGTGGGATAGAGAGGTGGGAGGGAGGGGCAAGAGGGAGGGGATATGGGGATATAAGTATGCATATAGCTGATTCACTTTGTTATACAGCAGAAACTAACACAACAATGTAAAGCAATTATACTCCAATAAAGATTAAAAAAAAAAAAGAACTGCATTAACATTTCTCACCTCCTTGCCACTGAGCAATATGTTGAAAGTGACCCAATATATTCAGAGCTTATTTAGGGGATAGCAAGAGACTCAGAACCATAGGGCATCAGGAACCCAAGGTCTCTGCCTCCTGATTCTATGAACTCCCCTGTTGGGCATTCATTTGATGCGAATTAGTCAACAAAGCAAAAGAGAGATTCTGCCATAAAAGAGCAGCCTTTCTCCATGGTTACCAAGAGAAAGTCTCCAAAGAGGCTAATCAGCTATATTAAAATGAAGATGACACAAATCATTCATGTAAGTAAGCAAAATCAAAGAAGCAAAAATTTTCTTTAAAAGAAGCTTTCTCTTTCACCATGATAATTCAAACTATGCTTCCAAGCTTCTTAACCCTAAAAAGTGTAACATGAGGAAAAACACAAAAGCTATAAAATTGGAGATTATATAAATAAAAATAAAAGACATTCTCCTAACCTCGTATTTCCTACACTTCTGCTACCACACAGTGATGCTGAAGCCCAAGTCGCTGTGCTCCTCAGCTAAAGGTTAAGGGTGAAAAACACGCACGTCCCCCTTCGTGGTACTGTTGTGGAGTTAGTGTTAAGACCAGTTGCTGTCAGATCCACTGATTTGGGACCCATCTTTCAACGAAGTATATATGCTGATGAAAAGCTGCTTTCGTTGCAGAGAGACTGCTAATTGTTTGATTATACAGGTCTTCACATTAATGAAGCACTAGTCCATGGGTTTGGAGCATGGTGTGCAACCAAATTACCACCCCAGCACTCACGCTGTGAAATCTGATTATTCATTAGCCAGTCAGTGAGTGGCACCAACATCTTTTCTTCTTTCAAACTATCAAATGAGAAGGACTGCTGTTTACCACTCCCACCCCCACTTTAAGAATATGAGGATTTAAATCAGTTGCATCCTGGGGAAGGGAAGCCGCAGAGAGAGATGGGGTTTCCATAGGAGTTGTTACACACGTTTAATGCGATGTATGTTATGACAAACAAGGAGCCATATGGATTGGCACTTCCTGCAAAAATGGATCCCTGCTTACATCATCCAGCTTTACATACACTCAGTCCTGGGCCTCCTTGAAACAAGGTCTCAACCACCCAGATGTGGTTGCTTCCGTGATCTGAATTTACCACCTCAGAACTGCTTGGTGAGAATTACTCTAAGGCAAGTGTTCGAAGTTAAAAAGGGGAAGGAAGTCGTGTGTGTGTGTGTGTGTGTGTGTGTGTGTGTGTGTGTGTTTTGTGTTTGTTTGCTCCTAAGTACTTTTATCCCCACAAAGCAAAGCTGAGAGTAGTCACAAGAAGACATAATTACCAGATTAATTTATTAAAGTCCCTTACATTTTTCGTTAAGTGAACAAAACACTTGCTTCATTTGAACTGCCAACAAAACCGTTTTTTTTTTTTTTATTATGCCCTTTCTGTCTAAAGCCAAGACTGATAGAAATTTAGTGTGACAGATTTAAAGAATCCATCTCATGTATTTCAATGCCAATATCAAAAGTCAGAGGAAGAATTTAGCCATGATCACTCTCTTTATAACTCAAGCTGGACTGGGTTTCCGAGACAAATGATAGGAATCCCTTCCTCTGTACCCAGGAAAGATACTGACCCTGTGGCAAACGGGATTATCTCTAATGAGATTACACTCAGAGTGATTAAGATGTGAATTGACACTCCCTGTGAGGGACAAAGAGATTCCTAAAGAAGCAGAAACAGAAGTGAGGGAAGTATAAGAGGAAGAGCCATTCCCCGAGAGAAGATACTCTTTTCTCAAAGACCGGAAAAGAACAAGGGACCAACCTTGTTTTCTAAACCCATCCACAAGAAAATCAGAGTTTGTGACCATCAATAAGAGGGTCTCAGAAGTGAATGAAAACTGGCACCAAGCCTGTTGTAGACCATTTTTAATAACAGAACATTTAGAGGCTTCTCTTCCAAACTGGTGAAGAAGCACCTCCAGTAACTTTTGGCCTTGTTATGCCTCGAATGTGAACACTGACCTGAAGAAGCCCTTTCCAAGAATTCCCCTCTCCAGAACCATGGTCTTCCATTGTTAAAGGAAATGTAGAGATGCTGAAGCGAGTGTGCCCATTAATGGATGAAGAGACTGAGGTCCAAGGGGCTCAGGGCCTTGCCTGGGGTCCCACAGTTAATTCATGGCATTGACAGCTGGGACTGGGGCACAAGTGCTCAATCAAAGGCTGGAGAGCTAATACATAGAACAGGAAGGAAACAATGAAAAGCATGTCAAACCCACAAAAGGAAACACAAAGGTAGGGAAAGAATGGCAAAGGGAATATTAGCTGCTTTCAAAAGTTCTTTTAAAATAAAAACAAAACAATAGGTCTATCATTTTGCTCCAGCAACTCCTCTGAGGCCACCGTAGAATACTGTATTTCTCTGTGTTACCTTAAACATTCCATCTGCACCAGAGCCCACAGATCAGTTCTAAAAGGAAGAGACTCCTACACTACAGGCACGAGATGAAGTGGAGTTGGGGGAGAAGGGGTTTCCAAAAGTTACTTTAGTTTCTGTTCTTATCTTGCTATATGACCTTTAGACACTCTTTTATCTAAAGGTATGAAATAGGTATCATAATACTTAACTGTCTCACTAGGGTGTTGTGAAATGTCACTAATTAATGTTTATAAAGCACCTAGAGACTTTGGAATGAAAAGTTCCACATACAGTAATTATGAGTATTAACATTGTTATTAACTTGCAACATTAGTTACCAGCTGCACTGTCGTTCATGCTGTAGGTTTTTTGCTAAGACAGACACTCCTAATATTTCTTGTATCTGCTCCTTTCTTCTTCTAAAACAGATCCTCACAAGGATTTTTAGGCATGCCAGTACATGAGTCAAGAAACCATCTAATTGAGACACATTGTTACAATTTCACATGTTTTTTTCCTAACTAAATCATTTCTAAGAAATCCTCAAATCAACCATATTATAGGTAAGCATAACAGTGGTTTTAGAACTGGTTTTGATCACAGTTCCCTCTGATTACCTAATAAAAGCAATGATATTGCTTTCTGGAAAACTGCATACATATATTTTGCAATCAATCTCAAGATGCTTATGGACCTCTGAATGAAGGAACTATTTCTTTATCACCTGCTATAGGCCAGACACTGCTCTAGGCACTTAGGAAACATTGGTGAATAAAATACACAAAGATTCCTACCATGCTTGATCTTACATGGGTGAGAGAAAAGAGATAATAAAAAATAAATGTAATAAAATAAAGTCTATTATGTTAGAAGGGGGTAAGTTTTATGCAATAAATAGAGCAAGCGAAGAGGAATAGAGAGCACTTGGCAAGGATTCTCTTTACAGCTTGAGATAGAGGAGTCAAGATAGGTGTCACTGAGAAAGGGAGTTTTGAACAATGATTTGAAGGAAATGAATGAATTAGCCAAGTGTATGACTGCTGGAAAAATATTCCATGAAGAGGAAAAAGCCAGTATGAAAGCCCTAAATTGGGCCAATGTGCTGGAGCAAGTAAGCAAGGGGAGGGGCAATAGGAAATGATGTCATTATTGCAACGATGGTGGTTTTAACCAGGATGATAGCAATAGGGACAAAGTGGTCAGATGGTCAGATTCTGGTTAGATGTGAAGAAAGAATCAACAAGGTGTTCTGATAGTTTGGAGGCAGAGCATGAGAGAAGGTGTGATGAGCAGATCAAAGCTGATTCTGAAGATTTTGGTCTGAGCAACTGGGAAATGGAACAATTTTGGGGGTAATCCTATTCAAGGACCCTACACCACCTCTGCCCTTCAACATTGAGAACACGGCACCAAGAGCATTTCCTTTCTGAGAGAAGGAGTTTCTCTCTCTGTTAATTGAAGTATAGCTGATTTACAATATTATATTAGTTTCAGGTATACAACATAGTGATTCAACATTTTTATAGATTATACTCCACTTAAAGTTATAGCAAAACAATGGCAATATTTCCCTGTGCTATACAGTGTATCCTTGTTGCTTATCTATTTTGTACTTAGTAATTTGTGTCTCTTAATCACCTACCCCTATCTTGCCCCCCACTTCCCTCTCCCCACTGGTGACCATCAGTTTGTTCTCTATACCTGTAAATCTGTTTCTTTTTTGTTATATACATTTGTTTATTTTTAGATTATAAGTGGTAACATAGAGTATTTGTCTTTCTCTGTTTGACTTATTTCACTAAATATAATACTCTCTAGGTCCATCCACTTTGTTGGTATATATATATATATACCACATCTTCTTTATCCATTCATCTCTTGACAGACACTAAAGTTGCTTCCGTATCTTGGCTATTGTAAATAATGCTGCTATGAACATTGAGGTGTATGTATCTTTTTGATTAGTGTTTTTGTTTTCTTTGGATACATACCCAGGAGTGGAATTTCTGGATCATATGGTAGTTCTATTTTTAGTTTTTTGAAGAAACTCCATACTGCTTTCCATAGTGGCTGCACCAATTTACCATCCCAACAATGTTTAAGGGTTCCCTTTTAGCAGCATTTCTCTTTTGTTCACTGTTGAACTGTTAGAATTTAAAACATTGCCTGACACATATTAGGGATTGAATAAACATTTATTGAATAAATAAAAGAACCCAACAATGGAGAGAATAACCTTCAGAGAAATGCCTAATCATTCTTCCAATATCACTTTCTTGACCTTTCTAAGATTTAGATTAAGGGTGAATTTGTAGGGTTTTAGCTACAGTTTTGCTTTCCCCCCATCCCATTCCCTGCCATGCCAACTTTATTATTATTATTTAAAATAAGGTGTAACAGGGAAGCTCAGAAATATAGAACCAAATAGCAGTAGGAATGGCAAGAGGTTGTACTTTCTTGTCCATCATCAAAGCCCAGGTAGCTTTATTGCTAACGTCATTAACATTAGTTAGTACCCCTCTCTTCTCTCTAAAGATGGCCACTTCAGTCCAAGAGAGGTGTTTCAAAGATCAGTGAGAAAAGAGTCCAAGCCTAAGGGACACATGGGGTAGCAAAGAAAACTGTTTAGGTGAGGGTTGCCCTGTGCTATTACTGTAGCACCAGAGAATTCAGAAGCCCCCAGACAAGCAAATATTCTGCTCTGCTTTCACAAAGGACTGTCTAGTAGAATACATTTAAATAAAACATATGAGAAACTGCACCATCAGAGGCAACTCCAAAAGCATCGGGAGAGCTGAAGAATGGAGAAGGCTGAATAAAGCTATATTATAGTCAAGTCTTTTCCGCAGATAGCGTTACAATTCACTTGCTTGTCATGCCTTGACGTTGAATTAACTTCAAATTGTTGATCTGCCACCACCCTCTATATATAGACAGTCACGATGTGCTCTGTGATGGTGACAGAAATATTTTATTTGAGCAAATAGCTTTGGATTCCACATACACTTATTAAATTCACTCACCTCCCTAGCTGAGCGGTTGGGTAAGATTCTCATCCCATTAGTAGATTCTGTTGCATCTTCACGCTAACTCCTACCCCCAAGACTCAAAATGTCCATTGAGTTTGAAATTGACACAAAGGTTCAGGCTTAGAAGCTGAAACGTTAGAGTATGAAAATACCAACTAATATAGTTCAGTCATTGAAAAGTGAGAAAGCTGACATTCAGGGAGGTGAACTTGCTTAGGCTGAACTTGCCCAAGCCATAGAGTCAGGCAAAAGCACAGCTGGATCCCATGTTCCCAGGAAGGGCTCTTCCTACCACACATGTGGACTCAAACTCTTCTTACTGACAATCTACATTTCTGTGAACAGGCAGGCTGAGAAGCTCCTACTTTTTTTTGTTTTCTGACTGAGCCACACCGCTGGTAACAATTACTTCAAAGGTTAGGCAGTGAGCTGAATGCTAAAGAAAAGTGCTTTCTCCTTTTGATGTTTGTATAATTGCTAGGATCAGGGGGCTATAAACCTGGTTCTGCTGTTGGCTGGCTGGATAATCCTAGAGAGTCAGGAAACTCTGTGCCTCAATTTCCTCTTCTACAAAAGAAAAGCATTGTAATCCACTCACTCAAAGGCAGGCTCGCAGGTTTAAGACTCCATGAGTCAACGAATAATCTCACTTTGAAAGAGGAATATCTTTCTTTGCTTATTTGAAGATTTGTAGCAATTTAGCACCTTCTTTACCTCTGTAAAAATAACCTAATATTAGGAAAACAAATCTGCAAATTTTGATAAGGGAATATAGTGAAATAGACAACAATTTTAAACGATCCCTGTGAAGAGTTAATAATAATACAGCAAATACTTTTGTTATGCTGCTAACTGAAGAAATCAGAACAAGATTGTATTTATGACATTATCCCAATTATAGGTGTTTTCTAACTTGCACAGCAGCAAAACATTGCTTGGCTCTGACAGGTGGGAGCATGGTGAATAGCTGGCTTTTCATTTTCTGCTTTGAGAGTTTCTTTACTTTCCATAAAAAGAAAAACCACTTTATTTTCGAGGAAAATAAATAAGCTTTGTTTTTTAAAAAGATTTATGACCTTGGCATTTTGCAAGTACCTGAAAATTTATGGATTTAACAAACATAGGCCACTAGACTCTGCTCAGAATATAAATGAGCCTTGATAGGATAGAATGTATCTCATGCTTCTTTCAGATTCCAGCAGTTACTTAACAAATATTTTTGCCCTTGTCTCTGGTGCTAGAAAAATCTAATCACAAGAATATGAGGTTAGAGCTGAGAAGTGGGGTCTTTTGCAAGAGCCAAGAGCCATATGATTCTCAGAAACCAATTTGAATCCCTACATAGTATAAGACACATGTCAGACAGTAAATAAGACTGACTGACTTATGGCCAAAAAGCATCTGGCTTCAGCTTTCCCCTTATGCCATTTGTCAGGCCTGCAACTCTGGGCCCTTGTCCAGGCCAAGTGGTATTTAACCAGTGTATGGGCTCCTAATTAAGGATGTAGGCTTGAAAAGCATGAGTCAGGACACCTAGATCATAGATGACAAATACATATGTAGTTCATGAGCTGCCTACTACTACTTCCATTTCCTTAACAAGTATTACTGTTGGATAAAGGTTTGCACCCTTTATCCTTGGAAACAAACTTAGAGGCTTGGAAACAACATTATCAGTCACTACGAAACAATGGGGACTGATGGGTAAGAAGAATCCAATTCACCATCTCTTTCTTGGGTGAGGTCTTAAGGTAATCATACAGCAATGACTTATGAGGAATAAATGAAAAGTATTGAATGGATGGACAGAGGATCGATGGATGGATGGATGGATAGATGTGAATCTTGTAAAAATGTTTTGACAGCTCTAAAGTTTAGGCTTCAAAATCTTGACTGAGGATGGGGGGAAGATCTATTTCAAGGTAGCTTATTCACATACTTAGCAAATTAGTGCTGGTTGTTGGCAGGGGACCTCAATTCCTTGCCCGATGGACCTCTTCATAAGGCTGCTTATGCATCTTTACAACATGGCAGCTGGCTTCCTCCTGAGCCTGTGAGCACAAGACAGATGCCGCAATGATTTTTATGGCCTAGCCTCAGAAGTTACACCCTATCCTTTCCTCAATGCCTTATTGGTTGTACAGGTCAAGCCTATTCAACATGGGAGAGTATTACTCAAGAGTATGAGTACAGGAGGTAGGGAACATTCAGAGACATCTTGGAGCTACCATACAAGTCCCTATAGCAGATTTTAAGAAGCCAATCCTTGCTCTCACAGAGCTTATAGTGTAGTTAAGGGGACCCATATATGCAAAAACAAGCAACCTATTTAAGGGAAAAAACCCCCAAACTACGACAGACGACGTAAGGACTCGCCAATATGTATATTCTCTGCTGCTTGATAGATATACTGCTACACTCCATTTCCTGTCCTTCCTGGATTTTAGTATGACCATGTAACTAACTCTTTGCAATGGAATATAAGATGAGGTGATATACGTTACCTCTAGGCTGAGGCAGTAAAGAGCAGCTTTGTCATCTCCATGTTCTTTCTCCTTTATTTGATGATACTAGGACATAGAAAAGTGGCTTAAGATAGAAATACAAATTCATTCTTTTGCATGTGAATATCCAATTTTCCCAACACAATCTATTGAATAAATTATTCTTTCCCTATTGAATATTCTTGGCTCCCTTGTCAAATAGTAGTTGACCATATATGAGTGGGTTTATTCCTGGATTCTCAATTCTGTTCCATTGGTCTGTGTCTCTGTTTTTATGCCATTACCACACTGCTTTGATTATTATAGCTTTATAGTATAGTTTGAAATCAGAACATATGATTCTCCAGCTGTGTTTTTTCTCAAGGTTGCTTTGGCTACAAGGGGTCTTTTGTGACACCATACAAATTTTAGGATTGTTTGTTCTATTTCTATTAAAAAAATCCATTAGAATTTTGATATGTATTGCTTTGAATCTATAGATGGTTTCAGCTAGTATGAACACTTTAACAATATAATTCTTCCAATTCATGAACATGGGATATCTTTCCATTTATTTGTGTCTTCTTCAGTTTCTTTAATCAGTGTCGTATACTTTTCAGTGTACAGATCTTTCATTTCCTTGGTTAAATTTATTCCTAGTTACTTTTTTTACGCTATTGAACTTTTAAAATTTCTCTTTCAGATAGCTCTTTATTAGTGTATAGAAATACAGCTCATTTTTGTACATTGATTTTGTATCCTGAAAATTTCCTGAATTTGTTTATTAGTTCTAACAGGTCTTTTTGGTGCAGTTTTGTGCTAGTCTCACTTATGATGATGCTATCAGGAATGCCTGGGTCATTCACTTGGGCCCATACTATTTGTGGCAAGCCTTAAAAGACATTTACCTGACTGGAACCAATGTTTTGGCTGGACTGGCCCTTGTGGTTCTTATTATGATTGCAAGATGCACCTCAAAAACAACCATCAGAGTACTTTGACAAAAAAGGTTTATTATTCACAGGTTGTGAAGGGTACATGACATGCCCAGGGCCACAGAGACAGGTAGCAGAGGTGGGTGGGGAGAGAGAGAGAGCATACAGATCCGGGTTTCTGCATTTATTGGGGGGTGGGGTGGGGTGCCTAGGGTTTCACATGTTCACTCTTTATTGGTGAATTTAAAACATTATAGCAAGAATTAAAGCATGGAAATGGGAAAAGGCGGGGGGGTGTATATCACTCAAGTAGTCAGTTATCTAGGTTACCCAGGGCTTTCTAATATTTCTTTTTTTTAAAATAAATTTATTTATATCTGACTGTGTTGGGTCTTCGTTGCTGCACGTGGGCTTTTTCTAGTTGTGGCGAGCGGGGGCTACTCTTCATCGTGGCGCGCAGGCTTCTCATTGCAGTGGCTGCTCTTCTTGCAGAGCACAGGCTCTAGGTGCGCGGGCTTCAGTAATTGTGGCTCGCAGGCTTCAGTAGTTGTGGCTTGTGGGATCTAGAGCGCAGGATCACTAGTTGTGGCGGATGGGCCTAGTTGCTCCGTGGCACATGGGATCTTCCCAGACCAGGGCTCAAACCCATGTCCCCTGCATTGGCAGGTGGATTCTTAACCACTGTGCCACCAGGGAAGTCCTCATTTACTTCTTCTGATGTTACTATAGATATATCAGCTTTCTTTGGGTTAGTGTTTACACGTTACTTTTATACATCACTTTGCTTAAAATTTTTTTTTTGAATCTTTATTGGAGTATAATTGCTTTACAATGGTGTGTTAGTTTCTGCTTTATAACAAAGTGAATCAGTTATACATATACATATGTTCCCATATCTCTTCCCTCTTGCATCTCCCTCCCTCCCACCCTCCCTATCCCACCCCTCTAGGTGGTCACAAAGCACCAAGCTGATTTCCCTGTGCTATGCGGCTGCTTCCCACTAGCTATCTATTTTACATTTGGTAGTGTATATATGTCCATGCCACTCTCTCCCTTTGCCACAGCTTACCCTTCCCCGTCCCCATATCCTCAACTCCATTCTCTAGTAGGTCTGTGTCTTTATTCCCGTCTTGCACCTAGGTTCTTCATGACCTTTTTTTTCCCTTAGATTCCATATATATGTGTTAGCATATGGTATTTCTTTTGCTCTTTCTGACTTATTTCACTCTGTGTGACAGACTCTAGGTCCATCCACCTCACTACAAATAACTCAATGTCATTTCTTTTTATGGCTGAGTAATATTCCTTTGTATATATGTGCCATATCTTCGTTATCCATTCATCTGTTGATGGACACTTAGGTTGCTTCCATGTCCTGGCTATTGTAAACAGAGCTGTAATGAACATTTTGGTACATGATTCTTTTTGAATTATGGTTTCCTCAGGGTATATGTCCAGTAGCGGGATTGCTGGGTCTTATGGTAGTTCTATTTTTAGTTTTTTAAGCAACCTCCATACTGTTCTCCTTAGTGGCTGTATCAGTTTACATTCCCACCAACAGTGCAAGAGGGTTCCCTTTTCTCCACACCCTCTCCAGCATTCATTTTTTCTAGATTTTTTAATGATGGCCATTCTGACCAGTGTGAGATGATATCTCATTGTAGTTGTGATTTGCATTTCTCTAATGATTAATGAGGTTGAGCATCCTTTCATGTGTTTGTTGGAAATCTGTATATCTTCTTTGTAGAAATGTCTATTTAGGTCTTCTGCCCATTTTTGGATTGGGTTGTTTTTTTGATATTGAGCTGCATGAGCTGCTTGTAAATTTTGGAGATTAATCCTTTGTCAGTTGCTTCATTTGCAAATATTTTCTCCCATTCTGAGGGTTGTCTTTTGGTCTTGTTTATGGTTCCCTTAGCTGTGCAAAATCTTTTAAGTTTCATTAGGTCCCATTTGTTTATTTTTGTTTTTATTGGCATTTCTCTAGGAGGTGGGTCAAAAAGGATCTTGCTGTGATTTATGTCATAGAGTGTTCTGCCTATGTTTTCCTCTAAGGGTTTGATAGTGTCTGGCCTTACGTTTAGGTCTTTAATCCATTTTGAGTTTATTTCTGTGTATGCTGTTAGGGAGTGTTCTACTTTCATACTTTGACATGTACCTGTCCAATTTTCCCAGCACCACTTATTGAAGAGGCTGTCTTTTCTGCACTGTATAGTCTTGCCTCCTTTATCAAAGATAAGGTGACCATATGTGCGTGGGTTTATCTCTGGGCTTTCTATCCTGTTCCATTGATCTATATTTCTGTTTTTGTGCCAGTACCATACTGTCTTGATTACTGTAGATTTGTAGTATAGTCTGAAGTCAGGGAGCCTGACTCCTCCAGCTCCGTTTTTCGTTCTCAAGATTGCTTTGGCTATTCGGGGTCTTTTGTGTTTCCATAAAAATTGTGAAATCTTTTGTTCTAGTTCTGTGAAAAATGCCAGTGGTAGTTTGATAGGGATTGCATTGAATCTGTAGATTGCTTTGTGTAGTAGAGTCATTTTCACAATGTTGATTCTTCAAATCCAAGAACATGGTGTATCTCTCGATCTTTTTGTATCATCTTTAATTTCTTGATCAGTGTCTTATAATTTTCTACATACAGGTCTTTTGTCTCCCTAGGTAGGTTTATTCCTACGTATTTTATTCTTTTCGTTGCAATGGTAAATGGGAGTGTTTTCTTAATTTTTCTTTCGGATTTTTCATCATTAGTGTATAGGAATGCAAGAGATTTCTGTGCATTAATTTTGTATCCTGCTACTTTACCAAATTCATTGATTAGCTCTAGTAGTTTTCTGGTAGCATCTTTAGGATTCTCTATGTATAGTGTCATGTCATCTGCAAACAGTGACAGCTTTACTTCTTCTTTTCCAATTTGGATTCCTTTTATTTCTTTTCTTCTCTGATTGCTGTGGCTAAAACTTCCAAAACTATGTTGAATAATAGTGGTGAGAGTGGGCAACCTTGTCTTGTTCCTGATCTTAGTGGAAATGGTTTCAGTTTTTCACCATTGAGGACGATGTTGGCTGTGGGTTTGTCATATATGGCCTTTATGTTGAGGAAAGTTCCCTCTGTGCCTACTTTCTGCAGGATTTTTATCATAAATGGGTGTTGAATTTTGTCGAAAGCTTTCTCTGCATCGATTGAGATGATCATATGGTTTTTCTCCTTCAGTTTGTTAATATGGTGTATCACATTAATTGATTTGCATATATTGAAGAATCCTTGCATTCCTGGAATAAACCCCACTTGATCATGGTGTATGATCGTTTAATGTGCTGTTGGATTCTGTTTGCTAGTATTTTGTTGAGGATTTTTGCATCTATGTTCATCAGTGATATTGGCCTCTAGTTTTCTTTCATTGTGACCTCTTTGTCTGCTTTTGGTATCAGGATGATGGTGGCCTCGTAGAATGAGTTTGGGAGTGTTCCTCCCTCTGCTATATTTTGGAAGAGTTTGAGAAGGATAGGTGTTAGCGCTTCTCTAAATGTTTGATAGAATTCGCCTTTGAAGCCATCTGGTCCTGGGCTTTTGTTTGTTGGAAGATTTTTTAATCATAGTTTCAATTTCAGTGCTTGTGATTGGTCTGTTCATATTTTCTATTTCTTCCTTTTTCAGTCTTGGCAGGTTGTGCATTTCTAAGCATGTGTCCATTTCTTTCAGGTTGTCCATTTTATTGGCATAGAGTTGCTTGTAGTAATCTCTCATGATCCTTTGTATTTCTGCAGTGTCAGTTGTTACTTCTCCTTTTTCATTTCTAATTCTATTCATTTGAGTCTTCTCCCTTTTTTTCTTGATGAGTCTAGCTAATGGTTTATCAATTTTGTTTATTTTCTCAAAGAACCAGCTTTTAGTTTTATTGATCTTTACTATCGTTTCCTTCATTTCTTTTTCATTTATTTCTGATCTGATCTTTAGGATTTCTTTCCTTATGCTAACTTCAGGGTTTTTTTGTTCTTCTTCCTCTAATTGCTTTAGGTGCAAGGTTAGGTTGTTTATTTGAGATGTTTCCTGTTTCTTAAGGTAGGATTGTATTGCTATAAACTTCCCTCTTAGAATTGCTTTTGCTGCATCCCATAGGTTTGGGTCGTCATGTCTCCATTGTCATTTGTTTCTAGGTATTTTTTGATTTCCTCTTTGATTTCTTCAGTGATCACTTGGTTATTAAGTAGTGTATTGTTTAGCCTCCATGTGTTTGTATTTTTTACAGATCTTTTCCTGTAATTGATATCTAGTTTCATAGCGTTTTGGTCGGAAAATATACTTGATACAATTTCAATTTTCTTAAATTTACCAAGGCTTGATTTGTGACCCAAGATATGATCTATCCTGGAGAATGTTCCATGAGCACTAGAGAAAAATGTGTATTCTGTTGTTTTTGGATGGAATGTCCTATAAATATCAAATAAGTCCATCTTGTTTAATGTATCATTTAAAGCTTGTGTTTCCTTATCTATTTCCATTTTGGATGATCTGTCCATTGGTGAAAGTGGGTTGTTAACGTCCCCTACTATGATTGTGTTACTGTAGATTTCCCCTTTTATGGCTGTTAGCATTTGCCTTATGTATTGAGGTGCTCCTATGTTGGGTGTATAAATATTTACAATTGTTATATCTTCTTCTTGGATCGATCCCTTGATCATTATGTAGTGTCCTTCTTTGTCTCTTCTAATAGTCTTTATTTTAAAGTCTATTTTGTCTGATATGAGAATTGCTACTCCAGCTTTCTTTTGATTCCCATTTGCATGGAATATCTTTTTCCATCCCCTCACTTTCAATCTGTATGTGTCCCTAGGTCTGAAGTGGGTCTCTTGTAGACAGCATATATATGGGTCTTGTTTTTGTATCCATTCAGCGAGTCTGTGTCTTTTGGTGGGAGCATTTAATCCTTTTACACTTAAGGTAATTATCGATATGTATGTTCCTATTCCCATTTTCTTAATTGTTTTGGGATTTTTATTGTAGGTCTTTTCCTTCTCTTGTGTTTCCTGCCTAGAGAAGTTCCTTTAGCATTTGTTGTAAAGCTGGTTTGGTGCTGCTGAACTCTCTCAGCTTCTGCTTGTCTGTAAAGGTTTTAATTTCTCCATCAAATCTGAATGAGATCCTTGCTGGGTAGAGTAATCTTGGTTGTAGGTTCTTCTCCTTCATCACTTTAAATATGTCATGACACTCCCTTCTGGCTTGCAGAATTTCTGCTGAAAGATCAGCTGTTAACCTTATGGGGATTCCCTTGTGTGTTATTTGTTGTTTTTCCCTTGCTGCTTTTAATATGTTTTCTTTGTATTTAATTTTTGATAGTTTGATTAATATGTGTCTTGGCGTGTTTCTCCTTGGATTTATCCTGTATGGGACTCTCTGTGCTTCTTGGACTTGATTAACTATTTCCTTTCCTATATTAGGGAAATTTTCAACTAAAATCTCTTCAAATATTTTCTCAGTCCCTTTCTTTTTCTCTTCTTCTTCTGGGACCGCTGTAATTCGAATGTTGTTACATTTAATGTTGTCCTAGAGGTCTCTGAGACTGTCCTCCATTCTTTTCATTCTTTTTTCTTTTTCCTGCTCTGCAGTAGTTATTTCCACTATTTTATCTTCCAGCTCACTTATCTGTTCTTTTGCCTCAGTTATTCTGCTATTAATCCCTTCTAGAGAATCTTTAATTTCACTTAATGTGTTGTTCACTGTTTGTTTGCTCTTTAGTTCTTCTAAGTCCTTGTTAAATGTTTCTTGCAATTTCTCTATTCTATTTCCAAGATTTTGGATCTTTATTATCAGTATTCTGAATTCTTTTTGAGGTAGACTGCCTATTTCCTCTTCATTTATTGTATCTGCTGGGTTTTTACCTTGCTCCTACATCTGCTGTGTGTTTTTCTGTCCTCTCAGTTTGCTTAACTTACTGGGTTTGCGGTCTCCTTTTCGCAGGCTGCAGGTTCGTAGTTGCCATTGTTTTTGGTGTCTGTCCCCAGTGGCTAAGGTTGGTTCAGTGGGTTGTGTAGGCCTCATAGTGGAGGGGACTAGTGCCTGTGTTCTGGTAGATGAGGCTGGATCTTTTCTTTCTGGTGGGCAGGTCCACATCTGGTGGTGTGTTTTGGGGTGTCTGTGGCCTTATTATGATTTTAGGCAGCCTCTGTGCTAATGGATGGGGCTGTGTTCCTGTCTTGCTAGTTGTTTGGCATTGTGTGTCCAGCACTGTAGTTTGCTGGTCATTGAGTGAAGTTGGGTCTTGGCGTTGAGATGGAGATCTCTGGGAGATTTTCGCCTTTTGGTATTATGTGGAGCTGGGAGGTGTCTTGTGGACCAGTGTCCTGAAGTTGGCTCTCCCACCTCAGAGGCATATCACTCACTCCTGGCTGGAGCACCAAGAGCCTTTCATCTACATGGCTCAGAATAAAAGGGAGAAAAAATAGAAAGAAAGAAGATAAAATAAAATAAAATGAAATAAAATAAAGTTATTAAAATAAAAAATAATTATTGGGCTTCCCTGGTGGTTCAGTGGTTGAGAATCTGCCTGCCAATGCAGGGGACACGGGTTCGAGCCCTGGTCTGGAAAGATCCCACATGCCACGGAGCAACTGGGCCCATGAGCCACAATTACTGAGCCTGCGCGTCTGGAGCCTGTGCTTCGTAACAAGAGAGGCTGCGATAGTGAGAGGCCCGCGCACCGCAATGAAGAGTGGCCCCTGCTTGCCACAACTAGAGGAAGCCCTCACACAGAAACGAAGACCCAACACAGCCCAAAATAAATAAATTAAAAAAAAAAGTTATCTTTTAAAAAACAAAACAAAACAAAACAAAATAAAACAAAAAAAAATAATTATTAAGGAAAGAATTTTAGAAAGCAAAAAAACAACAACAAAAGAAATAAAACAAAAAAACGGATGGACAGAACCCTAGGACAAATGGTGAAAGCAAAGCTATACAGAGAAAATCTCACACAGAAGCATACACATACACACTCACAAAAGGAGAAAAAGGGGAAAAAATAATATATCTTTGCTCCCAAAATCCACCTCCTCAATTTGGGATGATTCGTTTTCTATTCAGGTATTCCACAGATGCAGAGGGTACATCAAATTGATTGTGGAGCTTTAATCTGCTGCTCCTGAGGCTGCTGGGAGAGATTTCCCTTTCTCTTCTTTTTTCGCACAGCTCCTGGGGGTTAGCTTTGGATTTGGCCCCGCCTCTGCGTGTAGGTAGCCTGAGGGTGTCTGTTCTTTGCTCAGACAGGACGGGGTCAAAGGAGCACTTGGTTGGAGGGCTCTGGCTCACTCAGGCCGGGGAGAGGGAGGGGTACGGATGTAGGGCGAGCCTGTGGCGGCAGAGGCCGGTGTGACGTTGCACCAGCCTGAGGTGTGCCGTGCGTCCTCCCGGGGGAGTTGTCCCTGGCTCCCAGGACCCTGGCAGTGGCGGGCTGCACAGGCTCCCCGGAAGGGAGGTGTGGATAGTGACCTGTGCTCGCACACAGGCTTCTTGGTGGCAGCAGCAGCAGCCTTAGCGTCTCATGCCCGTCTCTGTGGTCCGCGCTGATAGCCGCGGCTCGCGCCCGTCTCTGGAGCTCCTTTAGGCAGCGCTTTTAATCCCCTCTCCTCACGCACCAGGAAACAAAGAAGGAAGAAAAAGTCCCTTGCCTCTTCTGCAGCTCCAGACTTTTTCCCGGACTCCCTCCCGGCTAGCTGTGGCACACTAGCCACTTCAGGCTGTGTTCACGCCGCCAACCCCAGTCCTCTCCCTGCGATCCTACCGAAGCCTGAGCCTCAGCTCCCAGCCACCGCCCGCCCTGGCGGGTGAGCAGACAAGCCTCTCGGGCTGGTGAGTGCTGGTCAGCACCGATCTTCTGTGCGGGAATCTCTCCGCTTTGCCCTCCGCACCCCTGTGGCTGCGCTCTCCTCTGTGGCTCCGAAGGTTCCCCCCTCCGCCACCCGCAGTCTCCTCCTACGAAGGGGCTCTTAGTGTGTGGAAACCTTTCCTCCTTCACAGCTCCCTCCCACTGGTGTAGGTCCCGTCCCTATTCTTTTGTCTCTGTTTATTCTTTTTTGTTTTGTGCTACCCAGTTACCTGTGGAGTTTCTTGCCTTTTGGGAGGTCTGAAGTCTTCTGCCAGCGTTCAGTAGGTGTTCTATAGGAGCAGTTCCACAGGTAGATGTATTTCTGATGTATCTGTGGGGAGTAAGGTGATCTCGGCATCTTACTCTTCCGCCATCTTGAAGCTCCTCTCTTTCTAATATTTCTAATACAAATATTGTAGCTGGCAATATTTTTATTTGAGATAGATGTCTTTGAAATGGATACTTCAGCAATCAAAAGCTTATTGTCAGGCACTTACACTACAAAGGTTTTGTATATATAACATCATGTCATCTGCAAACAAGGACAAGTTTGCTTCTTCATTTCCAATTTGGATTGCCTTGTATTTCTTTTTCTCGCCTGATGGCTCTGGCTAAAACTTCCAATACTATGCTTAATAGGAGTGGTTGGAGTGGGTACCCTTGTCTTATTCCGAATCTTAGGGGAAAAACTTTCAACCTTTCACCATTGAGTATGATGCTAGCTGTGGGCCTTTATTACATTCCTTCTATGTCCAATTTGTTGAGCATTTTTATCATGAAAGGATGTTGAACTTTGTCAGATGCTTTTTCTGCATCTATTGATGTAATTATATGATTTTTACCTTTTATTCTATTAGTGTTTTATATCACATTTATTGATTTGCATATGTTGAACCGTCCTTGCATTCTAGGGATGAATTCCACTTGATCATGGTGTGTGATCCTTTTGATATGCTGTTGAATTTGGTTTGCTAGTATGAGAATTTTTGCATCTATATTTATCAGGAATATTGGCCTGTAGTTTTCTTTTCTTTTAGTATTCTTAGCTGCCTTTGGTTTCAGGGTAATTCTGGCCTTGTAAAATGAGTTTGGTAGTGTTCCCTCCTTTTCAGTTTTTAAGAAAAATTTGAAAAGGATTGGTATTAATTCTTCCTTAGATGTTTGGTAGAATTCACCAGTGAAACCATCTGGTTTTGAGCTTTTCTTTGTTGGGAGATTTTTTTTTAATTACTGATTTAATCTCCTTACTCATTATAGGTCTGTTCAGATTCTCTATTACTCATTATTCAGTCTTGGTAGGTTATATGTTTCTAGGAATTTATTCATTTCTTTTTCTAGGTTGCTCAATTTGTTAGCATACAATTGTTCATACTAGTCTCTTATAATCCTTTGCATTTCTGTGGTATCAGTTGTAATGTCTCTTCGTTTATTTATAATTCTATCAGAGTCTTCTTTTTTCTTTGTTAGTCTAACTAAAGTTTTGTCAGTTTTGTTTCTCTTTTTAAAGAACCAATTCTTGGTTTTTAATCTTTCCTATTGTTTTTCTATTTTAGTTATTTTACTGTAATCTATATTATTTCCTTTTTTATGCAAACTTTGGGCTTAGTTTGTTCTTCTTTTTCTATACTCTTAAGGCGTAATGTTAGGTTGTTTGTTTGATATCTTTTTTTCCCAACAAATTTATTTATTTATTTATTTTTGGCTGCGTTAGGTCTTCGTTGCTGTGCGCAGGCTTTTCTCTAGTTGTGGTGAGCGGGGGCTACTCTTTGCTGTGGTGTGTGGGCTTCTCATTGCGGTGGCTTCTCTTGTTGTGGAGCATGGGATCTAGGTGTGTGGGCTTCAGTAGTTGTGGCATGTGGGCTCAATAGTTTTGGCTTGCAGGCTCTAGAGCGCAGGCTTAGTAGTTGTGGCACACGGGCTTAGTTGCTCCATGGCATGTGAGATCTTCCTGGACCAGGGCTCGAACCCGTGTCCCCTGCACTGGAGGCGGATTCTCAACTACTGCACCACTAGGGAAGCCCCGATATCTTTCTTTATCTTGATGTATGCATTTATAGCTATAAACTTCACTCTTAGAACTGCTTTTGCTGTAACCCATAAATTTTGGTATGTTGTGTTCCCATTTTCTTTTGCCTCAATATATTTTTTATTTCCCTTTTCATTTCTTCTTTGACCAATTGGTTGTTGAGGAATGTGTTAATTTCTATGTATTTGTGAATTTTCCAGCTTTCTTCCTGTTATTAATTTCTAGTCTTATATCATTGTGGTTGGAAAAGATGCCTTGATATAATTCTATCTTCTTGAATTTGTTGAGACTTGTTTTGTGGCTTAACATATGATCTGTCCTAGAAAGTATCATGTGTGCTTGAGAAGAATGTGTATTCTGCTGCTGTTGAATGCTTGGTCAAGTCTACAGTTGAAACTCTCTGTTGAATTCTTCAGTTCAGTCATTGTATTCTTCTGTTCAGTCATTGTATTCTTCAGTTCTAGGATTTCTGTTTGAGTTTTTTTGATGGTTTGTATTTCTTTCCTGAACTTCACATTGTTTTCCTAATTTTGTTTACCTATCTGTGTGTTCTTAGAGTTCACAGATCTTCATTAAGAAGCTTATTCTGAATTCTTTTTTTTAAAATAAATTTATTTATTTTTGGCTGCCTTGGGCCTTCATTGCTGTGTGCGGGCTTTCTCTAGTTGCGGCGAGCGGGGGCTTCTCTTCATTGCCATGCAGGGGCTTCTCATTGCAGTCATTTCTCTTGTTCCGGAGCACAGGCTCTAGGCACACAGGCTTTAGTTGTGGCACATGGGCTCAGTAGTTGTGGCTCGCGGGCTCTAGAGCGCAAGCTCAGTAGTTGCGGTGCACGGGCTTAGTTGCTCCATGGCATGTGGGATCTTCCCAGACCAGGGCTTGAACTCATGTCCCCAGCATTGGCAGGCAGATTCTTAACCACTGCGCCACCAGGGAAGTCCCAAGAAGATTATTCTGAATTCTTAGTGAGAGATTTCATAGATCTCCATTTCTTTATGGTCAGTTATTGGAGCTTTATTAGTTTCCTTGGGTAGTGTCATGTTTATCGGAGTCTTCTTTTTTAACATAAAGCTCATGGTCACCTGCTTGGGGTTATATACTAAATCGAATGCAATCTTAGACTTTTTCTTCTCTTTTTTTTTTTTTTTGTGGTACACAGGCTTCTCACTGTTGTGGCCTCTCCCGTTGCGGAGCACAGGCTCCGGATGCGCAGGCCCAGCGGCCGTGGCTCACGGGCCCAGCCGCTCCACGGCATGTGGGATCCTCCCGGACCGGGGCACGAACCCGTGTCCCCTGCATCAGCAGGCGGACTCTCAACCACTGCGCCACCAGGGAAGCCCTTAGACTCTTTCTTGACTGTAAATTCTTCCAAGGAAGGGAGTGTGCCCTACTCTATTTATCATCTATATTAAATCAAATGTCACCTTTCAGATGCCTTTATAGACTATTCCATCTAAATGAGTGCTCTCCTCACTGCTACCAGTTACTTTCATATTATTCTGTTGAATTTTCTTTATAACACTCGTTGCTACTGGATGATTATTTTTATTTGCTTATTTACTTGTTTATCATCTGTCTTTTCCCACTGGAGTAGCAGCTTCTTAATATCAGGAGTCTTGTGTTTCTTGTTCACCTCTGTGTCCCCAGTGTCTCACACAGTGTCTGACACGTAGCTGGTACTCAGTAAATGTCTATTGGATAAATCAATAAATCTTCATATTTCCCACCATGCTTAATGACTGGCCTTAGAGGGATCAATGACTATTTACTAAATGAATGAAATTTGTAACTCCCCCAATACATGCTGATATAGCTAAAATACATTTTTATTTATAAAATTCTGATTTATAAAAATCATTTTTCAGGACAACATTGATATTGCAAATCAAAATGACAAACATGGTGTATTTTCTCCCTGTCAAGCAGCTGACTTAACTTCCTAATTATGTTTTCTTCCTCTTAACACTGGAAAAAGTCAGTGTTCTCTGAGTCCACATCAGCTGGCTATGTGATGAAGAAGAAGAGTAGAAACAGAGGTAATTGTCCCAGGTGCTGAGGGGATCTGACTCATGCTTAATCAACAAACCAAGCCACTGAGATGTGCCTGAGTGGTCAGATAATATAAAGACTGGCATAGGGTGAATCAAGAAAGAAGGAAGAAAGAGAGAGTTGGCCAAGGCAGCCAACTACCTAAATTTGAGTTCAGTATGGGAGCTACATGGTGCATTTAAGCTACATTTTAAGCTACATGGAGCATTTACCCAGATGGGAAAGAAAGAAGTGGAAATCTGAGGAGCAAACAGCACTCCTTTCCCTGGACTGGAGAGTTGATAGAAATTTGGACTTCTTTCCTGGGTTGTTTGGTAAAAATTATCAATGGCTGACATTTAAGAGAAATGAAATCTGATGAGGCAAAGTAAATGCAGTGGGAATGATTTGCTTTCCCCATAACTGAGTGGATAAACATGATTATTTACCTAATAAAGAATTCTTTGATGTTCCCAAAACAATC
Organism: Grampus griseus; assembly: GCF_964374135.1. Classification (NCBI taxonomy): domain Eukaryota; kingdom Metazoa; phylum Chordata; class Mammalia; order Artiodactyla; family Delphinidae; genus Grampus; species Grampus griseus. Next base: position 15,447,119 of record NC_139004.1, read on the forward strand.
CTATTAGTTTAATAAATGGTTGAAAAATTATGATTTATACAAGCTTGGTTAATAAATATACTGTGCAATCTCTGCCCATTTATCATTGATTTCCATATGTTTGTACAGACAGCTGAGTTCTTTCTTTTCCTCTGAATGCTGCATTTGCAGAAAAATCAGGATTGAATTTAAAACATGAAATAATCATTGTAAACCTTCTAGGTAAATACTACTAACTCATTACTCATATGCTGAAGAATCAGGGCCAGGCCAGCATCCAATAATGAGAATTTTCCTGCTTTCTCTGTATTTTAGACGAGAGAAAACTGTCCCAGGGTATGCCTTCACCCCAAACACAGTGCCAGAGTTGGGGAAGATAGGAGACAGAATCTTCACTTCATGATCACTTCTTGCCAAAAGCAGTTTTGAAGGCATCAGAGATGAGCTCCGTAAAAGACTAAGAACAAAAATCCCTTATCTGCTCTCAGATATAAAAAGCAGTTCTGAGTCATGTTATAAGTTGTGCTATTGACTCAGTTGTGTCCTGTTGATATTCATATTTTTAAATCCTAACCCACAATGTGATAGTATTAGGAGATGGGGGCCTTTGAGAGGTAGTTGTGTTTATGAGGTCATGAGGGTGAGACCCTCGTGATAGGATTAGTACCCTTATAAGAAGAGACACTGGACAGTTCTCTCTCTCCCTGCCAAGTGAGAACACAAAGAGTAGGTGGCCATCTGCAAGTCAGCAAGAGAGCCTTCATCAGAAACTGAATCCTGCTGGACCTTGATCTTGGACTTGCCAGTCTCCAGAACTTTGAGAAAATAAATTTCTGTTGATAAAAGCACGTATTCTGTGGTATTTTGTTATGGCAGCCTGAGCTGACTAATCCAGGCTGCCACAGTATAGTTATATATCTCATGAGCTTGCTCTCTCTGATATGTCAGGTTTCTAAAATAAAGAATTGTTCTTTTAATAGAAAGCTTAAATACCTTCACATGGCAATAAGATAGTGAGCCCCTTTCAGTAGAAGTGTGCAAGCAGATACTGGAGGACTGTGAGAAATGCTTTGAAAGAATTTGTAGAGCACGTGGAAGATTGACTTGTGGATCATGTTGATGCTAGTAAATATTGAGAACATGCAATTAAAATAAGTAAATTAAGGTAATACAGAAATTAGGTGAAAGCATCTGGGCACTGAGTGGGAAGGTGAGGGAAGAGGACATGAAATGTATTTGGGAGGCAGTCTACTCCACATGCTGAGATGGTAGGGAAAGTATTCTTCCTGGAATGACAGATGAATATTTCAGGAGTTTTTGAATGATGGGAGATGTGACAGAGCTGTCACTGCTCCAGCCACAGCCGCCTAGGTCTTATTACATCAACATCTGCCTACCCAACTTACAACTTCCAGCAGCTCCCAACATCCACTCTTTGTCCTTGAATGAACTTAGTGACTCACTTCTAATGAATAGAATATGATAGAAGTGACAGTGGCTGACTTCTGAAATTAGGTCATGAAAGGTTTTGTGGCTTCCTTCTTGCTCCCTCTCTCAGATTAGTCATGCTGGGAGAAGCCGGTGGCCATGTCATGAGGACACTCAAGCAAGCTTATGAGGAAACCCACCAGGTGAGGAACTGAGGTCTCCTGCCAAGAATCTTGTGAGTGAGGCATCTTGGAAGCAAAACTCCCAGCCCCAGTCAAGCCTTCAGATAATTGCAGCCTCCACTGACATCCTGATTGCAACCACTTGAGCCAGAACCACCTAGTTAGCTGCTTCCAAATTCCTGACCCACAGAAGTTGAGAAAATAAATGTTTATTGTTTTGAGCCACTGAGTATTGTTGTTACACAACAATAGATAACTGAAACAGTGAGACTGAGCTAAAATACAGAGAATGAGCAATAACGTCCAAGGCCTGAGAGATGAGGAGCAAGACCAAATTGACTTACGATTTTTAGACAAAAATTAGAATCACTGTATGTTATTTTCTAAATGACTTTTTGAAATGAAACTCAGACGGACATAATTTATTAATCATAATTCTTTTTTACCATTGAGTATACTCATCCTTCCTCTACCTGTAGCCCTCTCTTATTTTATTTTTAGTAATGTAATGTACACTCATGAACCCTACATCCAACCCAAGAACTTGAATATAAGCATTTACATTCACTGACACATAGTTATATGCACATGGATGATACTTTTTTACTTTAAAACTATTTCTTCATTGCATTAAATATATTTCAACATAAATTTTTTTAAGTCTATACAGAATTCCATCATGGATGTATCAGAATTTATTTAACCAGTTCCTTATTGTTGAATATTTAAAATATTTTCAGATTTTCTTATTAAAAATAAGATGGTGATGAATATCCTTATTCATAAATTTGTGTGCCACAATGATTAATTCCTTAGAATAAGTTCTCAAAAGTCTCCATGAGAAGCCAAAATCCAGCTCTATTGCTATCACAGGAGCAGATATGCCTGGCATATTAGAAATTCCCCATCTCCCCACATGAATCTTCTGGACCACAAGGCCTCTGGACACACCATGGAGCCCACTTTCCTCAAAAAGACCATCAGAACTAAATTCAAAATGCTCCACATCCCTCCTTACCTTAATCAGCCAGAAACATACCTCTCCAGTCTTTATCTTCTAATCACTCATCCCCAAACTCTGCTGTAAATCCCTGAATCTGTTTCACCCCTCCCCCTAAGAAAACCACACAAAAACAAGACAAAAAAAAAAAAACAATAACAAAAACCCTTACACTGTGCATTCTGGAAATTTCTTTTCAGTAATGTATCATAAATTTTACTCCTTTCTGAACTACTACCCCCACCCACCTCCTTTCCTTAATAGAGACTGGACTCTCCCTTAAGGATACTGCTTCCCCTACAGCCCTCTCAGGTGGAAGCTATTTTCTCAGCTTACTCCTTTGAGACCATTACTATTCCTCCATCTTGAATAGCAATCATTCTGTTATATATGGCAATTTCCTCCCTTCTCACAAGAATCATCTAGCAATTTCTTGGTTATTCCCCTCCTTCTATAAAACATAAGCATGCGTCTTCTTCACCCCAACTCCTGACATCACTTGACATGACCTCAAGTTCCCCATGAATGACCTGTTGAATAGCTTGGCCTCTCAAATCTTCGGTCTTCTCAACTCCAATGTTCTTTTCCTCTGTGTTACACTGATTACATCCTTGGTCTCATCCTTACCAGAAACTATACCATGTAAGATTGTAAATTCAAATGATAGGGACCAAAAAATGGAAGCTACCATGCTTTGATTGTACTGATCCAGATAATGGGTGCAGCTGGATAGAACAGAGCAAGGCTTGATGTGTGTTATAAAGGGCCTGAAGCGCTTCCCTGTGGAGCACAGGGGATCTGGAATATAGAGATAAAAGGAAGAGGAAAGCCCTGGAATTGCAGGCTGAAGTTCTAGAAGAAGATGGTGCTGCAGCAGAGATGAGAAGGGAGATGCTGGGGAAACTGATAAGCAGAGGGAATTTATACTGTTTTGCTATGACAAGAAATATAATTTGCCTTTTCAGGGCATTTCAGTAAAAAAAAATTTTTTTTAAGGTTTTTACACTTCCTCGCATGTAGGCCTGATATTTCTTTTGAATGCAGCACCATATTGAGATTGGTCACTAGGCAACCCAACATCCTTTGAGGTACACAAACATTCCCCTCTCTGGCCCCACTCACTTTGCCTACAAGGAAAATTCCTTGACTTCATAGAGATCTCCAATCCCCTCAACCTCCCTCTATGTTCTCTGAATTCATCAGCTCCTTTCCAATTTTCTTATAATTTATTCTCAACTTCTCATTCTGTGTTCCAGCAGTACAATTACCCTTGGTCTTTATGACCCTCTTGAATAAACGTCCACTAAAGACCTTCTCCAGGTCAGTATGATGTAGCTGAGTGATACTGGAGAAATGTCCATAATGCATATTTTTGTCAATATATATGTATGACCATCACCTTCAGATGGACACTCAGTACTCCAGTGATTACATTGATTTGCTGAGCTTGATTTTACTGTCTGAGGAAGGCCCATTTCACACCTACTCCACACTACCTTGACCCCAGGCTCTCTGTCTGTACATTATTGAGGAATGGAGGTTATCACTTAGGAACTCACTCATCTTCCCATCTCCAGGTCTATGCAGCTGCCTCCATTAACACCTATCACTTTTCCCCCAATTAGTTTCAACAGAAAGTGTCCCTCCAAGTATACTCGCTCTGCAACCTCTTTGTTGTCAAGTCTCTCTTTAGCCTCTTCAGTCACTCCTCAGCACTAGGCTATGAGAATGGTACTCTCTAGTGCTGGGCACTGTGAACAGCCTGGGTGCTACTATCTTCCCATCATTAAAACAAAAGAAAGAGAAACAATAAATCTTTGTTGAATCCACAGTTACCTCCATGTTTTATCATCGTGCTATCCCTCTTCATGGTCAAACATCTCAGAAATTATCTACCCAATCTCATTCACCTTTCATTTAAAAAAATATTTTAGATATATTGATACAAAAATGTAGGGAGAACAATATAGGAAACACTCATGTACCCATAACCCAGTTTAAGAAATAAAACATTATATATATTTCAAAATCCACTGCATATCTTTCCTAAATATCAACTCCTTTCCTTCCTCTAGAAAGTAACCACTATTCTAAAAAGAGTGTTTATCATTTTCATGTATTTCTTTATTCTTTTACCCCATGTGGTGGTGTTGAACATTCACATATACTTTATTTAAATGGTGTCATATTGGATATGTTCTTCACCTTGTCTTCTGCATTCAGCATGATGTTTGTGAAGTTCACCTATGTCTCTAAAGATGAGCTAGCTTTCTCATTTTACCTGATATGTAGTTATCCATTTTCCTAATGATGGACATCATGGCAATTATTTGCTGCTACAAGCAACGTCATGTTCACATGTTCATGAACATTCTTGTAACTGACTCCATGAGCAAATTTACAAGAAGTTCTTTTAGGATAAATATGTAGAAGTCGGACTGCTGGGTGGTAAGATGTGTGCATCTTAAACTTTACTGAGTAGCGCTAGGTTCCTCCCCCAGCCTCAGAGAATGTCCGTTCCCAATGATCTACATCCTCACGAAGCAGTGTAGTCAGACTTGAAAACTTCTTCATTCTGATGGGAATGAAAAGTATCTCATCATTTTAAACTGGATTTTCTTGAATGTTGAAAAGACTGCATCTTCTCATATCTTCATTGACAACTTGGCCAATTAACTGCCTATTAAGATATTTTATCCTTTTTTTCTATTGAGTTGTTTGTATTTTTATTATTGATTTCTACTTTTATATATTCAAACACTAATCTTTGGACTGTTGTATATGTTACATACATCTCTTTCAAGTCCATTAAATTTTTAACTTTTTGTGGCTTATTTTGATGCTTAGAAGTATTAATTGTAATATAATTGTATGTGTCCTTTTCTTTGTGGTTCACCCTGCTTGTATTTTGTTCAATATACCCTACCCCAAATTTTGTTCCTTGCCTTGAAGTCATATATTTTCCCACTTTGCCTTCTAATAATATCATAGTATTCCTTTCACAATTAAGTTTTTCATGCATATGAAAGTCTTTCATTTTTGAAAAAAATCCTTCATTTTTTATTGTAGATAATAGTATGGATTTTTGTTATTTTGCATATATAACAAATTGTTCCAGAATGATTCATTGATTTATCCATCCTTTCTCCATTGAAGGAATACTAATACTGTCCAGTATTATGTCTCTGTATATGTGTGGTATCTGCATCTAGTCTTTATTTTTCCCATTGATCTTTTTGTTTATTATTTTGTTAATACTAAAGTATCCTAATTACTATATGTTCAGTTCTGTGATGCTGCCAATATCTTATTGATTGACAGAAAAGAAACAGAAATTTTGTGTGATCCAACCTAATAATAAGTATTGATAACCATAAAGTATAATATTTGGTAAAAGTCCTTAATCACGAAAGAATATACTTTTCTATTTCTGGTCATCTAGAGTACATTTAAAGGTGTGTTGAATTTTGCCAACTGCTTTTACAACATTTACCAAGAGGTATTTTCTTCTTAAATTTGTTAACAGAAAGAATGGTGAATTACATTAAAAAAAAATTAAGCCATTCTTTAATTCCTCAGATAAATCAAATAGTTGAATACATTGCTGGATTTTTTTCTTTTAATACTTTGTTGAAAATTTTAGGATCTATGTTCTTAAGTAAGACTGGCCTATAATATTCCATAATTACACTGTCATTTAATTTAAGTGAGTTTAGTTTTAAAATGGGTTTCGGGGCATTCCTTCTTTTCTTATTCTTTGGAAGTGTTTCATAGGATCTGAATCTTGGATCTTTAGATGTGTTTTAGAACTTTTCTATTAAAAACAACTGGGTCTAATGTTTTTGTGTAAAAGTTTAGAGAAGGTATATGTTTAACTCCCAGTTCAATTTCTTTATTGGTTGTAAGTCTTTCCAGAGTTTTCATCTCTTCTTAAGTCAGTTTTGATATTCATATTTTTCTAAGAAATTGTCTATTTTGAATGTTTATATTTTTTAACCTAACGTTAGTAATACAACGTCCTTATTTTTCATTACTACATCTGTAGTTTTGTGCCCTTTTCATTTTTAATACTGAGTATGTGTGCCTTTTTTCTTTTTCTTATCAGAAATTAATTTTATTTGGTTTTTCTAGAAAACCAGCTTGGGACTTTATTGATGCGCCCTATCATATCTTTGGTTATTATTTATTAATTTCTGCTATTTATAATTTCTTTCTTTAAACTTACATTGGGTTTTCTTAAGTTGAATTCTTAGCGTGTCATTTCAATCATTCCTTTTTTTTTAAAGCAACCTTATTAAGGTGTAAATTACATACAAGAAAATGCACACATTTTATATTTCATTGAGTTTCAACAAATGTGTAACTACCACTGTAATCAAGATATAGATCATTTCCAGTACGCCAAAACTCCCTTATGTCCCTTTGCTATCAACCCATCACCACCACCACAACCTGGCCCCAGGGAACAGCTGATCTGCTTCCTGTCAATACAAATTTACCTTTTAAAAAATGTAATACAAGTGGGATCATACAATATATTCTCTTTTGTGTCTGGCTTCCTTTGCTTAGCATAACGTTTTTGACATTCATCCATGTTGTCACATATATTAATAATTTATTCCTTTTTCTTTCTGAGTGGTATTTCATTTTATGAATTATATTAAATTTCTTTTATTTATCAGTCAATGGAAAGTGGGGGTTTCCAGTTTAGGGGTGTCATGACTAAAGCTGTTATAAATATTTGTGTGCAGATCTCTTTGTGGATAAATGTTCTCATTTCTCTTGGATAAATATTAGAATTGGAATTGCTGAGTCATATGTTAAATGTATATTTAATTTATAAGATATCACCAAACTATTTTCCAAAATAATTATATCATTTTTTAGCCACTTTGGAAAACATCAGCAATGTTTGAAATTTCCAGTTGCTTCATATCTTCACCAATACTGGGTATTGTCAGTCTTTCCGTGTTAGCACTTCTTAAAGATGTGTAATGGCATTTCACTGTGGTTTTAATTTACACTTACCCAAAGCCTGATGATGTTAAGCAATTTTCTATGTGCTTATTGGCCATTCAGGCATCTTTTTACCAAGTGTCTTTTCCCCATTTTTTGTCTCATTATTATGGAATTGTAAAAGTTATTTTCATAGTCTAGATCCAAAGCCATTCATTATATATATTTATTGATTATATATTTATGTTATATATTGCTATATTTAAAATTATGTATATGTTAATTTTCATGAAACTAAATTCCCATAAAGTGTGACTGAAGTGGGCTCAGCTTCACCATGCAGAACCATCCAGTCCTGTAAGGGAAAGATATGTTTTTGCTGAAGAGTGTGGACTCTGAAGCCAGACTGCCTCTGCTCAATCCCCCACTCTGCCACTTCCTGGCTTTATGAACCTAAGCATGTCACCTAACCCTTCTCTGCTTTAGGTTCCTCATCTATGAAATGTAGGAAATAATAGTACCTACCTCTTAGAGTTGTCAAAGGATTAAGCATTTACTGCAGTCCCTAGCACACACTGCCTGTTACCTACTAAGATTGTTTTCTATTGTTACTTTGGCTTCTATACTCTCTTATACTCAGCCAGCTACACCTAATCGAAGTAGAGTATCCTGAACTGTACAAATATTTTTGACACAAAGATTGGTATAACCGACATTAGCTCTGACTTCCACCCCAATAAATTAGATAATCTCAGCTACTTCTGAGTTAGTTGCTTGCTAGATGTTTTGGAAACTCATAAAGAATGCAAAGAAACAAAGAGAATAACTAGTAAGTCACTAACTTTTATTTATCCTAGTGAAAATTATTAGATAATGGAGTTGTTTAGCAATAATTAGGTAATAGCCTGAGGTAGTGGACACCTCAGTTGACTTATAATGAGAGAGGGCAACATGGTCAAAGCTAATGAGAATTTTCTAAGGTTAACTGGTCCTCCAAGACACTTAGCAGAGATATTCCTAATTATTTCATTCCAGGGGGTTTCTGGGGGACACTGGCACTTAAAGATAGCTGAGGCCACATGCCGCCAGTTTCCATGGTGGAATCTGCCACAGCAAAGCAGCAGAGGACTCTTAGGAAGTCCCAGACGTCTTTGCTTGAGTACCAAAAGGCAGTACCCGGTGGTTGCCACTCTGAGTCCATAACCCTGGTAACTGGGGTAGCTTGAGAGTTCTGGGAGGTTCTCCCTGAGCTTTCAAACGTGGTCTAGCATAAATTATGAGAACTTCCAGATGACCCAAGTCTCCACAATAATCCCTGTTAGGTAAACACGGGTTGCGGGGAGGGGGCAGGTCACTTCTGTACTCTATAGCTCCTAGGGTATCTAGGCTACCTCAGCTGTGAGGACCCATTCCCAAAGAAGAGGGCTCCCAAACAATGCAATTATGAAGAGATATGAAGAGGAGTGTCCCAAAGCTGTAAGGAACCTGGTACAGACACTCTGGCCCTAAAAGAACTTACTGGCTTCAGGATGTGCTTATAGGGGACACCAAAAATTTTTAGAAAAAAATTGCACATATAAGTGCCTGCAGGGTCAAGTACTTAATGTAAGACACTAAGGAGACGTTAGGTCAGTGGGAAATTGGAAAGAATGTCCTATCTCAGGGGGCTGTACCTGATGAGCTACAGAAGCCTTCTACAAACAGAGGCCCAAGGCTAATCTACTTCTTCAAGAGAAGCCAGCAGTCAGCTTGTTCATTGAAATCTTTTAATTCTTAAATGTTGGCAACTAATTTTTTTTAAAAAAAGCTAACCCAAAACTCATAACTGCAGGTCATATTTGACTTGTAGCTGCCAATTTCCACTTGTTTTAGAGCATGGATTCCTGACCTTTTTGTCATCCATCATGGCACAACAGCCTGGGAAACGGCCATGGTGCCTGTGACCAATGGGCAGTTACTATGGTAATAAGCTGAAGGAAATTGACAAATGTAGCAAATGTGATATATATTGTTAAGGTTGTAGACGGTCAACACAAAACACCCCTTTCTTTCTCTACAGAGTTCAGTTGCACTTGAAATATGATACAGGAAACAGACAAAATGATGAAACTATCAACTTTCTTAATGATTAATAATGTGGTAAATCTCCATGGCTAGACATGATCCTAGTATCTCCAAGAGTTAGACTGACTTACCCCTGAATCACTGACACAAGTGGACAGCTATGGACTGCACCTGTGAGGCAAAGCCTACCCTGCTAAGCTTACCCACAGAGGACACCCTCCCATAACAGGAAGATGAGAAAAGAAAAGCTCATCACTGTGGCTTAAATATGCTCAGCTCCTTCTTCCAAACTTACCAGTCAGAAGAGGAATGACTCAGAGGGTGAGGAAAAGACAGATATGTTCCCATTTTTAAACAAAAACGTGCTCCCCCAACGTAGATCTGGGGGGAAAAGAGTCATTTCAGCTTGGAATGGGTTGGGGAAAGCTTCAAAGCACAAGTAGAATGTGACCTGCTTCTCAATGAATGAGTAGATATTTTTTCTTAAATTGTGTTAAAATATACATAACATGAAATTTCCATCTTAACCATCTTTAAGTGTACAGTTCAGTAGCATTGAGTACATTCATATTGTTGTTCTACCATCACCATCATCCATCTCCAAGACACTTCATCTTGCAGAACTGAACTCCATACCTGGAACTCAAACTATTGAGCAGTGACTCCCCCGTCTCCCTTCCCCCAGTCCCTGGCAACCACACTTCCATTTTCTGTCTCCATGAATTAGACTGTTCTGGGTACCTCATACAAGTGGAATCACACAGAACTTGTCCTTTTGCGACTGGTTCATTTCACTTAGCATAATGTCCTCAGGGTTCATCGATGTTGTCACATGTGTCAGAATTTCCCTCCTCTTTAAGGCTGAATAATATTCCAATGTGTGTATATCCCGTTTTTTTAATCCATTTATCTGTGGAAGGACACTTGGGTTGCTTCCACCTTTTGGCTATTGTAAATAATGCCACTATGAATATGGGTGTATAAATATCTCTTGAAGTACCTGCTTTCAATTCTTTAGGGTATATACTCAGAAGTAGAATTTCTGGATCATATGATAATTGTATTTTTAATTTTTGAGGAACTGCCATACTATTTAACGTAGCAGCTGCACAATTTTACACTCCCACCAGCAGTGTACAAGGGTTCCAGTTCTTCCACATCCTCACCAACACTTGCTACTTTATGGGTTTGTTTTGTTTTATTTTGTTTTGATAGTAGCCATCCTAATGGACGTGAGGCAGAGGAATGGATAGTTTCTTAACATGAATGTCTAAGACATTTTAGGGAGGAGGAGGAATGTGTGTAAAGATACAGAAGTAGGGATCCCAAGGAATATGAAGGGGATAGTTTAGCTGGGAACAGAGAGGAGTCTTTGTAGAAAACACTGGAAAGATTGTGAAGGGCCTTGGATGCCAAGCTTAGAAGTTCCAAAATTGTTCTATAGTCAGTAAGAGCTCCTGGATGTTTTTAAGGGAAAATGACAATATGAGAGCAATATTAAAGAAGAATTGGAGGAGAACACCATTTCAAAATCTGCAGTAGTTCAGGAGGGGTCGGGGCTGGGGCAGTAGCAATGGAGATGTGGAAGAAGGGAAAGAAAAGATTGAAACAGCACTTTGAAGAAAGAACTGTCAGGTCATACTTACTGGTTAACTATGAGAAATAAATAAGAGAGAAAGAAGAGTGCAAAAAGAAATAATTGTGTTATTTCTCATCTCCTCTGCACACATTTTTTTCCCTGCTTCTTGTTAATTACCATTCTTCCTAAATTTTCTTAGAAAGAAAAAAATTCCTCTTATTTCTATGTCTCTATAATTTTATTTATTTATTATAGCTAAACTTCTATGTACCTGTCTCTTACAGAAGAGCCTCTTTGAGCATTTAGAATTGCAAGTACCTCGTATCTTGTCCAGGCTCTGGGCTAAGGATGGCAGAAAACTAAATTAGAAATAGCGAGAGTCCCAGTTCAATATGGAGCCACTGCACCAGTCTTCTACCGCCGGACCTCTAATCTGTTCCAGGTGAGAGAATGAACCTTGTGTGGTTAAGACATTGGTTTTGGTACATGTGACCAAATCTCACTCTTGTTTATGTAACCTGATCATTCTCTATTACTAAAAAAATAAAAGCCTTTCTAATGCATCTTATAAAGTAGAGACTCTTAGATGTTTTTTCTTTTTTGATATAGAAAAATTCAGGGAGTCAGCAAGGGCCAGCCATAGGCTCTGACTTTATAGGCTTCAGTAAATTGACTGCTTTCTTCACTCATTTGGGAAAAAGCTTCGAATTTAGTAGATTTAACTGAAGTGGCTAGTGAAATGAAAATGATGTTTTCTGAGGATTTGGAAACATTCTGTTATCAGCTCTCATTGAATCTGCAGAGTTGACCAGGAGGTAGGTCGATACTTCCTGCTCTTCTTTCATAACTTTCAGGTTCCTTCTTGAGACTCCTATGTTTATAACTGTTAACATGTTTTGCTAAACCTGAAAACGATAATTCAGAACTGCTTTTGATTAGTAAATCAATATCTACACCCCAAAGGCTGTTTGTTATTTTTCCTTCCACCGCAGAACACAGGTTCCCTGAAATAAACATGCCCATAATACTTAAAATGACCTGGAGCATTAATGTGAACACAGACAAATGACCTTAGCAATTATGCCAGAAGTGTGATTTGTGCAAGAAAAGTGATTCTGTGGTGGGAACCAGCTGCATTTATTCTCAACTAGTCAAAGCAGAGATGTAAGACTGTTAAAAAAGTATTCAAGGCAAACAAAGAATAAAGCAAGCAGCACAGTCCGAACTTCAAAAGACATGGATGAAACCGCCAGTAAAAATGAAAACCTCCATACACATAACCCAAAGAAAGTTCAGTATTAGTTGTTCTTTTTGTTTGTTTGTTTGTTATACTGCAGGTTCTTATTTGTATGGAAATATGTTAATATAAATGTTTCAGACATTACAGGAAATTTCTAAAAATCTTATATGTTCTGGTATAATGTTATAAGTCATAATTCTAGTTATTACTTTAAAATGTATATCTCAGAAACAAAAAAAAAATTAAAACTTCCACCATTTTAATTCATCACATTCAGTGATCTAAGAATTGTTATAACGAACTAGGCACTCCAATTATCTGAAGCTAATGGTTCATGTGGATGGTTTCGTGCTATAAATACACTGAGACTTTTCACAGGTATGCCCTGTTGAAGATACGAAGGTATATGTCCTCTTTCCCTCACCCCTCGCTTCCTGCTGGGTGAATCCAGGAGCTTCTAGATAAAATGCCCACGCTGAAGTTTTCCAATCCATTTAATGAGGCATCATGACTCAACTTGGCAAGGCTTTTTTCCCCTTGCTTCTATTCCACCTCAAACTGTTTTGATTCATTTGTGAGAAATTTACTTTTGCCAATTGAAAAACCCTTTTGTGGCTGCCAGTCACTAATCTCCCCTCTGACACATTCATTCAACCAGACTAGATCCAATATTGACATTTGTATCTAGAGGAAAAGAGGTTAAGCATTGAGAGGAAAAGCAACTCCTGCACCCTGCCAAATGCTGTGCGGCATCTAAATGAGCTGTGGTGGGTTCGATTCACGGGGGAACCCCAGAGAACTGAGGGGGGCTTTGATCATATCCAGGGGCCGTCATTCCTTACCTAGGCAGCCAAATGGAGGTTGTTTGATGCTATCTGTAGCTATCTGTAGCAGCCTAATTTAAATTCTCCCTAGCTCTCAGAAATCATTTTCTAATGATTTCTCCAGGGAAATCATCTCAAGGGAGTATCTTGAACACTTTTACTAGACTTTGCTTTCTCTGGCATAAAAAAAATCCACTACTGTAGTCCCTTGAACATTCTGCCCACTTCTGGGACATTCCCTTTCTTAGACTCTTGCCTTAAGGTAACAGGGGGGCGATAACAGTTCCTCCTACCAAAGCTATGAGCGGTGTTCTATTTGGTTAGGACCCTCTCACACCTCCCCACCCCCACCCAGGGTACATGACCCTGTCTTCAGGGTACAGTGATGCACAGTGACAGCTGCTTATCTAATATAGGCATTACTAGAAAAATATTTCTAGTTTAGTGAGAAATAAAAAATACAGATTGGATTGAAATGTAGGAAAATAAATATATGTCATGTAAATCAAAAGTAAAAGGGTGAACTTGAAAGTGACTGAAGGAATTGAATGAAAATGGAGGTGAGAAAGTCAAAGTTCAATTTGCAGACAAGGGATACGATCCAGTATTATTTCCACCCAATTTCTTTAATATCTTCTTTCATCATCCACCTTGCCTCATCACTGAGGCATTATTCCTCTTTCTTTATGTTTCTTACCAAATTAAACGAAAAGGAAAATATGATACAGAGAGGGTGCAATCCTTACAGCCTTCTAGTATTCACTGAGCATCAGTGTTTTTTTTCTTCTTAATTATGAATATTCTCTGGTAGATAATATGAAACAGCAATAACATGGAACCGCTTAGACTCTATGCCTTCTTAACGTATTGCTATATTCTGTTGCTTTAGGAATGTGTTAATTGTGTCTGAGTGGCTGATGGGGTGCAAGTTTGTCCACAGAATTCTAACACAATACTTTTTTATGTCTTTCTGCAGTTATTTACATATTCTTATTATTTTAAGAATGCTACACTTTAAACTGTGGGAGCACATAACATAGTCACACATCTCTTAAAATATTTTTATATGACAATTTACATTTCATCTCCTATTACTTTTCAAAAGAAGGTCATCAGTAGTGAATTCCCCTATTTTTTTTTATTTTAAAATTTTTTTTTACAGAATGGTTTTAAATTTTATTTATTTATATATGGCTGTGTTGGGTCTTCGTTTCTGTACGAGGGCTCTCTCCAGTTGCGGCGAGCGGGGGCCACTCTTCATCGCGGTGCGCGGGTATCTCACTATCGCGGCCTCTCTTGTTGCGGAGCACAGGGTCCGGACGCGCAGGCTCAGTAGTTGTGGCTCACGGGCCCAGTTGCTCCGCGGCATGTGGGATCTTCCCAGAGCAGGGCTCGAACCCGCGTCCCCTGCATTGGCAGGCAGATTCTCAACCACTGCGCCACCGGGGAAGCCCCCCTCTTTATTTTTAAACCAAGAGTGTTTAATCTTGTTTCCCCCCAACAGTTTATGATTTTAGTCTACCTCGCACCTCTCACATCGCAAGCTGGTTTCATTACCTATTAATTGTCACGTCAGCTTCCCTTTGCTCCTCAGATTCAAGCCAGACATACCAACTCCCTAGTTCCCAGCCTGCTAGGTTCTCTTTCTTACCCACCTTTTAGTTGTGCTGATTGTCAAGCTCCGTTAAGTAAGTTTTTATTATGTAAATGTTATAGTGTGCAGGATCAGCTGTTCATCACGATTGCCAACAACTCCCTGGATCAGCCAGAAAAATGGTGGCAACGTATAGAAAATTAATTGTTTGAGGCAGGCAGAAGAAAACTGAAACTTCAACATGTATCGAAATGAAAATTCAATCTATATTAGGTTGGTTTCCTTGAGAGTGTAATCTTGGTTTGGGAGTACAGATATGAGGTAGAGATCAGCATAGACTCTGAAGAGTTGGGAGGGACTATTGAATATCTTCTAAGCCAATATAAGTTTTCTACGGGGCCACTTAATATAGTTTAGCAGACAAATTTGCTGTCAAACTATAATTGTCAAAAAGTTAAAACCATGACTCTCAGACAAATACAACATGAATCTGTGTTAAAAAATTTTTCAGCTGATTGTGTTTAGCCATTAAAATGGTAAAACTGATTAAAATGAAAATAAGAGGAACAGATATATTACTAGGAAAAATTTTTTAAATAAGTTTACTGAAATAGAGAAAAAACTGGTTAATGTTCTATGGAATTATAAAACCATAGCCTTTGGGATTATCCTTTCTACTGGGCAACAGTTATTTGCATCTCTCCCTGAAAAGCTTTACGACTTATCATGTACTGTCCAGTATCTGGATCTTTAATTAATAGTCAAGGGCTTTCCTGGTGGGGCAGTGGTTGAGAGTCTGCCTGCCGATGCAGGGGACACGGGTTCGTGCCCCGGTCCGGGAAGATCCCACATGCCGCTGAGCGGCTGGGCCCGTGAGCCATGGCCGCTGAGCCTGCGCGTCCGGAGCCTGTGCTCTGCAACGGGAGAGGCCACAACAGTAGGAGGCCCGCGTACCGCAAAAAAAAAAAAAAAAAAAAAAATTAATAGACAAAACACAGGTATACTCCTTAGATAATTAAGTAATACTGGGATGAACCTGTTTTTCTTTTTTTAAGCCTCAGTTTGACATTAAAAGAACATATTTCCTAACTTTTTGCATTATTTCCAAGCTTTAAATAACAAGAATAATAAATTTCTAGTATATTCAGGGCCTGTGGTGGGCTGAATAATGTTTTCTCCCACCAAAGATGCACATGCCCTAATCCCAAAAACCTGTAAATATGTTACCTTACATGGCAAAAGGGACCTTGCATTAAATTAAGGACTTTGAGAAGGGAAGATAACTGTGCATCATCTGGGTGGGCCCAGCGTAATCATGAAGCTCTTTACAAGAGGGACTCAAGAGGATCAAAGGCAGAAAAAGATGTGAGGACAGAAGCCAAGGTTGGAGTCATGAGCTGTGAAGATGGGAACCAAGGAATGCAGGCAGTCCTAGAAGCTGCAAAAGGCAAGGAACTGGATTCTCCCCTAGAACCTTCAGAAGCAGGGCATCCCTACCAACCCACTTCAGACGTCTGACCTCCAGAACATAATAAATTTGAATTGTTTTAAGCCTCTAGGCTTGTAATAATTTGTTACAGCAGCCTTAGGAAACTATTTCAGGGCTCAAAAGGAGAAATCCCATAGCATACGAAGTATGAGACTAGGTAGAGAAAGGACAAAATCTAAAACTCCAAACTGTTTTCATCTGTAGCTTGCACACCTACAAATAGATCCAGAATAGAGAAAAGTTGGCTTAAATTTTTTAAAAAACAGTTAAGTTCAAAGAACTATTTTTACTGAGTTAGAAAACAATCTGGTTGATCAAAAATAAATCAACAAACTGAAAATCCCACTTTGTTGAATTTGCAAGTTTAAAGAAGAAAACCAAAATGTGTTTCATTATGCATGATTAGCGCAGTCAGTCACTCTTCGACTCAATACTTGTGGCGTAAGTTTTTAACTCTTTCAACTGGCTCCATAAACTCTGTGTCATTATACCCTATGTTCTATTATGTATACACAGCCATATTTCAGAGTTTGTTGTTTGAATCTCTTTTTGATATGGATTTCTAAAAGTGACTAAACTTAACTCTCAAACCTTATCAAAGTTCCTGTTTCGTTTTGTTTTGTTTTGTTTTGTTTTGTTTTGTTTTGAAATCCAGACTCCCCAGTTCTCTGAACAGCAGATCTGATCAGCAAGGTTTGGGAATGAGTGGCCTGCACTTGTCACTGCCCTCCGTACCACCATTCACAGTGTTCCATTGCACACTGCTCACTTAAGGCTGGCAAGACTTGGCATGGTCTGGACCCTCTTGCTGCTCCAGCCTGTCTGCACTTCCTGGCCTCACACTCTGGCCTAGAACCCACTGCAGCGCTCCACCCAGGAGAACTCACCTTGCCCCATCCACTCGCAACACACAGGAACCATCTCCTCACTCTTCAGACCCAAGCGTGACATGCCCCTCCTCCCCAAGCCTCCCCTGCACTTCCACAGGTGAGATAGAGACCCCGTTGCGTGCTCTGGAGCACCTCCGTCTTCCCCATTACACTCTTTGTTTGCTTATTGGCTGTAAGGTCGCTGGAGGTGGGGACAGTGTCTACCAGTTTGTCCTTTGTTGGATTCTGAACACTTACTTTAGCATCTATGCTTCTCTCATCTAGACTACTAATAGTGTGCAGCCCAGGAACGGTGCCTGGGCAACACTGAGTAGCACTGGTCACTGGAGTAGTGGTGGCCCCAAACCTGCTCCCTAACCCAGCCCCTCTTACTCACTCCCACCTCAGACACACCTGGAAAGCTGGTGAGTTTTGGAAAGAGAGAATTATGAAATAAATGATCTTATGGCATAAGACTTTTGGAGCCACGTGTTAAAAGAACTGATCCCCAAGTATCTCCCATGGAGAGCTTTATTAAGAAATTATGGGTGAGATTAGGGATCTGTATTTTTCATGGAGACTCAGATGAATGTATAATTTGTCAAGTACAGGCACACCTCAGAAATATTGCAGGTTCAGTTCCAGACCACCACAATACAGTGAATCTTGCAATAAAATGAGTCACACAAATTTTTTGGTTTCCCAGTGCATATAAGAGTTATGTTTTCTCTATCCTGTGGTCCACTAAGTGTGAAATAGCATTATGTCTAAAAAAAAAAAAAGCAATGTGCATACCTTAATTTAAAAATACTTTATTGCTAAAAATGCTAATCATCATCTAATCCTTCAGCAAGTTATGGTAGTAACATCAATGATCACAGATCACCATGACAAATATAATGATAATGAACAAGTGTGAAATATTGTGAGAATTACCAAAATGTGACACAGAGACATGAAGTGAGCAAATGCTGTAGGAAAAGCGGCACCTATAGTCTTGCTCAATGCAGGGTTGCCACAAACCTTCAATTTGTGAAAAAAACACATTATCTGCAAAGTACAATAAGGTGAAGCACATTAATATGAGGCACACCTATATAAGAAATATCAGGGGCTTCCCTGGTGGCGCAGTGGTTGAGAACCTGCCTGCCAATGCAGGGGACACGGGTTCGAGCCCCGGTCCGGGAGGATTCCACATGCCGCAGAGCGGCTGGGCCCGTGAGCCATGGCCGCTGAGCCTGTGCGTTTGGAGCCTGTGCTCCGCAACGGGAGAGGCCGCGATAGTGAGAGGCCCGCGCACCGCGATGAAGAGTGGCCCCCGCTCGCTGCAACTAGAGAAAGCCCTCACACAGAAACGAAGACCCAACACAGCAAAAATAAATTAAATAAATTAATTAAAAGAAGGCATATAAAAAAAAGAAAAGAAAAAGAAATATCAGCACAGAGGAAAAATTGTATACTAAAAGCATGACGGCTCTGTGGAAAAACCCTCCAAGAGCACAGGCCACATGAAGCAGAGGGACATCTCTGATGGTCAGAGAGGGAGACAGCAGCAAGTTTTCAGTCTAGCATGGATCAGGCAAGGACAGGATGGTGGGCAGTCTTCATGAGTTCAGCAGTATTCTTGGGAAGAGGCTATAGAGGGGACACCAGGGCAGAGAGACTCCAGAGGGGCAGGTGAGAGCCCCTGTTATGAGGACATTTTCCGCTCCAGGCACTCTAGTGGGTCAGGAGAACTGGGGTTTGGGCTCTGCCCCTCAGTGCGAGACAGCGGTACTTCTGGGAGAGAAGCCTATGTCTTGCTAATGAGAATACCCTGAATCATGACACTTGCCGCATCCCACATAACTTTCCAGTTTACACCAGCCAGGCTACATCCCCAAGTTGAAGAAGCAGGGCCAAACTAGTGCTTGCACAGCGGGAGTCCCTGACTGGACCAGGTTGAGCGCCTCACCCCAGGGGGGCCCACTTGTGGGCTGGCTGTTGATCCATATATGAGACCTGGCACATAACAGTCTACCTGACTGGGAGAGGTTAATCTCTGGGCCCATCAGTTGGGTTCTCTCCAGAAGATATAGAGCAGAGTGGTCAGTGAAGAAAAAGAAGCAGAGGGGGCTGTCACTGTTAATGTAACCCAATTTTTGCCCTCAGACTAACGAGATTTAACAAAACACAGGTTGTATATGTTACATTTATACTGCAGTATAATTATTTTCCTACCTGTCTGTTTCCTAAGCTTAGAAAAAAATCTACCTTATTTTTGTATCCACAGTTCTTACCACAGTGGCTGGTATGTACTAGGAGCTCAATTAAAAAAAAAAAATGTGTTTTTTTTGAAAGAAAAAATAGATCTGAAAGAGATGAGGTTACACAAGGAATGAGTTGTCAAGCAAGGAATAGGAATAAGTTTATCTTGCAGACAGAGGAGTGTACTGGATGGTTTGAGGGCGTGGGTGTGACAGTGGTGTGCAAATGAGGAGGAGAATAGAAAGGCTGGAGGCCGAGCCGTGAAGACATTTGCCAGGCAAGAATCTGGACAGGAGAGCTACGGAAATGGGAAACATGGCACAGATATGCATGAGTGCATAAGAGATTTATTATTTCATAGGAAACAATATTAGGTCGTTAAGAGGAGTGTGACTGCCTCGTAAAGTTAAATCTGATGGTATTAATGGAGTAAAGAGTGACCATTCCTTCAAGAAATGCTGCATCATCAACGTTCTTTTTATTGTTGTTGTTAAATTTATTTTTATTTATTTATTTATTTTTGGCCGCGTTGGGTCTTTGTTGCTGCGTGCGGACTTTCTCTAGTTGTGGTGAGCGGGGACTACTCTTCGCTGCGGTGTGCGGGTTTCTCATTGTGGTGGCTTCTCTTGTCGTGGGGCACGGGCTCTAAGCGCACGGGTTTCAGTAGTTGTGACATGTGGGCTTCAGTAGTTGTGGCACATGGGCCTAGTTGCTGCGTGGCATGTGGGATCTTCCCTGACCAGGGCTTGAACCCGTGTCCCCTGCACTGGCAGGTGGATTCTTAACCACTGTGCCACCAGGGAAGCCCCATCAATGTTCTTAATGGTACAGGGAATGAAACTAAGGGGAGAAAGAAAATATAAAGATTTTGAATAGACTGGATTCTGGACCATTCAGGCAACTGTCAAGAATCAGATTTCCCTATCAGTGAGTCAAATACAAAGATTTTGATGAAAGGACTACTTACAAAAATGTGGTCCCACCAAGAAGCCGTTACTACCCCTAAGACTAAGGAAATAGGGAAGGAAATCTTAACAGAAACTCAGTGAGAACTGGAGAAGATATAGTCCCAGAGGGTCACAGCTACTACCAGAGACACTGCCACAGCTGGAAGAAATGCCACAACCTCCCTTTCCTCATGTCCTGTGGTCTCCAGATGGTGCCTTTCATTGGTTGAACCAACCAGCATCCATTTGGCACTAAGCTTGGAAGATCCAGTCCACAGGGGTCAGCCCCACAGGGCACAGAGCCAGGCAGAGGAAGGCAGACACGCAGATCTGGGGGGCCAGAATGTGAAGGAGCTTTAGAATATTTGACAAATCTATTTCACTGACAGTTTCCTTTTTAAGTATCTAGGCACTGAAGTAGTAAATGACAAACACAAAAGTCTAAATATGTATAAAAGAGCTTTTGCAAGAAATGTAAAACAAAATTCTAAATAGCAAACACATTGTGTCGGTTTCACTGGAAGCCTTTTTACTTTCCTCATAGTTTATAAAAAACTGGTTAGTCATGTCAGTAGCATCACTGCTGCTCTTCAAAAAAAAAAAAAAAAGAGTTTTTGGTAAGTTAGGGTACTCCTCATTGCAAGTAAATCCGTATCTAGGTGGACTTCAGAGTTGTGTAGATTTGGTAGCCCAAGGATGTCATCAAGCACGTGGTCTCTTTCTGGCTCTCTGCTGTGTTTTCCACTGTATCATATTCGCCCTGGAGCTGGCTCCCTTCTTGTGGGTGAAATAAGGCTGCAAGCAACTCCTTGAATTGTCTCTCTCAATATGCGTGGAGAGAGGAAGGGTGGTTTTGCCAAGGGCAAATGGATGCTTGGGAGGTAAGTGCTGTGTCTGCACTTACTAAAAATTTTTCCATTACTCTTAATTGCATTAGAAAACATGTAACACCTGTGCAATGGTTAAGAGTCTTACTAGCAAACAAACCAAAAAATCGCTAGTGGGAAAAGAAATGGATTTTATTAAAGGATGTTAGGTAGCTCCCAGAATCTTCAGAAGGATTGGACATCTAACCAGAGAGAGCTGGTCAGTCACGCAAGTTCTTTGCTGTGGAAATACCCGGTAAATACCATTTGGAAACATTCAGCACTGGATGCCAGAAACTCTGCCAGCACCAACACCAAGAAACAGAGCACCTTTGCCACCGTGCTTGCCAAGATAGTAGTCTCCAACGACGCCTTCATCTGTGTTCAGATCTTACATGTGGAAGTCTGGTTGGCAGAGCCCTGGCCATGTGCCTGAACCCTAGCTTCCAAGGGAGTATGTTGATGGGGTGTCTGGTGTCTACCTGGGAAGGTAGGATTTAGTGTGGGTAGGGTTGAAGATAAGAAGAGTATCCAGAAGATTTTGTATCCACAGACACAAGTGACACTACAGCGTGCAACATGGCTCCCTGCTCCTGGAGATGCAGGAAAATGTACTTGAACGCAAATGAATCACAGACCAGAGAAAGCAGGGTGTGTTTATCAAACAATCACACAGAATGCCTCACACAACACTTAATAAGGCGGCATTATGAACAGAGTGCCGGGGAAGAAACACTTCTCGGAAATGTTAACCTCTACCTCCATCAGGCTCAAAATCTACTGCATTATAGGACCAACGCTGATCCCTGACATAACATAAATACTATATTTTAACACTTCCCATGTATTTTCTCTGCATCGCTTAGTTTCTCAATTCTTTTGGACAAAATCCTTATCTTTCGTAATATACTGCAGATATAAAAACCTACTAAGAATAGCAAGATATATTTAGGGTTCATTTCTCTTTTTCAATGTGGCATGTTCACTATTAGGGTTCTTGAAAGTAGGCAACCATGCGGACAGGCTAACTGGGATTGCCCTTACTGTCGTTTCTGTAAGAATGACATAATCACTTATAAAGAATTACAATAATGTTATCATGTAATTGATACCAACCATGTGTACCTGTGTTAGCCATTCTACAAACAATATCTCATTTAATCTTCCCAAGAAGAAGAAGGTAAGTATTATTTTCCCCATTTACCAGAGAGGAAACTGAGGCTCAGAGACATTATCTGTCTTAGTCACACCATCTGCCTCCTAGCATCATCCACTTTCAAAATCTTGTCACATAGAGATGGCCAGCCTCAGAGATGAGAGTAGGATTCTTTTGTAACGCGTGCCTCCAACAATTGTTTTCTCCCGTCCTAAGATACCATGTCTGGTTTTAGCCAGCATCTCAGATGACAGTTTCACCAACCCATCTGGCCTTGGTTTCTTCCAGCCTTCATTAACTCTAATTTCATTATCACCTGTTCTGGTGTGACCCTGAGTTCCCCGTGCACTTCTCTCCTTTCTCTTGGGAAATGAATTTCTGTCTCAGCATCAGCTCTCTATGCAACTGTGTGAGCCCTGAGGCAAAGCGCTCATTTGTATGTGAGTGCTGTCCATCTCTGCTGTCGTTGCCTGCCGCCTCCTAAGGCTCTGACTTTTCAGTCATCTCTGGGTGCAGATGAGAGCAGGGGGAATTTCTTAACCAGCATGGTTTTATGTGTGTGTGTGTGTGTGTGTGTGTGCGTGCGTGTGTGTGCATGTGCGCATATCTCTCAGATAATTTTTGTTTCATTTATGACCTGTATTTTTGCATTTTATTTAAATTTCCTGTCACCCTTTTAATTTCATTTCAAGAATTCTCACACCAGTACCTAATATAGCTCGTGTATCCTTTGGGAGAAATAATAATTTTCTAGTTTGGTAACAAATTAGGTGTTGTTTGGCAGCATTATCTGATTTGTTCAGAAAAGCCAAATTTCTCAAAACAGTACGTAAGTGGGAAGCTCTTCCAGCAATACCAATGGAGTACACATCAAAAGCTCAGAAGTCATACCAAATGGGAAAAAGATGTGAAAGCCAAGAAAAGGAAAACAAGAGCCCTGTTTCTTCTTTCTCCTCTTCCCCACCTAACCCTCCCCGCTCCCCCACCCTGCCAGCCTTCTGCAGGAACGTCCTCTGATTAGAGGCCAGAGAAAATAGCAGGGCAGTTAACATTTTACTTCTGTTCTGTTGCCGATGAGCTTGTGCTATGTCTCTCTGATCTTCTCTCTTCACATAAACATCTCAAGCAAAAATGGGGCAGTGGAATGAGAGAGTGTGAAGTCAGGGAACACACACACACACACACACACACACACACACATGTATACGTATGTATACACATACTATTCCTCTCATTTTCATTCTTTTACAAATTCAAGGCAGTACTTTTTGTGATCTAATACTTTTAAAAATAAACTTGAATAAAATAAACTACTACTAAACTTAACATTGGGTGATATTATTACATATGTTACATAGAGTCCCCATTATTTATTACTTTTTGGGTTTTGTATTTTATTTTTTCCTAGGAAGTAAATGTTATTATGACCATGGACTCTTTCCATTTAGTTTTAGTGGGCAGAAGAGGCATCATGAAGGCCAGCCAAGAAAACAAGGATAAATACCATTGTTGATTTCAAAAAATAAAAAATAAACAGAAGACTGTGCTCCTCTGATCAAGATAGAAAACAAAAACAAGTACAGCATGTCAAAAGAGAGAAGTCATAGCTATTTGGCAAAGGGAATGGCTAAAACAAACCTGAATCTCTTTAAGAAAAGTTATGTTTGATTAAAGTTTTTCCTCTGATTCATCCTAAGAAGTTATTTTCCCCTAAGGCCTGGAGTGGACTTTTGAAGGACACATGTCTGTTATCGATATTGAATTCAGCCTCAGTACACTATTTTTAAAGCAGTCACAGTTGTAGCTTATGCCAGTATGTGTAGAGCCTTCAGATAAGCAATTGACTGTGAAATAATAGTACATGGCTTTTAATATATACCCTCTGGTTATGGGTGTGCATACTAAACATACAGTATTTTTAAATATATGCATATACATATAAACACACAAACCCTGTGAGTTAAACCTCTCTATATCTAAATGGACTGGCAGCTGCTTGAAATTTCCCTTCTACTCTCCCTAAGGTCTCAGGTGAAGGATTCATGAGCCAATGTCTCAGCTAGAACAGGTGTCTATCGCTGGGTAAATAGCAATTAGGCCCAAATTTCAGACTTTTTTTTTTCAAATCCCTTTCGGAGGAAAAGCCCAGGAATAAATAGTTGCTGTAACGGCCAGGGGTATTGTGTAGCATTATAGCCTCCAGCTGGTCTATTACATACTATAGACAGGCAAAGAATACGAGCACCTGACAGATGTGTTCTGTTAGCTTCATTAGGAAAGAAACAAAGAAACTCCTCAATTAATAGCAGCGGAGCCAAATGAGGGTGGGGGGGGAGCTTGAGGGGAGAGGAATCATAGCCTGTTATTTAAACAGAGTCAGGGAGCCTTTCTCTAGTGGCTTAATATGATTCATTAATAAAAACAGCTTTTTGAATGCCCAGTTTAAGTCAAAAGAAATCACCAGCATTTTTTTTTCCCCAGCAAAGGAAGGGCAAAATGACAAATTGCTGCTGTTAAGTTCATTTCATGTGGGGATGGCCTTTCTCAAAGATCTCTTCAACTGCAAGGCTGGATGTTTGTCACATTAAGTGGCAGAGCAGTTCTCAAAAATCGACTGTGGGGCACATCAGGGTTTCAGATGAACGGCCAGCAGTGCCCATCCAATAATTTTATATACCCAGACCAGGAAGCATTTAGTGTTGTTTAAATGAACGAGGATTTTTAAAGTAATAAAATGCAGCTCTTACCCTAATGAAAGGAAAATCTGTCCACAGACTCACTTTTTTTTCCTTTGTAGAACGGTGTGAAATACAGGGGAAGCCCTGTGACAGTGGGTATCACTCCTTGCAAGCAGAAGTCGGGTTGTTTCTCCTTTTATATTTCCTTTGCTGAAGATGTGTGGTGAACTTATCACATAGTATATAATTGTGAAAGGGTGAGCTACATATTGTGTTAGTAATACATGAGTTCTGAATGAAGATGATTCTTTTCCCACAGAAGTTAGAATCTGCTATAATAACCCAGCTTTTATAATAATAATTCTCCAGCTATGACTTTGGTGTGATATTTCTAAAAAGAACACCGTTTGCTTCCAGGAGGCTAAAATAGACAGTCTGACCCAGTTACTGGGCTTCAGGAGAGAAAAGTGAATTCTCGACCCCTTCCTTTTTATCCCTCTATCACCACCACTCAATTTACATATCATGGAGTAAAAAGGACTCAGAGGCAGGAACCTAGAGAATTCAGGGAAAATTCTGGTCAACTATCCAGGTAATTCAGGCATAATCGAGGTCAAATTACCAAGAGTATATTAACCACCTGCATGGCTTTCTTATATGCTAAGAATTTGTGGATAGCAGGATTATAACTATCAAGGCACAGTTGGGGGAGAATAGCCATTGGAGCCCTGGAGTAACCTAGGCCAGCAAGGATGTGCTCCAAAATCAGAACTGAATGCTCATCTGTCTAATTGGGGTGTTGTCCCGCCAAAGAAATAGAAATCAAAACATAAATGGTCATGGCCAAATATGATGGGCCAGGGTCTTTGTGATGGAAATGTAATTGTAAATCTTTATGGCCAACTCAGGCTGTGATGTCTTGATGCTCTTCAATTTTTAAAATATACTCTTGGCTTCTATTTGTGTTTTCCCCCTCAAATAAAAGCCTCAGAACAAGAAGGGCTAATATCTACTCCCAAATGAACAGGAATAAAAAGGAAAAACAGCAAGCTTTCCTGGAAGCAAAGGCATTTTTCACCCCATAGTCTCTTTGTACACTGCTAATATTTCACATTTGACACAAAGAATTGAAAGCATGAGGGAAAAAGTTCAGAATGTGGAACTGTTATGTTTAGACTTTAAGTCTTATGGATCTTAATCTTTAGAGACTGGTAATAGCTCCCGTAGTAAGTTACCATTCATTACAACTTAGAGTTTCTTTTCAGAGACCTAATGAAAGAAACCGTCATTAATTATCAAAGGTTGGCAGAACTTCATGAAGCCCAATCTTTCCAACCTGAAAGCAGTTTTCATGAGAGTGCAGGAAATGTACAACACCGCCCCCCCCACCACCAAAAGATGAGGTCAAAACTCAAAATCATGAAAACAATCACTGAGGACAGGCTGACAAATTATAATCCCATCTGTGTGCTTGAATCATAAAATACAGTGTGCATCAGCTCATTTAGAAAAAGTGCTTTGGATTTTTATTATTTTTCTTTCTCACTTCAGTGTCGAGCGCCATTTTCCTCTTTTGGTATTTTAAACAACTCAGAAGCACTGATGTCCATTTGGTCTCACACTGTAAGCTCCTGGCAGCCAGGCATGGTGTCTATGTAATTTCCTTTGCTCAGTACATTTGCAGGCAGAATCCATGACTGTATTTTATTATAATCTGATATTTGAAAAGTATAGCGTTTCTGGTTTTATTTCTCTTTCTCTAGAATTAACGTTTGAAAAGAAAACTTTAAAATAGAGAATACTGTCATAAAAAAATGTCTTGCTTATTGAAATTTGTGCTTGTGACCAACTATGTTTGTTGGGGGTTACAGAATTTGCTACAAAGTGTGTTGAGATAGCTTAATTGGGACAGTAATATGAGAAAGAATTTCATTCTGTTTTCCTGTTAGCTGAGGAAGAAACACATTCTTGTAGATTTTTTTCCATTGGGAAATCACTCATCTCTCTTTATCTGTTCACAGATTCCTGGGACCAGATTCAGTTAAATCTGTCACAGCCAGGCTCAGACAAATGCAAACGGAAAACATGTTTTTGAGTAGCTAAGTCTGGGTAGATTCTGCCACTTACTATATTGTCTCTTGTTGTCTCAAATACCTCCTCGTCTGTCAAGCCTGCTGGTTTTAACCTTCCATTTTGTTGTCGGCAACTCTTCCTAGTTTCTCTAATCCTTGAATGAAATTTTATTTGCATTTGGATTTAGAAAAAAACTTACAAATCTGTTCTACCATGTTTGAAGTTCCTATTTCCGATCTTTTCTCCCATTCTGTCCTTTAGTTCCTTCAACTAGCATCACAAAAAAAAAAAAAAAAAAAAGGAAGAAAAATAATGGACTTTTTTAGTACAGCATAGAAACCCTTTGGTTGGCAAATTTTCAAAAGAAAAATAAGTAATAACCTCAAGACCTTCTCTTAAGGGGTAACCTTGAGAGAAAAGAAACATTCATGAGAAAAGAATAAATGCAACTTTAAAAACTTAAAACAAATTCCTTATGCGTAAAACAAGGTAAAAGATAAGGTAGAGAAATATCATCAGCAAGTGTGACCAAGTGTTTATCTTTTCTGTAGAGAAAGTGCACTTAAATGGATCAGAACATCTGAGGGTCCCAACAGTCAAATGGGCACAGGGTGTGAACAGACAATTCAAAAGAGGAAAGCATTCAAACACAATAATAAAGAAATGCAAATTAATATGGTAAAATACCATTCTTCACTTTTGTAAAAATTTCTGTATACTGCTACTCAGCAGTTAATAAAGTTAATGGGAAACAGATTCTTACCTTACTGGTGATATATAAATTGATCCAATTCTATAAGAAATCAGTTTGGCAGTGTTTCAAAAGTCCTAAAAATGTTCATATTCATTTATCCTGAAATTCCTTTATGGAAAATACTTGAAAATTATGTAAGTTTTTAAAAATATTTATCTCAATGTGAATTTCAATAACACTGAAAATATGTTTATGACACACATATATATAAGTGGAATACACAACCAATAAAAATTATATGTGCCAAAAGTTTTTAATAATATAAGGAACGTTAATAGTATTATATTCAGAGAAAGAAAAATAGAATATAGTATTATAAATATTTTACTCTCATTTGAAAAGGTGACTGACTTTAGAAAAGATGCTTTCCTGCTTTAATCATATGTATATATAATATCTAATGTAAAAATACCTTTAAAAGACTATTATAAATGCAGTGAATTGTTAACAGACAAATATTGAGTGGTGGATTACGATAATAATCTTTTTTGAATATTTTGTATTTTAATTTTTTGTACGATTGTGTATGGAAGCAACCTAAATGTCCATCAACAGACAATGGATAAAGAAGATGTACATATACACAATAGAATTTTACTCAGCCATAAAAAGGAACAAAATTGGGTCATTTGTAGAGACGTGGATGGACTTAGAGATGGTCATACAGCATGAAGTAAGAAAGAGAAAAGCAAATATCGTATATTAACACATATATGTGGAATCTAGAAAAATGGTACAGATGAACCGGTTTGCAAGGCAGAAATAGAGACACAGATGTAGAGAACAAACATATGGACACCAAGGCAGGAGAGCGGCGGGGGGGTGGGGGTGGGATGAACTGGGAGATTGGGATTGACATGTGTACACTGATGTGTGTAAAATAGATAAGTAATAAGAACCTGCTGTATAGCACGGGGAGCTCCACTTCGCTGTACAGTAGAAACTAACACAACATTGTAACAACTATACCCCAATTAAAAAAAAAAAGTATATGTTACTTTCACAATTGGGGGAAAAATGGGTTTTTAAAAAACCTAGCTAGAATTTTTTGCTTTTCCTATTTTAGACCTTCGTGATAAATGAAACTTATCTAAATATTAATCCTTAGAAGGGAAATTATTTGTAACCCATATGTGTCAGGCACTATGATAAGCAATTGGAAATATCTCATTTAATCTTTACGGTAACCCTGAAAATAGATATTCATCCCATTTTTATGTATGAAGAAATCCTGAGATTCAAAAAGTGTAAGCATCTTGCCCAAGGTCATATGGCTGGTAAGTACTAGAGCTGGTCTTTGAATGCCGTATTATTTCCACATTGCTACCGATGCTAGACACACCTAAGGTGACCTCCCTTCTAGGCTAAACCATTTATTAGGAAGAAAAATAATTACAAATTAAATTATCTAAGGAACAAGATTAAAATGCACTTTTAATTTGAGCTTTCACATTGCCTTGGTTTGTTTAGAGATTTAACAAGCAGGAAAAGACTTCAATAAGTGTCTTTTCTAAAATCAGCCAGTGTTGTTTTAGCTTTTCAAAGGAGAGCAAAACAATTAGCAGTCTATCGGAACAGTTGTTTTCATTCTACATGTCTCATCTGGCCATACCACCTCTGGTTGGAAAATATGTTCTTCACTGATAAAATGATAAAGGCACTCAGAATCTTTCCCACAGACCTTTTCTCTGTGACTGGTCTAAAAAGAATGGGCAAAAGACTACCTTCGGGTCTGTATTAAGTGACTGAGTTCCTATTTCTTCTGAAGCTTCTCGCACATCTGTGCATCAGAAACAACTCATGGATATAGGTTCACCGGGGAAGTCTGAGATAGCTTTGCTCTTGTTTTCTTGTTGCTTTGGTTCCTTTGTTACTTATTTTATACCTAACTGACTACTAGAAGCCATTTTAAGCACCTTCACTCTTAGGGCCAAGCTCACAGGTGAGTAAGCCAGTATGCTTCAGGTTTGTTTTCAGGTAGTCATATGCTTAAGCCAGAAGCCAGAATCTCATTCATGCCCCAAAGAAGGCTCTACCCTCTCTTCCCTTCTATCAACTTTCTCAAAAATTAGAGGAACATATATGATTCCTCCCCACTCACATATCTTCCCTTGACATTGGGGAAAAAATTATAGCTGAACCTTTGTACCCTTGTTTTATTTATGCAATTTATGGGCAAATTCTTATAATCAAGGAATTAATGCAATCAGAAGAGTCTGTTTTAATCTCCATGCATATTTTTTATTTTATTTGTTTGCAGTACACGGGCCTCTCACTGTTGTGGCCTCTCCCGTTGCGGAACACAGGCTCTGGACGCGCAGGCTCAGCAGCCATGGCTCACGGGCCCAGCCTCTCCGCGGCATGTGGGATCTTCCCGGACCGGGGCACGAACCTGCGTCCCCTGCATTGGCAGGCAGACTCTCAACTACTGCGCCACCAGGGAAGCCCTATATTTTTTATTTTTAAAAAAATATTTTCCTCTTTCGTCTTTGCTTCACACACTACCACAGATTATGCTGGTTCTCTTCCTCTAGTGCATTCAGCTGGCGTACTGCTATGTCCCAGCTCTCCATGTGGGTTCCAGCATCAAAGCCTTAGGCCAATTTTATTTCATTTGTATTTGCTGTCAGAACAATGTCTTTATTCTAAAATGCCCTTCTCAAATCACCTCTCAGGTGGTTTGATAGAAGCAGCCCACAACAGAAAAATAATATCTTTTTAAAAATCCATGTTATTTCTTTTATGTTTATACTGAATGTGAATACTGAACGCACAGCACACTTAGTTCAACAGCATCCTGAGTTCCATTTTTAAGATGAAAAGTACCTTTCGTTTTAAATCTCCCAGAGACAACTGATCTGCTCTCCTTCTATGTAAGGGATTCGGGGAGGGAGGGGGAAATGGTATTCAAATTGCTGCCCAGCAATAAACATTTTTACAATATCATTTGTTTTAGGCTGTCAGATGACACCTAGATTGCTTCTAAAATTCTCACAAAATAAAGATTGAAGTGCATTTAGGGAGTTGACAAGGCTGTAGAATTCCATCACGTCAAATTAGCATGAAAAGGAAAATGAGGGCGAGGGTGGACTCGCGGACTCAGAACCGTATCACCTTGCCTAACCACACTGCGTAATTGTGGGGCACTTGCAAGAAAATGCCTTACCTTTAGCGCACACATTGTAGAAAGCGACAGGGAGGGAGAAGAAGAGATTTAAGGAGAAATTGCAGTGAGCTGGCGCAAGTGGACAGGGGATCAGTCCAGTTTGTTACACTAAGGGTTGTAAAGAATCCATCTCAGAATGACGTTGATGGTTCAGGGTATTAAGTTCAGAATAAGGCAAACTGCAGTAGTAAGCTGAGAAGTAAACAGGGAATTCAGACCTAGAGCATACTGAGAGAAGGGGAGACCAGGCACAGCATCGTGGCCAATTCTGAACGGCTCTTTCGCAAAGGAGTTAAAGCTCTCCACTCCCCTCGCCGTTTCTTTCTGACTGTTATGTCCACCACCCTCAATTACATTTAAACAGTCAATGGCTGGCCTTTGCAGACGTCAATCAACTGGATGCTGACGAGAGTAAACTGTTGTGCATACTTGTGTCTGTGCAGGGCTAAGGGGAGGAAAACTTGCAGGGGCGCACAGCCCATGTGCTTTCCTGAAGAAGTCTCGGTTGTGAGCCCAGCGAATACAAACCACCCCGCACCTGCCATCACTTCCGGCTTCTTCAGAAACAATTGCTCATTAACTCCCGTCAGCCCCCCTGAGGGGTGTATCCTCAGCCCTTCACCAACTCCTTTGACCATCTATCTACCAGGTAACTGCTAGGTGACAATTCCTCTTTGTCCTTCTTTGCACTTAGCCTAATTAGCAGGTATATATTTATTTGTGTGTTTGTCTAGTTTCTGTCTTACCTCCTAGGGTGCAAGCCCTGTGAGGCATGTCTCATTACCACTAATCCCCACCACCTTGCACAGCGCTTGGCACACAGGAGGCCCTCAGTAACTATATGTGGAATAATGAATGAATGGTTGGATGGATGAGTACATGAATTTAACAAATATGTTTCTAGGAAATAGAATATAGAGTTTCTATCTTACAGACCTGGTCAGGTCAGAAAAGAAAGGTATTTTGTCACTTTGCTTCAATTATGAGGTTTTCTCATATTTTAACACCTCTCAAATGGGATGAATCTTTACGGACCTTTAAAATTATAATCAGCAGAGTTGGAATTTTTTTCCTTTCTTAATAGTACCTAATACAAGGGTGCATTTTACAATCACTGGTATCTTAGCAGAGTTATAATCATA
Source organism: Grampus griseus (assembly GCF_964374135.1). Lineage (NCBI taxonomy): Eukaryota > Metazoa > Chordata > Mammalia > Artiodactyla > Delphinidae > Grampus > Grampus griseus. The sequence goes on from NC_139004.1 coordinate 15,479,352, forward strand.
AACCATAGCCAATATAAAGGCAAATAAGAACACCTGTTTGGATGCTGTCACTCCTAAGTTTCCCTGGGTTCCTTCAGACCCAGGCTTATCAAACTTTACATCAGAATCACTTTGTTAAAAACACACATTTCTGGGCTTCCCTGGTGGTGCAGTGGTTGAGAGTCCGCCTGCCGATGCAGGGGACATGGGTTCGTGCCCCGGTCCGGGAGGATCCCACATGCCGCGGAGCAGCTGCGCCCGTGAGCCATGGCCGCTGAGCCTGCACGTCCGGAGCCTGTGTTCCGCAACGGGAGAGGCCACAACAGTGAGAGGCCCGCGTACTGCAAAACAAAACAAAACAAAACAAAACAAAAAAACACACATTTCTGGGATCAACCCCAGCGATTCTGATTCAGTAATTCTGAGGCAAAGCCCAGAAATCTGCATTTTTAAAGCCTTCCAGTGTTTGGGATCTACATAATCCTCTGCTGCCATTTGATAAAAAGTTTTTAAATGCTTCTCCATTCCTAGCAAGGCAACTGGAAAGCTGTCAATAATTCTTTACGAATCACTGAAGGTCTAGTCTTCAAAAAAGGACTAACCATTGAGACATACGTCTTCCTGCCTGAGGTCATTTCTACCTGTTCCTACGGGAAGACACATTTAGTAATTGCTGGGCAGATTAATCGACTATGGTACCACTAGAAAATGCAACTGTGTTCCAGGTTGGACAGTCCCTACAACGAATTCACATTAGAAAGTATAGTAGCTGGCGGGAGACCTTCAAGATAGCACAGGAGTAAGATGTGGAGATCACCTTCCTCCCCACAGATACATCAGAAATACATTTACATGTGGAACAACTCCTACAGAACACCTACTGAACGCTGGCAGAAGACCTCAGACTTCCCAAAAGGCAAGAAACTCCCCAGGTAACTGGGTAGGGCAAAAGAAAAAAGAAAAAACAGAGACAAAAGAATAGGGACGGGACCTGCACCAGTGGGAGGGAGCCTGTGCTGCTGCAGGATCACCCTGAACTTTGTACCCCTCCCTCCCACCGGCCTGAGTGAGCCAGAGCCCCCGAATCAGCTGCTCCTTTAACTCCTCCTGTCTGAGCAAAGAATAGATGCCCTCAGGTGACCTACATGCAGAGGAGGCGGGTCCAAATCCAAAGCTGAACCCCGAGAGCTGTGCGAACAAAGAAGAGAAAGGGAAATCTCTCGCAGCAGCCTCAGGAGCAGTGGATTAAATCTCCACAATCAACGTGATGTACCTGCATCTGTGGAATACCTGAATAGACAGCGAATCATCCCAAAATTAAGGTGGTGGATGTTGGGAGCAACTGTAGGCTTGGGGTTTGCTTTCTGCATCTAATTTGTTTCTGGTTTTATGTTTATCTTAGTTTACTATTTAGAGTTTATTATCATTGGTAGATTTGTTTATTGATTTGGTTCTTTCTCTTTTTTTATATATAGATATATATATTTTTTCCTTTTTCTCTTTTTGTGAGTTTGTGTGTGTGTGTGCTTCTTTGTGTGATCTTGTCTGTATAGCTTTGCTTTTACCATTTGCCCTAGGCTTCTGTCTGTCCATTTGTTTGTTTGGTTTTTGTTTTTTTAGTATAGTTATATTTTTTTTCTTGTTTTTGCGGCACGCGGGCCTCTCACTGCTGTGGCCCCTCCCACCGTGAAGCCCAGGCTCCGGACGCACAGGTCCAGCAGCCACGGCCCACGGGCCCAGCCGCTCTGAGGCACGCGGGATCCTCCCAGACCGGGGCACGAACCCGCGTGCCCTGCATCGGCAGGCGGACTCCCAACCACTATGCCACCAGGGAAGCCGTAGTATAGTTTTTAGCACTTGTAATCATTGTTAGATTTCTTTTTTGGTTTGCTTGCTCTCTTCTTTCTTTTTTTTATTACTTTAAAATTTTTTTATTTTTAATAATTACTTTTTATTTTAATAACTTTATTTATTTTTTCTTTCTTTCTTTCTTTCCTTTTTTCTCCCTTTTCTTCTGAGCCGTGCAGCTGACAGGGTCTTTGTGCTCCAGCTAGGTGTCAGGCCTGTGCCCCTAAAGTGGGAGAGCCAAGCTTAGGACACTGGTCCACCAGAGACCTCCCGGCTCCACATAATACCAAATGGTGAAAGCTCTCCCAGAAATCTCCATCTCATCGCTAAGACCCAGCTCCACTCAATGACCAGCAAGCTGCAGTGCTGGACACCCTAGGCCAAACAACTAGCAAGACAGGAACACAACACCACCCATTAGCAGAGAGGCTGCCTAAAGTCATAATAAGGTCACAGACACCCCAAAACACACCACTGGATGCAGGCCTGCCTACCAGAAAGACAAGATCCAGCCTCATCCACCAGAACACGGGCACCAGTCTCCTCCACCAGGAAGCCTACGCAACCCACTGAACCAACCTTAGCCACTGAGGGCAGACACCAAAAACCACAGGAACTTTGAACCTGCAGCCTGCGAAAAGGAGACCCCAAACACAGTAAGTTAAGCAAAATGAAAGACAGAGAAATACACAAGAGATGAAGGAGCAAGGTAAAAACCCATCAGGCCAAACAAATGAAGAGGAAATAGGCAGTCTACCTGAAAAAGAATTCAGAGTAATGATAGTAAAGATGATCCAAAATCGTGGAAATAGAATGGAGAAAACAAAGAAATGTTTAACAAGGACCTAGGAGAATTAAAGAGCAAACAAACAATGATGAACAACACAATAAATGAAATTAAAAATTCTCTAGAAGGAATCAATAGCAGAATAACTGAGGCAGAAGAACGGATAACTGACCTGGAAGATAAAATAGTGGAAATAACTACCACAGAGCAGAATAAAGAAAAAAGAATGAAAAGAATTGAGGACACTCTCAGAGACCTCTGGGACAACATTAAACACACATTAAACAGACCTCTGGGACAACATTAAACACACCAACATTCAAATTATAGGGATCCCAGAAGAAGAAGAGAAAATGAAAGGGACTGAGAAAATATTTGAAGAGATTACAGTTGAAAACTTCCCTAATATGGGAAGGGAAATAGTCAATCAAGTCCAGGAAGCATAGAGAGTCCCATACAGGATAAATCCAAGAAGAAACATGCCAAGACACATATTAATCAAACTATCAAAAATTAAATACAAAGAAAAAATATTAAAAGCACTAAGGGAATAAAAAACAAATAACATACTAGGGAATCCCCATAAGGTTAACAACTGATCTTTCAGCAGAAACTCTGCAAGCCAGAAGGGAGTGGCAGGACATATTTAAAATGATGAAAGGGAAAAACCTACAACAAAGGCTACTCTACCAGCAAGGATCTCATTCAGATTCAACAGAGAAATTAAAACCTCTACAGACAAGCAAAAGCTAAGAGAATTAAGCACCACCAAACCAGCTTTACAACAAATGCTAAAGGAACTTCTCTAGGCGAGAAACTCAAGAGAAGGAAAAGACCTACAATAACAAACACAAAACAATTAAGAAATTGGTAATAGGAACATACATATTGATAACTACCTTAAATGTAAATAGATTAAATGCTCCAACCAAAAGACATAGACGGGCTGAATGGATACAAAAACAAGACCCGTATATATGCTGTCTACAAGAGACCCACTTCAGACCTAGGGACACATACAGACTGAAAGTGAGGGGATGGAAAAAGATATTCCATGTAAATGGAAATCAAAAGAAAGCTGGAGTAGCAATTTTCATAACAGACTAAACAGACTTTAAAATAAAGACTATTACAAGAGACAAAGAGGACACTACGTAACGATCAAGGGATCAATCCAAGAAAAAAATAAAACAATTGTAAATATTTCTGCACCCCACATAGGAGCACCTCAGTACATAAGGCAAATGCTAATAGCCATAAAAGGGGAAATTGACAGTAACCCAATCATAGTAGGGGACTTTAACACCTCACTTTCACCAATGGACAGATCATCCAAAATGAAAATAGATAAGGAAACACAAGCTTTAAATGCCACATTAAACAAGATGGACTTAATTGATATTTATAGAACATTCCATCCAAAAACAACAGAATACACTTTCTTCTCAAGTGCTCATGGAACATTTTCCAGGATAGATCATATCTTGGGTCACGAATCTAGCCTTGGTAAATTTAAGAAAATTGAAATTGTATCAAATATATTTTCCAACCAAAACTCTGTGAGACTAGATATCAATTACAGGAAAAAATCTGTAAAAAATACAAGCACATGGAGGCTAAAGAATACACAACTAAATAACCAAGTGATCACTGAAGAAATGAGAAAATACCTAGAAACAAATGACAATGAAAACACCACGACCCAAAACGTATGGGATGCAGCAAAAGCATTCTAAGAGGGAAGTTTATAGCAATACATTCTTACCTCAAGAAACAAGAAACATCTCAAATAAACAACCTAACCTTACATCTAGCACAATTTGAGAAAGAAGAACAAAAAAAAAGAAAGTTAGCAGAAGGAAAGAAATCATAAAGATCAGATCAGAAATAAATGGAAAAGAAATAAAGCAAATGATAGCAAAGGTCAATAAAACTAAAATCTGGTTCTTTGAGAAGATAAACAAAACTGATAAAACATTAACCAGACTCATCAAGAAAAAAAGGGAGAAGACTCAAATCAGTAGAATTAGAAATGAAAAAGGGGAGGTAACAAGTGACACTGCAGAAATAAAAAGGATCATGAGACATTACTACAAGCAAGTATATGCCAATAAAACCTGGAAGAAATGGACAAATTCTTAGAAATGCACAACCTTCTGAGACTTAACCAGGAAGAGAGAGAAAATATAAACAGACCAATCACAAGCACTAAAAGTGAAACTGTGATTAAAAATCTTTCAACAAACAAAAGCCCAGGACCAGATGGCTTCACAGGCAAATTCTATCAAACATTTAGAGAAGAGCTAACACCTATCCTTTTCATACTCTTCCAGAATATAGCAGAGGGAGGAACTCTCCCAAATTCATTCTACAAGGCCAAACCAGAAAAACATGTCACAAAAAAAGAAAACTACAGGCCAATATGACTGATGAACATAGGTGCAAAAATCCTCAACGAAATACTAGCAAACAGAAACCAACAGCACATTAAAAGGATCATAGACCATGATCAACTGGGGTTTATCCCAGGAATGCAAGGATTCTTCAATATATGCAAATCAATCAATGTGATAAACCATATTAACAAATTGAAGGAGAAAAACCATATGATCATCTCAATAGATGTAGAAAAAGCTTTTGACAAAATTCCAACACCCATTTATGATAAAAACCCTCCAGAAAGTAGGCATAGAGGAAACTTACTTCAACATAGTAAAAGCCATATATGAGAAACCACAGCCAACTTTGTTCTCAATGGTGAAAAACTGAAACCATTTCCTCTAACTAAGATCAGGAACAAGACGAGGTTGTCCACTCTCACCAGTGTTATTCAACATATTTTGGACGTGTTAGCCACAGCACTCAGAGAAGAAAAAGAAATAAAAGGAATCCAAATCGGAAAAGAAGAAGTAAAGATGTCAGTGTTTGCTGATGACATGATACTATACATAGAGAATCCTAAAGATGCTACCAGAAAACTACTAGAGCTAATCAGTAAATTTGGTAAAGTAGCAGGATACAAAATTAACACACAGAAATGTCTTGCATTCCTATACGCTAATGATGAAAAATCTGAAAGAGAAATTAAAGAAACACTCCCATTTACCATTGCAACAAAAAGAATAAAATACCTAGGAATAAACCTACCTAAGGAGATAAAAGACCTGTATGCAGAAAACTATAAGACACTGATGAAAGAAATTAAAGATGATACAAACAGATGGAGAGATATGCCATGTTCTTGGATTAGAAGAATCAACATTGTGAAAATGACTATACTACCCAAAGCAATCTACAGATTCAGTGCAATCCCTATCAAAGTATGAATGGCATTTTTCACAGAACTAGAACACAAAATTTCACAATTTGTATGGAAACACAAAAGACCCCAAATAGCCAAAACAATCTTGAGAAAGAAAAACGGAGCTGGAGGAATCAGGCTCGCTGACTTCAGACTATACTACAAAGCAGTAGTAATCAAGACAGTATGGTACTGGCACAGAAACAGAAATATAGATCAATGGATCAGGATAGAAAGCCCAGAGATAAACCCACGCACATATGGTCACCTTATTTTTGATAAAGGAGGCAAGAATATACAAGGGAGAAAAGACAGCCTCTTCAATAAGTGGTGCTGGGAAAACTGGAAAGCTTCAGGTAAAAGAATGAAATTAGAACTCTCCCTAACACCATACAGAAAAATAAACTCAAAATGGATTAAAGACCGAAATGTAAGGCCAGACACTATCAAACTCTTAGAGGAAAACATAGGCAGAACACTCTATGACATAAATCACAGCAAGATCCTTTTTGACCCACCTCCTAGAGAAATGGAAATAAAAACAAAATAAATAAATGGGGCCTAATGAAACTTAAAAGCTTTTGCACAGCAAAAAAAAACCCATAAAAAAACCCCATAAACCATAAAAAAAAAAACCATAAACAAGACGAAAAGACAACCCTCAGAATGGGACAAAATATTTGCAAATGAAGCAACTGACAAAGGATTAATCTCCAACATTTACAAGCAGCTCATGCAGCTCAATATCAAAAAAACAAACAACCCAATCCCAAAATGGGCAGAAGACCTAAACAGACATTACTTCAAAGAAGATATACAGATTGCCAACAAACACATGAAAGAATGCTCAACATCATTAATCATTAGAGAAATGCAAATCAAAACTACAATGAGATATCACCTCACACCAATCAGAATGGCCATCATCAAAAAAATGTACAAACAATAAATGCTGGAGAGAGTGTGGAGAAAAGGGAACCCTCCTGCACTGTTGGTGGGAATGTAAATTGATACAGCCACTATGGAGAACAGTATGGCGGTTCCTTAATAAACTAAAAATAGAACTACCATACAACCCAGCAATCCCACTACTGGACATATACCCTGAGGAAACCATAATTCAAAAAGAGTCATGTACCACAATGTTCATTACAGCTCTATTTACAATACCCAGGACATGGAAGCAACCTAAGTGTCCATTGACAAATGAATGGATAAAGAAGATGTGGCACATATATACAATGGAATATTACTCAGCCATAAAAAGAAATGAAATTGAGTTATTTGTAGTGAGGTGGATGGACCTAGAGTCTGTCATACAGAGTGAAGTAAGTCAGAAAGAGAAAAACAAATACCGTATGCTAACACATATGTATGGAATCTAAAAAAAAAAAAAAAGGTTCTGAAGAACCTAGGGGCAGGACAGGAATAAAGACGCAGATGTAGAGAATGGACTTGAGGACACGGGGAGGGGAAAGGGTAAGCTGGGACAAAGTGAGAGAGTGGCATGGACATATATACACTACCAAATGTAAAATAGATAGCTAGTGGGAAGCAGCCGCATAGCACAGGGAGATCAGCTTGGTGCTCTGTGACCACCTAGAGGGGTGGGTTAGGGAGGGTGGGAGGGAGACGCAAGAGGGAGGAGATATGGGGATATATGTATATGTATAGCTGATTCAATTTGTTATAAAGCAGAAACTAACACACCATTGTAAAGCAATTATACTCCAGAAAGATGTTAAAAAAACAAATAGTATAGTAACTGAACCACAGTGACATATCCAGGAGGTCACATTTGGGTGGATTTGCAGAAGATGATTTAGTAATTCTCAGGTGAATAAGAGCTGAGAAGGAGGGTATTCTAAAACCTCGTTTAGAGGAATTTAAAGGAGGAATTTAATTCCTCCTAAGGAGGAATAACATTTGCAAAGCAGGTGGATCTGGATGTCACCTCAAATCTTTTTTGGAAATAGAGTATCAACCAATAGTTATAAATGAAAATATTGGTGCCACTTTCCTTTTGTAAAAGCTTTTGATTTATTAAGGCAAGTGTACATCTAACATCAAATGCTTTCCTTGTAACTACTCATAAAAATGAGAATACTGCATGTGGTAGGAGCCTCTAGATGGCCCCCAGTGGTCCTCATCTCCGGGTATTCATGACTTGTGTGATCTGTGCCCCTTGAGTATGGGCTGTACCTAGTGGCTTCCTTCTAATGAATAGAGGACAGCAAAAGTGATGGGACGTGATTTCCAAGATCAGGTTACAGAAAGACTTGCTTCCATCTTGCTTTTATTCCACTGCCTTCTGACATCCTTGCTCTGAGGGAGCCAGCTGCCACATTGTGAGCAGTTCTATAGAGAGGTCCACATGGAACTGAGAAAGGCCCCCAGTGAACAGCCTGCAAAGAACTGAATCCTGACAACAATCACATGAGCAAGCTTGGAAAAAGACCTCACCCCACACCTCCCAAGTCAAGCCTTCAGATGAGACCAGAGCTCTATGGACTGACTACAAGCTTATTAGGAATGTTGAGCCAGAGGCATCCAGCTAATGTGGGTCCAGATTCTGGATCCACAGAATCTATGAGATAATAAATGTTTATTGTTTAAGCTTCTCAGTTTGGAGTAATTTGTTACACAGCAATAACAAATAATCCAGTACTCTTTTCTTGCATTTTTATTAGAAACACATAATATCCTTGAAAGGTAAATAGAGCAGATATTATGAACCCTATTTTACAGATGTAGAACTGAGTTCAAGGACTTTGTTACCTGAAAAGGTCATTTAGCTCAGGTAGTTACTACTGAGACTCAAACCTAGACTCCACATTTATTGCTTTCAACTACATTTCCAAGAGTATTAAATTAAGAATCTGAGAACTGAATCATGATCCTAGCTCTACCAGTACTATCTGTGCCACCGCGTAACTCAACTAACCCACTAGATATTAGATTCTTCATGAACACAATGAGATGGTTGAGTTGGGAGTCATTAAAGTCTCTTTAGCTCAAAATTTCTCCAGTTTATAAAAGGAAGACAAAACTATGTAACTGAAGTTATTTTGATGATTAGGGGCATAAAAAAAAAAACACTTTCTCAGCTCCAGGCTCTGTCCACTGCTCCTGTGCTAATCATGATGTGGTGTTCTTGTTTCCAGCACTGCCAGCTCCAGGAGGTGTGTGGACCTTCGTTATCCTGCCCTTGACCTTCCTCTTTCGGGACAGTCCCCTACCATGACCTTCACAGCTCCAGCGATGCCCAGGTATGGGGGCTATAAATACCAGGTGACATTTAAAAGGCTGATTTTTATTAGTAGGTTCTACTCACTAAAGTATTGAGCTGCCCTTTCTCAGAAAAGCATAATCTCATTTTTGTAACTTACCTCTTTTAGTTAATGCCTAATGATCTGGGGAGCCAGAGGCATCACCAAGAAAAAAAATCAATATAGAATATATTGCTTGAGCACTCTCTGAAAGAAATTCCCATTACATGATGAGTTAACAGCAAGTTATTGGAAATGTGACTACCTTTATTGTAAACGTTTTTTTTAATCTACACACAAGAGGAGTGGGAGAGTAAATGTACTGTGCCATTATGAACCTGTCAATCACATACGGATGAGACATCAGCTCCATCTAGAACAAAATTTCCTGCCACTCAGAAATCATGTTTAACGTTAATCTGTTATTCTGATCTGTACTCACTAGGCTTTTGATGGACAGATGAACTTCATGAAATTTTTAATACAGTTATTTTCTAAAAAGCTAAAACTTGGAACTAAATTTATTCTTTGGTAAGAACTAACCATCATTCTCTAACATCCATTACCATAGTTTGTGCTACTCCAACCCATCCTACCATGATTAAATAGCTAGTGAGACTCTGCAGAGATGCTCAGAGTATAGACAATCTGCTTAAGATTGTGGCCAAATAATTGCTGGTGGCAAAATTAGGAGTGGCACTATCACAAATACATGCTAAGTTTATCTACTCACAGATGCAGATGACAATGCATTTTAAATATTTGTTTTCCCTCAGGCAGGATAAAGATGGATAAATAAATAAAAACCAGCAATACTGTGTCCAGGGCACAGAATAAAACTATTTTTCATGGGATGACATCCTAAATTAAAATAAACAACAAAGATTTAAAACACAAATGGGAGGCCAAAATGAGCTGATGAACAAACAGGAAAAAAAAGGAAGTAAAAGAAAAGACATTTTAAAAAAATTACAGGAAATATATATTTCACCTGAATGAGGAACAATACCATCATCTTAAATAATAATAACCCCAGAAGTTTCTTTACCATTTACACAGGTGGACACTTTCTTTTGTAGACCCCCTCCCCCAAACCCACCCCTGATGAACTGCAAGGACTAGCACAACTTGATAATTTCACAAAATGACACCACCTTCAATGCTTAGAATTCAAAAGTAACCTCTCGGAAAAGGGTTATATACTGTTTGTTCTCCCAAATCACTAGGGGTCACCCACAAGTCAAGAACACATTTTTAAACAATGCAACCACTTAACATTTCATACCATTTGCATATTTCAGGATATTTTAACAACCTATCTCAGAATGGGACATACTTATAATTTTAAAAGTCTTTGTTACTTATTTGAAATTCAAATTTAACTGAACATCCTGCAGGGTTTTTTTGTTTTTTTTTTTTTGTTTTGCGGTACGCAGGCTCTCACTGTTGTGGCCTCTCCCGTTGCGGAGCACAGGCTCCAGACGCGCAGGCCCAGCGGCCATGGCTCGCAGGCCCAGCCGCTCCGCGGCATGTGGGATCTTCCCGGACTGGGGCACGAACCCGTGTCCCCTGCATCGGCAGGCGGACTCTCAACCACTGCGCCACCAGGGAAGCCCCATCCTGCATTTTTATATTCTAAGTCTGACAACCCTATCCCTAAGCCCTGAAAGGAAGCAGAGCAGTTAGCCAGCTAGTTGATGCACAGCTGAGGTCAGAACTCAAATCTCAAGACACTTAACCCTGAGCACCTTCCAAAGAAGAGTTAACCTAGGTGGAAAGTTACAGCTAACCCAGTCTGAAGTGCAAGTCATTAACCACAAAAATTAATGGGTCAGGAGGAGAAGAAGAGGAAATATATCTTCCCAACTGTCCCGGAAGAAAAATTTTCAAGGCAGCTGCAACTATTTGAAAATTATTTTAAAACAAATGTCTCTTATTTTCTGAAAATGTCTCTCCAAAAGTCAGTCTCCAAAAACCACATTAGATTCTCTTCACAAAAACTTTGACCTTTGCCTAGATCTGAATTCCTGGGAGAGGTCAAGTCAAATAGAAGTCACCAGAATCCAAAGGTAAGATATATAAGTATGTGGTAACATGCAGTGAATATTCAGCACCGTGGACAGTGGTTGCTATGGTGGTAGAGGATACATTCTCTTCGTTCTCACTATTCTTGAGTACTGTGGCTTCCGAAGATTAGCTTTTCCCTCTGTGTAACCAGCTGCGTGTTCTCTCTAGTTTCCAATCAGTATAATGGGTTAGGTCACCACTGTGGCAGAAAAGGTTTTCAAACAGATGTAGACACCAACATCCAAGGCACCTTCTATCACAACTATAGGCTCTTCCTTTGGTCTTTTCTTTTCTCCTGACCCTTTCCTCCTTTTTCAAATTCTCTTACTTTTTTTTTTCTCATCCTTTAAAAAAATTCTTTATTCCATCCCTTGTCATGTACCTTGTGCAGTCCTAATGGGGACCCTCATAACTAAAACAAAATTGCCCTTCAGTAATCAAGATGGTATAGAAGAAGTAAAGGCAAGATCATAGAAACAGACAATGGATTAGTGGTTGCCAGGGGCTGAGGATGAAGGGTGGGGTTAGCTACAAAGGATGGAAAGTGATGAAATTCTTCTATATCTTGATTGTGATAATGGTTGCACAACGGTATGCATTCATCAAAAATCATAGGACTCTATAATTATACTGCATGTAAATTACACATCAATAAACCTGATGATTAAAGAAAAGGATATCAGAGAAAAGAGTGACATATGTTTGATAACTTCAGTGCAGATCATGGTCAGCCCTGCCCACCTGCTACATTGCTTTAGGACATCAGCTGAATTGAATTAATTGTTTGCTCTGGAAACTTCATTTAGAGAGGGACACTGAGAAACTAAAAACAATACAGGTGTTGGTGACTATGACTACAGGGCTAGACCTTTCAGTTTGTCTCCAGAAGGCAGAACTTGTGCTAATGAATGGAGTTGAGAAGAATATGGAATTGAATTATCCAGGAATAGAATGGGTTGCCTTCCTGCAGATAAGGGGGAAGATATTCAAATAGTACCTGTATAACGTTCCATCAGAGATTATACTAAAGAGATTTGGAGTTAGATGGGAGGTTAGACTAGATGTCAGGTAACATCCCTTAGAACCCTAAAATTCTGTGAAATTTACCTGAAATCACATTTGTTTGTCATGCCTCATTTTTAGTATTCCTTCACAAGGGGTTGCTTTTCAGAAAGCAATTTAAGGCACACTTTCTGGTAAGCAATCATGACTTTTCTCCTTAGAAGACACAAAATATATTTATTATTCCAGATTAATTCCTCATTATGTCAATAATTATTACTTTTATATAAGAAGAACAATATTTGCTTTAACTTTATTAAAAGTACAGAACAAGTTGTTCTGTGAATAATGATGATCTATTAAGGACTTGTTTATTTGTTCCATGATTTCTACAGAAATACTGCTCGACTAATACCTTAGATTGTGCAAAAAAGTAGCCATCCATACCTCAGACCAAGAAAATCTTATAACACATGGAACTTCAAGTGATTTGAAATCTTAACGGTGACATTCCAACAGCCGCCAGGTTTTTTTCTTTTCCATTTTTCCTTATATGGAAAATGGAGTCATTAACCTCCTATTCTGTAGAGCCCCAAAATAAAAATTTTTGAATGTTTAACATGTCCCAGTGGATCTGAGGTCCTTTGATGCAAACTTTTGACTGTCATAAAATTGTCCGTGGTAGGGATGTTAAACTGTTGCCCTTTTAAGATTATTATCAAAAACAGGATAGACTTTTCCTTAAGTTAGCTACTCATTTAAAGTAAATAACTGGTAATCGCTTTAATATTAAAAGTACTTGAATGACAAACAACACATATACGTCTCATGACAGTCATGTGCTTAGATTTGCACAGTACTGCATTCTAGAAAAATCACTGCAAGAATTTTTGAAGGCTCTGAAGAAATCAGCCTTCTCTGAAGAAACCACATATGTCATTCAACCTTTGTTCTTATTTTGGATATTGGCTAAGTAACTTACTTTTTAGCAGTCTATATGTTAGTACTATGTAAAAAACAAAGTCTGGATTTCTTCCCTAATTATTATACACGGTATATATCATATTCATGGTGAAATCTGGCCAGAATTTTAATAAAAAACATTTTTGCTGTCTCTTTAAAAGTTTTAAAGCTCTATTAAGGATTCCAACCAGATTAGAGACTTTCTGGAAGGAGGTAAGAAAGATGCATTTTTTGTTAAAAATTCCGGTCACTGTGCAGGGGAAATTCTACTTGTTCCTTATAAATGAGTTAAGTAAAAATATAAAAATAAGTGTAAAAACAAGTAAAGGAACAAAACCAATTAAAGTTCTTAAGATAATAAGATGCATGGCAGCAAATTTCAGGTTTGTTAGTTCTCTTTGCTGGAGTGGAATTTCATATACAGAATATAGAAATCATTGAATATTGATGGAGAGATGTAGGCTTTCTCACCCTTGTTATATAATCACATAATATATAACTCTATTAAGACCACCTAGAGGGGTGGGATAGGGAGGGTGGGAGGGAGACACAAGAAGGGAGGGGATATGGGGATATATGTATATGTATAGCTGATTCACTTTGTTATACAGCAGAAACTAACACCATTGTAAAGCAATTATACTCCAATAAAGATGTTTAAAAATTTTTTTAAATAAAAGGAGAAAAAAGAAACTCTATTAAGCAACAGCATGAACAATATAAGAAGCAAATGACAAGTGCAATATTCACTCTAAAGCCATGGTTCTCAAACATGAGTGTGCGTCAGGATCACCTAGAGAGCTTGTCAAACCACAGATTGTTGAACACCACCCCCAGAGCTTCTGATTCAGCAGGGCTGGGTGGGGCCCAAGAATTTGCATGTCTAATAAGTTCCCAGGTGATGCTGATGCTGCTGGTCTGGGCCACACTGAAGAACCACTGCCGGAAGAGAGAAGATAATGGTTACCCCCGTAGCAGGAAGGGCACTGGTATGAGAATCAGGAAACTTCAATGCCAAAGGCAGGTTTAAGGGTGGAAGATCTGGAGAAAGATGCCTGTGTTTGAATCCCAGCTTCTAAGCATCACTTTTTTTCATCTATAAAATGGGGACAATGATAACTCCAATGTCATTAACTTATATCATTAATTTAAATTACTTTGCATAATGCCAGATGTTCTCAAGAATCATTAGCTAGAATTATTATTAGCTGTGACTTTAGGAAAGACACAGAGCACATATCAGTTACAGTTTCAATAGAAAGAGAATTGTATTAAATGATGTTTAAGAACTTACCACTCTGAAACCCTATGATTCTAAATATATTTTCCATTCTCCTTAAGACAATTTAATATTAATACAATTTAATATATCTTATGCTCCTCTAAGTGATTGGGAGGCATAAGAATAAGGGTAACACAAGTTCCTGCTTTTGCTCTTGAGAGGCTCCCAATCAGGTTGGAGAGAAAGACCGCATATACATAAAACAGTTAAATAATAATAATGATGGTATATGAGGAAGTGCCATGGTTAGTGGTTCAGACAGTTCAGAAAACAACGTAGCCTCTCCAAAGTTAAGAAAGGACTTGGGGGGACTTTCCTGGAGGTGCAGAGGTTAAGAATCCGCCTGCCAATGCAGGGGACACCAGTTCGATCCCTGGTCCGGGAAGATCCCACGTGCCACGGAGCAGCTAAGCTCGTGCGCCACAACCACTGAGCCCATGTGCCACAACAACTGAAGCCCTTGGGCCTAGAGCCCACGCTCCACAACAAGAGAAGCCACTGCAATGAGAAACCCGTGGACCGCAACGAAGAGTAGCCCCTGATTGTCCGCCACAACTAGAGAAAGCCTGCTCGCAGCAGCGAAGACCCAACGCAGCCAAAACTAACTAAATAAATAAATATTTTTAAAAATAAATTAAAAAAAATAAAAAAGGACTTGGGCCTTAAGCTTCATACTGAAGGATATGTAGGATTACAACAATTACTATTACTGCTACTACTACTACTAATAGTTTAGTTCTTTTTATAACTGTAATAATAATATAGTAATATTAACATAATAATGTAATATAATAATAATAATTTACACAGCTTCCAGGACAATCTATCTATGTCACTGCAGATATTATGTCATTTCATAAATGACAAAAAACAAGACCTAGAGATAAGTCATTTAACCAAAGTTACACAGCTAATATCATTCTCAGCTCTTCAGACGTCATATAATCTTTCCATTATACAATGGAGTAGATGGTAATTTAACCAAGGGCATGGAGAAAAAAATGAGCCTATGATATTCAAGGAATGAGTTGATATATCTTGACCAGGAGATTTAATTTAGTAATCAATAGCCCACAAGATTAGTTAGAGCTAGAGCTGGGTAGGGCAGATGGTAATTATGGGAACCCTTGAAATTCATTTTGAGGGTTTACATTTTATTTTGAGGTCAGTGGGTTATTACTGAAAATTCACTATTTATCTGGGTACAAGTTAGATTTAAGGAGAAGCAAGGTGATCTCTTTCATTCATCCATTCATTTATTCAACAATAACTTATTGGGCACTGAATAAGTGCCAGGTTTTGTGCCAGGTCCTGGGACTACAAAGATGAATAAGATATGGAGATCTTTGTCTAGTGGGTGAGAAAGAAATGTACATTGAACATTATAATGCCATGTGATAGATGTAATACTAAAAGTAGAAATCAGTCTAATGCAAACCTACATTTGACTGCCAAAAGTTTTATTTGTGGTGTTTTCTCCATTTAAGTAGTTTTGGCATTAAATCAGTTACTAATGAGAGTCTCTAATTCATGTAAAAGAACTCCAAAGCATACTTTGGTATGAATCCTAGGACAGCAGATACAATTTCTACTTGAAGAGGAATGAAATTCCTCCAACAGGGTAAGGGAAGGAGCAAGAAGGACTGCATATAATGTGGTATACTTAAGTGGATCTTAGAAGATGAATAGAAATACATCCCGCAGACTAAGGGGAAAGGCATCCCTGGCATTACAAAAGCCTTGGGCCCTGAAATAGCCCAACCTATTAAGAGATTTGCAAGAAAGTTGGCTTTGCTGGTGCCTGGACTGTGGAGATTGCAATGAATATATATAATAAATAAGTGTGCTTCTTAGAGAATTTAAATGCAATTATCTATATTAAATGCCTAACAACCTCCCTGGCACATCCTAGACCCTCAATATATGTTAGTTCTTTTCCTCTGTTTTCACATCTACTTCTTTTTTAAAGATACACATAAGTTTGAATCAAAACACCTTTCTATTCACAAGTGTCACAACTCAAAAATGGCAGATGTGATCGTGACCAGATATTAGAGCATCCTTTTAAAAAAGTCTACTACTATCTAAACCTTCAAACTTTCTCCCCTCAGAGTGCATCTTAGAAGCCCTGGAATTTACTGTGAAATGCAGGTTCCTGAACCGCACCCACAGAATCAGAATCTTTGGTGGTAAGTCAGACCCAGGCATCCTGCAGAATACAAGCTCCACAGGTAAGTCTAATGTGCTGCCAGGTTTGAGAACCACAACCACAGCACCAGGAATTCATAAAAGATCCTCCAGTTGTGCGACACTGCAGTCACATTGGCTACTAATTTATATATATATATATATATATATATATATATATAATGTTTGCAGTCCATTTTAAATTTTGAGAGAAAATTTGTATCCCGTGAAATGCAAAATCTGAAGTTTGAAGTTTGAGTTTTGATGACATTTGACAAATATAAATCCCGTGTCACCCATACCCCATCAAGATATGGAACAGTTCCGTCACCCTAGAAATTTCCCTCATGCTACTTTTTAGTTGATCCCTACTCTCTGGTACCCAGAGTCAACTCTCTTCTGATTTCTATCATTAATGATTAGTTTTGCCTGTTTTGAACTTTGCATGAATGAAATCATACAATATGTGCTATTTTGTGTTTGGCTTCTTTCACACAACATAGTCTCTGTAAGAGTTATCCATGTTTTTTGTATATCTGTAGTTCATTCCTTTTTATCGTTGAGTAGTATTCCATTATACAAACATATCAATTTATTATCCATTCTCATCGATGGGCATTTGGACATTTCCAGCTTTATGAGTAAAGCTATTATGGACATTCTTGTAAAAGCGTTTTTATGAACAAACTTTTTTTTTTTGTTTGTTTATCTTGAGTAAATACTTTTGAGTGGATTTGGTGAATCATAGGGTAGGTATAGGTCTAACTTCATAAGAAACTGCCAGACTTCTTGCTGTTGACTTTTGAGTTCTGTGAACCTCACAACTTTTCCCTTTGACCAAAGATTGCATTACTATTCCTACCTCCCAAGAATGAATCGGAACAAGAATTGGGACCTTCCCACATATAGCTGTGAGACTGCTGTTTGCTGATCATGGCATGTATGCATGAGATATTTTAAGCCCCTTCCTGACAGCTGCAGCATCCTGTGATTCGTGAGTGAAATTTACATAGTCACAGAAAGAAAACTTAGCAAAAAATCCTAAAACCCTAATGCTGTAAAATCAACCTTTACACTGTCAATGGACAAAACCCTAACAGAGGAACATAACAAGGTCCTCTGTTAATTACATTAATTACCATTAATTACAATGGTAATTCATGTATACGTTACCAATTATATGGTACATCTCACATAATACATCAAATACCACGATGGGGGCACATAGCGCTAAGAGGAGCAGAACTCCAGTGTCACCTCTACCATAACAGAGGACAGTATCCTTATGAAGTGAAACTTTTGGAACTGAAAGAATTGAACTGGAACAAGTGATATGTAGCTGCCAGATAAAGTAACTTTTTAAAAAGATAACAAAAAGTCCAGCCTAATTTCATTATTTTATCAGCTTCAGGTCCCACTCCGCAGCCACAGTTTTTTTTTCATTTGTTCCAGAAATATGTTTTATCACATGATATGTGAGGGTGGAAACGAGAGGAGCAAGAAGAAATGGCTGTGGTGACAGCAATTACTTCCTTCCGAGACATGATAGTTCAGTGACAGTGACAAAACGCTACCACTTTATTGTAATTCCCCCTTCCCAGAGGGTGGACACATTACCTGAGCTTCATTTCCCCAAAGTGCACCCCTCAGCGCTTCAATATTGTGCTGGAAGCATATTTATTTTATACTACAGCATACTCAAATGAGCCAAAAAAAGAAAAAAAAGGTCCAGCCCATCTGCCAGATTTGGAAGAGAAGGAGACATATAGGAAGAATTTGTGCATACCTGTCAGAGAGAAAATAAAAGGAGAATGTTCTGGAAATATTAAAAGGTCATAAGCGTGAGGTGTTACTAATGGTAGTGTATGAAGCAGAGCCTGCATCCTCCATGGTTCAGGGGGCAGGGGCAGCGGGAGAGGGGGAGTGAATGAGCTGAGGTAGAAGAGAAATGAAAAAATAAGCATCTAAAGAAAATCTGTGGCAGCACCATATACTTTAATGGCCTCACTTTATAGGTCTGTGTTTTAAGGTAGCTTTTTTGCAGTTGAGTTTCCTGCCCTCTTCCCTAGGTGATGAGCCTCAGCTTCTCCCAGTTAAGAGAAAAAGAAAAAAAATGATTTACAGCTCCTTCTGGATAGCAATACAGAAAGCCCACACGGCAGGTGACCATGCTCAAGGTATGACTTGCAGAGCAGAAATAGCCATGAGCAGCTTCCTTCCTGGAAGCAGAGGGGAAATTAAATAGATAGGTAGAATGTAAATAATAAAATGTGTATATATATGAAATAACATACATAATATACATAATTAATGTATACATTACCAATTATATGGTACATCTCACATAATACATCAAATACTACGATGGGGACACATAGCTCTGAGAGAAGCAGAACTCCAGTCTCACCTCTACTATGAGCTTCAGGGCTTTATCTCAGCATGAGGAAAAACAACAACAAATGAAGTGCACTTTCCATCCTTTCGAAGGACAGTTGTCAGGGAAGGAGAGCTGAGTTGCCAGGTGGGGGGAGAGAATTGGCAGGGAGAGACATTATAGGAAATTCAGAAATGAAACATTCTTGACTCCTCTTTTCCCTGGTATGTCATGTTTGATTCAGGAAAGGAAAAGAAAGTTGACCTTGGATTAGTTACCTCCTTGGATTTTCCTCCCACCAAATTCTCCCAAGCTAGGAGCAGCTGCCCGTTCAGAGCTCAGGGTAGCCTCTGCAACCATTATTGGCCTAACCTGGCTTGTCAGGAAACCAGCAGCCCCCTCCAGATCAGGCCTGGCTGCTCTATTCTGCACCATTTCTGGAGAATAGTGTCAAGTTTTTAGCAGCCCTTGTAGCTCCTACTCTAGATTCCCATCCTGTCACTGCAGGGGCCAAACCAACTCTTTGTCTGCTGCCACCATGTGTATTTATAGCAGCACCTATAGCAGCACTGGGAGAAGTGATTGAGGGGCTTTGAACATAGCTGGTGGAGGAAAGTAATAGGGGCGGATAGAGCTGTCTTTCCTTCCGGGCTGTCTCCATCTGTCTCTACCTCTACCATGCCCCACCCTACTCCCACCAAAAAGTGGCGGCGGGGTGGGGGGGGGGAAATCAGGTTGTTTTTTACTGTCCATTGCTTTGTGTTTTATTGAAAAAAAAAAAAAAAAAGCCCTGTCAGAACCACAGGGCCCTCCAGGGTTCCACAACATCATTCCCTGTGCCTGGATCCCTCCCCGACCCTTTTTTTTTTTTTTTCCCCGTCTGGTCCAGCCTCATCTGCCCTCCTCCTGCTCTGCCTGGACAGCAGTGCAGGGGCAGCAGCCGGAGGGGCGGGATGATGAATTCAGAAACATGGGATAAGCAGAGAGATTAGGCTGTCAGCCTCCGAAGCACTTTCCTGCTGAAGAGGAGATAAGCACAAAAAGGTGAATGAGAACACTAGTCACAGCAGATGGTGCATGCGATTTGGAGAAGAGAGATGGGGGAAAGGGAAGGCTGTGGGGTGTGGGAGACTGAAAGGGTTTAGGGGAAGAGCTGGTGGGGAGAGGAGATCGTCAGCAAGCAGTATCTGGGTGGAGCCTCTGACCATGAGACCAAAATGCAATACCATCTCCTTACGCATTAAGATGGCTACTATAAAAAATACATTTTTTAAGAAAGGGAAAAAAGGTAAAGAAAAAGCATTGGTGGGGATGTGGACAAATTGGAACCCTTATGCATTATTGATGAGAATATAAAATTGTGCAGCCACTATGGAAAACAGTGTGGCAGTTTTTCAAAACTTGAGAATCAAATGATCATATGATCCAGCAATTCCACTCCTGAGCACACACCCTGAAAATAGGGATTCAAAGAAATATTTGTACCCCCATGTTCATAGCAGCATTATTCACAATAGCCAAAAGGTGGAAGCAACCCAAGTGTCCGTTGACAGATGAATGGATAAACAAAATGTGGTTATATACATACCGTGGAAATATTTAACTTTTTAAAAGGAGGAAATACTGTCATATGCTATAATTAGAATAAACCTTGAGGACATTATGCTAAGTGAAGTAACCCAATCACAAAAATACTATATGATTCCACTTACATGAGATACCTGGAGTAGTCAAACTCATAAAGACAGAAAGTAGAGGTGGTTTCTACAGGCCAGGGGGAGGAGAGAAAGGAGAGTTATTGCTGAATGGGTTCAGAGTTTCAGTGTTGCAAGATAGAAAGAGTTCTGCAGATGGATGATAGTAATGGCTGCACAACAATGAAAATGTACTTAATACACTTAAAAGTGGTTAAGATGGCAGCCTGGGATACCCAACCTAGGGTCTCCCGAAATGTATGCTGGGCTAGAACTTCTTCCAAATCCTAGCGTGTCAGTATGCTTTTACGAAGATTGCTATATCACAGCTTATATTTTTATCATTGCAATAATAATACCAGTTAAAAAGTATTCAGAGCAAGGTTTTTCTCTTCTCAGTGTTTTCCTCTCTCTGAATTGCCTCTTCCTATTAATAAAAAGAAGTTGAAAACACCACCCCCCAAAAAGGGTTAAAATGGTAAATTTTATGTAATGAGTATTCCACCGGCACTTAACATTTTTTTTTAAGTGGGGGCAGGAGCGGGAGAGAGATATCTGAATACCATGGGATCAGGACTGTTTCTGCTGTTTGTGCTATGCGGCTATTTTTCATGGTTATAGTCTCTAACCGGAGAAACCGTAGAAGTAATTCATTCAATGGTCCCAACTTTCTGATCACACCCTTCCTCACACTCGACGTCTCAGAGGCTGAATTTGAATCTGTTGTTCGGATTCCATTGCTGACACCAGCTGCCCACATGTGGACAGAATTTTAATCCTTCTCATTTTAGCTTTATTCTAGCCCTTTCTTCCTGCTTTAGCAAACCCTATCAAGCAAGCACATAGGAAGGATCACGCAGACAGGTACTATTTTAGCCGCAGTCTCCTTGTGCTTCTTCCCTCGGGTGGTCTAGATAGGCTGTCTCCCGAAGAATATCCGTCAGCCGTTTCTGCTCACTCAGCCTGAGCAGAAGACTAAGTATGAGGATTCCAGCTGCTATTATACATTCTATTAACATTATGTTAATTAACTGAGAAGCCACACATTGATTTTCCTTGCGAGGTTCCAAGGATCAAATATCAATGAAGGGACCCAGCTAAGCCTAATTTACTAATGGATTTTTAACTTATGTAGAGAGAAAAGCATCATGGGAAAAGTCATTTTCCAATTGCCGGAAGAAATGAAGAACCTACCTTTTCCAACTGGTTTAGAGAATTTCCATATTCCAAGAAAGCCAAAATTAATTTTTATACCTAAGCCTTATGTTTTTTCTTTAACTATTGTAGAAAAGGTCTAATGGAAAGAATCTCAAACCGAGACCCCAAGTTCAATTAATTATGAAATATCCGGGAACTGTGGATCGAAATGGACATAATTTGCTGAACTTGGGCATTAGTATCTATTCTGTCCAGGCTCTTAACAGCGCTACATATCAAAAAACGTTTAGTGCCTGTAAAATGCCTACGTATTTAGGAAAGTAAAAGGAAAATTCTAACAATCTAGTATAGCACCCAGCTGGGCACGGGGACCCAAAAGTAAATGAGACAGTTAACTCCTGGAGCAGACAGTCTGATAAAAACAGGCACTGGGAATCCCTTCAGTGAATGGCAGCAGGGAGAGTTTAGTGATCTGATTTTGCAAACTTCTCCCTAAAAATCCTTTTACTCACAGTCAACATTGTCATCATCATCCCTTAGACGGGTTTCCAGGCAGTTTTCCTTAAACCATGGTGATGTGGGAGGTATAAACAGTAAAATACTAGTAACAAAACACACCCACAATACATCTCTTGTGCCACACCCCCAAACATCTTCTCTGGTTCAAGAGGATACTGGGGCTTCCCCAGGAGCCCCTGATGGCCTTTCAGTGCCTTCTGTGGTTCCAGCAGTGTTGTCTTGCCATACTTGTGTCACTCCAGTCCCAGCTAAAGGAAAATCCTGTCTCCTCCTGTGTCAGAGAGTACTGTGGTTTACCAAAATGTATTTCCTCTTTCCCCTGGGCACAGCTATACTATACTTCCCAGCCTCCTTTGCAGGTACATGGCCCCATGATTGAGTTCCAGCCAGTAGACTACGGGAAGAAGTGAAGTTCCACTTCCTGGGCTGGCCAGTAAAACCTCCCTCATGATCTCCTGCTCTCTCTCTTGCCCTGTCTGACAGCTAGTTGTTCATGCCCAAGGCAAATGTTGAAGATCCCAGAGCCTCTGTTGGCCTGGATCCCTGAATGACTGCGTGCAGCAAGGTTTTCCCTACCCTCTGGCCACGACACACCACTCCAGTCAAATTCACTACCACCACCTACCAACTGGTGGGTGTCAACAAAATGTGGACTATTACTTGAAGCCACTGAAATTGGGAATTTATTGTTTCAGCCAGGGATATATTTCCTGGAAAGGTAATGAAGCTTAAGTCTGAGAACCCCTCACTTTCATGGTCCCCTTCAAAGAACCAGGAAAGGTCCCTGGCAATGAGTTCATGTGATCATGTTTTTTGCTAAGATTTGCATAAGTAAAATATTTTAGCTACAAGTGGTGAAGACCACGCTCTCTTTCCTCTTTGACTTCCCCTCCATTATACTTCACTTTTTCTCCAATGGCATTGGAGTGGCCAGGGGGCATTTTTGGAATCTGGTTAAGGGGAGTTTATTTTGCATTTAATGGGATCATTTATCAGGTTCAAAGTCACTTCCAGGTATATTTAAGTTATTGCTAGCTGTACCAATATAGAAACGCCTTTCCAGGAATTCTCCTACTGCCCTCTGGGCCAACTCACCTGATGTTCAAACATGAAGGAGCAGGACCAGAGGCCCTAACTCAACATTGTACAGATTCTGTGGCTCCTGGCACCAGAGGGATGAGTAGTAGAGTACAAGGTTTGAAATGTACCCAGTCAGAAGCTTCTCCGTGGGAATTCCTTCTAATCGTTAGGTATGTAACTGTGTAAGCAGACAATTTGGCTCTCGTCAACACCTAGTCAAAACAGAGATTGTCTTTTGTGAGTGTATACAATTATAAATGTGCCGTACGTTTTTCCCTTTTATTATAGAAATCACTCAACATAGAATCTTTCAGAAATCTTGCGTTTGTTGAGCACAAGCTGTAGGAACGTTACAAAGAGTGCATCGTTTGCATCGTCTTCATTCTTTTACTCATCCTAAAAATCAATAGTTGAGCATTAATTCTGATGAACAATTCCAGAAGAAAGACCAAATTATGTTTTCATTCTCTCTGTAGAAAGTGATATCACAAAATCATTGTCGTATGAAGAAATGATCAAAAAGTATGCCACCCAAGAAAGTAAGGGAAAAAGTCTTAAAGAGATGGGTCAGACAGCTAGTAAAAATATGTTGTTATGTGTCTGGGCTTTGCACTATTTATCAGCTTTTTTTAAATTAATTTTTATTGGAGTGTAGTTGATTTACAATGTTGAGTTAGTTTCTGCTATACAGCAAAGTGAATCATTTATACATACACATGTATCCACTCTTTTTAGATTCTATTCCCATGTAGGTCACCACAGAGTATTGAGTAGAGTTCCCTGTGCTATACAGTAGGTTCTTATTAGTTGTCTATTTTATATATAGTAGTGTGTATATGTCAATCCCAATCTCCCAGTTTATCCTCTCCCCTTTGCCCCTTGGTAACCGTAAGTTTGTTTTCTACATCTGTGACTCTATTTCTGTTTTGGAAATAGGCTTTTTAAAAGTAAGTTATTGGGATTTACCTAATTCTTCTAAAAAAAATAGTCCATTTTCTGCCAAGTTTTATATTTGTAACTGTGTATTCTCTTCTTAAAGAGCCCCCAACATCTTATAACCTTCAGGCCCCACTAAGTCCACCCCTGACACAGCATCTAGCACTATTCTACAGATACACCTTCAGCGCCACCCAGGTTACTATGTCTCATGGGGGACCTGCTCTCAATCTCAGTACTCTAGGGCATCTCCAGGGAGGGGCCTCTTTCCCTTGGCCCACTCTCATACCAGTTCCCTCTCTCAGGGAACATGGGGCAGGTCCCCTGAGGCTGGACAGGAAGACAGTGCAGAGGCATTTTCTCATCTGTGCTCACAGTGACCGCTGCCTCCTTGCAACCAGCATTCCTGGACACAGCATGAGCACCTGTGTTCTAGCTCCCCTCGGAGACAGTGCCTCGCGTTACTCTTGGGCTCCAATTGTCAGATTTAATCAAACCAGTCACTGTGGCTCCCCTGAGTTATCAGGCAAGCCCAAACCTGGCCAGCGTGCCAATTAACCTTCCAGACTTGCCCAAACACGTCAGGAGTCACAGCCGCTACCCAGCTCGGATACTTGACTTGCAGTCCTTCTGGCCAAAGACATGTTTCTAAGTAATGCAGTCTCATTTGACCCTGTGAGTATGTGAGTGGGATTCCGCCCTATGTTATAGACCAGGGAACTGGATTTGGAGAACTTCAGCGACTTCTCCACGGCCACAGAACCTACGAGTCACAGACCAAGTGCGGAAACTCAAACCTTCTGCCACCTGAGTCTGTGCCCTATGGCCCCTCAATCCATTAAGGTAAAAAGCACTGGCTACAGAAGGACTGGGCAAGGTGAAGATGCTAAAACCTTAGCACAGCTGCTGAGAGTTTTCAGGAGATTTGGGGCTGTTTGTCTTGTTTTTAAAGCAGATACAGAGAAAAAAGAGTTGGCGCTTGCAGCAATAATACATATGAAATGGACTATTTCTTTGTTGACCCACTTGATTCTCAATTGAGAGGGAACCAAGTAGATGGCCCTATAATGCTTTTCTATCTGAAATAGTCATCAGTACTACATAACCAGAACAACAAAGTATGTCTTTTTTTCTCTTACCATCGATATTCATGTTACACAAAAACACCAAAATGTACTCTAAGCGATTGTAATATCAATTCATATACATTGCACATGAAAGAATGATCCCTAAATCTGTTGTAGAGAGCTTGTAAGAGGGGAGATGGGAGAAAAAGATGAGGATCTGACCTTAAACAAAGAGACTGAACAGCTCTCACACACTAGAGGCATAATTCACAGCAGAGATGACTGTGTCGGAACTATTTCTTGATGGGCCTTTGGTTGAGGAAAGTGAGCCCCGCCCCCACCTGCTACTCCCAGGGGCCAGCTAGGAGGAAAGATGCGACTGGAGAAGAGCTACATTCCTTGCTACGAAAATAACAGAATTAGGAGTTGTTCATTGATGGCTTGAGAGAAACTGGGGTGAGGTAGAGGTGGGAACCAGGAAGGAGGAAGGAGGAGAAATAGAAGGAAGGTCTTGCGGAAAAGAAAGGGGTCTCAGTAGAGTCCATAAGCAGAAGCTGAAGTGGGAGATGGTGGCTCAGTAAAAAATGCCCGGAATTAAGAAAAGGCCATGGAACCTTAAGCCAGGGAAGTCTACGTTGCAGTTTAACGATTTTTCTTGTAGTGTACTCTAATGTCATCACCCCCCATCCCTTCCCTTTCTCCTAAAACCTTCGGTCAGAATCTGCTCTCCTCAACAGTACTTGCTGGGACACTTTAGAGAGAAGGGACTGGGGTTGGGTCCTGCATGAGAAAGCCAATTCAAGAAGAGAACAGTCTCAGAGCCAAGAGCAATGACAACTGCAGCCCTGGGAGCCCTGGAGAGTGAAGATCGTCAGAAAAGGCAAGCAGTGTCAGAGGATCCTTCTAGCAACGTGTGAGATGGAGACTCAAACCGTATTATCTGGATATTAAGGGATGACCACGGAATTTTGCAGAAATTGGGGATGTCTGCGATTCATAAGCATAATATAAAATAGCTCACTCATAAGGCTGATATTAGTCTTTGAGTCTTAGCGTGAAGCAAAAGACATCATGCAGGAACAGAAGCCAAGAGATCTAAGGCTAAAAGCAAGGGACCCGGCTAGTGGCAAGGCTGGGATGAACTCAGTGATCTACCTCCCTGTTCACAGCCCTTCCCAGAATGTCATCTGTTATGGGCTGAATTCTGTCCTCCCCAAATCCATAAGTTGAAGTCCTAACCACTAGTACCCCAGAATGTAACTGTATTTGATTGAATATAGGGTCTTTAAAGAGGTAATTAGAGTAAAATGAGGTTATTAGGATGGACCCTAATCCAATGACGAATCCAATGTTCTTATAAGAAGAGGAGATTAGGACACATAAACACACAGAGGGAGGGCCATGCACAGGAGAAAGCCATCAACAAGTCAAGCAGAGAGGTCTCAGAGGAAACCAACACCTCAATCTTAGACTTCTAGCCTCCAGCACTGTGAGATAAATTCTATTAAACTATTCAATCTATGGTACTTTCTTAGAGCAGCCCTAATAAGCTAATACAACCCTCCCTCCCTTGGTCACAGGTCAATGAGGTCAGACAAGTCCTGTCCCCACATGCCAAGGTGGCCAAAAAAAAAAAAAAACCAAAGCATGAACAAAAATACTGAGATAATTTTCACTTTGTATTTTGAGGAATTTGATCCAAACTGAATTTACTCTGTATATACAAGGTATTTTTTCACATAAATGTGTAGTTTCAACAAATAAAACCCTATTGCAGGCTAAAACCAACAAAAAGAAGCCATGCTGTCTTTTTTGCTCTAATATCCAGGAGAGCAAAATATTTGCATTATGTAGGAATAAAAAATATTTCTAAATTATTTTGTATTAATCATAGAAAAATTATTTTGCAGTTCATTCAATGTTTGATTCTATATTTCTAGGAGTTTTTACATAGCATCTAACCTTGTGAAACCTAGTTCATCATCTGGCAGTTTGGGGCAGTTGTGGAATAGTCAGCAGTGTATTCTTTGTCACGTTGCCTTTAAGGTATTTGTAAGTTTGGAGTCAGTGTAATTGATTTCTACACTTTAAAGTTGACCTAGTGAATCATTGTGATCTTCAGCCTTTGTCAGTATCAAAAAGACAGTATGAGAACAAGAGGTCACCCACAAAACTCTACATATATACAACTCTAATTGTATCCAAAAGGCAACATGATATATGACTTGGAAAATGTATCAGTTGTCACTTCTGTCTGAAAAACTTTGGTCCCACTTATAAGAGTGTACAGTTGACCCTTGAACAATATGGATTTGAACTGCAGTGGGACCACATATACATGGATTTTTTTTCACTAAGTACATGCTATAGGACTACATGATCTGTGGTTGGTTTAATCTATGCACGTGGAACCTTGGATAGGGAGGAACCACAGATCCAGAGGACTGACTGTAAAATTATAACCAGATTTTCAAATGTAGGGGGCAGGGGGCATCAGTGCATCTAACCTCCAATTTGCTCAAGGGTCAACAACATTTAAAAGTTTTCCCAAAACCAAATTACATGCATCCCAAGCAAATTATCCTTCCTCTCTCCTCTGATTGCTCCCTTAGAATTCATGCACATGGTAGACTCAGTTTTTAGAGTTTCCTCTTTGATCTCCTGGGTACTCAAAGCAGAGATTTCAACTCTCTCAGACCCACTTTCATCTCCTCCACACTGGCTCTGGGGTTGTTGAACAAAAGTGGCAATCAATCCAAAGAAATGCAGAGCTAAATGGTGTTGGGTCAATTGGATGCAGAAAAAACAAAACATAATATATCTTTATCTCACAAACAAAATGATTTCCTAGACCAGCGCCTCTTAAACCTTAATGTGCATAGGAAGGTGTTGTAAATTGCTGTTGGAGGACAGAGGGGATGAAAGTGCTCACCAAACTGAGAAGGTGTCTTGAGACCAAAAAATGAGGGAGGCAGTTCCATGTAAACAATGGATCCATTTATTACAGAGCAACACACTCACAGGGTGGGATTGGGAGGACAAAGATCTGGAAGCATCCACAGCTCCACTCTGCACCAACAAGGGGCCACTGGGACCATTTTATAGTTAACCTAGGATATAGGGTACGTGCTCGGAAATAGTACGTGCATTCCTAAGTCAAGATTTATGAATGGGTAACTAGTCTCGTGGGTGCCGGGAATACCTCAGCAAATGTCTTCATCATTGTTTGGGAACTAACAGAACACAGAGGCCACCTGGTCCTAATGATTATTAAACATCATCTATTAACTACAAAGCCCTTCACGACAGAGAAGTGATGTGCTACACAGTACAGTCCTGGGTAGGGTCAGTGGAGGGACAGGAAGGACTGTACTGGCCCAAGATGGCATCAGTTATGCTAAGAGCCATACAGTTGCAGACATGAGGGGGTCTGGGATGGGTCCTGAGATTCTGCATTTATAAAAAGCTCTAAGGTAACGTTATGCTGCTGATTTATGGAACACACTTTAAGTAGCAAGATTCTAGATATATATATATTTCTAAATCTATAGAGATGTAACTATATAAAGCATTAGAAAAATGTAGGACAACATTTTTATAATTGGGGGGTCACAGTTTCCATAGTATGTTTAAAGAAAAAGACAATTAGGTTTAATGCATAAAAAGTTTAAACCTTTATACAATGAAAACTTCTGTATGATAAAGTTGAAGGACAGTGAAGAAACTGATAGCATATTTCCAACACATATAACAAAACTTCCTATTCAGAATATATGAAGAACTCCTTAAAATCATAAAAAAAGATTGAAATCACAGAATTACCATTTAGCAATAAACATGTGCGAAATTGCGTCAACCTTTCTTGTAATGAAGGAAATGCAAATTGAAACCACATGAGATATTTTCTAATTAACCAGTTGTCAAAAATTAAAAACAATGCTTTTTGGCATTTTATAACCTGTCATTGTTAAGGTTAAGGCAATACAGCTCCAAAAACGGGAATATTTTTTATCATAGATTCCAATTTAAAGATGAGGAAACTGATGCTTAGAAATGTGAAAGGATTTGCCCCAAATTACTCACTGTAGTAGCCATTTAGAACAGTAACCTCCTGACTGGCAGTTTAGCTGTGGAGCTAAGAGATTATCAGAGTTAAAAATTTCAGTGGCACGCCGCAATCCATAACACAGCAAGACTCATCATTCTATCCCATTTACCGTTGTTGGTAATGGTGCCAGTGCTTTATTTTCTATAATAGATGATGAAAATGTAGAATTCAGTTTTGTTTTGGTCATATCTTTCTTATGTATATAGTATAGTATACATACATATATATAAACAATTGAGATTACATTGTGAAATAACTGTATAAAACATTACATAAAATATGTATTAGCATTATATAAAAATACTTTCAGGGAATTCCCTGGTGGTCCAGTGGTTAGGACTCTGCGCTTTCACTGCCCAGGGCCTGGGTTCAATTGCTGGTCAGGGAACTAAGATCCCCCAAGCTGTGTGGCAAAAAATTTCACTCTTAAGAAAATACAATGTTAATGATTTCTTAATGGTTCATCACATGGTAGAGTATGTCATAATTTATTCAACATGTGTCCAACATTGGACATTTGGTTGTTTCCCCTTCTTCCTTGCTTTTACTATTCTAAAAACCATCTTGATAAACAAGTAAATCTATGTTAACAACTCAATTATTATTTCTTTAGGAGAGTCACTGAAAAGTAGAAAGTGAATCAAAAGGTCAAAACATTTTAAAATCTTTTGATATATATCAGCAAATTCCTTTCCGGAAAGATCATGTCAATTAAGGCACGCACCACTGGTGTGTGAATATTATCTTTTTAAATGAATAATGTGATTGCTAGAAAAAAAAAAAACTTTAAATTTTTAGTTTGTTTACTAGTAAGCTAAACATTTTTGCGGGTTTATTAACCCATTTGTGCTCTGTCTATGAGAATTTCCCATCTACTTCCTATGCCCTTATGGGTCTCATAGTTGGGTCTCAGTGTCTTTTTTGCCCATATACACTTTTTAGACATTTAGAATATTCACTTTTTTCCGTCATATTTGTGGCAAGTATTTTTTTCCCACATTTTGCCCATTTTTTCTTTTTCATTGAGGAGCTTTTTTGCAAGGCCAGTAGTTCTACATTTTTCGATCTGTAACAAATTCTTCTTCAGTCCCAGTGCTACCATTGCAGGTCCAGTTTCTCATGATCTTAATATTAAATCGCAGGGAATTCCCTGGTGGTCCAGTGGTTAGGACTTGGTGCTTTCACTGCCGAGGGCACGGGTTCAATCCCTGATCAGGGAACTAAGGTCTTGCAAGCCGTGTGGAATGGCCAAAAAAAAAATCGCAAGAGCCTTCTAATGACCTCCTCTTTCACCCCTTCCCTCCCAAACCCATCCTGCTGGACAGCACCAGATTTCTCATCCTAAAACCTGTTCCGAATCATTCTACATGTGAAAGGAGACGACTTGCTTGCAGACAGTATAAATGAGTTCATGCTGGTGAACCTGCCTTTGCCTATGGAGAGAATCAATACCTTTTCTAGCCTTATCCATTATCAGGAAATGGTAATTACTTAATTTCCTCTGGGTACCTCTATTAAGGACTGAAGCCCAAGCTATTCTCCTCCCAGGGTTATTTTAAGCAGATTTCAAAAAAAAATTCTGTCTTTATTTCCAAATCCACTTATTGATTGGTCCAAATAAGCTACCATTTCCTATCAAGCCAAATTTGCTCCTGAGTTAAAACCTTTTGCTTCCTGATCATTTTCCCTCAAGCAGCGTGGGAGTCTTGTTCTGTTCTGAGCTACTCTTTTCTTAAATCAGTGTTTTAGTTCAACATCTCCTGAATAGCTAGACAGAGGCACACATGTGCCTGTGTTTCCCCATCATCTCTCCTCGCTACTCTTGAGAACAGACCATAGTTGTCTGTTCTGCCAAACACCGGAGACACACTGTCTCCTTCAGAGGGTCATTTCTAGGTCATTCTCATGAAAGGAGGGGATTACGTTGAAATGAGTGTAACAGCCAGAGGACTGGTCTCAAAATGAGATATGAGTCCCTGGGGTCAACTCACCAGGGTGCCTGCAAGTGTCTAGAGAAGCAAAAAAAGTCTCTTCAAGGACAGAGATGGAGTCAGCAGCCAGGGTCCTTCAGAATGAGTGCCCCTACTCTGCAGCCCGTGAACTTTTCCTCTCCAGAGACAGTGTCGGAAGGGGTCATAACCCATTCTCTCACCATGAAAGACACAGACTTTTCCAGCTCCCAGAAGAATGTAGGGCGGGAGTGTGAGTCTCCTTCAAGTTCATTGCCCTGTCTTCTCTCTCTGCAGCCCCTCACAACTTGGGGGGGGGGTGTATCTGACTAATAGATTTGAGTCCTGTAACTTTCTGAAAATGCTAATTAATGAGCAAGAGAAGGGCCCCAGGAAGCATCAAAATGCTGACATGACTAGGGATGCCTTTGAACCTGTGCAGAGAGATGTGGCATATTTATCAGGCAATTTCCCAAGCACGCTGTGTCTCCTTGAAGATGCCACAAGCACATGAGCTCCTGGGTATCACAACTCTTGTGTTAATGGCAAGACTAGTTTCAGTTTCAGTTTTTTTTGCTCCACCATCTACTGCTACAAGTTGTCCAAATAAGCACCAATCTGCTTTTTCTTTGGAGATCGTTTCTGGAGGAAGGAATGGTAACGGGGCAAGAAAAGCAGTAACTAACTCTTCTTAAGCTCCTCTTTGCTTTACATATTTTACTCAATCTCTGCCTCTCCTCTTTCCCTGCACTAACCATGTCCTGCTATCTCACAGAATTATAAATTCAAAGAAGTGAGAATTGAGAAGGACCTTGGAAACTGTAAGACCCAACCTCCTCATTTTACGGATAAGGAAACTGAAGCCCAATGAGGAGAAATGAGTTGCCTAAGATCACACTTCTACAGAGTGGAGATCTCCCCAGGCAGAATGCTTTTGCCACCATCCAGGTTACCTAGAGACCACCACACCTCCCCAACCTCTCCACTGCTCTGCTTTTCCTCAGCACAAAGTCTACATCGCCTAGACGTCTCTAGAGCACGTATGATGTGATGGAGTCCTTCTCCAGTTGTTTCACAAATAAGAGCAAAAACAAACTTTCATCTTGGACAGTCCTTAGAAATCTTCCCACCCTGAACCCTCAGGTTCCTAACCTGTGCTGAGTGTCAAGAATTATACGTGATCCCCAGGGAGGACAGTGCTTCTGTATACAGGTCTTATTTTCCCAGTTAGACTGTAGGAAATTGAAGCATTCTTCCTTCCCTCCTCTTCAAGCCATATTCAGTTTGATGGCTGAATTGAAATCTGCAATGAAAAGAATCCAAGCAAATGAGCTCAGACCACTACACAAAGGAGGGAGTGCAGGAGGGAGATGATGAGAGGAGGGGGTATGTGTAGGGACCATTCTGTAGAAAAAGGAGGGTTTAATTCCAACTTTGTTGGAGTCCTGCTGTCCATACAGTCCTGCTGTCCTCACAAAGATGGGTTTTGCTTCACCCAATTTTTGTCAGCCCTCCATCTCCGGCCTGGGGCTGAATCCCACAGGGCACATAAAAGGCATACCAGGACTCGAGGACTCCCCATCCTGGAAACAAATCCAAAGCTGCTGCATCCTGTGGCCAAAGCACAGACCGAAAAATGGCTGCCTGGTCACCCCTTCTCATTCTGTTCAGGCCACTGGACGCAGCACTTGCCAGCTCCAGACTCACTTTTTGTCCAAAGACTCAATACACCTATTGAGTGGGTGTCCAGGAATGGCCTTTCCTCGGTCCTTTTCTGCTGCCTCCAGGCAGAAAGCCCAGCAGGCTCTGTTTTGTAAGCTGAGCCCCAGGCAGGGGAGGACTGGGCCACGTCGGGACTCCCCCTCATCTGCATTTAGCTCTCTTGCTTTGTGTCCTTGTCCTCTGCCACAATAGTGCCCCGTTTACTGAGATCCACCTGTGCACAGCACTGTGCTGATTCCTGAGAGGAACGGGGTAAAGAGAATGGGAATCTTGAGTCATGGTAGAATTTCCAGATAGCAACAACCAGAAGTCTTGTGTAGACCAAAGAATCCAATCACCAGGTACCACCAGCAGGCATCTTTCTGAAGGGGGTCTTCTGCCTACAGCCTGTGGGTAAACTGTTTCTGCCACCAAATCTCTTCAGTATGTATAGTTGAGGATTGCCTAGAGTCTACTTGCTATTTATTTGCTTGTTTGAAATTTGGGTGAATTCCCTCTTCTTATTGATTTATATTCCCTCTCACCCCCTCTCTTCTCTCTAGCATCACCTCCTCCCAGTTTGCAGTGTTAAAGACACATCTTTATTCATAGTCATGTGAACACATACAAATATTTATAAGCATACATAAGAAATTTTCTTTTTGTATTTTTTTTAATACTAGGTGCTTTTCCTTGCTATTTGATTTCTCACTTTGGAGTGCATGAAAAACATTACCCCTGGTGAATGGATATAGTTCTGACTCATTCTTTTCAAGCGGTGCATTGTATTCCACAGTTATGTGTACCTCAACTCATTCAATCATTTCTCTACCAATGGTCATTGAGGTTGCTTGCACTACAAATACTGCCGCTATGAACAGTGTTGCTGAAAAGTCCTTGTTCCTATGTCCTTAAATGTTGAGTTTGTGTTTCTATAGGCTAGCTTCTTAAGAGTGGCATTCCTAGGCCAATTACATGTATTTTAAAGTGCAAGTAATTATAGTAGATATATTTTAAATACATGTAATTTTAAACACATGTAATTGTAATTGAAATAGATGTTGTTAGATTGTTTTCCAGAAAGACTACAGTGTTTCCCATTCCCACCAGCAATAAATGAGAATGCCCCTTTCCCCACTTTCTAGCCAGCACTGAGTTTTAGTGCTATTTCTTAACTTTTGGCAAATAGTTGAGTGAAAAACATTTTATTACACTGGCACATCAATTTGCATTTTCCTGATTCCTAGGAAGATTGCTCATTTTTTCACAGATTTATTGGACATTTGGATTTTTTTCTCCTATAAATTGTCCACTCATGCCCTTTGTCCATTTTTCTACTGAGATGGTAAATTTTTTTTGCAAGTGAGTATGAGCTCTTATACATTTTGGATGTTAACCCTATGTTATGTTTTACACATCATGTAATTTATCATTTGCCTTCCTTTTGTCTTATAAGTAAACATAATCTTATATTTCTTTCTTAGCTTTTAAGTTTGTTGTCTGACTTAAAAGTTCTCTTCCCTACCTGAAGTTATCTAATATTATTTTATATTTTTTCTAAATTTAAAAATTCTTTTGTATTTAAATATTTGCTCACATATTTTTTAATGTGTTTTTTCCCTAAATTGTGTGAGGGACGGGTACAACTTCCTTTTCTTCTTAATGGATAACAGTTTTCTAGCA
Source organism: Grampus griseus (assembly GCF_964374135.1). Classification (NCBI taxonomy): domain Eukaryota; kingdom Metazoa; phylum Chordata; class Mammalia; order Artiodactyla; family Delphinidae; genus Grampus; species Grampus griseus. The sequence continues at coordinate 15,514,306 of NC_139004.1, forward strand.
CTATCCTTTAGTTGCTAAATTGAAATATCACCACTGTTACATACTTAATTAGCCTTTGTCTCTATTCCGTTCCACTGATCTGTCTTTTCTCATGCCAGTATCACAGTGTTTTGATAACTGTGAGTGATTTGAATTTTTTTAATATACACTAAGTCTAGTTTCCTCAACTTTTCCTTCATAATTTTCTTGCATATGCATAACATGTAATTGGCATTCCTATGTGGCATTTCTTGTGGCCTTCGGCTTCTGTCAAGTTGACCTGCATATCAGTGCCTTAATTTCTAGCTGGAAAGAGATACCATCTTTATAAAGTAGGGGATAAAATCTAGAGTCCAAGGAACAGAGTTCATCATGAAAATTTCTGGGCTGAAAGTTATCCATTTTGAAAACTGTTGCATCTTAGGTCCAAATATAATCTTTCGTCTTTATACTTATTGGAAAAATTGTAGAACACACAAATGCCTGGGGACATAGTCCAGACCACACAGCAAGTAGAGTGCTGTGGGGATTCAGACAGATGAAGGAAGCAGAGTAGGGGTAGAAGTCAGGCCAGTTCCTTGGTGGGGAGTCTTGCGAAGTGATGTGGTTTGGGTTCCACCAGTAATTAGCTCAAAGAACACCTTTGAGGGCTTCCCTGGTGGCGCAGTGGTTGAGAGTCTGCCTGCCGATGCAGGGGACACGGGTTCGTGCCCCGGTCCTGGAAGATCCCACATGCCGCGGAGCAGCTGGGCCCGTGAGCCATGGCCGCTGAGCCTGCGCGTCCAGGGCCTGTGCTCCGCAGCGGGAGAGACCACAACAGTGAGAGGCCCGCGTACCGCAAAAAAAAAAACAAAAAAAAAAACACCTTTGACAAGCTACTCAATCCGGGCTCCGTTTCTTCGCTTACAAAACAAGGTGGTGTCACCTGGTTGTTTTCAAATAAATGTGCTACTAGAGCACTGTGATTAAAAGCACAGCCTCTGGAATCACCCCAGGCGGGCTGCAAGTCCAAGCTTAGCCACTCCTTGAATTAGTTTGGAACTTTTATTTACTCTCTCAGTTTCCTCACACTTACATTTAAGATGAAAATTAGTAACTATTTCGCAAGGATTTGTGAGTTAGATGAACGAGTACATATAATTTGCATAGTGCCTGGCAAGTAGGAAGCACACAACAAATGTTAGTTATTACCATTTCTATTATTATATGTCTAGAGATACTCCCCCCCAGCACTACCCTTCTGTTTGGCAGGGAGGTCCCGGGATATTGTGCAGGTGGGGTTCCTGGCTCCACCTCTACTTGACTTAGGAGTAAGCCTTAGAAGGGTTATTTATCTGTCCAGTTAGGGTTCTTTGATCTATGCCCTAAAAATAGACTGAAAGCCAATGGACTAAATGATCACGAGCATCACTGCCAGTGCTAATGTGCCAGTTACCTGTATCCGTCATTCCTAGTTGTCCACCCATGATGAGGCCTAAAATCTTGACCTGAGATATTTTATAGAATCACCGTATTATCACCATAATTCACCTAATGGCAGCAACTCTGAGTGGACTTAGGATGTTTACTTCATCTCCACAGACTAGATTTATGCTCTGTAATTTTAGAAGAGGCAGAAATGTCACATACTCCAATAAAAATAACAACAACAACAATAACAACTAACACGTCTATAGCACTTACTGCCAGGTACTATTCTAAATACACAAAACCCAGGAGACGGGTGTCTTTCATTTTCACAACTCAGGGAGGTAGGTAGGAATTGTAGTATAGAGCAGCAAAGTGACTTGTATCAGTCACACATCTGTTAAGTAATAGAACAGGACTTGAACTCAGGCAGTAGGGCTCAAGGGCGACTTCTTTGTCACCCTGCCTCTTCCACAGTTTTTCCTTGGAATCAACCATTTTCTGTATTTCCATCTGACCTGGAAGCTCTGTTTCTGGGTACCCTGCTTTTCTACTTGTCCCCACGGGCTGCAGGTGGATTGCTGTTTGTACAGTTTTTCCTGTATGTGTGTTACATGTGTCATGAGTTGCTCTTACTATTTGCTGAGGACCTACCATGTGCCTTGGGTCAGGCACTGTTTAAATGCTTTACATATATTATCTCATTTATTCTTACAACATCCCTATGAAGCACTATTGTTATCTCCATCTTTCAGCTAAGAAACCCAAGGCACAGGTACAGTGTCAGGGACACACAGTTAATAAGTGGCAGGAAAAAAATTCAAACCTGGGTCAGCCTGATTCCAAAGACTGCTCTGAGCCATGACTCTACACTCCCCCAACTTACAAAGCTATAGAATGCTTTGATTACCATCTAAAAAGAACTTGGCAAAGAGGTGAGCCTCTCTTGTCAACCAGCTTCCTCACCCAAGGGAGCAACTCTGCACCCTCATCTGCCTTCCAAGCAAGAAACCTTGGTTGATTCCAGGACTGCTCAATACCTCCCTGTCCCCAGGTCACACAACTCATACGCCATGAAATTCCACAGCTGCTTCTTCCTTCCTTTCCTCCCACAGACCTGAAGCTTTGGTCCCAGAGCTAGGCATGTCTCCCCTATACGGTCAAAAGCTACCTCTCCACGCAGTACCAGAGAAGTGTATTTGATATTGATTGTGCTGTATGACTAAGTAATATTTATTGATTTTCCTGGTGGCTGCTTACGCAAACGCACTCTACTGTCTTTTCACTGACATGTTTTCCAGAAAACATTTTATTTCGCAAGTAGCAAATCTGGAGGATTAATTCGTACCTGGATGAGACATTAATCCCTGATGTGGATTTCTTTAATACATATCTGGTTAAGACAATTTTGTAAAAAATCACTCTACTGAGTCTTTCAAGAAGTTATCCTTCTCAAATGAGTATTGAAGAGTTAATTCTATAAACGTGTGCAATCATGATGCATTCATTTTTTTAAATCTCATAAACACAAGTAGAACAGCTTTTACATCTTTTTATCACTAAATGTTTGTCCTTTTTCCTTCTGCTTATCTAGAATCTTACACAAAAATGCATAAACAAATATTTGAAAGTTCCCAATGGAAACACATTAAATGGTTTTACACTGAGAACTTTAACGAACTGGAATTTATACCCATATTTTCATGTCCAAAAGTTCAATTGTTCTGAACAAATTCCAACAATCGTAAGCTCTGGAATGAAAGCAGTCAAAACTGAAACCTTGGATTTCTGTTGTCTGTACTGTATTCAATATGGACTCCCTTAGACTTAAAAAAACATTTTCCCACTCCACTGCGTGATGGCCCCATGCTTTATATCTGATGCTGGTCAGAGGGGACATGCCCTGTCTGTCCATGGGCATGACCCTTACACCTCCAAGATAGGCCCAATGATTTCCAGGCCTTCTCTATGAGGTTGTCACAAACATTCCTTTTCCCCTTCCAGATCTATTATATTTTAATTTTTATTAAGGCTAAATATAGATGCTAGTGAATCTTAAAATTAACAAAATAATGATTGGTATGGTAATAATAAGCAGTAACCAAACCAATACACTTACTAGTTTATTCTCACTCACAGGTGTTTAGAACATGACATTGTTGTTTGCATTTCATGTTTGAGTTTTAAGTGTTATATTTCATACCAGAAGCCAAGATGAATGAATGAATGAATGCTTTTTTGACGGAACCCACGCTGCATTCTCCCTTCTGATCCTGAAATCCCTTCTATAGAACTTCTAAGAGGTGGTCTCCTCTTCAAGTGGGCTTGAATTCTTCCAGTGACAGAGAATTTACTACCTTATTATTTGCCACAGTTTAGTGAGTTAGTATTTACCTTCTTGTACCCCCTACCTAGGGCTAAAAAATATGCATAATCTTTTTCCCACGTAAGAGCCTGCATGACTAGTACCAAAAAGAATAGCAGTATTTACACCTAATGTTGAAAAAAATTCAACAGACTTGTTGAAAGTTATTTTGTGGTAATATCTTAGAACAACAGAAAATGAGGCCATTAGTCCACAAAGATCACCAAAAGTCCACAAAGGTCCATGAAGGTCCACAAAGATCCACAAAAGCTTTATGTGTCTCAGAATGTGGCTTCCCTGGTTTGTTTTGCTCTCTGATGGATACAGATGCAGCTTCTAATGTTTCCTCTGTGTCTCGGGCTTTCCCTTTTCGTGTCTCTCTTTAGTTTTCCTGAGACATTCTCTTTCTCCAGCCCATTTTCTTCCTTTTTCTTCTGCCCCTCAATCTTGAACTTTTTAGGAAAAGTAAAATTTAAAACAAAATTTTAATTTTAATGTATTGTACTTAGTGACTAAAGTTTACATAGTCTGATCTTAATGTATGAGTGATTCTCTTCTTTAAGTTAAAAAGTTAAATTTTAAAGAGTGAAAAATAAAATCATAGATTTATATTTGTATTTGCTTATAATTGCATGAAGCAACTCGACAAATATACCTAAAAAACAAATTTGGAAAGCCAACTATAGTGGGTAGGATGGAAAACTACCCACTAGAAGTAGGTGTGAGAGTTTCCACTAAACTCTTTATAATATTTAATTATCAAACTATATAAATGTGCTATGTGTTCAAAAAATTAAGTAAAAATGTCAAACTAAGTAACCACACTGAGTTTTTCCTCTTGTCATGTGGAACACCCAAAATAAAATAATTCCCTACTTCTTGCATAAATTCTGATTTTATGTAACATGTCTCTTTTAGAATTAGAGTTGAAACAGAGAGGAATCTATTATTTCCCTCATATCAAAATTTTCCAGTCATGTTATTTTTGCTAGAATATTTCCATAGGTAAAATATATTACAGCTAGATAAATATTTCCTCAATGGAAACAATATTTTCAAAATTGCCTAGAAAGTAATAAGTCACTGCCTATTAAACTATAGTTAAATCAAGTGTGCTGATTAATTTTATGTGTCCATTTGTCTGGGCCACAGTGCTCAGACAGTTGGTCAAGCATTATTCTGGATGTTTCTATAAGGGTGTTTTTGAATGAGATTTACTTTGAGTAAAGCAGATTGCCCTCTGTAATGAGGGTGGGCATCCAATCAGTTGAAGGCCTGAATAAGACAAAGACTAGCCTCCCCCAAGCAAGAGAGAATTCTGCCAACCGAGCCTTTGGACATGAACTGCAGCTCTTTCCTGAGTCTCTGGCCTGCCAGCCTCTCCCATCAGATTTTGGACTTGCCAACCCTCACAATCACATGAGCCGATTCCAAATTTTCCTCTCTCTCTCCTGTTGACTGTTTCTCTGGGGAAACCTGACTGACACTTCATGCAACTGAATGTATTTATTCAACAAACTATGATTTGTGTGCCAGGTACTGTGCTAGTGCTGGCGCAGAAAGACGACTAAGAGAGAACCCCTGCCATCGGGGAGCCCATGAGTCAAGTGAGGGCACAGGTAAGGAGCTGGTAGAGGGACTTCCCTGGCGGTCCAGTGGTTAAAAGTCCGCACTTCCACTGCAGGGGGCACGGGTTCAATCCCTGGTTGGGGAACTAAGATCCCACATGCCGCGCGGCCAAAAAATAAAAGAAGTTGGTAGAATGAAGTGTTGTTGCAGGTGCTACCCCCTAGTTAGTATTAGGGACCCCAAGAAGGAGCAGTCAGTCTGGGGGGTGGGATCAAAGGAGTTGCCTAGAGAAAAGGATAGCTGTATTGATCTTCTTTTGCACCTTTTTGATGCAAGGTGTTAGCAGCAATGGTCTGCAAGGCCCAGAACCCCTGCCTGCTGACCTGGATTTACCTGACCTGCTTTGTGTCTGTGGCCTAACAGTCACACAGGAGCACTGTAACGAAGAAAAGGGACGCGCCTGCCAAGCTTTGAGTTTATCAGATAGGAGCGCTCCTATAAATACCAAGTAGACGTAGAATGAATAAATCACACTCTTTTCCTGTTACTCTGTTTTTTTTTTCAAAGTTAGTGCAAGCTTTTTGATAACTACCATGCCCTTATATTTATGGAAATCCAGCTCATGGTATATCGATGCAATATTTATAAAGTTCATTTATCAGATATATACATTTAGAAATGGTCAGTAAACAACTTATTAATTTTTAAACAGAGACAAATGGCATACTTATTCATTATTCATTCACTTATTTACTTTATTAAAGTTTTAAAATGAAAAATCCTACTTTTCCTTTGCCATAATCCTCATCAATCTACATGCCATAGAGGATGCAAAACATAAACAGAAAGTCTATGGACTTTCATAGATTATTAGTTGAGACATCTTATATCTTTATAAGAAAATCACAAGAATGTACACAGCTTTCTACCACTCATGAAAAAGACAGTTTTGCCTAAAATTCTGTTTTCAGTATCCAAAAGTAAACTATTTCCCCAAATCAAGATCTGATTTCTGAAGGCTGCAATTTGAAGCAGAGTAAGAAAATGGAAATATCTAAAATGAATTGAGGCTAAAATCATTAAAATGGAGGGTTTTTAGACAATAACAACAAACATAAGATTTGGAAAACAGAAAGCGTAAACTGTTTGATAGCAGGGTCTGCTGCTGAATTTATAGGATGTAACTCTGCCCAGCACGAAAAGTTAATGAGAATAAAACACTCCCTAAGCCGCCCTCTGAGAGTCATAGGTGAAACGGGACTGGCGGGAAGCATAGCGCCCCCGCCAAGCCTTGCAGGAATAAATCACAGATGAAATAAAAGACCTGTTTTCCAGCTGCCTGGTGCCTGGTTCCAGCAAGAGAGACAACTCTATATACCCCCAAAAGGCCCAGCCGGCAGCAGGATGGGCAGTGCCCGGGCTCTTTCAAGCTGGTGCGCCTTCACGAGGCCTCGGCCCTCTCCATCCAGTTAGAACAGGAAGTGCACTGGGCGTATGTTTTGCCGATACATACAACTTGGTGAGGTGTTCGAACTCTGAAATAGAAGCAGGCAGGCACTGGATAAGCTATCGCCGACTACGGGTAGGCACCTTTTGTCGTTATCACGGTGATTTTTATTTCTCCTGTTAGTAAGAAGCATGCAGTTGGGGTGTGTGTGTGTGTGTGTGTGTGTTTAATGGTTTAACTTTACTAAAACTAAGTATTTTCCACAAATCTCCAGAATGAAATCACTCATTAAACTACTAAAAACAGGACATAAGAACATTCTATAAACTTGCAGTCAGCCCAGAAAGGATAATAGCACTGACTATATATACCAAGTTCAGATTTACAACTTTTTGACAATGTAGATACTTTGAGGGAATCTTATCTGTTGTCATTTTAGAGTTTATTGTTGGTTTAACTTTAAAACAGTAATATCTAATTTTATTTTATTTTATTTTATTTTATTTTATTTTATTTTTTTTTTTGCGGTAAGCGGGCCTCTCACTTGTGGCCTCTCCCGTTGCGGAGCACAGGCTCCGGACGCGCAGGCTCAGCGGCCATGGCTCACGGGCCCAGCCGCTCCGCGGCACGTGGGATCCTCCCGGACCGGGGCACGAACCCGTGTCCCCTGCATCGGCAGGCAGACGCTCAACCACTGCGCCACCAGGGAAGCCCAGTAATATCTAATTTTAGAAGCACATGTGAAACATCTGCCTTAGACCAGGTACGTGCTAGGTCATATCCTCTCCGGACTGCACGTTTCGTGAAGCCAGGGGCTGGGCTAAGTTTGCAGACCCAGCCTCGCAGGGTGCTTAGAGAACCAGTCACTCCACTAGGAGGTCAGTCTTTAAGTAGGTGTTTTCATCTCCGTTTTATAGATAAACAAGTTCAAAGCAGTTAACTATAACTAGTCACACAGCTAGTCAGTAACTAGTGACACGTGATGATCTTTATTCAAAATGCCAGGACTTCCCTGGTGGCGCAGTGGTTAAGAATCCGCCTGCCAATGCAGGGGACATGGGTTCAAGCCCTGGTCCGGGAAGATCCCACATGCCTCAGAGCAACTGAGCCCAAGAGCCACAACTACTGAGCCCACATGATGCAACTACTGAAGCCCGCGCCTAGACCCCGTGCTCCACAACAAGAGAAGCCACCGCAATGAGAAGCCCACCCACTGCAGTAAAGAGTAGCCCCCCCTCGCCACAACTAGAGAAAGCCCGTGCTTAGCAACGAAGACCCAACGCAGCCAAAAAAGAGCCAAACCCCGAGTAAGATCACAATCCTCACATCCTCACATGGAAAGTCCTTACTATAATGCGATACTTGCCTTGGTGAGAATTAATATCAGATCTTCACCTCAGGTAACGGTCACCGTTTCGGGGCCTGTTGCATGTTCTGTGAATATCCTTAGAAGGTTAGATGCTGCTGGCCCCAACAGCATTCTTGCTGCCCTGAAACCAGCGTGGTTTCAGTGTATTTACCTTCATGACCCAGTGAGGCCCTGTTAGTATCATGTTCAAGCCCAGAAATGAGCAAGATCCCTGCTGGGGGTATTTCTGACCATTTCCAAACTTGTAAGTTTATTAGGAAGGAAATTAGCAGGCAGTAAGGAAAAGGACCTAGAAAAAAATACAGATGGGAAAGGGCCAGCTCACACATGGCAGCCAAATATCTAAGACTATCGTCTGCCAGAAGATTTACATGAATCAGCAGAGCTTTCCTGATGTTGATTAGAGTGGTGAAAACTGGACCTCAGAGGAAAGATTGAGTGGATTATTGTATCCAGGGAAGAAATGGTGGGGAAATGGCATAATAATAGTCTTCAGGTACACAAGGAGATAAGTCTCCATTTCCACTGACCACAGAAAAAATAGAAAATAAAAAAGAGAAATAAATTTACGCTGAAGCAGGAGGCATTAAGATTGCCAATAAGAAAACCTAATTTCGTCAGTACCCCAGTGATTCTCAAACTGTTTGGGCTTGTCCTTCCTTGTTTTTGTTTGTTTTTATAACAGAGTTTTGAAAATCACCCAAGGGGAAAAAAGACTGGGTGACATATGTACACACACATTAAAATTAATGGGAATTGAAATTAATTTTGTTGCTAGTGACCCAGCCAGAGTTTTACTGCCACAATCTGGCCAATGGGGCAGGCAAGCTTGGTGGGGAGGGTCATTTGAGATAAGGATGTCCCAACACGTTCTTGTGCCTAGGCTACAACATTCACACTGGGGCTTTAGAGACAGAAATTTCCAGACTTCCCACTGATTGAGAGTGACTGGAGGTAGCAAGGTGTTCAGGAAAGAGCCCAGACCAGAGCTGGGCAGACCTGGCTTCAGATCCTTGCTCTTCCTCTTTGCTGTAAGACCTCGAGCAAGTTATATAGCTTCTCTGAGCCTCAGTCTTTCCAACTGTAAAATGGGAAGATAACACCAGCCTTGTTGAGTTACAAGAATTGCATGAGACCCAGCGCAGAAAAAGCCAGGTATGCAGAGGACATTCAGATATTAGCTACCTTCCTTGCCTCTCCCCAACCTCTATTAAATTACCCCTTGGGTGACCATGCTAAGGGGACTGCCTGGGCAGACAGTGGTGTCCTCATGACCCTAGGATCTTCATTTGTCTCTTGAAAATAGGAATACAATACCTGGCTTCTGCTTTACCAAACAAGGAAAGTAAAAAATAAATAAATAAGTCTTTCTTACAAAAGACAATGGTTTAATGTAAAATATACATGGTTAGAGGGATGGTAATAAAAACTACTTTTCCATTGAGGTTGGGGACCCACTGGTACCACAGGCTACTCACCATCCCCACCCCAAGGAGGAGGAAGACAGCGCAGACCTTAAGCTTCCCACCTGGGTTACTGGAGGTGTTTGGCAAAAAGGGAATCTAGAATTTGATAGCAACCTACCTCTGGCCACGCTTGTGAGGTTGCCCAATTTCAGCCTCACAGCCAACTCTGCACACATGTGGATGTGCATTTGCCAACAAAGATGGGAGATTAATCATGGATATAGGCACTTTCATCATACAGCTTCCATAGATAAATCTTAGCAATGATTGAGTTGCATAAGCATTTCCCTTAACAGATCTCTACCAATGATTCTTTTGCATCTACCACTACCCATCATGGCTATACCCAAAATCAGTTTGCTGGTCTCTCAGACCAGCATCCCAGAGCTCTTGTGAGGATAAGTAATCCAGATGCTCACTAAATATTTGTCAACTATGGATATACCAATTCCTTAAACAGGCAAGGCTTCACATACTTTCTGAGCATGAGGCCCCCTTCTAAATGTCAGTGATCTGCAAGGACCACCTGCAGGTGGTCCAGCAGCATAGTTATACTTTTACTCTCTGTTGATTAAGATTAAATAGGACAAAACGATATAATAAATTTACGTGATCGCAAAAGCATCCACCCTCAAGAGACCAAGCCTTTAACGACAGGACGCTGGGTCCCCTGGGGATGGTAATGCTGCTTCCTCACGGTGTCCTGGGAGTAATGCAAGCCTTCTTGGTGAATGGACATGGCGAGCATTTCTTTAATTAAATATGATAAATTATCAGTAGATTCACAGTGATGTTAACCTGACACGAACTCAGAATCTCAATTTGATTTCAATTTGGCTCATATCATCAGTGTTTCTAGGCAGCCTAATTTGGTTTAGATGTTGATTTTTAATTTGGTTCCGTAGAGCACTGTGGGATGAACATATTTCCCAGAAGGAAACAAATAATGTTAATTCCAAGGGACTTCACACTTAGTAGCAAAGAATTCTCTAAAATATGAGACAGTAAAGGAAGCTGAAAACTGTTCCCTTTTCCTTGTTCCTCTGTAAAAACTCACCGTGAGCTGTGCTTCGGGCTCTTTTCTGGACTCACAAAGCCCTGGGTGGTCTGGTTCCTATCAGGCTTTACGTTGCCATTTCCCAGTGTGCCCTGCCCTGCTGTCTTCACTCTAGCCACGCTGTTCTTCTCATCCCCTCACGTATACAGTGTGTCCCTCCTACCTCAGGGCTTTTGTACATGCTCTTCACTTTATCTGGAATGCCTTTCCTTCTCCCATTTCACCCTGCTAACTCCCACTCATCCTTAAGAACTCAACCCCAAAGCATTTGTTCTCCAGGAAGATTTCTCTGAAATCCCTGGTGTGAAAGAAAATGTGTGTGTGTGTGTGTGTGTGTGTGTGTGTGTGTGTGTGTGTGTGTGTGCACGTGCACACTTCAGCAAGGTTTGTGGATGGAAAGGGTAGGGAAAGAATATAGTTTCTCCTAGTACCTGTATCTCTCATCTTCTTGACACTTTTCAGTTTCTACTTTACGTTTGTTTTATAGTTGTTCTATTTTCATATCTCTGCCACTAAACTCTAAGACCAACAAAGATGGAAGCCATGTCTGTATTTATTCACTGTTGTTTCCCTAACACCTGGACTGCTGCCCAGAACATAGGAGAACCTCAGTAACATGAGGTACCTCGTTTGTTGAATAAATGAATATATATATAATTATTCTCTACATTTAAAAAATCATAATTGATAAAGGGAAAGGGAGAAAGTGACACTGAGATATCCTGGTTTAGCTAAAGGCATATAGATTAAAAAGCAGGAAAATGACTCAGGCATTTTCCAGCTACGTGATCTGAGCCAATTATTTAATCTCCCTGAGCTTCAGTTTCCTCAAACATAAAATTGTAACAATAATGTCTACTTCAAAATATTGCTGTAAATATTAAATAAGATACCTATGACATAAAAACTGATTGGTTCCCATTCCTTTTATTATCTTCTTATATTTGGCTTTGCAAAGACCAAGGGTTAAATTCCACAGTACAATATATACTCAGGGGGACCAGTTCAGCTGGTCAGTGTTTAGAGACCCCCAAACACATTCTACTTCTCCTTACAGCTGAGTGGGCAGATTTTCAGTACAGCAGGACACAGAAGGAGATTTCTAAAGCCAAAACATGCTTTAGGAGTTAGAGATCCATTTTGGACTACTCTTTCCATTTAATGACACTTTGGAACCAGGAGCCCTTTGAATAGATTAACTATTGTGGATCTCAACAACATGTCTTCATTTACCCCTGGTTTCCCTCTTTCCAAGTTAGTGTGTCATTCGGGGAAAAGCTTCAAAATAGCTTTGGAAACAACTTTAAAATAGCATCCAGCGAGTCCATTTATTTTAAGTACACAAACAGGCAAAACCAATCTAGGCTGTCGGAAGTGAGGGCAGTGGTGACCTTTCGGGGGAGGGGCCGTGACTAAAAGGGAGCATGAAGGGGACTGGCAAGGTTCTGCGTATTGATCTGAGTACTGGTTACCCAGGTGTGTTTACCTTGTGAAAACGCATTGAACTGCAGTCATAAGATGTACACACTTTTCTGTCTGTACGTTATGTTTTATTCGGGCTCTGGGGAAACGGTGCTGAGACTTGAAATTGCCCTATTCCTCTCCTGTGATGGCTGTAATTAAAATACCAGGGTCTGGAAGTCAGTTTGTGCTTTTCTCTCTCCCTCTTTCTCTCGTTTCTCCTTCCTTTCTGACCCTACCCCTACAGAAGCACGTACACACACACACACAGTCTTGCAGTCACTCACTGTAATGACTTGTCTGAATACTGTATCCACAACTGATCTCACTTGTTTCCAGCTCTCATTTGCCAAAACTCATACTATGGAAGATTTTCCTGCCCTTAGCAAAAGGAATTTATTGCAAAAACTAAGTGACTCTGTATCTCAGACATTTAGCGTCTCTTGTCACCCTACCTAGCTCAAACATACACACACACACACACACACACACACACACACACACACTCCATTCACACACAGCAGCCAACTGGACAGCTCCAAATGTCGTCACTCCGTTATGGACCGAAAGTCTGTGTCCCCCCAAATTCATATGTCCCCCAATGTGATAATATTTGGAGGTGGGGCTCTTGGGAAGTAATTAGATTTAGATGGACTCCTGAGGGTAGGGTTCCCATTGATGGGATCAGTGTCCTTATAAGAAGAGTGAAAGAGACCAGAGCTCTCTCTCCACAATGTGAGGACCCAGTAAGAAAGCGGCATCTACACGCCAGGCAGAGGGTCATCACCAGAAACCAGCCATGTTTGCATCCTGATCTCAGACTTGCAGCCTTCAGAACTGTGAGAAATAAATTTCTATTCCTCTAGAATCACCCTTGGTACCAAAAGACACCTCCCTTTCTAAAATGTTCAACGGCGTTCCAATTTTCTTAGACTAAAATTCAAATCCCTTGTCACTTCGCACAGGCTCTGTGAGACCTGTCTCTTGTTTCCTCCCTCATCTTCCTGTCCTAGCACATATACCCCACTTGTCTCCCTTCTATTCCTCACTGGCCTCTGGGTCTTGGCCCTTGTAGTTTCCTCTGCCTGGACCTCAGAACTCCATACAGATGGCCACGTCCCATCCTTCCAGGGGCAACACCAAGGGTACTTCTGCTAGGCCTTCCTTAGCCACCCCTGATGGCCAAGTTCATCATCCAGTTAATTGTTTTTTTTTTTTTTTCTTTTTGCTGTACGTGGGCCTCTCACTGTTGTGGCCTCTCCCATTGCGGAGCACAGGCTCCGGATGCGCAGGCTCAGCGGCCATGGCTCACGGGCCCAGCCGCTCCGCGGCATGTGGGATCCTCCCGGACCAGGGCACGAACCCGTGTCCCCTGCATCGGCAGGCGGACTCTCAACCACTGCGCCACCAGGGAAGCCCCATTCAGTTAACTTTTTAACAGTGCTCACCACTATCTGATGTTTTTCTTTTCTTCTTTTTTCAGCTTTGCTGAGGTATACTTAACAAGTAGAAATTGTATGTATTTTAGGTGTACAATGTGATGTCTTGATACAGCTGATATTTTCTTAGTCACTGATTTGTCATATGCCACCTCCTGTAGAATGTGGGGAGCCTGTGAAGTTGGGGATTTGCTTGTCTTCTCACCTCTCCCCACCATCGCCCCGCTGGCCTAGCAGTGTACCTGGCACATACCAGGTACACAGCTCAAATTTATGGAATGAGGGAATGACTGCATAAACATCAAACTGTGTTCTATTCTTGCCTCTGCTTTTCCTGCGTAATCAAGTCCCCACCCTGTACCCAGTTCATCATGTGACACCTCCACGTCTGGTCTCTGCCCTAAAGAGCCACCTCATGTCCTATTCTCTCAGGCCTGGTCCTTGCCTCACTCCTGCCAGGCCCACCCAGGTGGCCCTCCCGTCTGCTGCCAGCCCCCCAGGGGGCTGACTCCTGCCCTCCCCTCGCTTCCTGTGTTTCACCCCACCCACCCCAGCCCCGCCCCTTCGCAACGCCCACCACCTGCCTGTGCTTCCACGTGCCACGTGCCTCTGGAATCCAGCACGGCCGGGCCCCGCGCACAAGCCTGCGCGCTCCCTGCGACCTGGCACTGGTGGGTGCGGCCAGCAGTTTGGCCACCGGCGTCCTGATCCTGCAACTCAAAGGACTTGGAGCTCCAAGTCGGGCCAATTCCATCTGCTGAATGTCGCTCCGCCGGCTTCCTGTCCTCCCACAGCCACTCCCTTTGTTGAAACCCCAACATTCCTTTAGGACTATGGCAATAACCTCCTACCGGCCTTTTTCCGTATCAACTCTTTCTCAACTGCGCATTGGATTACTTTCACAATTAGAAAAGCCAGCCATGAAAACACGTATTGAGCGTATGTTTTGTGTAATGTATACTGTCAGACAGTAGAAAGGGTACAAAGATGGTACAAGGGATGACTTCTCACCACTGTGTGCCTCACATGATCTAGTGGGGGCCATGAATCAAGCGTACCAGGAGCTGGTTTGCGAGGGAAATGCGGTGAGTGCCGTGGGGAGGGAAGATACCTGCGAGCATGATAAAATACAAAGATGAGTAAACCGGAGACCGGGGAGGTGTCCCAGAGACCAGAGAGGACGAACTTAGACTGTGAGCCCAGCGTGACGAGCCCCGGCTCCTCCAGCCGCTCCCCAGTGGCTCTGAGACCCAAGCAGGTTTCCTTGCCCAAAGTCGATGCACAGTTAATCCATGTGGAATGAGGAAATGACTCTAGTACAACCCTTCTTATTTTATATAAGAGGAAACTGAGGCCTCCAAGAGTTAAATGAGTTGTTACAAAGTCATAAAACTGATTAGTGTTTGACCAAAGCCCAAATCTGCCCCCAGCCAGGGCTCTTTCATCTGCATGGCTAACCTCGGCCTTTTCTTCTCCGAGCTAATGGGGCCAACTTATTTTATCTTTCCTTTCAGTGTCATGTTTATATCCTCTTAAACATCTTCTGTAAGAGAAGAGCAGGTTAGGCAATTCTTGGCATTCAAAATAAACTTTTCCCATGTTTGAAAACTTGACCCTAAGAACACAGGGCGCTGTGCTTTGCTTAGGATGCTCCTGGTGTATTCGATTATTGAATATGAAATAAGTACGGCTGCATATGGTGCCACCTTGCTGGAAAGAATGCACACACTTTGATGTTCTCCCATCGACTTTATCCTTTGGGCAGGGTGTCCTGAACTAAAATATGGCATTTTTCCAGAATAATTCTATGTCTCTGTAATATAGTACATAATCTGCATATTGTGAGCTTTCAGAGCACACACACAAATATGGCTGTGTGGTGTTTATTTATTTATTTAGAAGATGTTGGGGGTAGGAGTTTATTAATTTATTTATTTTTGCTGTGTTGCGTCTTCGTTTCTGTGCGAGGGCTTTCTCTAGTTGCGGCGAGCGGGGGCCACTCTTCATCGCGGTGCGCGGGCCTCTCACTATGGCGGCCTCTCTTGTTGCGGAGCACAGGCTCCAGACGTGCAGGCTCAGTAGTTGTGGCTCACGGGCCTAGTTGCTCCGCGCCATGTGGGATCCTCCCGGACCAGGGCTCGAACCCGTGTCCCCTGCATTAGCAGGCAGACTCTCAACCACTGCGCCACCAGGGAAGCCCTGGTGTTTATTTTTATTGTGGTAAAATATACATAAAATATACCATTTTAACCATTTTAAAATATATAATTCAGAGTTATTTAAATACATTGACAGTGTTGTACAACCATCACCGCCATCTATCTCCAGAACCTTTTCATTTTCCCGAACAGAAACTCTGTGCCCATTAAACAGTAACTCCCCATTCCCTCCTCCCCTCTTCCCTGGCTACCACCAGTCTACCTTCTGTCTCTATCAGTCTAACTACTCTAGGGACCTCATACAATATTTGTCCCTCATGTATGGCTCATTTGACTTAGCATAATGTCCTTAAGGTTCAACCATGTTGTTGCATGTGTCAGAATTTCCTTCCTTTTTAAACCTTGAATAATATTCCATTGTATGTATGGACCCCATTTTATCTCTTCATCTGTGGATGGACAGTTGGGTTGCTTCCACTTTTTGGCTATTGTGAATAGTGCTGCTATGAATATTGAAGTACAAGTATCTGTTTGAGTCCGTGCTTTCAATTCATTTCCGTGTACACCCGGAAGTGGAACTGCTGGGCATATGGTAATTCCATGTTTAACTTCTTGAGGAACCTCCACACTTCCTTCCATAGCAGCTGCACCATCTTACATTCCCACCAAGGTTCAAGGGTTCTACTCTCTCCACATCTTCACCAACACTTGTCATACTCCATTTTGCTTTGTATTTTTGTTTGTTTATGTTTTTAATAATTATCATCCTAATGGGTGTGAAGTGGTATCTCATTACAAGGTTTTGGTTGCCTCTGTGTGTGTATATGTATGCATGTGTGTGTGTGTTTCTTGCTAAAGATAGAAAGAGAGTAGCTTCCTCTCTTGGGGCTACAAAAGACCTCTGTCATTAGATCCAGAGCCCTGTGCTCTCGGTAAGGCCAGGACAACAGTCCCCAGAGAAAGGACATAGCCCTTGATCTCAGCCCAGAGGCTGTGAGCAAGTTCACGAGAGTTTATAGAAGCATGTTAGGCTGAGAAGCTGGCATCTTTCCATATCTTTTCAAACTCACTTCCTAAAGATTCTCCCTCTTGGAGAGAGAGGGAGTGGGGTGCAGGGGAGAGGAGACAGAGGATCAGGGTCGTACGTCAGAGCCCAGTATGGCCAAGCAGGGGACACACAGGCCCACAAGGGTCTTTATTAGGACAAGGGATTGGGGTCTCTCACTGAGTTGCCAAAGCTAAGTATAAGACAGTCAGGGTCCAGCTCAAACTCAAAGATAGAATCACATGCCAGCAGGAGAGAAATCAAGAATCCAGTAAGGCTACTGGGGAGGTCAGAACCTCAGAGATTAGGATCTGGATTAAAGTAGAGGCAAAAATAACAGGAAACAAGGTCAAAAAACCAGAAGGTCCAATTTGAGCTTCTAAATTGGGATCAGTTACACAGGAAATTAGAGACAGAAGAAACTGAGGAGGCAGTAGGGTTCAAGGTCACTGACTAAGACCTGTTAAGTGCAGAGAAGCAGATTTCCAACAGGGCTTTGAGGTCACCCAACATCCCTGACTGTGCCCGGTGGCATATCTTCTTCCGCCCAACTGACAGCCATGCCCGCAGGCTCACCTACTGTCACTGGAGGGCGATAATACCCTCGAGGTCTTTCCGAGGAGCTGTTAGGCACACCGTAACATGTATTTCCCATTTCTTCAGTGGAGTGAGCAGAGCAAACAGAAAAGTTAAGAGTCCTGCCCCTTCCCAAAATGGGTCTGCGCCACCGCCAAACACACAGGAGAAAAATGTTAAAACTAGTTATGGGGGGTGATGGATCCTAGAGAAAGATCAGTAGAGAATTGGGAGAACTGGGTGGTATGTGGGATTCTAAGATGGCCCCCAAGGTGACGTGCATGCGTAGTCCTCTCCCCTTGAGCAGGGGTGGGACCAGGGAACATGATGGGATGTCACCCTAGTGCCAAAGAGGGGTTATCCTGGGAGGGCCTGACCTAATCTGAGGAGACTTTAAAAGAAGATGAAGCATCAGAGAGATCATCTCACAGTGGCCTGGAAGAAGATGAGCGCCATGCTGTGACCTGCCTCGGGGGCCACATGACCAGGCACTACAGGCAGCCTCTGGGCGCTGAGAGCCAGCGAGCAAACAGGAACCTCGGTCTTAAACTGCAAGGGAGTGAATGCTGCCAACAACTTGGATGTGCTTGGAAGATGACCCAAGCCTCAGATGAGATCACAGCCCTGGCCGACACCCTGCTTTCAGCCTGCGAGACCCTGAGCAGAGGACCCAGCTAACCCATGCCCGGACTTCTAATCCAGAGAAACCATGGTCAGAATTTGTGGAAATCTGTTATGCAGCAATAAAAAGTGAATGCACCTTGCCTACTGGATGGAGGACATAAGCGGTAGGTATAAGCTGAACCTTGAATGTCTTTGATTTGCTCCCCGTCATGTAGGACAAGAGATCAATAGTCACTTCATAGAGGCACAGATCCATGTGAGACCATAGCGAGCATTATCTCCAGCCCTCAGAGAGGCTTAAGTGCCTTGCTCAAGGCCACGCTGCTAATTAGTGGCAAATACAGTGGTCAGACTTCAAGGTGCCCTTACCTGGAAGTAGTTCTGCTGTAAAATGGGTCAAGAATGCAGAGTATTAGAAACTGCAAGAGTCTTCAACACCATCTTGTTGAAGCCCCTGCACTTTAGACAGGAGGAAACTGAGGTACGGAGAGATTAGGGGATTTGCAACATTCTTTCCAATTCATGAAGCTGTGACAAGCACAGGTCCAGCCACCTAACAAATAATGGCATTCATGCAACTGCCCTTCCAAACAGAAATCAGGGCTTCCCTGGTGGCGCAGTGGTTGAGAGTCCGCCTGCCGATGCAGGGGACACGGGTTTGTGCCCCGATCCGGGAAGATCCCACATGCCGCGGAGCGGCTGGGCCCGTGAGCCATGGCCGCTGAGCCTGCGCGTCCGGAGCCTGTGCTCCGCAACGGGAGAAGCCACAGCAGTGAGAGGCCCGCGTACCGCAAAACAAAAACAAAAACAAACAGAAGTCAGTGGTGTGTGCCAAAAATTGATCCCCAAATTAATAAACAGCTAATAAGATGCATAAGAGATACTTGAGTTCCCATGACAGCGAACCAAGTTGCTCCCAGCTCACACTGGAGGTGTTAAATGGTCACTAAAATGCCCGTGGCTTTGTCCCTTCCAGGAAGCCCTGGCTGCATTGCAGGAGAAAGTGGGGAGGGCCGGCAGTGGAGGCAGGGATGGGCTTGTTAGGCTTTTTTTCTTAGAAGCTTAGAAACAAAAGAAAATATCGCTGCTTCGCCAGTCAAGGACCTTTTGTGGAGGTTGATGTACGTCAGTCAGATTTGGGGTGTGTGTGTGTGTGTGTGTGTGTGTGTAACCGAACAGCCTGTCACAGCCTCATTTTCCACAATGCAAGTCTCCCCTAACTGATAACACTCTAAATAACAGGTGAGTGACTCCTGGCAGGAAGGAGATTGTCTGACCTCATTGTTTGCCTTTCCCCCCCCCTCTTTGTTCTTCACAAATAAAGGTTTTTTAATAAACTGAAAGGTCCTCCGCTCTTGCCTGATGATAAAATGAAAGGAACCAGTGAGGTATGGTACAACGTGGCAGCAAAAACGGAGAAGCTCATCAGAAAATAACAAAGGTGCAAGTTAAAGATAAGGCGGCTGTCAGAGATTAATCCTGCCGCCTGATTGTTTTCTTTAATACCAAAGCCTGCAATAGCAAGCGATAAGTTTGCTGAGTAATTTGGTTTTTGGTAAGGAAATAAAATTCAGGTAGGCGCCATAATTGATTTCCCTTTCTTTAGTTTTCTAAACATTCAACAACAACAACAACAACAAAAAGCCTGACTTGCCTACACTTGCTTTCTTCCAGCTACACTGCCAATGCCATCCTCTTGACCGAGTCTACCTTCTTCATCCCAGAAGCTTCCAAAAAGAGGGTAGGACTGAGCAAGAAACGTTCCCCTCTCCCAGCGACATGAGGTGCGATTTACTTGGAATCCCTACATTCACGTCTGTCAGGGAGTGAACTGTGCCACCCCTTCCATAAAAGATGTTGGAGTCCTTACCGTCGGAACCTCAGAATGTAACCTTATTTAAAAAGAGCATCTTTGCAGAGGTAATCAAGGTCAAATGAGGTCATTAGGGTGCACCCTAATCCAATCTGACTGATATTCTTATGACAGGGGAACTTTAGACACAGACCCAGGCCCACAGGGAGGGTGCCACGTGAAGATGGCGGCAGAGGTTGCTGTGCTGCATCTACAAGCCAGGAAACGCCAAAGATGGCCAGCAAACTGCAGCAGCTAGGAGGGAGGCGGGGAGCAGATTTCCCCTCCGTTTCCAGAAAGAACCAACCCGCCCACACCTTGATCTCAGACTTCCGGCCTCCAGAACTGTGAGACAGTAAGTTTCTGTTGTTTAAGCCACCCAGTTCGTGGTACTTTGTCAGGACAGCCCTAGCAAACCAACACAGCAGCCACCTCCAATACACCCAGGCAGCAAGGAACCCTCACCTCTAACCTGAACGGCTCACTAGGCCAATTCTGACCACTGTCTTCGCATCCCTACCACCCACACCCCCAGCGCTTTCCTCAAAGCTTTGGGCACAACTGTAAAGAAGGCAGCCAAGGGAGAGAAAAACCCGGAGACACCTGCCTACCCCCTCCTCGTGCGTGTGAGAGGATCAGAGCCCCTTCCCTCCTGGGACTCCAGGGCATTTGGGGCAAGGGTGCTTAGACCAGGGCCCTTGCCACTTGCGTGCACACGCGGCGCCTCTTCCGCTCTGTTGTCTCTGGTTGGTGAAAACGCAGAGCAGCGACCTAGCGTCCATCCCAGAGAGTCACTGGGAGGGGGATGCTGCTCGGAAGCCCTGAACGCCAGGCGGGAGGCTGTGTCTCCAGCTCCTCGCCGCCTGGATTTACAAAATCCCTGTTCTCTTTTTTAGATCGGTGATCTTCGAACTTGAACGTGCATAGGAGTGAAACACCTGGGAATCGTGGTGAAATGCCGGCTCTGGCTCTGGAAGCGTGCGGTGGGGCCGCAGGGGCTGCTTTTCTAAGGAGCAGCCGGGTGATGCCCATGCTGCTGGCGGGAGCACCACCCCCGAGGTGCAGGGTCTGGACCCTCACGAGGTGGAGGCGTGGGAAGGGGTCTCCACAGAGGGGGGTCCCCATGGTGGCCCGGAGGCAGCGCTTTAAGTGGCCACGAAACTCCGCAGATCCCCATGTCTCTGGGCTGGGAAAACCTTCAGGAGGGTCGGAGGGGAAAACACAAAGGAAACGTCTGCGGGGGTGAAGCTGCGATGGGTGGGCTCCCGAAGGAGAAAGCGTGACGCGTGCACGTGCTCCCGGAGGCACGCTCAGAGGCGGCGCGGCAGCAGCAGTCTTCTCTATTGTGATAAAATGAACAGCCCCCAGGTGGCTCGTCCAGCAGCTAATTTCTCATCTTATCTATTATGTGAATGAGATGGGAAAACAGTTTCCTGTTTCTCGCAGGTGCCACTGACATGGAAGATACTGAACGAATTCCCTGGAAAAGCATGCAGTCACGTCCCTCCGCGGGCGCGCCGGCTTCACGGGGAAGAGTTGATGCGGCCGGGGCTGCCCTCAGTTGCAGAAGCAGTGAAGCGGCGTCTTTGCAGACGCACCCGTGTTACTATCACCTCGGAAAATAGCTGAGGGGCCGACAGGTCTTTTTGGGTGGTCATATTTCATGGCAGACATTCCTTGAGGCCCAGATGAGGGCCAGGCCTTCCGTGACCCATCCCAGGCTGGCTGTGTGATGGGGTGAAGGAGCCCCTTCAGGAAGCAGGCCCAGCTCGCAGCCAACACCTCCTCCTCCAACCTGCCTTCCCAGCCCCGCAGGAGTCCCAGCGGCCCACACGCCCTCCTCCCAAGGCCCCTCAATCACAAACCTTCCCCGAGAAGGATGACAGCCCTGTTCTAGTATTAGCAAAGAGAGTCTGGGGGAATCACAGATTTTCACGAGCATTTGGCGCAGATCTCTCTCACTAGCAGCAAAGAAACTGAGGCCCAGAGTGGTTGACAGATTTGGCGAAGGTCACCCAGCAGGGAAACAGCCGAGCCTTTTGGGTCCATGCTGTGGGCAAGGTCTGGCAGAAGGGTAACCTTAGAAAGCAGTGTTAGTGAGGTAGGAGGGTTGTCTAAAGACAACGAGATACCCAGAAAAACCCTCCCGACTCGGGTTGTTCCAGGTTTTGACCCGGAAACATAACACACCTGAGAACAAGTTCTGATGTGGAGAGACAGAGCCAGCAGCCGGCACGGGAGGGTCCCAACTTGGGGCGTTTTTGAAAATGCTGATGACGGGGCCACGCCTCTGACAACTTGAATCCGAATCTCTCAGGCCTCACGGTCCCTGTGAGCTTGTTAGAAATGCCGACTCTCGGGCCCCACCCAGTCCAACGGCATCAGAATCTGGATGATTCCCTTGCATGTGAAGGTTTGAGAAGCGTGCTTGGGCTACACATCGGAACCACCTCCAAAGGGCAAGGCCTGCTGTGAGTGGTTTTTTTTGGAGAGGTGAGGACCATGGAGAGGACAGCAGGGCACAAAATGTAAGCTCAAAGGCTTCGAAGCCATGTTCCTCTGTATTCCAGTCCTGCAAAGGCTCAGCCATCTTCAGGAAAAGGAAATGTGGGTGAGGAAGTGGATCCCAGAGAGGTGGTCCAGCTCAGCTCAACCTTATGACCTGGAGCCAATCACAGCTGACTCCAATGATCTAGACAGAAAGGCTGGTGATCCTGCGTTCACTTCGAACAAGAGCAAGAGCAGTGAGATGACTGAAGTCTCAGCGCAGCACAACTGGGTAAGTGATGGAGGGGAAGGAGGTAGGCAGGATGGAATAGCCGCTGGAATCAAAAGTAGCTCAGGGCTTCCCTGGTGGCGCAGTGGTTGAGAGTCCGCCTGCCGATGCAGGGGACACGGGTTCGTGCCCCGGTCCGGCAAGATCCCACACGCCGCGGAGCGGCTAGGCCCGTGAGCCATGGCCGCTGAGCCTGCGCGTCCGGAGCCTGCGCTCCGCAATGGGAGAGGCCACAGCAGTGAGAGGCCCGCGTACAGCAAAAAACAAAACAAAACAAAAAAAACTAGCTCAGCTGCAGCTCTATGGCCTTGGGCGAATTGTTTAACCTCTAAGCCTCAGTTTGATCATCTGTAAAATGGAGAAAATAACAACTCATTCATGGAGCCATTGTGACCTATCAGGAGCTAAATAAATAAAGCTGTTGACAGTTTTGGGTTACCCCTGTGCAAAAACAGTAGCTGTAATTAGTGGTAATTCAATTTCAACTCCATGGTCATTTTAAGGACATTATAAGTTAGTCAAAGACAGATGAAATGTGAACGATAATCTTCTCTTTACAGAGTAAAAAGCTAATGTTGTGGTTATAAATAACTCCCCTGGCTATAGAAGACTGTCATCTCTGTCTCCTCCAGGCAAGCCTAGTTTAATTCACCGCGGTGTTTTCCTACAAATGTAAAAAGAACAATGATGAAGAATATACAAGAAAACATGGGGAGGCATGAAAATCAAAAAGGCATTAACTGATAGGGAAAAGGGAGCAAAGAACTAGGTTAAAATTATGCAGAAGACCCTCTAGATAAATACCAGAGTGAAAAGACAGCTAATTGAAGAATGAGGGAGTTTTCTTAACCAGTGCTAGCTGAGTAAAAATATAATTAGCTTTGATTCATGAAGATTGCTACAATATGACTCATTTACCAAAACAGTTACTAGCAGAATTACATTTGTTACTGTGAGAAGACCACGTGGGAGCGAGGACTGTAGTAAATACCAAGTAATGTTTCTACTTTTCGCAGTGGCACCTTGAAAAAGAGTTTTGTTTCCTCATCAGCAGTTTTCTGTGACCCTGCTGCTCTCAGAAGCGCCTTTGGCTATTATCAGGAACACAGAGACCTTCTGGAGAGATGGGAGGTGCTAATGTCACCGCTTCCCAACCAGGGCCTTGGGAATGTCTCAACTTTCCCCGCTTGGGCACAGCACAGTCTGGGGCTCAAACTTTTCTCCAAGTGAAGTCAAAGCTCCTCGGCAGCCATGCCCTTCCTTGGCTTTCATGCCTCTGGTGCTGATGTCTCTCTCCTTAGAGATTCCACACGAACCTAGACATTGGAAGACCTTCCTTATGGTTTATTGGTTGTCTGATTGCTCTAAGAAGGGAAAGCCAGTGTTTTTCCATTCAGATGTTTTGTCTTTAACTCTACTGTAGGAGGCTGGGTGCTCATCCCTGTAGCAGAGAGCCGTTTAAACATTCAAACCTTCAATTCAGGGAAGATGACGGCTAGGTCAGTGCACTAGCGCAGGTGGGAAAGCGCTGGGTAGAGGTAATCTCAAGGGTCAAAGGGACCTTAGAGAAGTTCTGGCCCAACCTCTTTAAGGATGGACACGGATGCAGGGAGTATGTGTGTAAGTGACATGAAGAGCCATGTGTTTTATGAAAACAGAATGAATGGCACAGGAAGAAATAAGAAGATGCATTTCTCACATAGAGAACGAGCTCTGCAGGGAGAAATGTCCAGAAAAAGGCAACGGCAAACAGTTCTGCAAGTACAAGAGTAATGAAAATAAATACAGCTTACAAGCCTAATGAAGAACATTTCAGAGCAGGTTGAGACCCTAACTGATACAAACGAGGATCATTATCCTCCCTGGCTCTCCTGTTCAGTGTAGGACAAGAATCGTGCAAATAGAAGGAGATGACCAGGGCTGTAATGGTAGAATTATAACCCCACACCAGACCAGGACCTCTTAAGATGAGCCATTTTCATTCCAGACCCCAATCCACCTGAAGGCCTGAAGACTGTCAGTGTAAATGATGCTTAGCTGTCCTCATTGTAGGGTGATTAATATGTTAAGAGCCACCCACATCTCTTTCCTCCAAATATGCATAAGTGCATCAGTATTTCCCTAAAGGCTGGAAGCTAAAGATGATTCCAGAGAAGATTCTCAGGCTGAGACCGACCACACTCTTTATTAAGTGCCTACTATGTTCTAGGTATCGGGCTAAGTACTTTACATGCATTAGTTTATTAATCTCATCCACAGGCCTAGGAGGTAGGTATTATCAATACCCCCCACTTTTAAAATTGAAGTACAGTTGATTTACAATGTTGTGTTAGTTTCTGGTGTGCAGCAAAATGATTCAGATATATATATATATGTATATATATGTATTCTTTTTCATTATGGTTTATTACAGGATGTTGAAAATAGTTCCCTGTGCTCTACAGTAGGACCTTGTTGTTTATTTATTTTATATATAGTAGTTTCTATCTGCTAATCCCAAACTCCGAATTTATCCCTCCCGTGCCCCCTTTCCCCTTTGGTAACCATGTTTGTTTGCTATGTCTGTGAGCCCGTGTCTATTTCGTAAATAAGTTCATTTGTGTCATATTTTAGATTCCACATATAAGTGATATCACGTGACATTTGTCTTTCTCTTTCTGACTTCACTTAGTATAATAATCTCTAGTTGCATCCATGTTGCTGCAAATGGCATTATTTCATTCTTTTTATGGCTAAGTAGTATTCCATTGTATATATGTACACCACATCTTCTTTATCCATTTATCTGTCAATGGACATTTAGGTTGCTTCCATGACATGACTGTTGTAAATAGTGCTGCTATGAACGTTGGGGTGCATGTAGCTTTTCTAATTAGAGTTTTCTCAGGATATATGCCCAGGAGTAGGATTGCTGGGTCGTATGGTAGCTCTATTTTTAGTTTTTTGAGGCCCCTCTATAGTGTTCTCCATAGTGGCTGTACCAATTTACATTCCTACCAACAGTGCAGGAGGGTTCTCTTTTCTCCACACCCTCTCCAGCATTTGTTATTTGTAGACTTTTAACTGATGGCCTTTCTGACCAATGTGAAGGGATACCTCATTGTAGTTTTGATTTGCATTTCTCTAATAATTAGCAATGTTGAGCATCTTTTTACGTGCCTATTGGCCATCTGTATTTCTCCTTTGGAGAAAAGTCTATTTAGGTCTTCTGCTTATTTTTGATTGGGTTGTTATTGAGTTGTATGAGCTGTTTGTATATGTTGGAAATTAAGCCCCTGTTGGTCATGTCATTTGCAAACATTTTCTCCCAGTCCATAGGTTGTCTTTTTGTTTTGTTTACGGTTTCCTTTGCTGTACAAAAGCTTATAAGTTTTCCCATTTGTTTATTTTTGCTTTTATTTCTATTGCCTTGGGAGACTGACCTAAGAAAACATTGGTACAATTTATGTCAGAGAATGTTTTGCCTACATTCTCTTCTAGGAGTTTTATGGTGTCATGTCTTATATTTAAGTCTTTAAGCCATTTGAGTATCAATACCCCCATTTTAAAGAAAAGAATAACTGAAGCACAGAGAGGTTGAGTAATCTGCCCGCAGTCAAACAATAAGTGACAAGTCAGAGATTAAAACAGAAAACCAGGTTTGATAGGTTATTTTTAGGGTCAGCCTCTATAGGGAGGTGACAAAGATGAAACAGGCAGCTGTGTCAGAGCAGACAGGAAGGGATGAATCATTCTATGCAGAGAAAGGACCAGTACAAGGGCCCAGAGGCAGAAAAGAGCTTGGGAGGTGTAAGGACCTTTCAGGTATCTATTGCTCAATGACAACCTGCCCCCAAACTGTGGCTTGAGACAACACGACTCATTCATTGGCTCATGGCTGTGCAATCTGGAGAGGACTCCTAGGGACGTTTCATTACTGCTCCGTGTGCTGCCAGCTGTGGAAACACAACTGGAGCTAGAGAGTCCCTTCCAAGGCAGCTTACTCATGTGGCGGGAAAGCTGGCGCTGGCTGTCAGCTGGGAGCTCAGCCAGGGCCTTGATTCTCCTTCACACAGCTCCACACGGCTGCTCGGGCTTCCTTCAGCATGGCGGCTGAAGCCCCAGAGGGCAGACACGGAAGGCAGCAGCCCTTTCAAAGGCAAAACTCAGAAATGGCACAGTGTTACTTCCACCTTTTTCTATTGATCTACTCAGTCACAAGCCCAGCCCCAATTTAGTGGGAGGGATAACAAAGAGTGAAGAAAAAGCCAGTGTGATGGGATTATAATTAACCAGAGAGGGAGGAACAAAGGAAGGGAAGGGTCCTGGAACAAGGTAATGGAAAGAGCATTTACAGCACTTTGCTGGCCCTGTGAAAACGTCTGGATCGCACTCTGCGTATATAATAAGAAACGCCTGCTTCTTTTTTGGACCCTTGCTCTTACCTCAACCTTAGCAGAAGACTAAGAAAAGTAAACACTCAAGGGATTTCATTTTAAGTCCACAGGTCAAATCTGCATGCACATAAGATGCTCTAATTCAGATATTTAATGAATCTGAGAAATTAGTACACTGTCATCCTTCGATATAAGCTTCCCCCAGATCCTATCTGAGTGACCCACGTAATCACACCAGGTTTCTAAGACAGGAGTAATGCCAACATACCTCACCAGGTACCGTTCCAGGTAGTGCCACACCACCTTCACCTGGAGAAACAACCACAGCTTGTCTTCTTTTCGACCCACCACCTCTAAACACGTTATACTCCTGAAAACTGAAATCCAATAACCCTTCAGTCTGTCTGTGTATAAATACCCCTCTGAGGTCAGGAAGCTTGGCTGTGCCCGTACCTCTGAGCCACCAGCTCCAACACGACTCCCCAGTGTTTCACTGTCTTCCGGGTTAGAAAACTGGGTCCATATGTGCCAGTTAGAGTCCTTAGACAACGGAGAATGGAGGAATAGCTGTCCTTTGTCGATAGGGCCCTGAACTTCTCTGTATATCAACAGGTGTAAAGGTTACAACACCATGGAGATTGGAACGATGCTGATAAGCACATATTAAATACTTTCTCTTCTGAGCCACTGAGGGTACCAAAGTAAGGGAAACACACTCCAAGTTCTTGAGATGCTAAGTATAGTGAGAGGAATTACCCACAAATAGATCTTTTCGGTACAACGTAGTGCGTCCAGTGATAGAGGCATTCAGAGGATGCAGTGAGATCACAGAAGTGGGGAACCTAGCTCAACTTTTGGTGGCAGTGCAACAGGAGAAACTTCCTGGAGGAGGTGATTGGGGGCCTGAACTGAGAAGGAGGCGGAGGGGTTAGGTAAGGTGTTTCAGCAGAGAGAACACTGGGAAAGAGGCTCACTGGTGTGAGCCGTCGGGTATGTGTGTGTTTTGAGGCGGCAGGTACGTGACAAGACAACATTTCTGGAATAGAACTTTAATGCGGATTGTGGCCAGGGATGAGAGGGCAGATCACAGAGGGCTATGTACACTATATTAAGGAACTTAGCATTTATTCTGTAACTATCAATGATTTTTTTTTTTTTTTTTTTTTGCGGTATGCGGGCCTCTCACTGTTGCAGCCTCTCCTGTTGCAGAGCACAGGCTCTGGACACGCAGGCTCAGCGGCCATGGCTCACGGGCCCAGCCGCGCCGCGGTATGTGGGATCTTCCCGGACCAGGGCACGAACCCATATCCCCTGCATCGGCAGGTGGACTCTCAACCGCTGTGCCACCAGGGAAGCCCTGTCAATGATTTTTAAAGAGGATAATGACTTTATCAGATTTATATTTTAAATAAACTGTTGTGGTAGAAATATAAACAAAGACAGTATTGAGACAATGTTGAAGGCAGGGGAGCCAGTAGCAAGTACTAACCCAAGTTAAGGGAAATAATGACAGATCTATGGTAATGGCAGTGGGAATGGAAAAGATGCTTCAAATCTGAGAAACATTTATGAGGTTGAGTTATCAGGATTTAGCAATAGATTTGATGTAAGAAGGGGAGAAACTTGGGAGACTCCTGGACTTGGGAAAATGACCAAAGTATGAGAACAATGTACAGAGAAAATGACGAGTCTAGACCAGTGTTGAATTTGAGGTGTCTAGTGGCTTTTCAAATTGGAGACGGCCAGCGGTCATTTGAATATGTGAGTTCAAGGCTGAAAGTAGACATTAAAGCTTGAAACATATGTATGTGTGTTCTTATAACACGGGAAGCAAACAATATACATGGTTGAGATTTTGTAGATTCTGAAGACTACTGAACATAGAATAGAATCCTAGCACTCCTCACTTGTTAAGGGCGGGCAAGAGGAGAAATAGTCATAGAAGAAGCATAAGAACCCGCACAATCTGGTTAAACCAGACCTGATTCTCCTCTCTTCCTACCACTGGCACCACCGTACCCAACAAAGGACCTGACAGGTACACATGTGGACACCCAAGCCTGCGTGCCCAGGCTCTGCCTACATCCCTCTGCAAATAGCCATTCCTTCCTTGGCCACCCCTTTGGCCTAGAGATGCACACACAGTGGGTTCATCCATCTTTGGGAGAAAGGATTTGGGGAAGAGGCCCATGCAAGCCATGGAAGCAGATTCATGGCAATCTGTACGAGGAATTCTGGGGTCCTGCAGACTTATAGCATGTGGGATGAGTACACAGGAAAGTAAGGTGTAGGCTCTGGATGGACGTGTCCCCTTAGCTCCACATACCCCTTGCCCTGTAGGGAGGAGCCCAGGGGGCAGAGGCCAGAATGGTGCTCTTTAAAGCACAGGTGCAGAGCAGGGCCCCTCTTGCCCAGGTCTATGGGTAGAACAGTCCGATAGCCTCCGTTTTCTTGATGAAACACGAAAAAGCTAAGGTTATTTGCTGAGACAGGTTGGGTGGAGATCCACCTAAAGGAATCAATGCCACCTTGATTGTTTGGTTCTTTTAACTCTTGGGAAACATAATATCTAAGCAGTTTGCCATGAGAATTTGTTTCTTGAAGCAGAACCATGCACCAGGCAATCAAATATTGATGGGAATCCCTAAGGTGCTACAACTTACAGGCATTCACTTGGTAGATTGTGTTCCTCCTCCCTGTCAACCTCCACCAGCCCATAAAGTTTGCTTTGTGACAAAAGCATAAACTAGAAGGGGAAAAAAAGGTGCATCACCCATCCTACTTCAAAGCCAGAGGGCTATTAAACCTGATTTTGGCTCAGGAGTCATCAGCAGTGTTGGAAGCAGGTCACCTTCAGAACGATCTGTTCATCACAAACACTACTGGGCTTTATTGTGGGTGGGTCTTCTCTCCTGCCTTAAAGGCAAGTCTGAGTTCAGATGACATCAGTGGCCAACAGAGACAGAGCCAACCGAAGGTGGGATGTCCAGAAGAGCAGTTTTTAAAATTTTTAAATAATATTAACTTTCTTTCAAAGAAAATGAAATGCTCTAAAATGGAAGAAGATAGCATGAATTAAATAGCAGAGCAATGACTAAACACCAGTTGTATACTTTTTAAAATATTTTTATACATTTGTAAAATGTTCATAATGTTACTTTAAAGGAACTTGAAGTTCTCTCCCTGTATATTATACCCAAACATTGACCAAATGGTGATTTTTTTAAATACTAGGATTTTAAAGACCCTTTCTACCATTAATTTCCTATAATGGCTGCTGAAATCTTATTATCTGCATTTTATTGCTAGGAAAACTAAAATATAGAGCAGTTAAGTGACTACACAGTGAAAGAGGGGCAGAATTGGAGATAGGACCAATAATTCCTCCAACCTATGAAATCATACTTCCTGCTAACTTAGAGGTGCCTGTTTGCACGCTAATCTACTTTTTCAACTCATGACTGGTGAAGTCCTATATGCTCACCACTCTATAGCTGGTCAACACCTAGCTACGTTTTAGGTTCTGTTAAATAATTTCATTACAAGAGTCAGGGGCATCCAACTTGAAACTTTGTCTTTGAGGACAAAATAACTTATGACCTGTTGTCCAATGTGCCACGTGCCAACAAAAGGAAGTCCTGGTTTAGGAGAGGGGTGGAAAGGAAACTGTTCAAGGATTTCAATTAAATTCATGTACAATGTATTCATAACTTATGGCCTTATATTAAAAATCTCTGTTGGTTGAACATCCCTCCGCCACTTTATCTTTTCTCATAGCAATTATAATTGACCACCTTACATTTAGGTCTCTGTATGCCCATTTTATTTTCCCTACTAAATTCTACGGCAGTGATTGTGTCGTATGTCATGTGTCCTCCACAGTGCATCACAATGCCTTGCTCATGGTAGCTGCTCATAAGATGTTGCTAAATGGAAAGAAAAAAAAACTTTGGATTACATCACTAGCCTAAGATTCACGTCCGGCAGAACCAGGCCTACCCATTAGCTAAATCCTAGGACAGAGCCCTGGGTGGGATGAATTGCAGGTGGAGACTAGGAACAATTCTCATGCTCTAAAATCACAAACCAAATAAAGGACTGTGCCTGAGAGAAAAGCTGCTGTTGGAATTAACAAAGAAAAGAAAATAGATACAAACTCTGCAATTAGTTTCTGTTCTGACAGCAAGGAGGAAGATCCATATATTTCTCATCAAGCCCAAAAGACTGTGGAGATAAGAAATACACATCTGAAGTGAAAGATGTTTATTTCGATGCCATGGGGAACTCTTTGATGGTGAGCTTGCACTGGGGGAAAATCTGTTTATTGTGAAGTACATGGAAAGCCCCAAATAATTACGAAGCATCCTGCACAGGGGAAGAAAGGAAGTCAATAACAGTATTCCAATGTGTGTTGTATCTAAACTAAACTACAAAAGTAGCTTTTTACCATTGCATGCAAATGATGTCTGGAAACTAGCCTAGTTCACATAATTGCACAGCTGTGGGCAGTCTGGCTTCCAAAATTCAGGATGCATCTTGATAACATGTGTCAGACCCATAAAAGGGTTAATTTTGAAAACAGCCACTTTCCTATACAGATGGAGACAGAGAGCCATCATCAATGTTTAATCAATCAATAGGCATTTATTCCTATGATATAAAGTTTACATTATCCTCCATCTGGAGCAAGTGGAGGAATAAGGAAGGGAATCTGTCAAAAGCAAAATTACTTCTTGTTAGCTTTGCCCCTGTAATTTCAGTTCAGCTTAGTACATGTTAATCTTTTTTATGACTTAAATAAAGCAATGAAAGTGATTATACTTTAACCCTCTTGTGAATTTCTCAAACACTTTAGTCTAAACCCAACAATTTAGACCAGGCTGGGGATGAGCTGCCAGATCTCTGTCTCAAAACATGATCAGATAATTGGCCAGTTGCTTTGTAGTTTCCATTTCTTTCCCAATTCTGTTAAAGCCTGTAGCTCCAGGTTTCTCATCCCCTTTCTTTCTGTGCAACTCTGATCTCTGTTGTAATTTACACGTCCAGGAAGCAGTGTTGTAGAATATATGAGTATGGACTTTAGGTTCAAATAGACTGACATTTGAATTCCAATTCCATGGAATTGCGTGTATGAGTCTCTAAGCAATACGTTAACCCCTTTAAGACTCAGTTTCTTTATCTGTAAAATGGTGACACTAATGCTTGTCTTGTAAAATTGTTGTGAAAATTAAATGAAACAGCATGTTTGAAATGCCTGATACAGGCAGACCACTTAATTCATGACTGTGCTGTTTCCCTGCCCTCAAATGGAATCGCTTGTTTTCTCTGCATTTAGATACTGTTTTGTTAGTGTTGTTTGTTTGTTTCATTTACTAGACTGTGGCTCATTAATTCACATGGTCAAAGCACAGTGTAGAAGCAGCAAATTTGTGTCTTTCATTTAAAGGCTAATTAGTAAAAGGGGGGGGGATATCAACCATGCAAATGTACTTAGCTGATCACCAGAGAGTAAGATTATTTATTATTAATTTGATATATTATTTATATATTATTTATTGTTATATAAGTGTGATAATTACCATTACTGGGATGGGAGGGGGAAGGGTGGTCAGTGAAAGTCCGTACACGTCTAACAGGATAAATAATACAGAGGAAGGCATATTGCCCAAATGCATGTACTATAGAACATGTATGCTATTCTACATCATATCTTATCACCTGGGTTTTCTTAGTAAAAAAAGAAATGGATGGGAATTACAATCCCACTGTGCCCCTAGGATTTCCTCATTCATGCCTATGGTATTAAAGAATCCCAAAGGAAGGGTCTCCAGGCCTCCTATACTTTCAGTGACAATCATCTATTATGTACAGAAAACCTCCAGGTAGAAAATAGAGACCTGCCACCATTGTGTTTAAGTTCCCAGATCAACGTTGGCATTTTCATGTAATACAAAGACAGAGTTCTCATTGTGTCAGTTTCTGTTTAGTTCAGGGTGACGTGGGCAGCCTTTAGAATGCAGCAGAAAGTCAGGAGGTACTAACGAATAATGAATAAAGTTTTACTCACAAACCAGGCCATCAAATGGAAAGTCTAACTTGATTTCACAAAATCCAAACCATTGTCCACCCACTTGTTCTGCTTCTTGCTCTCTGTCTGCGCTACTGTCCTGTTCACAAGCTGCTAAACTACTAAGCAAACCTATCACACATAACAAGTTCAACCGCTTCTTTATTCTAACCTAGTCTTGGCATCACAATGAAAAATTCTTCTGTAGTAAGAATCTAGAGCACAGATCCTGAATATTTGGTAATTCTTATGTCATGAGGGTCCCACAGGATTGTCTACTGGGCATGCTCACAGCATGAAATCACACCCGTCAAGGTGGGAGAGCAGTGGTTTTATTTCTGACAGGCCTTCCTGAGAGGTGCAAAGATTGGACAGAATGTAGCCAATAACCGATCACCAGGACAAAGAGTGCAAGAAATAGTGCACTTTCTCCTTTTTCTTTAAATCAACCTAAGTCAAATTCTAAGTTCCAGCCCTCTGATGAATAGAAACGTCCAATTCAGTCATTATGGGAGCTCCCCACCCTCGAGCCACACAGAGGTCTGTGGATCTTAAGTAGGAGTAAACCTCAGAAAGGCCCTGCTGGTTATGAGACATTGGGGTCACAGAATACCACTGGGGACTCCACAGTCCTAGCCCTTTGGGATATGGCAGCTCACTTGCTTCTGCTCCACTTGTGGGGCTCATAAAGTCTTCGATGACCTGGAAGCCCCTCCTCCTGCTCTGTGCATCAGCAGACAGCATTCTGATTGTGTCTCTCCCTTGGGCAGCTGCTACTGGGGCCCATGCTCCCCGTTACCATTGAAAGTCACCAACATCCAACCTCCACCCAGTCCAGGGTGAACCATCCCCTGCCAGCGCTCTCAGAAGCACTCCCAGGTCACCCCTCCTTCTCTGGGGATACCTACTTTCACCTGAGATTAGGCTTTTACAGAAATCAGGAAGAGCTGCTACTCCTGAGGCAAGGGAGGGACAAACTTCAGGTTTCTGTTCGGGATGGGAAGGGTGGAAGTGACTTGGAAAAGGGAGTAAAACTGAAACCTCAGAAAATCGTCCTGCCCTGTTGGTCTCACAAACAAGCAGCAGATAAAGAATCACCCTTAACTCCTTGGCCTGGGAACTGGGTAGGACCGAATGTTCCTGATAGAAAAGTAGTAAGAGCCGCAATTAGATGCAGCAGCTCCAGGGACACTGGCTAAGTGTGAGAACTGAGAAATAGTCACGGGTGTTGCAGGGCAGTGCCCCTGTGTGCCTTCCACCCATCCCTCAAGTGATTCTGGGCAGAGGTTTTCATGAGCTGGGAGTGGGAGCGGATGAAACGGAATAGGGAAGATGAAATGAAAGGGTCCTAATACCAAAAGTGTGGCAGGAATCTGCAAACACAAGACCGTCCTACCTCTGAGCCTAAAATCCAACTGGTTATTTGGGAAGTGGTCACCCCATCAGTGGCCAAAGGAATGACCAGATCCATGCCAGCAGGGACACTGAGGAGGAGAGAAGTTGGGCTCAGAACTGTGTCACTGCCCAGAGCCAGCTTGAAGGGGCCCTGAGAACCAGGCAGGACAGAAGAAATCACGTTTCCCCAGGGCTACCTACAGCCCTGCAGTTGACACACACAGGGCAAATGGCAAGGGGCGACCGCAGGGCAGTGGCACAAGAGGACAGGCGAGGCAATCCCCCCCAACACTCGGAGACTCTGCCAGGGAACTGGGGCCTCCATACCCAGGGACCCCACTGCTGGACATTCTGGAAAAGTCCACATTTACTGCCTTGGCCACCGTAGACAGAGACCTCTCTGACTGTGCCCTGTCAGTCTGGCGTTGCCAAGAAAACTACGGTTACACTTTCAAACACAAGTAAAAAAAACTCTTAATACTGTAGGAAAACAGTTAATCTTCTTAAATGATAAGGTATTTTGATCTGGTGCCTATGTGATTTGCCGAGATCGAACTTAAGCAAATATTTATGGGAACAGGAGGCTATGATGAACAAATTCATTAATTCAATTATGGCACAGGGTAGCTCTTCAATAAATGTTCGTTGTCGCTGCTGCCGATGATAATTAAAATCCTGTTTATAGCTGGGTTATGATGTATAATCATTTCATAACTATCAAGTCCTTATGCCTTGATGAGAACTATCATTATGTGTAAATATTGAGTAAGGCTGAGCCTCGTGCATGCCATTGAAATTCAAGTTTGTAATCTCCCACTAACCAACAGTAATGAACTAAACTGGGACCTCAGTCCAAACGAACAACTATTTGCATTGATGGTGGAAGTGTAGATGTGATCCTAAGTCAACACATCTTGTAGTCATTTTTCTACATTCTACAGACAGTCTGAGCATTTTGCATGAGACTTCTGCTATCTTGTCATCATTCAGTGACATTTAGGATTTCTAGTGGGGAAAGTCCTCTCCCCGATTCAGCCTCACAAAGTACCAGGAGGAGATTGGGAGGCCAAGAGCTCCCGGAAGGTTCCATGGGCCTGTGGCACTCCTAATGCCACCCACTTGAGTTTCCCTAGAAGTAAAGAGGAGTAGTGGCTTTTTCCTTAGGAGACCCTCTTGTCCCTAGAATGAGCAAAAACATTATTTTTCTAGATGTCAGCTAAAAGCGGTAAGAACTGAAGTGCTGAGCTGAGTTTGGTTCCAATCCAAATGCCTTACTAATGTTCAGTAGTAAGTCAAAGGCTGAATGGAAATACAAGTGAGACTCCTTGCAACACTTTGCCACACCCAACACCCGCCCCCCTACACACACACATAAACTATTTCGTAATTTACCAGACGGAAATGATTTATAGAACACTCTTTGTAAGGGAATTAGAGTAAGTCAGGCAACAACTTTAAAAATCAGTAAAACCCAAACCCAAACTCACGTTTTGCTACAAGTCACTCTTCAGCGCCATCGACCCAAACAAATCAGCTAAGGTGCTTTTGCACAGACAGGACTGCCAGCAAGAAGTAGCATTTCCTCTGCATAGAGCTTGGGCAGGGGCTGAGGAGGAAAGGGTCTCTTTTGTAGGCGTGAATGAGATTAGTATGGAGGAGATTGTAAATATCAATGTGCTTTTCTCTTCTGCACTTCTGTATACATACTTTCATTTGGAAGCATCTATTGAAGGGTAGGGGTAGAGTAGAAAACATTAAGATTATTCAAACAGAAACTCAAAGAGAAAGTGTATTTAGCTTTCAGCATTCAAAATTGAGAAACACCATAGAGTGAAAAACAGACTTTGTAGAGAAGGGAGAGAGAGAAAGCAAGTTTTCCAAATTGTTTTAGTATATCAGAAACCAAGCCCAAGGGCTCAGATCTCAAATTTCTTCTCAGAGTGTAGATAAGATTCCCCTTCTGCTTGTGACCATTAGGCCACTGTACTTGTTACTCTAAAGTAGAAAAGAGGCATGCCATAGAGGAAGGCATACGGATGGGACATTCTGAACTTTTAAGAAAAATTTGGAGGTTGGATTTTCCAGGTGGGAATCACGGGAATTGTTGAGAGACCCCAGGAAAGCAAGTCCCAACAGCAAGATCCTCATGGCCCACCCCTTAACCTTAGGATGGGGTAAATCTTTTGAAATATACAGAAAAGTGTGGGAGACAAACCCTGAGCTAGTGGCCTGTTTCCAGGGTGTAGCAGGGAGTGGCTGCAAGCGATCCCCCAGCCCAGGGGGATGGGACAGCATCCTCAGTGGAAAGGGCAGGATAGGGCTTCTGACATCCCCCTTCCCGGTGGTGTACGTGGGGATTCTAGACGAACTCCGTGCCTTGTGTGAGGATGCAGAGGGGGACCGGCACAGGCTCTCAGGTGGGGGCCTTAAGAAAAGGAGGAAATGGCCCAAACCAGTGGTAGGTACTAGCACATCAGCCCCCCACATGCTGGATGCAACCAGCCATGCCTCAGTGGTCATCAAGCCAGAAGCAGGAAAGGCCAGCCACTCCACCTTGGAAGACAGTAGGGCTACAGATGACCTCACCTCCAGGGGTCACATGCCATCTGGAGGAGGAGAAGACTCAGGGCCGGGAAACCTGAGAGACCCGAAGAGGCAGAGACCAACGTAAACATCAAACAGTTCATGGAATTCTCTTGCAGGGAGGAGTCCCCTGCCCTCCCTGCCCGCACCACCCAGCAGACAGGGGCTGTGACAAGATAAGGGCAATAAAGAGGTCATTTTCCCCTTGGGCAGAGGAGTGCAGCATGAGCTACACAATTCGTAACTTGGGTCCGGTGGCTTCAAGAAAAGTCAAAATCAGCTACATGTATAAATGGAAGTTTCTGAGCTTTGGGAAGAGTTGACGTCACTGATTTCAAGAGCATTTTCATTCTTCAACAACGTTGTGTTGTATTGTGCTATTGGTTTTACACCGTATTATATGTTAGTGTGTAATCTACACGTTTTTACCTCTAGAAATGTTTCAAGTTGATGAGCACACGTGGCAGCACATTTTGTCTCCTTCTTCCTGCTGTGTCTAGCTCATCCAGACATGCACGCCCTCTGGGGCAGGTCAGAAGAGCTCTCCCCGTCCACCCAGGCAGAAACAGGAACGGAATCCCTGGCCATCAGGTAAGGCAGGGGCAGGGAGAAAAGAAGGGGCTCAGGGGCCAGTGGGCGAGGGAATGAAAAGAGGGAGCGTCCGCAGGGAGAGAGAGGTCTTTTCTCCCAGGGTCCGAGAGGGAGGCAGCCGTGCAGGTGGCTTCAAGAAGAAGGAGCGAAGGCACCTGTGTGTGTCATGGGAAGCAGATGCAGCCCCCTGAATAGTCGAGAAGCCACTTCCTATTCTCTGGCCAAGGGGAATTATGGAGTGTTTGTGCCAGAGATAAGGAGCTGTAGTGCACATACTACTGGAAACTCTGTGTGTGTGAGTGTGTGTGTGAGAGAGAGAGAGAGAGACTGAGAACAGTAAGACTGGCTAGTAAGGTATTTCCTGGGAAAGGGCATACCGTCCCTCCTCCCAAGGTGAAAGGCAAGGTCTCAAGTTTACACAATACAAAGCATCGCTCCAAATACATTTTAAAATGTTCATCTTTTATTATAATTTGGAACAATTCCCATAGCTAAGTAGTATTTAACTCCAAGTTTCTTTTCTAATCAGGAAACGAAGTATATCACACAAAGATATTGCTGGTCAGAAACAGAAGTAATAACAGTTCTCAAAGTTACTTTAAACCAGACCCATTTGTGGGTATGGACGTGTGCGTTACAACCACCATACCCTCCCCCAATGAAAACACGTTCGAAAATGGGGGAAGATGGAGTGGGGTGGAGTGAAGAGAACACGGCAACATTTCCAATTCCTGGAACAACAGTCCCCGACTTGCCAGTGAGACACTGGGCTGCACGCAGGAGCCCCAATGTTC
Source organism: Grampus griseus (assembly GCF_964374135.1). Lineage (NCBI taxonomy): Eukaryota > Metazoa > Chordata > Mammalia > Artiodactyla > Delphinidae > Grampus > Grampus griseus. The sequence continues at coordinate 15,552,703 of NC_139004.1, forward strand.
GGGTCTGGACAACCGACTCCACTGTTTGATTTTACTACCTCAGCCCGTGCAAGTGTCTCCACTCTCGTTCCTCTTGCTTCTGAATCTCAGCGTGAACAAGTATTAGAAGACAAGCAAGCAGCCAAATGCAGCAAGGAGTGATCATTGCAGAGACTTATCGTGGCTTCACTGGGGTTCTCAGAACGTAAGGGATGCTCATGGCTGTGAGTGGGCATCTGATTTAACCGCCACAAACGAAGGTGGATCTTCACACAGACCTCCCCCCCTCCAGAAAAACACCCCCTCTCGGGGACATGAGGTGGAATTGGAGGGCTAACCATCTAAAATTGTCAGCTACGTAAATCCATTTCAGCATAAACTCAGGTCAGCCTGAAAACCTTGACAATGTAAATTTGTTCTCCAGAGGGAGAGAGAGAGAGAGAGAGAGAGAAAAACAATATTCTTCCCTTTAATCTGGTGAGAATAAACAGGGAGGATGGGTGTGAGGGACCATGCATTTTGTGCTGTGCCTTTGAAAAGAGAACAAAACACAATGTCCAGAGATAAATCGTCATTTTCTGAAGCTACAGTTTTCTTACAAATTCTTAAGGAAATGTTGCCCCCTTCTGGAGAAAAGTACAATAGGCAGTCACCTATTTACAAACTCATCTATGTGGGTTAGTAAAGAAGGGTTTCACTTCGGGGCTTCCTTTCTTTTCTGTCACTAGGCCTGCACAACATTGATATACTAAAAAAAGTCACTAGAAAAGCACTAATCATATGCATAATAGAACAGAAAGCCCATTTTACCAATTAAGCAGATTCTTCAAAGAAGGAATAATCAATCACACTGACAAAGTTTACCAGATTTTTTCAATGTCATTCACAGACTCCTTAACTCTTACAGGACTTGAAGAGAGGTGGATAGATTCTCAATGTTTTTTAGTTAGCTATTATTATTTATTTTATTCTTATTATTTTATTTATTTAGGTTTTCTATTTAGTTCTTTTATTAATACTTACTGTCTTTCAAAAACGTGTTCAAATTAGGAGTTTGGGACTAACATATACACAGTACCATATATAAAACAGATAAACAACAAGGACCTACTGTATAGCACAGGGAACTATACTCAATATCTTGTAATAACCTATAATGGAAGAGAATGTTAAAAAAGAATATATATATAACTGAATCACTTTGCCATACATCTGAAAGTAATATGACATTGTAAATCAACTATACTTCAATTTAAAAAAAGATGGAAAAAAATTGGTTAGTTTGCCTAGCTAAATAATCTTGAATTTGATTTTTTCAATAGATTTTAGTATTTTAAAGTCATATGTTTTCAGTATAAAAAAAATGAAATGCCGCTACTGATATCCTGATGGGTTATAAGATGTTTACGTCCCTTCCCCTTATAATGCACCCCGCCCATTAGTCATGGCTCACCAGCAACGTGTTGTCAATAAACAAGGCAATTGAATGGACATGTTTGTTTATTTGAACACCTCTGTGTTTGTCCCTCTGAAGAAAAAGAAAACTCAGAGAAGGAACCGGCACACTGACCAGGACACACCACCACTCAGAAAGCAGGAAGTCATCTTTCTACCGTTGCAGTCTCTAACGTGTGAAGAAGTCTGCAAGCCTAGAAATCTTATTTCTCAGCTGAGTGACCACAACAGAGAGGACCCACGTTCTTGCTTGTCTCAGCCCTGTAACTGCTGGCTTCTACAGTAAGCCCCATATCCCGCTTCGTGCCAAACCTGCCAGAGGGGTTAGGGAAACGGGATGCCATTTCTCTGAGAAACTCTACTCGTTTCTGTGAGGACGTGATTGAAGGTGATTGACAACCCTGCCCACCTGCGTAAACGATGGCCCTATTTATACCAGGGGAAACAGCTGTGGGGAGGCCCATTCTCACTTCCTGAGCGTGTTTCAAACGCTGCTGGTGGAGCGTCCTCTGGTCTTTTCTTCCCTAACGCTCGGGGCAGGAGCCCTGTCACCTCATCCAAAAGCGGCAATCCCGTGCTACGATGTCGCCCGTTTCTTCTACGCTCATCCTCTGGCTGGAGGCAGCAGCAAGTTCCTCCTTGTGAACGAGGTAAGTGCAAGGGAAGGAGAAAAGGAGAATTTCTTCCGCCCACAGACAGATGGTTCTTTTTGTCACCCACCAGACCCTGGCTGAGATAACCACAGCAAATATCACCTGCGAGGCCAGTGGTCAGATTGTGTATCATGACAGGTCCCCTGGGATGGTAGGATGTGCACAGAGAGAGGGACGCAGCCGCCGCCTGCCTCCGTGAAGATCTCAAATTACTAGCTGCGCTGCTGACTTTAAAAGCACTACCTCAAAGGCTGACTTGCAGCCTTCCAGTGGCTGCAGCATCTCACGGGGGTCTTGAGTGACTGCACGGAAGAACACAAAGAGAATGAAAGGGGGAAATAAGGGGGAAAAAGTGTTAGAAATTTTCTTGTTTTGAATTGGGAAGTTCCTGGTGCAGAAACGTCTTTGGTGCTGGTGATAATCTGGGCCTGCAAGTGCTAAATTGATTCACTATCCTGCAGACACCTGGGGGCTGAGTATCAAGGAACAAATGCATTAATCACGGCAGGGCCTGTACGCGATGGCACATAAAGACCATGCTCCCAGCAGCAGTGAGCTTGGGGACCTCGCCCCAGACCACACGCGCGCCGAAGTCGCTCTCTGAAGTCTCACTACTGAGTGTATGTGGGTGTGTGTCGGGGGTAGGGTGGTTGTATCTGACTTTCTGTGAAACGTACATTTAGAAAGAAATGTATTTACACTTAGCTTTATGTTTTAAAAAACGAGGGGGCTGGAATCTTTGGACCAGAGTCGTTACAGATGAAACAAACACACACGCGGACATAGACACATGCACGCACAAAAGCTTTCAGGGAGAAACAGAAAATAATGTTTAGCAATTACGGTCCACAGCTGCGGCGGTTCCAATACCCGCGTGCTACCCAGGTGCAGCCATTATAACAATGAATAGCGTGCATTAAAGGTGCCATCCATAGGGGTAATAATACTAGGGTTGAAAAGGTATTTTCATTTGCAGCCTGATGTTAGGCATTTCACAGCCAGCCTGATGGCTCAACTGCTACACGGGAGGCCCGAGCCTGAGATTAATCTAGGACTCTTATGTGAGCATCTGACAGCAGGAATCTGACGATGGTTACCTGGGGAGATCACCGAATCTCTCCCGATTCTTCAAAAAGGCTGCTGATTGGAGAAACTGAGGCACCCCGCAGCATCAGCCAGTGTGAGATCCATCCCTGTCTACCACCTACTAGTCTCTGGGTGCTAGAAATATTGTTGGGGGAAAGAATACGGAGGGAGCGTCCCAGTGGGCGGAAGAGGAGTGGCTCCCGCAGGGGAGGAAGCCGGGGCGGCAACAGGGGGGCGTCTCCTCCTCAGGCCTTGTCTCTGGCTGCTGCCTCCACATCCCAGGGCCTGGCTTCTAAGGCTTCGTTCTGAGCCAAGCACCACCAGCCTGCTTTGCTCACTTCTTCCTTTAAAAGCCCAGCAGCAAATGGGCACTGTACCCCATCGCGGTCACTTGCCAAAACCTCTCAAATCACTAAACTCTTCAGCCTCGGTGAAAACAATGAGTCTTCAGGCAACCACGACATTCCTGCAGATTGATAGTTGGAAACAGCGGAGGAAGGGAGAGCCTGAGAAGGAGATGAGAGTGAGCTCTAGAGTCGGAAGACAGAAGACCAGATCTCAGCGCCGCCCCATGCTAGCTCCGTGACCTTGAGCAAACTGTGTAAACCCCCTGAACCTCTGCAAAATGGGGATATTAGTACCTGCCGCAGACGGTTGTAATGAGGTTCCAGTGAGGCCAAGAATATGAAAACCCTTAACACCAAGCCTGGAGCACAGTAGATGCTAAATAAATGGAAGAGATTGAGTAGCTTCCATTTTTCCATATTTATTTTCCTGAGTGGGCCTGTGAATAGCAGTGATTTTAGGCGAGAAATGGAAATCTGCATCATGAAAGGAGGAAAAAAAATACTGGTATACATATTGCTCAGTACCATAGTCAACTTCAGATCAAACACGCCAGGCTGACTTAAAAAAAAAAATATATATATATATATATATATATATGGCTCAGACAAATAATTGTCTTCATCTTATCTACTTTTTTTTTTTTTTTGTGGTACGCGGGCCTCTCACTGCTGTGGCCTCTCCCGTTGCGGAGCACAGGCTCCGGACGCTCACGCTCAGTGGCCATGGCTCACGGGCCGAGCCGCTCTGCGGCATGTGGGATCTTCCCGGACCGGGGCACGAACCCGTGTCCCCTGCATCGGCAGGCGGACTCCCAACCACTGCGCCACCAGGGAAGCCCCCATCTTATCTACTTTTAACAGGGGGCGAAAGCAAACAATAAAATGAATAGTGCATGTTGTGGGGTGCATTTTAAACGCTCAAGCTCCATCAGATCCAGGTGGGCGTAGGCCTGGCTGCTGTGAACGGGGCTGGCTTTCCCAGGGCCCAGGTGAGGAGGTGCCCACAGCCTGGAAGCCCCCCGGCCAGGCATGGGGAGACCCAGGGACATGGGGGCACACAGCCCCCCGCCATGACGAGCACAGTTCTAGGGAATAGGATAGACCCCGGTTCACCAAGGAACGTGGGAACACGGCCCTGTTTAGAGGCCTTAAAAGTGAGGAGAAGATTAAAATTAACTTGAAACTTCCCAGGAAGCCGGCCGGCATCATGAAAACACAACTTGAGGGCTTCCCTGGTGGCGCAGTGGTTGAGAGTCCACCTGCCGATGCAGGGGACTCGGGTTCGTGCCCCGGCCCGGGAAGATCCCACATGCCGCGGAGGCTGCGCGTCTGGAGCCTGCGCTCCGCAACGGGAGAGGCCACAACAGTGAGAGACCCACGTACCGCAAAAAAAAAAAAAAAAAACACCACTTGATTGCCGTGCTGGTTGGCGCACTCTGGATCTGGAAGAGCTCACACGGTAGAGCTCTAGACAGTTCGCTGAAGCCGGCTTGGGAGCAGCAGCAACAAAGCTACAGTGGTGATGGTGGAGAAGAAAGCCTTAGTCAAGCTCTCATGGATCACAGTTCCCTGGTGCACATTCGCAGCGTGTTCATTTATTCATTCAGGACCACGTAGTCCTGAATGAATATTGGACCACGTAGTATGAACTGACACTATCCTAAGTCCATCGTAAGACATCAGGCCCCATATTGAACAATCTGCCAGTCTGAAAGCAGAGACAGGAAGAGCAACACACAATTATTAGACTGTATGTGACTTGGCAGAGGAAGAAAGGGGTGCTGGGAGAACACTTAAGAGGGGTGCCTAATTCAGACGGGTTCAGGAGAGGCTTTTAAGAGGAGCTGATCCCTGGATGAAAACTAGACAGGGAAAGAGGGAGGTGTAGACGCAGGATGCAAGAGGCCTAAGGGTGGGAGTACAAGCCATTCTGCAAACACATAACTGAAAGTTGGATGGTGAAGGGGGAGGAAGAGAAGAGGCTGTGATGACAGGAGCTGGTGCAGCCCTCTGTGCTGTGTGGACTAAGGAAGCCTGGGGGTGCGGGGAGATCTATGAATCAAAGTTATTATAGATGAAATATGAAATACACACACTCAGTGGTAGCCAGACTTGAGGATGGCCGCCAATGGTTCCCACCTCCCAGGATTCAAACTTTGGGTTAATCCCTTCTCACACTGTGCCAGAATGGGTCTGTGTGATCAATGGAATATGCCAGAAGTAATGGTTTGTCACTTCTGAGATGAGGTTATAAAAGGCATTGCAGCTTTGCTTTCTCACATCACTCCCGCTGGGGGAAGCCAGCTGCCATGCCTTAAAGCAGCCCTGTGCAGATACCCACGTGCAAACAATCTGAGGCCTTGTGAGTGAGCTTGGAAGCAAATGCTTTGGTCCCAATCAATCAAATGATTGTAGCCCTGGTTGATGTCTTGACTGCAACCTTACGAAAAACCATGAGCCAGAACCCCCAGCAAACGTGTGTGTTTCTGTCCCTCAGAAACTGAGAGATAGCAAATGCTTGTTGTTTGAAACAGCTAAATTTGGGGCTAATTTATTACACGGCAACTGATGGCTATTGTATCTGATAACGTGGAAAAAATATATACATTACTATGTGAAAGAGCAAGTTATAAAGAAAATATGTTTAATATGATGCTACTTTTTATACACTACAGACTGGTATGTTTTTATAGTGGTGTTTCTTTTTTAAATTTTTTATTGAAGTATAGTTGATTTATAATGTTAGTTTCTGGTGTACAGCAAAAGTGATTCAGTTCTACATATATATTCTTTTTCAGATTCTTTTTCATTATAGTTTAAGATATTGAATATAGTTCCCTGTGCAATACAGTAGGACCTTGTTTATCTATTTTATATATAGTAGGTTGTATCTGCTAATCCCAAACTCCCAGTTTATCCTTCCCCCACCTCCTTTCTCCCGTTGGTAACCATAAAGTTTTCTATGTCTATGAGTCTGTTTCTGTTTTGTAAATAAGTTCATTTGTATCGTTTTTTTAGATTCCACATGTAAGTGATATCGTATGATATTTGTCTTTCTCTGTCTGACTTAGTTTCTTTTATTAATCATTACATCAAATGAACCACAAAAGTAATTTTTAAAGTCTAAAGCTCCATGACAATGTCAGTTAAGGCTCATAAACAGTGTAAAAAGCAGATCACCAGAGGCATTTTAAAATCACAGGCTAACTCTTTGGAGTGCGGTTACACCACAGAGGAGCCCTGCCGCCTCCCTTCACAGCACCTCAGCTGCAGGTGGGTGGCGGGCCCTATGGTGGGGAGCAGAAGGGAAGCCACCGTCTCAGCAGGGGGGATGTTAACCAGAAGAGCAGAGGCTGGCCAGATGATTTCCAAGGCAGTTTTTGGGAGTTGAGGGGCAGGACAGACACCCAGAAAGGCTCCAGGTTTTCCAAAGAAGGTGAGAAGGGGCCAAGTTGGTAAAGGAGGAAAATGTACCAGCTGAAGGATTCCCGAGGGTGGGAGAAAGGCAGCTCTCACTGGCTGGCCCTAGCAAGACCAACCAGAAGTCCCAGCAAGTAGAACATTCCCTTGTGTAAAATATGGTGGGGACACACCTCAAGGGCGGGTCTGGAGGTGGTCCAGCACGCCAGCCTCTTGGATGTCACTCAGAAGCTGTGTCAGACTGCTTGCCTTCTCTACCACGTTGGGCTTGACCGTTATCAGTGAATTAATTTAAATGACATTAGTTTTCCTCTAATATTAACACCTTTTCTCCAAAACACTTTTGTCATATATTGAAGAGTTATAAAATTGTTTTAAGGTCATACCAGTTTTTGTTTTTTTTTGTTTTTGGATGGGGATGGAAACAGGAGGTTCTTAAAGTGTATTAGCTACAGATGTTTGAGAAACTCCTCCCAGCAATGCCTCTGAATGAAGATGTATTGGTCTTGGGGCATCAGGGTAACAGATTATCATCAAGTTCCCAATCCATGGAGAGTGGCACCAACTGTTCTCAGTGGAGAGGAGGCTGCCACAGGGGGTGGGACACTGCCATCCCATGACCTGCCCGAGCAAAGATGTAGACAAGTGAGGCTCCATCCTGGTCTCTTCATTGAAAAAACCCACTCAACAGTGGACACCCAAAGTCTTTGGGGGTTTGAGTGTGGTTATCAGTGATGATGTCCACAAGAGAGGAAAAGTAAAGAAGGTATTAGTTACACAAGTATTGAAGAAATCGTGGAAACACACACCTGGAGAAGATTTTAATTTTCTTTCTAGTTACTTTACTTAGAACAAAGCCACATTTATCAAATTAACGTTGAATCAGCCCTCGACTTCAGTAGGCATTTGCCCTAAAGACCAGGCACCTGATTCAGTGTGTTTAGATTCAGAAACACCTGCCCAATCCTTTCCCACTAAATAGAATCCTACTTTTTAGATGTAACAATGATGCTTATTTTAACACGTGGTAGAGCTATTATCGCTCTCAGACCATGCCATACTGCCTTCTCCAGGGTACTGGGAAAGCCCTTGATCCCCGTAGTCTGAAGTATTGATATTTGCCACCAAATTACTGTCCTCCTTTTTAAATGAAGGAGTTCCTTTTAGGTTTTTTGCCACATGGAAGAGCTTCTTTTGGTCCGATACCCTCCATAAAAGCACAAATATGATAAAACATAAACCACATAAAACTTCAGTGACTAAGCAACTACTGTCCACACAAGATAAATCACTAAGAGAAAGGGGATACTTAGCAATGATGGTTTATTTTCATTATGAATTTAGTAACCACTTAAATGAAAATTTGTTTTTCCTCATTATATATATATATACAATTGTTATCTTTCTCCAAGATATACACCATCACTCACACATTTAACTTTTATCATGTCACTCAAAATTGACAGGAGATCAAGAGAACTTTGTGTTCCTTTTTTTTCCATGTGTGGATCGACTTCCAAATGTTTTTACTTTTCAGAAATGCCGAAAAGATACTGATCTAATATCTTGGAGTGATTCTGTTAAATAATTTAGAAAGGGAGACATTTTGCCTCATTCCATCAACAGGTTAATGGTGGAAGCTGACGACTGTCAAATGGCTTTGCCGTCATTCAGTGGTGATCATGGTTGTAGCAGGAAGACAGGTTTTTCACCAGACTTCTTGACTTTCAAATCTGGATGACACTGAACAGTTAGCATGCTGGTGGTACATCCCAGTGTCTCTCTCTTGCCTACTCCTTTATTTTCTTTGTATAGCTATGAAGTCCTCTCTACTGTTGGCAGGGGTGTTTGAGATAAAGCACAAAACCTGCAGACTGTTAATTCGATGTTACATTGGAGCTACTAGAATTCCTTTAAAACAACAAAACAAAACCCTGCCAGTAGCATACTTCAAAATAGATTTAACTCAGATGGTAGTGAAAAATGTCAGAGTCTGAAGGACATGACTGCAATGAACAAAGTCTTTGCTTCTCGAATGCTGGCTGTTTCTGGGAGGAGGTGTGCAAACTGACCTCGGCGCTGCTGTAAAGTGAGCCTTCTGACGCTGTCTGGCTGCAGACGCTTCCTGAGACTTCTTGCTTGTGCTGTAGTCTTTGCCAAAGACCTGTTTAACTGAGTTCTCAGGGCATCTAGGACTTACTGTCTCCTTGTTAGAAGGACCATTGTGGGTTATTAAATTTTTGGTGTAAACAGTTTATCAAAATCCTTTCTATAAAGCAGATTTAGTACCAGGCTGACCTTTCTCACCCAGCGGAGCTCACTAGGAAGGTGTCACTTCTTGGTCATTGGGAGGAGCTCTGTGGGAAGCTGCTTAGCCACTTTGCATTGGTTTGTCTTATGCCTTGATGTGATAAGATTGTGTTTTTTTTCGTTTAAAGATATTAAGACTTAATTCACTAACATTTATTCTAAGGGGTTGGGATACTTACACTTCTGTATATTTTTTTAGATATCCTGTGTTTTAGTAGCTTAAAGTTTAATGCCTAAGCTTCTCCTGAATGTGGCAAATAAAATTGTATATTTATGAATAAGCATAAAAAATTTTGATGACAAAATAAATCACTGGTATATTGGAAAGAGTATGTGCTTTAGAGTCAGATAGATCTAAGTCTAAACCCCAGACCTCCCATCTATTATCTAACCTCTCTGGGCCTCAGTTTTCTCATCTGTAAAATGAGGCTGCATGCCTTCTCTACACCTCCCAGGTTATCACTGTGAAGCTCCTTATAATGAAGGACCTTTGACCGCAGCTGAGTTCTTGAGGCCAGAGACTGTCTTGGTTTTCCTAGTGCAGGCCAGGCATGGATGGAGTAAGAGTTCAAAATGTTTGCCGACTTTAATTAAGTGCTGTGGAGCCACTAGGAGTTGTGAGTTCATTTTCTCTCACTTAAGTGATGGTGACATTTTCCTGCCAAATGGACTTACAACAAACTGGACTCCAGGCTCCCAGCAGTAAAAGAGAAGAAAAATATTTCCAGAGAGGATCCTCAGGATACTCCAGAAGCAATTCCAAATTCCTAGTGACAGCAGGAAATGGTAGGTTGGTTTCTTCACATAAACCTTTGCCAGCTGGGAATTTAACGTCCAGAAATGCATATTCAGAATGGCTACATGTCTCTGGACAGAAGTTCCCCTCAGCTGCTAAGGGTTTTGGCACCACAACCAGGAGTGAGTCAGGAGTTACAGGGCCTTTTGCCCTGACAGCATTTGAGAACCTGAGATCTCAGTTCTGCGGTTTGCTCCTCAGCCACCGCGAGGCCACGGGAAGGTCATGTAATCTTCTTGTCGCTTAGCTTTCCCGTGAGGGGCATCTCTGGATCAATGGCGTAAAGATTATCGCTCTCATTTTCAAAACGAGGAAAGCCAGGTTATGGTGATGTGATTTCCCACACCCAGAATCCCTTCCTGAAATGGGAAATAGGGCTTTGGGGCCTTGGGGATAAGGCAGCCATTTTTTAAATTTAATTTTCAAGTAAGTAATACGTTCACATTGTTCAAAATCTATATAACACACACACACACACACACACACACACAATATAAACAGACACTTCACCAAAGAGGATATAAGAATGGCGAATAAGCACATCATAGGCCATCGGGGAAATTCAAATTAAAACCATGATAAACTTCTACAACCTATTAAAATGGCTAAAATTTAAAATACCAGTGCTGTTGAGGATGTGAAGCAACTGGAACTCTCAGACATTGGAGGGAATGGAAGAAGGTGTAGTCACTTTGGAAGACAGTTTGTCAGTTTCTAATAAAGGTACACATACACTTGCCACGTAACCCAGCCATCCAACTTCTGAGTGTTTACAGAACTGAAAATATGTTCATACCAAAACATGTACATAAATGTTTATAGCAGCTCTATCACAGCTGCCCCAAAATGAAAGCAATCCAAATATTCAGCAGGTGAGTGGGTAAGCAAACTATGGACCACCCACACGTGAAATACTACTCAGCAATAGAAAGGGGACAAACGTGATACAACAACTTAAATGAATCTCTAAGGCATCAATCAAAAGGTGACATACAGTGTACCATTTGTAAGACGTCGTTGTAAAGTGGGACGGATAACAGAGGAGTGGTTGCCAGGTACTGAGGGCAGGAGAGTATGACTGCAAAGGGAGCTTTGGGGGATGGTGAAACTATTCTGCATCCTGATTGCCATAATGGCTACATAATGGTCACACACATTAAAATTCATAGAATCCTATACCCCAAAAGAATCAACTTTGCTGTCTAATTTTTAAATAAAAATTTTAAATACAAAAAAAAGATAGAATGAAAAATACATTTATCATCCTTAACCTCTGCCTAACCCCACGTACTTGACCAGAGGAAACTACTATGAGTAGTTTATCTTTCAAAAGAGTTTCTTTATACAACCAGCAAATTTATTTTTCTTCCTCTTTTATTGCAAAGGTACCCTATAAATACATCCTGTTCTGAACCTTGCATTTTTCACTGGACGATTTATCTCAAAGATTTTCCATATCAGTGCATAGAGAACATTCTCATTCTTTTTTTTTTAAAACTGTTAAATATTTTGTTATATGTATGGACCAGAATCCCTTAATGATAGACATCTGGTTTGTTTCTCATCTTTACCACTACAAACATTCATGCAATGAATAATTTTGTATATATACAATTTCATTTATGTGCAAACTTATCTATAAAATAAGTCCCAAAAATGCAGTTGCTGGGTCAAAAGGATAAATGCTTCTGTAAGTTGTAAGAGTCGCTAAATTGTCCTCCACAGAAGTTTACAATCAGAGCAGCCATTTTTGACAGCTAAGAACAAAGAAAATGGAAAACCATCGAATAAACTGCATTACATTTGGCAAAGTACTTACTACAGAAACTAAATGTTGGGTAACCTTTTGTTCAAATTTTTAGTGTCGACTATGTTCTTAGCAGAGTGCTTACTATTGATGAGATGCAATCTACAATGTAAGAAACAGTCTTGTCCCTCAAACAATTTTAATGTAGGGGCAACAAGCACACATAGAAACCCATTAATAATAGGTGCAATCTCTAATTTAGTGGCAGAATGAGTGACAAAGACAATGAGTGATGGACAATTTCAATACAGGACTGCATTAGTGAAGGAAGGCATCCTGAAAAAGACGAGACTTAAAAAGGATGGAAGGTAGGGAAGAAAGAGGGGAAAGATGTCATAACTCAGAGAACAGCCTAAGCCAATGCAGGAACATGTCTCCATCACTTACCTCCTCCAGGAAGTTCTCCCTGACTTCCAGGTCTCCCTACTTTGCTCCTGTAGCAAAGTCTTTCAACCTATCACATTTTAAATGATCTGTCTTCATATCTAGAAGCTTCTCAAAGTCAGGAGCCAAGTCTTGTTCACCATTGCATCCTTTGGGGAATATTTCAGGTGATAAATATATATGTAAGTAATACCTAGCAGTGTAACGCCTGGCGTGCAGCAGGAAATCAGTGTTTGTCTAACTGTGGTGTTGGATTTGGCAAGGATGGAGGAATTTGAGAGCCTTTGTCACTGGTTTCTAGAATCATCATGTCACTATTCTTTCACTATGTCATTTAGTTATAACTAAAGTCTGGAGTTGGAGATCTCCAAATACTGCACCAAAATTTTATAATTTCAATCAATTGGCAAAGCTTCACATCATTGCTCACCATTCTTGCAACATACTTTTCCTCTCCGCTGCCCCGTGAATGCAAAAATTTCAAGTGCCTCCGTAGGCCGCTGGACAAACGGATGCCCTGTGGTATGAAAATTTGTGGACGATGGCAACCATCCCTGTCTTTCCAAACGCAAGGAAGAGCCTTTGCCGTTTTATTCTTCTCATTCCTATGAAATCCTAGACCGTTATTGCCGACTTTTTTACAGGGCGCCCAGATTAAGAATTCATAAAACCACAGCATTCTAGAAGGGCATGGAGCCTGGGAGCTTCTGATTCAGCCTTTATTCTTAATACTACTTCTGCCTTAAAGAGGTTCATTTAGAGCTGCTTAACACAGTGCAAAGCATATCTTTTCACTTCATTACAATCCTACAAATGCTTTGGCGGCTTCAACACCTGGTTTTCTGGGTTTGGTGGTGATGGCGGTAGTGGTATGAGCTTAGGCAGTGTTGGCACTGGCAGCTGAGAACCCCTGATTCACAGTCCTGTGCTTTATTTGCCAAGTGTAGACACAACCCAAAAGCTAGAAGAGCCCAAAGTAAGGGGGAGCTTGTCCCCCCCACCGGCATTGTGTGCTTTGCGGAGAGGAACTGAGTACCCACGAGGCCAGCTTCTTCCCCTCACTCTATCTCCTCAATGTAGTTTTTCGAATAATTTAATAACATTCACAGGGATATTAGATTAATTGGATTTTAATTCCAAATGACTGTGAAAGCAGAGAAATGAGTCACCAGCTCATACTAATGAGAAGATCTATTAAAGGGCTCTTCTCTGATAGATACAGCAGGGTTATAAATATTTCATATCCAATTAATTGAATTTTGCCCCCTATATATGACACTGCCCTGAAACATCAATCAAACAGGACCAGAGAAAGAACAGAGGGACAGAAGAAACACGAAGAACTTTGGAATAGCAACTACCTCAACGGGACCCTCCCTCCCAGCCGGTGAAACGCAAACCGGTTCATCTGTACCATTTTTCTAGGTTCCCCCACCCCAGAGAACCCCTGCCATTCTCCCAGGGCCTGCAGAGAGGAGCTGGAAGCATTTACCCCAACTGCAGCTGCTTCCATGCGGCGGGGAAATTAATGTTAATTAATCAGACAGCAGTTTTATATAGGGCTGTGTGCAGAAAGTTATTCGAGTCCTGCTGCAAATAGATTTATAGGTGTAATTGCCATGTTGAATGACCCTCTGTAAATAGGCTCATTAAACTGGCCATCAGTCAAAAAGTCTAATTGAAGCCATGCAGTAGCCTGCCATCGGGAGCACGTGGCCCCAGATAAACAGAGCTGGCCCACGGCAGGCCTGCTCTGGACTGTGTAGATAGGGCTGCTGGCCGTCCTTCAGGTGGCCCCGCTTCTCCTGCCTTCTCCACTTTATTATCTCAGCAGGAAGGCAGAAGCATGCTTCCTGCCCAGCTTTACCCTCTTCCCCTCTGTTGGTCCTGGGAGAGCCCATAGGAGTCTGCTATGGAAAGCACGGGGTGGAAAGCGTGTGCGTGGCAGGCAAGTAAGAAGTCTCTGAGAGGCACAAACCAACACCACCTTGTGCTCCCTTATCCCACACGTGTGGTCACAGTCGCGCAGGGACAAGTGGCCAGGTGTGCGCAGGCCTCATCGCTGGGCATCCCCCAGCCATTTACGAGCTCCTTGTTGAATTCCTATTCTCCCTTTTTTTCTTCCCATACTCCCATGTAAAAAGGATAAATATAAATTATTTTTCTCCTCAATATAGCAAAACAATTGGGAGTCTGAAAGCTTTGGGAGGGTGAACTGTGTACATTTAAATCCTCTTTGATGTTTATCACAGCATTTACTATAAGAGTAAATTTACTAATTTACTAATTTACTATAAGAGTAAAAAATTAGAAACAACCTAAATGTCCATCAACAGGAGTCTGAGTATTTCAATCATGATCTTTTTAGACAATGAAATACTAAGCAAATATTAAATATGACTTTTAGGGAGATCCATATTTATTAATCCAGAAAGCTGTCTAGTATGTATGTTTGTATGGGAAAAACAGATTACAGAATAGATAGGGTGATCCCACATAGTATATCTTTGTTTTTAATTTTTTAATTTTTTTTTATACAGCAGGTTCTTATTAGTCATCAATTTTATACACATCAGTGTATACATGTCAATCCCAATTGTCCAATTCAGCACACCACCATAGCCCCCACACACAGAGGCTTTCCACCCTTGGTGTCCATACCTTTGTCCTCTACATCTGTGTCTCAACTTCTACCCTGCAAACCGGTGCATCTGTACCATTTTTCTAGGTTCCACCTACATGTGTTAATATATGATATTGGTTTTTCTCTTTCTGACTTCACTCTATATGACAGTCTCTAGATCAATCCACATCTCAACAAATGACTCAATTTCGTTCCTTTTTATGGCTGAGTAATATTCCGTTGTATATATGTACCACATCTTCTTTATCCATTAGTCCATCAATGGGCATTTAGGTTGCTTCCATGACCTGGCTATTGTAAATAGTGCTGCAATGAACATTGGAGTGCATGTGTCTTTTTGAATTATGGTTTTCTCTGGGTATATGCCCAGTACTGCGATTGCTGGATCATATGGTAATTCTATTTTTAGTTTTTTAAGGAACCTCCATACTGTTCTCCATAGTGGCTGTATCAATTTACATTCCCACCAACAGTGCAAGAGGGTTCCCTTTTCTCCACACCCTCTCCAGCATTTATTGTTTGTAGATTTTCTGATGATGCCCATTCTAACTGGTGTGAGGTGATACCTTATTGTAGTTTTGATTTGCATTTCTCTAATAATTAGTGATGTTGAGCAGCTTTTCATGTGCCTCTTGGCCATCTGTATGTCTTCTTTAGAGAAATGTCTATTTAGGTCTTCTACCCATTTTTGGACTGGGTTGTTTGTTTTTTTTAATATTGAGCTGCATGAGCTGTTTATATATTTTGGAGATTAATCCTTTGTCCGTTGATTCATTTGCAAATATTTTCTCCCATTCTGAGGGTTGTCTTTTCGTCTTGTTTGTGGTTTCCTTTGCTGGGCAAAAGCTTTGAAGTTGCATTAGGTCCTTTTTGTTTTTATTTCCATTACTCTAGGAGGTGGATCAAAAAAGATCTTGCTGTTATAAAGCAGAAACTAACACACCATTGTAAAGCAATTATACCCCAATAAAGATGTTAAAAAAAAAAAAAAAAAGATCTTGCTGTGATTTATGTCAAAGAGTGTTCTTCCTATGTTTTCCTCTAAGAGTTTTCTAGTGTCCGGTCTTACATTTAGGTCTCTAATCCATTGAGTTTATCTTTCTGTGTGGTGTTAGGGAGTGTTCTAATTTCATTCTTTTACATGTAGCTGTCCAGTTTTCCCAGCACCACTTATTGAAGAGACTGTCTTTTCTCCATTGTATATCCTTGCCTCCTTTGTCATAGATTAGCTGACCATAGGTACGTGGGTTTATCTCTGGGCTTTCTATCTTGTTCCATTGATACATGTTTCTGTTTTTGTGCCAGTACCATATTGTCTTGATTACTGTAGCTTTGTAGTATAGTCTGAAGTCAGAGAGTCTGATTCCTCCGGCTCTGTTGTTTTCCCTCAAGACTGCTTTGGCTATTCGGGGTCTTTGTGTCTCCATACAAATTTTAAGATTTTTTGTTCTAGTTCCGTAAAAACTGCCGTTGGTAATTTGATAGGGATTGCATTGAATCTGTAGATTACTTTGGGTAGTATAGTCATTTTCACAATATTGATTCTTCCAATCCAAGAACATGGTATGTCTCTCCATCTGTTGGTATCATCTTTAATTTCTTTCATCAGCGTCTTGTAGTTTTCTGCATACAGGTCTTTTGTCTCCCTAGGTAGGTTTATTCCTAGGTATTTTATTCTTTTTGTTGCAGTGGTAAATGGAAGTGTTTCCTTAATTTCTCTTTCAGATTTTTCATCGTTAGTATATAGGAATGCAAGAGATTTATGTGCATTAATTTTCTATCCTGCAACTTTACCAAATTCATTGATTAGCTCTAGTAGTTTTCTGGTGGCATCTTTAGGATTCTCTATAGTATCATGTCATCTGCAAACAGTGACAGTTTTACTTCTTCTTTTCCAATTTGTATTACTTTTATTTCTTTTTCTTCTCTGATTGCCGTGGCTAGGACTTCCAAAACTATGTTGAATAATAGTGGTGAGAGTGGGCAACCTTGTCTTGTTCCTGATCTTAGAGGAAATGCTTTCAGTTTTTCACCATTGAGAATGATGTTTGCTGTGGGTTTGTCGTATATGGCCTTTATTATGTTGAGGTAGTTTCCCTCAATGCCCACTTTCTGGAGACTTTTTATCATAAGTGGGTGTTGAATTTTGTCAAAAGCTTTTTCTGCATCTATTGAGATGATCATATGGTTTTTATTCTTCAGTTTGTTAATATGGTGTATCACATTGACTGATTGCGTATATTGAAGAATCCTTGCATCCCTGGGATAAATCCCACTTGATCATGGTGTATGATCCTTTTAATTTGTTGTTGGATTCTGTTTGCTAGTATTTTGTTGAGGATTTTTGTGTCTATATTCATCAGTGATATTGGTCTGTAATTTTCTTTCTTTGTAGTATCTTTGTCTGGTTTTGGTATCAGGGTGATGGTGGCCTCAAAGAATAAGTGTGGGAGTATTTCTTCCTCTTCAATTTTTTGGAAGAGTTTGAGAAGGATCGGTGTTAGTTCTTCTCTAAATGTTTGATAGAATTCACCTGTGAAGACACCTGGTCCTGGACTTTTGTTGGAAGATTTTTAATCTGTTTCAATTTCATTACTTGTGATTGGTCTGTTCATATTTTCTATTTCTTCCTGGTTCAGTCTTGGAAGGTTATACCTTTCTAAGAATTTGTCCACTTCTTCCAGGTTGTCCATTTTATTGGCATAGAGTTGCTTGTAGTATTCTCTTAGGATGCTTTGTATTTCTGCAGTGTCTGTTGCAACTTTTTTTTCATTTCTAATTTTACTGATTTGAGTCCTCTCCCTCTTTTTCTTGATGAGTCTGGCTAATGGTTTATCAATTTTGTTTATCTTCTCAAAGAACCAGCTTTTAGTTTTATTGATCTTTGCTCTTCTTTTCTTTGTTTCTATTTCATTTATTTCTGCTCTGATCTTTATGATTTCTTTCCTTCTGCTAACTTTGGGTTTTGTTTGTTCTTCTTTCCTAGTTCCTTTAGATGTAAGGGTAGATTGTTTGAGATTTTTCTTGTTTCTTGAGGTAGGCTTCTATAGTTATAAACTTCCCTCTTAGAATTGCTTTTACTGCATCCCATAGGTTTTGGATCATCGTGTTTTCATTGTCATTTGTCTCTAGGTATTTTTTGATTTCCTCCTTGATTTCTTCAGTGATCTCTTGGTTATTTAGTAATGTATTGTTTAGCCTCCATGTGTTTGTGTTTTTTATGTTTTTTTCCCTGTAATTCATTTCTAATCTCATAACATGTGGTCAGAAAAGATGCTTGATATGAAGCCAATTTTCTTAAATTTACTGTGGCTTGATTTGTGACCCAAGATGTGATCTATCCTGGAGAATGTTCCATGTGCAGTTGAGAAGAAAGTGTAATCTGTTGTTTTTGGATGGAATGTCCTATAAATATCAATTAAATCTATCTGGTCTATTGTGTCATTTAAAGCTTCTGTTTCCTTATTTATTTTCATTTTGGATGATCTGTCCATTGGCATAAGTGATGTGTTAAAGTTCCCCACTATTATTGTGTTACTGTCGATTTCCTCTTTTATAGTTGTTAGCAGTTGCCTTATGTATTGAGGTGCTCCTATGTTGGGTGCATATATATTTATAATTGTTGTATCTTCTTCTTGGATTGATCCCTTGATCATTATGTAGTATCCTTCCTTGTCTGTTGTAGCATTCTTTATTTTAAAGTCTATTTTATCTGATATGAGTTTTGCTACTCCAGCTTTTTTTTTTAATGTTTTAAAATTTTATTTATTTATTTTTGGCTGTGTTGGGTCTTCATTTCTGTGTGTGGGCTTTCTCTAGTTGCAGTGAGCGGGGGCCACTCTTCATCGTGGTGCACGGGCCTCTCACTGTTGCTGCCTCTCTTGTTGTGGAGCACAAGCTCCAGATGCGCTGGCTCAGTAGTTGTGGCTCACGCGCCTTGTTGCTCCGCGGCATGGGGAATCTTCCCAGACCAGGGCTCGAACCCATGTCCCCTGCATTGGCAGACAGATTCTCAACCACTGCACTACCAGGGAAGCCCTCCTGTTTTCTTTTGATTTCCATTTGCATGCAATATCTTTTTCCATCCCCTCACTTTCAGTCTGTATGTGTCCCTAGGTCTGAAGTGGGTCTCTTGTAGACAGAAAATACATGGGTCTTGGTTTTGTATCCATTCAGCAAGCCTGTGTCTTTTGGTTGGAGCATTTAATCCATCCATGTTTAAGGTAATTATTGATATATATGTTCCTATGATCATTTTCTTAATTGTTTTGGGTTTGGGTTTGTAGGTCGTTTTCTCCTCTTGTATTTTCCACTTAGAGAAGTTCCTTTAGCATTTGTTGTAGAACTGGTTTGATGGTGCTGAATTCTCTTAACTTTTGCTTGTCTGTAAAGCTTTTGATTTCTCCATCTAATCTGAATGAGATCCTTGCCGGGTAGAGTAATCTTGGTTGTAGGTTCTTCCCTTTCATCACTTTAAGTATATCATGCCACTCCCTTCTGACCTGTAGAGTTTCTGCTGAGAAATCAGCTGTTAACCTTATGGGAGTTCCCTTGTATGTTATTTGTCATTTTTCCCTTGCTGCTTTCAATAAATTTTCTTTGTCTTTAATTTTTGCCAATTTCATTACTATGTGTCTCAGCGTGTTTCTCCTTGGGGTTATCCTGTATGGGACTCTCTGCGCTTCCTGGACTTGGGTGGCTTTCCTTTCCCATGTGAGGGAAGTTTTTGACTATAATCTCTTCAAATAATTTCTCAGGCCCTTTCTCTCTCTCTTCTCCTTTCTCTCTCTCTTCTCCTTCTGGGACCCCTATAATGCAAATGTTGTTGTGTTTAAGGCCTCTTAGGTCTCATTTCTTTTCATTCTTTTTTCTTCTGTTCCGCAGCCATGAATTCCACCATTCTGTCTTCCAGGTCACTTATCCGTTCTTCTGACTCAGTTATTCTGCCATTGATTCCTTCTAGTGTAGTTTTCATTTCAGTTATTGTATTGTTCATCTCTGTTTGTTCTTTAAATCTTCTATGTCCTTGTTAAATATTTCTTGCATCTTCTCAATCTTTGCCTCCATTCTTTTTCCAAGGTCCTGGATTATCTTCACTATCATTATTCTGAATTCTTTTTCTGAAAGGTTGCCTATCTCCACTTCATTTAGTTTTTTTTCTGGGGTTTTACCTTGTTCCTTCATCTGGTACTTAGCCCTCTGCCTTTTCATCTTGCTGTCTTTCTGTGGATGCGGTTTTTGTTCCACAGGCTGCAGGCTTGTAGTTCTTCCTGTTTCTGCTGTCTCCACATAGTATACCTTTATCTGTAGCTGAATATGCAGAAAAAATGTGATTTTAATTTTCCCTTGGATCTCATCTATTCTCTTTCATAATCTCGCATTAAGCAGTTAGTGGGATGAAAAAAAAAATCACTAAGTCTCTAATCTTAGTTAAATTTAACCCAATCTGATAATGTAAACTGTTCTTTCAGCTAATACTCTTTTAGGAAAACTCTGTTTCTAGATGGCTTCCTGTGATAGTTAATTTTATATGTCAACGTGATGGGGCCTCAGGGGCCCAGATATTTGGTAAACTGTTATTGTGGGTGTGTCTGTGAGGGTGTTTCTAGATGAGATTAACATCTTAATCAGTAGACTGAGCAAAGCAGGTTGCCATCCGCAATGTGGGTGGGCTTCATCCAATCTAATGAAGGCCTGACTAGAACAAAAGAAGGCTGAAAAAGGGAAAATTCACTCTCTTTCTGCTGTCTTCGAGCAGAGCATCAGTCTATTTCTGCCTTCAGACTAGAACTGTACCATTGTCTCTCCTGGGTCTTCAGTTTGCCAACTGTAGGCCTTGGGACGTCTCAGCCTCCATAATCATGTGAGCAAATTCCTTGGATCGGTGGATGGATTGGTAGATGATATAGAGATATCTCTTATTGGTTTTGCTTCTCTGGACAATCCTTACTAACACTCCCTTGGCCCACTTCTGTTCCCCAGGTGGTACCTAGGTGTGTGATCTGAGGGCTGTATGTTATGGTACAGGGAAGAGCCAGGTCTTTGCAGGTCTTTTGAGAATGCGGCACTATCTCCTTTTCCTGCCATATCCTAAGCCAACTTCAGTGGCTGCTGGTCTTTCTCAGCTTTCCCAGAACCAGAGCTTCTTCCTGGCCGAATTGGGTTCACCTGAATTTCACAGGCCTCAGACCCCAGATCTCTGCCAAGGTCTCCATCCATTCTGCAGGCCTGAGGGCCCACCCTAGCCTCTGCAGCCGAGTCATTTGACCCTTCCTGGGAAAACTTCCAAAGCAGGCCCACTGGAGCCCCATCTAGTATCCACCCCACATGGAAACTAGGAGATCAGGAAACAAACCTCAAGCCTCCTTGGCCTGACTGTACCCACATTTGCAATGGTGCAGTTGTATCCAGGCTGGGTTAGGACTTACTGAGAGGGGGCCTCTTCCCAGGGCACTAAATCAGGAGCCAGGACAAGGGTTTCCTTCTGCCTTCCATGTTACCCTCACTTAGGAAACATATCTCTCCATCCCAGGGCCCCAATCCAGGGACTTCAGAACAAAGTGGTCAGTCTTAATTGCCTCCTTTAATCTCCCTTAAGTTTCCTTCCCACCATCACCCAGGGCTGGAAAAAAGGAAGTCTTCCTTCTACTTTCCCTACATCATATCCTCCTTTTGCTTACAAGTTCAAGTGTTGTGGTGAATGGGGTCCTCTTGGCTAGGCCCCTTGATATATTGGAGAGAAGGAATCAAATTACCTGGAAAACTCTCTCTCAGAACAGTAACCTGTTTACTGTCCTGCTCTGTAATCTATTTTTTATGTCAGAAGCTGGAAATTCCCTTGCTTTTTCCTTTGTGTACCTCCTTTTATGTTTTAATTGAGATATAATTGACATGTAACATTATACTAGTTTTAGGTGTACAACATGATGATTCCATACGTGTTGCAAAATGATCCCCACAATAAGTTAACATCCATCATCACACGCAGTTAGACATTTTTTTCTTGCAACAAGAACTTTTAAAATCTACACTCTTAGTAACTTTCAAATATGCAATACGGTACTTTTAACTATAGTCACCATGCTGTATATTACATCTCCATGACTTATTTTGTAACTGGAAGTTTGTACCTATTGACCCCCTTTACCCATTTCCCCAAGTCCCCAAACTCCACCTCTGGGCAACAACCAATCTGTTCTGTATATTTGGGCTCATGTTTTTGGTTTGTTTTTCTGTTTTTTTCTTTTAGATTCCATATATTTTTCTTTTTTAGGTTCCATATATAAGTGAGATCATATGGTATTTGTCTTTCTCTGATTTATTTCGCTTAGCATAATACCCTCACGGTCCATCCATGTTGTTACAAATGGCAGGGTTACCTCCACTTTTGTGGCTGAATAACGCCTCACTGTACATGTACACCACATTTTCTTTATCCATTCCTCTGTTGATGGACACTTAGATTATTTCCATGTTGTGGTTATTGTAATGCTGTTATGAACGTGGGAATGCAATATAGTGATTTTGTTTCCTTTGGATAAATACCAGAAGTGGAATTGCTAGATCATATGCTAGTTCTATTTTTAATTTTTTTGAGGAAACTTCATATTGTTTTCCATAGTGGCTGCATCAATTTACATTCCCACCAAGCATGCACAGGGTTCCCTTTTCTCCACATCTTAGCCAACACTTGTTATTTCTTATCTTTTTATAAGAGCCTTTCTAACAGGGGTGAAGTGATAGCTCCTTGTTGTTTTGATTTGCATTTCCCTGATTATTAGTGATGTTGAGCACCTTTTCTTATACCTGTTGGCCATTTTTGTGTCTTTGGAAAAATGTTCAGATCCTCTGCCCATTTTTTAATTGGATTTTTTTCTGTTGTATAATTTCTTTATATTTTGATATTAACCTCTTATCAGATATGATTTGTAAATTTTTTCCCATTCCATAGGTTGCATCTTCATTTTGTTGATAGTTCCCTTTGCTGTACAGAAGCTTTTTAGTTTTATGTAGTCCAACTTGTTTATTTTGCTTTTGTTACCTTTGCTTTTGGTGTCAAATTCAAAATATCATACAAGACAGTACAATGTCAAAGACCCTACAATGCCCCCCCCCCATGTTTTCTTTTGGGAGTTTTATGGTTTCAGGTCTTACATTCAAGTCTTTAATCCATTTTGAGTTGATTTTTTTGTATCAGTGTAAGATAGTGGTCCAGATTCAGGTGTACAACATAGTTATTCAACAGTTATGTATGTTACGAGATGATCACCATAAGTCTAGTTACCATGTGTTGTAATTTAAAGTTATTATGATATCACTAAATATCATATTTCCTATTCTGTATATTACTCTCCATGATTTATTTATTTTGTAATTGGAAGTTTGTGCCTCTTAGTCCTCTTCATCTATTTTGCCTATTCCCCCAACTCCCTCCTCTCCAGCAACCACCAATTTGTTCTGTGTATCTATGATTCTGTTCCTGGTTTTTTGTTTGTTTTTTTTTTAGATTCCACATATAAGTGAAATCATACAGTATTTGTCTTTCTCTGTCTGACTTATTTCACTTAGCACAATACACTCTAGGTCCTTCCATGTTATTGCAAATCACAAGGTTTCATTCTTTTTTATGACTAATATTGTATTGTGTGTGTGTATATATATATATATATATATATATATATATATATATATATATATATATATATATATCCATTTGTCTGTATGTATGCTTTGTTTCCAAGTCATGGCTATTGTAAATAACACTGCAACGAACATAGGAGTGCATATGATTTTCAGATTAGTATTTTCATTTTTTCAGGTAAATACACAGAAGTGAAATTGCTGGATCATATGGTAGTTCTATTTTTAACTTGTTTGAGGAATCTTCATATTCTTTTCCATAATGGCTGCACCAGTTTACATTCTCACCAACAGTGAATGAGGGTTCCTTTTTCTCCACATCCTTGCCAACACTTGTTATTTTTTGTCTTTCTTATAATAGCCATTTTGACAGATATGAGGTGATATCTCATTATGGTTTTGATTTGCATTTGCCTGATGATTAATGATGTTGAACATTCTTTATGTGTCGACCATCTGTATGTGTTCCTTGGGAAAATGTCTATTGAAGTCCTCAGCCATTTTTTTACCGAATTGTTTGGCTTTTTTTTTTTTTTTTTTTTTTTTTTTTTTACTATTAAGTTGTTTGAGTTCTTTATATATTCTGGATATTAACTCCTTATCAGATATATATTTGCAATTGTCTTCTCCCATTCAGTAGGTTGCATTTTATTTTGTTGTTGGTTTCCTTCACAAAAGCTTTTTACTTTGATGTAGTCCCACACGTTTATCTTTGCTTTGTTGACCTTGTCTGAAGAGACATATCCAAAAGATACCACTGAGACTGATGTGAAAGAGCTGAGTGCCTATGCTTTCTTCTAGGATTTTTATGGTTTCATGCCTTACATTCAAGTCTTTAATCTATTTTGTGTTTATTTTTGTATATAGTATAAGTTAATGGTCCAGATTCATTCTTTTGCATGTACCTGTCCAATTTTCCCAACACCATTTATTGCTGAGACTATCTTTTCTCCATTGTATATTCTTTCCTCCTTTGTCATAGATTAATTGAACAAACATGCATGAGTTTATTTCTGTGTGCTGTATTCAGTTCCATTGATCTATGTCTGTTTTTGTGCCAGTACTGTACTGTTTTGATTACTATAGCCTTTGTAGTATAGTTTGAAGTCAGGGAGCATGACATCTCCAGTTTTGTTCTTTTTTGGGATTGTTTTGGCTATTTGGGGTCTTTTGTGGTGCCATACAAATTTTAAGATTATTTGTTCCAGTTCTATGAAAAATGCTATTGGTATTTTGATAGGAATTTCATTGAATTTATATATTGCTTTGGGTAGTATGGATTTTAACAATATTAATTCTTCCAATCCCTGAACATGGTATATCTTTCCAACATTTATGTCATCTTTATTTTCTCTCATCAATGTCTCATTGTTTTCAGGGTACATGTCTATCACCTCCTTGGTAAATTTATTCCTAGGTATTTTCTTCTTTTTAATGCAATTGTAAGTACAATTGTTTTCTTAATTTTTCTTCTGGTAGTTTGTTATTAGTATATAGGAATGCACCAGATTTCTGTGTATTAATTTTTTATCTTGCAACTCTACCGAATTAATTTATTCTAATAGTGTTTTGGTGGAGTCGTTAGGGTTTCCTATATATAGCATCATGTCATCTGCAAATAGTGACAGTTTCATTTCTTCCTTTCCAATTTGGTTGCCTTTTATTTTTCATGTGTAATTGCTATGGCTAGGACTTGCAATACTCTGTTTAATAAAAGAAGCAAAAGTGGGCACACTTATTTTGTTCCTGATCTTAGAGGAAAAGCTTTCAGCTTTTCACTATTGTGTATGATGTTAGCTGTGGATTTGTTATACATGGCCTTTATTATGTTGAGATACATTCCCTCTAAACCCACTTTGTTAAGAGATTTTATAATAAATGGGTGTTAATTTTTTTCAGATGATTTTTCTGCATCTATTGAGATGATCATATTATATTTTATTTTGTTAATGTGTATCATATTGATTTACAGATGTTGAACCATCATTGCATCCTTGGAATCCCGATCATGGTGTTTGATCCTTTTAATGTATTGTTGAACTCACTTTGTTAATACTTGGTTGAGGATTTTTCATCTATGTTCATCAAGAATATTTTCTTTTTTGTAGTGTCTTTGTCTGCTTTTAGTATCAAGGTACTGTTGTTTTCATAGAATGAATTTGAAATTGTTCCCTCCTCTTCAATTTTTTGAATAGTTTGAGGTAATTACTCTTCTTTAAATATTTGGTAGAATTCACCTGTGGAGCTGTCTTGTCCTGGACATTTGTTTGTAGGGAATTTTTTTGATTACTGATTCAATTTCATTATTAGTAATTGGTTTATTCTGATTTTCTGTTTCTTCCTGATTCAGTCTTAGAAGATTGTATGTTTCTAAAAATTTATTCATTCTAGGTTTTCCAATTTGTTGGCATATAATTGTTCACAGCAGTATCTTATCCTTGGTATTCCTGTGGTATTGGTTGTAACTTTCTGTCTTTCATTTCTTATTTTATTTATTTGGGTCCTTTCTCTTCTTTTCTTGATGAGTCTGGCTAAAGTTTTGTCAATTTTGTTTATCTTTTCAAAGATGAGCTTTAGTTTCATTGATCTTTTCTATTTTTTTAGTCTCTATTTCATTTATTTCCATTCTGATCTTTATTATTTCCTTCCCTCTACCACATTTGGGTTTCGTTTGTTCTTCTTTTTCTAGTTCCTTATGTGTAAGGTTAGAGTGTTTTATTTGAGATTTTTCTTGTTTCTTGAGGTAGACCTATGTGGCAATAAACTCCCCTCTTAGAATTGCTCTTGCTGCATACCATAGATTTGGAAGGTTGTGTTTCCATTTTCATTTGTCTCAAGGTATTTTTTGATTTCCTCTTTATTTACTGACCCATTGATTGCTTAGTAGCATGTGGTGTGGTCTCCACATGTTTTTGTTTTTTTCCAGTTTTCTTCTTGTAGTTGACTTCTAGTGTCTTACCATTGTGATTGGAAAAGATGCTTGATATGACATCAATATTCTTAAATTTACTGAGACTTGTTTGTAGCCTAACATGCAATCTATTCTGAAGAATGTTCCATGTTTACTTTGTAGGGGAGAGAACATTTTTCTCTACCCTTCGAGTTGTTTTGGCTGGTCTAATAGACAAATTGACATAAAGACATATTAACAGGAGAAAAACAAAAAAAAATTTAATTTCACATATATGGAGGCCCCATAGATATGTGACCAAAGAAGTGACTGAAGCAAGATGTTTATATACCTTTTTAGACAAAGAATCAATTATCTGTGAAGTTTTGACAAAACATAGGGGTTATTGCTTGGAATAGCAAATTAATGAAAAAGTAACAAAGTTTGTTTACACAGCTTTCTTGGTCTCAAATTCCCTATCTCTGGGGAAAAGGATACCCTCCATCCTCCTGGCATAGGGAGGAAAACTTCCCATGGGAGTTTGTTTCCTGTTTTCAGGGGAATAAAAGAAGGGTCAGAGTGTTATTTTTGTACTGGCTGTTTCTCAAGTAACTTTTGTTCAAAATAATCAATAGGCTACCTTGGCATATTTGGGGCAGCCCAGCCTTGAACCCTATCAGCTCCCTCCTCTGATACTTCCCTGGAAGTTTCACATGTTAAAAACTGAGGTGGTAGATTGCTCTATTATTTCATTGAATTAATCTCTTAGTCTTAAAAATAGGTCAGTTCAGTTAAACAGGTTTGTCTCATTTTAGGAGGTAGCCATAAAGGTGGGCTCCCAAAGGTGAGGCCTGTATTGTGCAAGTAAATCAAGTATTTAATAAGGCATTTCTGTGGAAACAAAAGAAAAACAATGGTTAATGATTGTAGCAAATTATAAACCAGTTTCTGAGTTCCGAATGGTGGATGGTAGAGAAGATTTCTAGATATCAAACTCAAAGCACTCCTCAGAGTAAGCACAGGAGGTGAGGATTTGATAGATTTTCCTGGTTTGCAGTTTGAATGTCTCCCAGGAGGTCTTCTGAACAGCCCACACAGCAACAGGCATGAAGATTGTCTATACATGAGTTATGGTGTCAATTTTTCTGAAGTTTCTCTCAAATTGTCCAACTTTAGTTTGCCTGGCTTTAGAAAAAGGGCAGTTTTAGTTCTTCCTGATTTCAAGACAAAAGAGTGGGAGAAAAATTGGAAATATTAGTTTGGAGAGTTGTGGCCAAATTTTGAGGAAACTAGAAGAATTCAGGTTATAGTCCAGTTTACAGGTAGAAAACAAACCCACAAAAATAACTAACAGAACTATCAGTAGAATCCAGTATCCATAAAGGTGTATTACTGAAACATAATTTCTCTCTCTACAATCACCCCCATGTCTATCAATGATAACCACAGTCAAACTAATTTGTTTGCAAATTAAGTCTAGTTTTATTAAACTTGGCTTGATTATTGACATAAGTGCAACAAGAATAGCAATTGACCATACAGAATATTTTAATTTGCTTTGGCTGGAAATTTTCATAGGAATTGCAGACTGAATTTTAGCCTCTTAAGACCAAAATATCAAGCCAAATACTTGCTATCAGACTTTCCCTGCAATATCTATAGATGTTATATATATATATATATATATAATTTATTTATAGATATTAATGAGTTCCTCTCTTCTCAAGGTCCCCCAAATATTCTGAGGTTCTTGTACCTACCAAGAAGTTACCTTCCTTACTCACATGACAAGGCTATTGATACCCTATAAGCAAGATACCGGGCTGCTTTTCCAAGGGGCTTTATTGGTTTCATAAAGTCAATCTCAGTTCTTTGACATTTCAGTCAAATCCTTGGTAACGTGACCAATGTTTCCCATTGTGTCCTATTAAAAGGAGAACAGATTCTTATTGAACTCATAGCAAACAACTGTATTGCCATGAAAACAAAAATATTTACTGAGAGTTTATGAATTCTGGAGGGATCAGGCAGAGAGAAAAAGTAAATGCTTCATCTTTATTTACAAAGTTACATTTTATTCAGTTGCTGTAAGCATAGATAGCTTAAGAGAAAAAGTTTCCTTAAATCTGAAAAATCAAAACATTAAAAAGTTCAGCAATATTTCAAATTTAAGAGTCACACAAAAAATGTAATCATCTTTCTTAGTTCATTGAGTCCCAGGTAATTAATACTTGTTAATCTTGATCTTTTGTTACAAGTTTTATGAAGCCATCAGTTTCTCCATTAGAGTTCTGTAAATTCTTATTTAGTTCAGTGGTATGATCTTGTCAGCGTCCTCCATGAATCTCTCTGAAGATAAAGCACTTTTGTAGGAATACCTTTGTAAAATCATTAGAGTAAAACAATAACTGTAAATGACAAAAGACTTCAAAATGGCCATAGTTACAAATCTAAAAAGAGTTGCAGTTGACAAAGAAATTTGCTTATTTCTGTGACACAACGCTTCAAGATAATAACTGTAATTACAAGTGATAACATATCAGGACATATCCGATTTCTAGGAATTTCATACAATTTCTGGAATACTTAATAACATAATCCTTACAAATGCAATCTAAAAAAAGTTTGGCACTACTTATTTGACAATGCTTCCCACATGATTTAACATATCAAATGTGCCTAATTAGTGCAACATCTCTCTTTTTATAAGGAGAGAGAACAAATCATTTGAAATGTTCCAAGGACCCTCTGAAAAAAAAAAAATCCCAAAGTTAGTTTGAGGTCAAAACAACTTCATTTACAATTGGATTTGGGGGTGGGGAGGGTAGTTTTTCCAAAATATCAAAAGATTTTTAACATTTGGTCAAATAGGATCATAGGGCACTGTGAAACAGTGACTAGCAAGATACTTAGTTATCTAGTTAACCAAAGTGACAATTACAGACTTCACAAGGGTGGGCAAAGAGCAGTGGCAGCTCTGGTGTCATCTATGGGGAGATGCTGTATGTAGCACCCAATCCCTGAAAACAGGGCTCAGCAGAAACCAGGGCCCCTGAGGGCAACTCTCATCTCAGCAGCAGCTCCAGCCTCTGGGAGTTGATGCAGAAGGGGGCTCTCCAGGCTGCTCAGCTGGGATCAGTGTTGGTGACGATCATGGGAGGCCTCTGTAGCACAGGCTGCAAATGTCCACATTGGTGGGGCCTGCTGGGTTCTCCTGCTCTCCTCCCTGTGCGGTGAACTTCCTCCAAGGGCATGCCTCCTGGTGCTGATCTGCCCTTGACTGGGGTATGGGATGACACAGGCAAAATATTTTCTGTACTTTTCTATGCTGCCATCCTTGGTTTCTGAGCTCCATGGGGATTTTACTGCTTCTTTGTAGTTCTAAGATTTCCCTGAACTGTTTACTTCAGTATGTAGTTGCTTATGTACTGTTTTTGCTTTTTGTGTATGTTAGGCGTGGAGACCAGTATTGGGACCTCCTAGCCTTCTATCTTGTTGATGTCACTCTCATCCCCCTCCCCCTTTAAAAAAAAAACCTTTTGTGAATCTAGGTTTTGCTTTGTGGTTGCCATGAGGCTTACACAGAGAGTCTCATAAATAATACAGTCTAGGGACTTCTCTGGTGGCACAGTGGTTAAGAATCTGCCTGCCAATGCAGAGGACATGGGTTCGAGCCCTGTTCCAGGAAGATCGCACATGCCACAGAGCAACTAAGCCCGTGCACCACAACTAGTGAGCCTGCGCTCTAGAGCCTGTGAGCCACAACTACTGAGCCCGCGTGTCTAGAGCCTGTGCTCCGCAACAAGAGAAGCCACTGCAGTGAGAAGCCCAGGCACCGCAACGAAGAGTAGCCCCCGCTCACTGCAACTAGAGAAAGCCTGTGCGCAGCAAAGAAGACCCAGTGCAGCCAAAAATAAATAAATAAATAAATTTATTAAAAAGAAATAATAATACAGTCTATTTTAAGCTGATAGCAACCTAACTTTTGCCTACAAAACTTCACCTTTTTACTCCTCTTCTTTTATCCTTTTGATCTTACTATTTACTGCTCTTTATACTGTCTATTCATTAACAAATTTAGTAGTTATAATTATTTTTAATACTCTTTTCCTTTAATCTTTATACTACGGGTAAGTGGTTAACACACCATCCTGTTACAGAATTCGAGTTTTCTAAGTCTGACTGTATATTTACCTTTACCAGTGTGCTGTCTACTTTCATCTTTTCTTGACACTAATTAGCATCTTTTCATTTCAGCTTGAAGAACTCCTTTCAACATTTCCTGCAGGGTAGGTCTAGTGGTGACAAAGTCACTCAGCTTTTCTTTGTCTGAGAGATTCTGTTTCCCCTTCATATCTTGAGGGTAACTTAGCCAGACAGAGTATTCTTGGCTGGAAATATTTTTTCCTTCAACACTTTGAATATGTCATTTCACTCTTTGCTGGCCTAGAGGGTTTCTGCTGAAAAGTTTGCTGTTAGCCTAATGGGGCTCCTTTGTAGGTTATAATCTTTTTTTCCCTGACTGCTTTTAGGATTCTCTCTTTATCTTTGATTTTTGATAGTTTCACTATAATGTGTCTTGGAGAAAGTCTTTTTGCATTGAGATAATGGGATGAGCTATTAACTTTGTGAACTTGGATATCTAAGTTTTTCTCCACGTTTGGGAAGTTCTGAGCTTTTATTTCTTTAAATAAAGTTTCTGCTTCTTTCTCCTGCTCTTGTCCTTCTGGAAACCCTATTATTCTAATAATTGTTATTCTGATGGAATTTATTAGATCATGTAAGCTTTCTTCACTCTTTTTCATTCTTATTTTCTTTGTTCTGCTCTAACTGGGTTATTTCAAAATTCCTGTTCTCCAGTTCACTTATTCTGTCTTCCATTTTCTCTGCTCTACTGCAGATTTTCTCTATTGTATTTTTCATGTAATTCATTGAATTCCTCAGCTTCAGAATCTCTATTTTTTATGATTCCCTTCTCTTTGGTACATATCTCATTTTGTTCATGTATATTTTTCCTGGTTTCATTGAACTATCTTTCTGAGTTTTCTTGTAGTTCATTGAGTTTCTTACAAACTATCATTTTGAATTCTTTATCAGTTAGATTAGAAAATTCCATGCCTCTGAGCTCAGTTATTGGTTAATTATTTTTATCTTTTGGTGATAACATGTTTTATTAATTTTTCTTTGAATTATTTTTAATTAAATTTTTAATTTTCATACCATTTTTAAAGGTTACTTTCCATTTACAATTAGTTCAAAATATTGGCTATATTCCCTGTGTTGTACAATACATCCTTGAGCCTATCTTACACCCAGTAGTTTGTACCTCCCCCTCCTCTACCCCTATATTGCCCCTCCCCCTCCACTGGTAACCACTAGTTCTCTATATCTGTGTCTGCTTCTTTCTTATTATATTCACTAGTTTGTTGTAATTTTTAGATTCCACACGTGATATCATACAGCATTTATCTTTCTCTGTCTGACTTATTTCACTTAGCATAATGACCACCAAGTCCATCCATGTTGCTGCAAATGGCAAAGTTTTGTTCTTTTTTATGGCTGAGTAGTATTCCATTGTATATGTATACACATTGTTGTGGTGTATAGTTTTATAGTAGCCTCATATGATCCTTTATATTTCTGTGATATTTGTTGTAATATCTCCTTTTTCATTTATAATTTTGTTTATCTGGATCTTCCTTTTTCTTTGGGAAGTCTAGCTAAAAGTGTGTCAAATTTTTGTTAGATTTCAAGGAGCCAAATCTTGGTTTGGTTAATCTTTTTTGTTTTTCTATTCTCTATATAATTTATTTCTGCTCTAATATTTATTATTTCCTTCTGCTAACTTTGGGCTGAGTTTGTTCCTTTTCTCTTTCTTTAAGTCATAGAATTAAGTTGTTTATTTGGGATCTTTTTTTTTAATATAGGCATTTATTTTTATAAATTTCCCTCTTAGAAAGGCATTTGCTGCATCCAAAACGTTTTGGTATATTGTGTTTCCATTTTTGTTTGTCTCAAGATACTATTTTATTTCCCCTTTAATTTCTTTGACCTATTTGTAGTTCAAGAGAGTGTTGATTAATTTCCATGTATTCATGAATGCTCCAGTTTTGCTCAGTTATTGATTTCTAGTTTCATACCATTGAAGTCAGAGAAGACACTGGGTATGATTTCAGTCTTCTTGAATTTGCTAAGATTTATTTTGTGGCATAACATATGGTCTATCTAGAAAATGTTCCATGTGTATCTGAGAAGAATATGTATTCTTCTGTCATCTGATAGAATGTTCTGTATTGTCTGTTAGGTCCATTTGGTCTATACTGTTGTTCAAATGCACTGTTTTCTTATTGACTTTCTGTCCAGATGATCTGTACATTGTTGAGAGTGGGATATTAAAGTCCCCAACTATTGTATTACTGTTTATTTCTCCTTTTAGCTCTGTTAGTTTTTATGTGCTTTATGTGTTTAGGTGCTCTGAAATTGGGTACATAAATATTTACAGTTACTATATCTTCTTGATGTATTGATCCCTTTATCATTATATAATGACGTTCTTTGTCTTTTCTCACTATTTTTAGTTTAAAGTCTATTTTGTCTTATAACTACACCTGCCTTTTTTTTTTTTTTGCTATTTGCTTGAAATACCTTTTTCCATCCCTTTACTCTCAGTCTATGTGTGTCTTTAAGGCTAAAATGAGTCTCTTGTAGACGACATATTGTTAGATCTTGTTTTTTTAATCCATTTAGCTACTCTGTGTCTTTTGATTGGAGAATTTTGTCCATTTACATTTAAAGTAACTATTGATAGGTAAGGACTGTAGATCCATTGTTCCTTTTTTCTTGTCCTACTGCTTTTTTTGTGTGTGTGTGTTGATATATTTTGGTATCAGTATGTTTTGACTTTTTTGTGTAGTT
The DNA here is from genome assembly GCF_964374135.1 of Grampus griseus. Lineage (NCBI taxonomy): Eukaryota > Metazoa > Chordata > Mammalia > Artiodactyla > Delphinidae > Grampus > Grampus griseus. The sequence continues at coordinate 15,586,029 of NC_139004.1, forward strand.
ACTACAAGTTTTCCCTTATGGTTATCATGAGGCCACATGAATGGTCTCTTCTTTCAGACTTTGCAGGCTTGCTTTGGCAGACAGTTCTTAAAATTATAACACCCTATTTTAAACTGATAACAACTTCAGTAACATTCCTATGCTTTACACTTTTCCTCACACTTTATGTTATTGATGTTATAATTTGCATATTTTTTATATTTTGTAAATAATACCGATTATTGTGTTTATGGTAATTTTTACTACATTTATTTCTTAACTTTTAAAAGAGTTGTAAGTGAATTAGATACCACCATTACTGTATTACAGAATCCAACTCTGACTATATATTTACTATAACTAGTGACTTTTACACTACGTTCTTATGTTTTTTTGATGTTAATTATTATGCTTTTACTTCCACTCTAAGAACTCCTTTAGCATTTCTTATAAGGCAGGTCTAGTGGTGAGGAACTTCCTCAGTTTTTGTTTGTTCAGGAAAGCCTTTATCTCTCCATTTCTGAAGGACAACTTTGCTGGGTATAGAATTCTTGGTTGACAAGGTTTTTTTCTTTCAATGTTTTGACATATCATCCCATTCTCTCCGGGCCTGAAATGTTTCTGTTAAGAAATCCTCTAATAGTTGTACGGTAGTTCCCTTGTATGTAACTTCTCTCTTTTCTCTTGCTTCTTTCAAAATTCTTTGTCTTTGACTTTTGACAGTTTATTTATAATGTGTCTCAATATAGCCCTATTCTTGTTCAACCTATGGGGCGCCTTTTGGGCCTCTTGGATCTAGATTTCTATTTCTCTTCTCATGTTTGTGAAGTTTTCAGCCATTACTGCTTTAAATATACTTTCTTTCCCTATCTCTATCTCTTCTCCTTCTGGAATTTCCATAATGCAAATATCATTCCTTTTCATTCTGTCCCATAAGCCTGTAGGCTTTCTCCACTCTTTTTCTTTCTGTTTACTTTTTGCTCCTCTGACTGAATCATTTCAAGTGCTATACATTGCTGATTCTTTCTTCTACATGGTCAAGTCTGCTTTTGAAGCTCCCTATTGAATTCTTAACTCCCATTATTGTACTTTTCAACTCCAGGATTTCTGTGTGTCTGTTCTTATAGTTTCTGTTTCTTTGTTGAACTTCTTGTTTTGTTCATGCATTGTTTTCCTAATTCCTTTCAGTTGTCTGTGTGTTATTGTACACTGAACTTCTTTAAGAGGATTATTCTGAATTCTTTTCCTGACAGTTCATAGATCTGCACATATTTAGAGTCAGTTATTAGACGTTTATTAGTTACATTGCTGGTGTCATATTTACCTGATTTTTCATGATCTTTTATTCCTTACATGGTATTTGCATGTTTGAGTAAGTGGTCTCTTCTTTTGGGCTTTGCAGGTTTGCTTTGGCAGAGATAGTTCTTCAACAGTCAGCTCAGTTTGGGTTTCTGGACGTGTCTGCTGCTAATGTCCTTGGGCACATGGGGCCTGCTATTAGGGTCTATTTTTGTGAGACAACTGTTCAAGCTCTGAGATCAGGGGTGGGAGGTGCCACTTGTGTCAACAACTGTATAGAACTGCTGGCTTGGTTCCCTGCCAAAGTGAGCCTGTAGGATGGACTTTGCAGTTGCCTGAATTCTCTCATCAGACTTACTGGATGGCCAGAACTGGATACTATACTCAGCAGTATGTGGGGCTATGAATTAGCTTCCCTGTCCTGGTAGGGCAAGAGGATGGGCTCCAGAGCTTTCACAACTCATTGTTTGGGGGCCCAAATCATGCAAGAGCATGCATTGAATATCCTGGTCAGGTGAGGTCATTGGTTTTACTCTGCAGACAGGGAAAACCACAAGCTGTGCTCTCTGTTCAGAGTCCACTGTAAGCACAGCTGTTGAATGGGCTTCAGCTACCCATGTGTTCTGGGCAAGGTTCCCTGGTCAGGTAAACTGAAGTTTGTATTCAGCAATATATGGGGCTATGAATCACTTTCCCTGTCTGGGTGCAGCAAGAGAAGCAGCTCCAAAGCCACTAAGGCGCTTGGTCTGTGATGTTGACTCAAACTGATCCATGCCCCAAGTTTCTTGTCTGAACAGGGCCACTGGCTTGCCTCTGGGGGCAATCACCACTGCTTACCTGTTTCTCAGCTCAAGCATTGCTGGGTTATACAGCAGCTTCCAGGTATTTTCATGGAGCCCTTCCTGTCAGATGGAGCTGGGAACCATACTTCACAATAGGTGGGGCTGTGAATTAACTCCCCTGCCTTGGTGTAGCAGGTGACAACTCCATGCCCGGTACTGGCTTTGCTTTGAGGGTGATCAGCTCCGCCTGCCTTCCTCTCAGCTTAAGCATTGCTGGGTTATGCATCTTCCAGGTCTTCTCTGCAGCCCTTCATGTCAGATGGGGCTAAGAGTCAAGTTTTGTAGCAGATGAGGTTTGGACTTAGCTCTCCTGCCTGGGAAGGATTGGAGGGCCCACTTCAGGCAATTGTCAAATTTTTCCAAATACTCTTTCTGGTCAAGAGGGGCCAGGAGCCATGCTTATTCCACAGTAGGTTTGGCTATGACTCAGCAATTCTGCCTGGGCAGGGGCAGACCAGGCTGTAAGCCCGGCAAAACTCCTCATTTGAAGACCTGAATGAGGCTGTCCTGAAACCCGCTGAGTTCCCTGGTCAGATTATGCCCCTGATTTGGTTCTGCAGATGAGCAAATCCACTGGTTGGGACTACCACTGGGCTCTGCAGGTAGGAACTTTGTCTGCCAAGACCTGAATGCTGTTTGTTGGAAAACCCCTCCCAGTAGTTGAGCCCAGCAGACTCCCTTACAATCTCTATAGGGCAAAGCCAGACTAGGGGCTCCCACAGAGCAACCCACAATGTTATATGTCACCCTGGTCTGTCTTTTCCCAGTGGAGGAACCATAGGCTCAGGGAAGACCTCTCAGCATGGTGCTGCACTGGCCTCAAGAGGGGCAATGTGTTCAGCTTGTAGCCATTCCTCTTGCCCTTCTAATGAAGTCTGTTCTGGTCTCTGTTGCAGAGGTTGCTTCAAACTCACACCGATATTCTAGAATTCTCAGTGGTATCTTGTCTGTGAATAGTTGTTAGTTATTGCTCTTGTGATAGGGAGCAAAGTCAGAAATGACCTATGTCACCACCTTGGTGATGTCGCTCCTGGCATTGTCTACTTCTGTGTCCACATTAGGTTTATACATTCTTGCATTATTGTGTTGTACTTCTGACACAATGTGATGGTGGAGTTCTGTGGTTATAAATTAATCCTGGTTGGTTTTCTTCTAGTTGCATTCAAATCATTTACTGTTTCTGAAACGAAAATTATATTACATATATTTATAGATACCATTGCTTATTAAACTGACTAATCTGGCTTTTTATGTTAAATTTTAACATCATTCAGATAAATGAACAGAATGTAAAGGTACAGCTCAATTATCACAAAGTGAACATCTGTGTAACCACCATGTAGATCAAGAAATAGAGTGCTGCCAACTCTCTAGGACCCCTAGTGCCCCCTCCATCTTTCTCAAAAATAATTACCATGACTTCTAATAATATAATTTGGGTTTTTCTATTTTTTGAACTTTTTATAAAATGGGATTCTATAATATGTATTTTGTGTCTAGCTATTTTTTAATTTAAAAATTTTTATTGAAATATAGTTATTTACAATGTGCTAATTTCAGGTGTACAGCAAAGTGGTTCAGTTATACATACATATATGTGGGATCTTAGTTCCCTGACCAGGGTTCGAACCCACATGCCCTGTATTGGAAGCACAGAATCTTAACCACTGGACTGCTAGGAAAGTCCCTGTGTCTAGCTATTTTCATTTTCTTTTGCTTTTCTGTTTATTATCACAGAAGTACTTTTGTATATAGATCTTGTACTACCTGACTTTGCTAACCATCTTTATTGATCCTAAAATTTATCTGTATGTATTTTCTAAAGGTTTTCTGTTTATAAAGTTATAGCATCTGCATTTAATAAAAGATTTACTTCTTTTCAACCCTTACATCTTTCATTTCTTTATATTGCCTTATTGCATAGACTAAGAACTCCTGTACATATTTTC